>NC_088691.1:15870563-16495563 GCF_028017835.1 Emys orbicularis | reverse complement strand
CAAACTGTTGGCTTTGCTTGTGCTTTACGGGGGCACTGTCAACTTGAATTTCTTATTTTTTTTTTTAATCGTTTTATATACAGACCCATTGAAATAGTACATCCTGACTTAAATTGTATGTTGAAGGCTTGGACAGCAAGAGATAGTGGACAGCTCAAGACCTAATACCACCTAATACCCCTTTGCTCCACCAGACATCTGTGTACAGCCTCGCAGGTTCTAAACTCCTCCCAACGACCTAAAGAGAAGTCTTGGGGAGTAAATAAGCCTTCCTAGTAATTCTCTCCATCAGTTCTGCTCCAAGGTTCCTGCTGCATGAGACAGGAAGTACATATGCTGTCTAAACACCAAATGCTGTCAAACCACAAAGAAAATAAACTGAATGTATTCCCACCATCCCGATTTCTTTCAGTTCAAGTAACTGCTGATATGACTGGTAACTAGATTAGGTTTAAAAAAAAAACCCAGACAAATGATTTTCTGTTGGGTAATGATTTGGTACTATCTCCTGTGCCTTATTATAAAATCTCCTAAAGGGGAGGAGGAACTTTTTTCTAAGTAAACAGGAATTTAAGTGGCAAATTATTGTGAAATAATCTTTATTGTGAAATGGAGAATTCTGCGCAGTGAGTGAATATTCCTGAAGGCTTAATCCTACTGGAATGGAAAGCTGATTGACTAGTGTGATTGGACGGCTTTAGAATTTGGAATAACCTTAGGGTGATTCAGTTCTAGGATGGTATATGTTAGAAACAGAAACAGACAGGAGTGGAGGAGCTTCATTGCTGCCCTAAACACCAGAGGTATAATGGGAACATGATGATGATGATGACAACTCAGTTCTAGGATGGTATATGTTAGATACAATGATATGTTTAGCATCCAGGGAGAAAAACTACATACGCTGTTACCACTTATATTATCTCTGCTGGCCAAAGTAGCAAGAGCACTGGTAACAGCTGAAAAAACCCAAATCTTTCAGATGAAAGATTAAACTCAGTTTTGGAGACTCTCTTATGCAGCCACATGTTTTCTGCTAAGCCTCTTCTGTTTCTGTAAGGGTGATAGAATTCTTATACATTGGGTGTAATCCTATTCCCATTGAAACCTATGGCAAAGTTTCTATTACCTGCAGAGGAGCCAGGATCTCACCCATTATGTTTAAACAAAACTAGATTTAAATTTATCTGGAGTTTTCAATTTTATTCTATGTTGCACAATTGACAGTTTTGGGTAATTAATTCATGGTTGATTTTCCAGCTCAAATACAGCACAAAACACTACTTTATGTGTGGAGTTGGCTGCAGCAAGTTAAATTGGTTTATTTATTCTTGTTTTCGTCTTCATATAATTCAGCATTAGTGCATATTGACAGATTTAATTGTGATTGGTTGAAAAGCTAAAGGCTACTTTTTTTCACCACAGAGTTTCTATATAAACTTGACATTAATAATGTGTATTTTAATTAAGTTGTAGGTAGCTTTTAGTGGGTGATTTTTTTGAAACTTCACAAGAAAAACAATAACGGGTGAACAGGCAGAAACAGAATTTATGGTGAGAATGAAGCTTTTGCTAGTGTTTCTTACTTAAAGCAAATCATAGCATTGTAAGAGTGTGTGTTTTCAGGCTTGTATAAACATAGTATATTAGTGAGGCATGTGGGTTATGCATAACAGAAACAGAATCTGCCCTTAAATATAAGCACACAGGTCCCCTTTGAAATCATTGGGAATTGCACCCATATGTAACTGAGAATAGAATATAGCCCATATAGTAAGATTTTCTGAATATCTTATGCAAGCTTAAATATCAGCCTATCCTGATGCTACCTGCCTATTATTAAACTATTTTTCTATCTCATCATTGTCCTACACTTCTCTTTGGTTGTGAATTTCACATAGTGCTCGGAAGCACTTTTTTCCCATCTTCATCTAGCCAAGATATTTTATCCATTCATCTCAAATGGAGACCTTTCTACAGTCATATATGTATTTGTTACCTTAGGCTAGGCTGTTGCAATGTACTTTACTGAGGACTACTCTTGAAGACCAATGGAAATGTCAACTAATGCATAATCATGGAATCATAGAACTGGAAGGGACCTTGAGAGGTCAACTAATCCAGTCCCTTGCTCTCAAGGCAGGACTAAGTATTACCTAGACTATCCTTGACAGGTGTTTGTCCAACCTGCTCTTAAAAATCCCCAATGATGGAGATTCCACAACCTCCCTACGCAGTTTATTCCAGTGCTTAACCACTCTCACAGTTAGGAAGTTTTTCCTAATGTCCAACCTAAGCCACCCTTGCTGCAATTTAAATAATGTATGTGTCCACATTTTAGGAAGTGTTTAGAGATGTGTTCTGTACCCTGCATTCTCTAAATCTTTGGATGCTTTAACACATTAAATATTTTTTCCTGAACAGTTATCACTAACAACCTTATTTAGCAAGAATAGATGCCCCTTGAAAGTGAAACCCTGTAGAACTGTCCATAACAAATCAAATAAACCACATGTTCTTGTTGGT
The DNA here is from genome assembly GCF_028017835.1 of Emys orbicularis. Classification (NCBI taxonomy): domain Eukaryota; kingdom Metazoa; phylum Chordata; order Testudines; family Emydidae; genus Emys; species Emys orbicularis. The sequence goes on along the minus strand of NC_088691.1, from coordinate 16,493,037 downwards.
TACCCTGATCCTGCCTTCTGTTTGTCCTTAGATGTAGTTATATGCCTATGCCTTTTCTGGATCTCTCTTTGGCTTCAGTGGGCTTTATTTTAAGATACCCAGAGTTGTAAATTTTTCTGGATCAGCACAGTGGCTATAGTTAATGGGAGCTGCCAATATTTGTCACTTCTGAAAATTAGTCAGTGTTCTTGTAAAACACATCACACCATGAGACCATATAATTTTAGACGCCTGGGACTTTTTTGGCCTCTTTTGCTGTATGAAAATATTTTACTCAGGCTATCTTATTGTGATATAGGTTCTCCTGTAACAGACTGTGCTTTTATCTCCTGAACAATGCAGATTGGTGTAATGCAGTATATGAGTATGTATACAAATGCAGTATATGAAGTTATAAAAAAATAGTTAAAGTAAATTGTTTTAAATGTCTACGAAGTAAGTTGTATCTAATTTTTTAATTATTTATATTTTCACTTAAAATATACCAGATTTATTTGCACAGACTGTATAATAGTGTGGCTTAAGCAAACTCCTGTAGATTGTATTCTACTGAATGTTCTCCTGAGTTCCAGGATCACATCTTTGGGTCAACTATCTGAAAAATGGTGAAATACCTTCTTTATTGTCAACATGAGACCAGATGCACTGGTCCCCAGGAAGTTGCTCAGGTTGTTCTCAGACATAACCTCTTACTAAATGTCATTCAAGAACAGTCTACTTATTCCTGCGCATAAAAGTGCATTGAATGCTGTATTTTTTCAATCAATTTAACTGATTATAAGGTTGCACAGGCTTGGGCGAATTGATTCAGCTCCCTCTCAAGTCAGTGGGAGTCTTTCCATGGATTTCAATAGAAGCTGAATCCAGCCCTAAGAACCTTTATAGTGTGAAAAGGTAGCATCATGGAATATGGATGACAAAAAGACTTCTCTCCCAATGGTTTGGGTGCACTTGATAAAAACAAAGGCTAGACACCAGATCTAAAGTTTTGAAGTGGCTTGTAAAAGAAATATGTAACTAGAGGGTGAAGTTTGCTTCAATGCAGTGATATTACATAAGGACCTCCATAACACTTAAATATTATGTTAAGGGTCAGATCCTCAGTTGATGTAAATATGATTTACACTAACTGAGAATCTGGCCCTTAACATAGCATTTGAGTGCTACAGGTGTCCTTGTATGACCTCTGTTATGAGATGAATTCCATCCAGAACAATTTTTTCTTTACCTAGCTAACATCACACTAGATTTTTTTCCCCAATACTCCTTGGAAGTTTGAAAGCAATTTAGAAGGAAGGCCCCAGGTCTTGGAAATCTATGTTTCTATAGCCTGTTTCTTCAGGCCATGTGGATAAACACTCAGATACCCTTACATTAAAATACATAAATAAAATTATACATTTAAAAACATGGACAACTTACAAAGATTCTAAGGATTTTTGCAAACTTTTTAAGCTTCTCCCACCACTGGTTAGGTCCACTATTATATACATTCTGCAAACTTAATGGGGACAAATTGCCATTCTTCAATAAACATGAATTAAAGAAATGTCCCATTTCTTTCTTCACTTGGTAATTGAGACAGCAAACTGGCAATGGTAATTCTCCCAAAATGTACCCTGGAGAAACTGATTAATGTTCTATGGTGGCAAAGCAAGTCTTCTAAGAAGTCTTTAATTTGGAAGGTGTAACTAATAAAAATAGAGAAGCTAAACTTTTGAAATTTTAAAAATTAAATGTAAGGGTAATTTGTTCCCACCAGAAGATAAAATTATCTATCCTTCAAGGTTGAGTGGATATAATTGCCCATCATATAAATCTCTTGACAAATAGTGCCCTCAGGCAGCATGACATTAATAATTGTTCAATTACGTACTTTTAGCTTTTCAAATGGCCAGAGTCATCATTATGCACCTCATTAATAGATATACAGGGATAGGTTAAACGCATAGAAAAATATTTTTCTTTTGAGGATAAATTCAGCTTTGCAATTAAGGTGTATAGTAATCACCTGTAATTTTTTAATACCTCTAATTTAATTCCCTTTACTAACAATGATTACACTCTAATCAGATCATTCTATCGAAAGAAACAGAGGTCAGTCAATCAGATTAGTAGGTTGGACTTACAGAATGTAATATTGAATGTTAAAATATTCAAACTTCAACCAGTACAGTACCAATGCATTAATTTTAGAAGAAGATAACATTATATACATTCTGCTTACATGACTTTTTACTGGCTTCCTACTGGTTGTCTTTTAGTGATCTGTGAAGGAGTTCACTCACTGCTGGCGTTGCCTAATGGGCAGCCTCGGACATGACAGGCCCTCTCCTTTGTGGGTGCCCCCTGTTGGTAGCCACTCCATCCCTACAGTGGTTTGTCCCTTCTATGACCTGCCCCTCTGGCCAGGTCACTTGTATGTGTCTGCCCCTTTTTGGGGTATATAAAGCGTCAAGCAGTGGCATAGCCCTCTGAGTTAGGGAAGGGTTCTAGTTTTTTCCTAGGTTGAGGTCTCATGGTCCAGACTCATCTGTCTTCAGGGCCTTTCCTCAACAACATTCCCCACAGGAGGGGTAGACTTCTGTCTTTGGTACCCCTGGGTGTTGTAGGGGGACTCAGGCCTACCCTCTCCACTGAGTTCTGATCCAGGGCTATACTGCTGCCTCTCTGGATCACTTCCAACCAGTCCTTTCTCTTCCCCGTGGATGAGGTAAAGACATTAAATACTGATTGAACCCAAAGATAGAGTCTCAAACTTTCAGAGAGTCACAAGTAGGGTGACCAGACAGCAAATGTGAAAAATCAGGACGGGGTGAGGGGTAATAGGAGCCTATATAAGAAAAAGATCCAAATATCGAGACTGTCCCTATAAAATCGGGACATCTGGTCACCCTAGTCGCAAGTCCCTCCTTGGTGGGCTTGACTGAGGCTACATCTACACTACAGGGGGGGGTCGATTTAAGATACGCAAATTCAGCTACGCGAATAGCGTAGCTGAATTCGACGTATTGCAGCCGACTTACCCCGCTGTGAGGACGGCGGCAAAATCGACCTCCGCGGCTTCCCGTCGACGGCTCTTACTCCCACCTTCGCTGGTGGAGTAAGAGCGTCGATTCGGGGATCGATTGTCGCGTCCTGACGGGACGCGATAAATCGATCCCCGAGAGGTCGATTTCTACCCGCTGATTCAGGCGGGTAGTGTAGACCAGGCCTAAGTTGCGGTAAGCAGGCCTCAGGCAGCAGGTGCTCCTGCAGTGCTTCTTCCCAGAAGCTCACAGTAAGATCCCTTCACCTCCACTGCCTGCCTTCTACTGAGCTGCTTTTCTCCCCTTTTAATCTCATCCTCCAGCCTATGCGTGTTTTGCAGTTGTGGCGGGGTACTGCCACCTCGGTCCAGAGCAGATCTTTAACTCCTTCCTTTCCAGTGTGGGGTTTGTTTACGTCATAACATCATCATACAACTAACTATTCTTCCATGGCTCTTCTGAGTGTAGGGCTATCAGAGTTCAGGGCAACTATGCCTGTATTTCCCCTCAGTGTCCAGTAAGGGCACTCAGTCTCAGGCTTCCAATTCTCCAGCTGTTGCCTCTCCTGGGTGAACACCAGGGTCCCTCTCCCTCGGACCAGGTCATTTCCAGGCTGTATAGTTCCCTGCCTACACTGTGTCATTCCCAAAACAGACAGGTTGCCCAAGGACACCTGCTTGCTTTTTCTTCAGAGATCGTTAACTGGTGTAATTGCTACAGTTATAATTTACCATACAGCACTTTCTGTGCAAGTCTATTTTATTCTTAAGGTAAAAAAGCACAGGGAAAACATATTAAAAACAATAAAAGAACCTACACGCATGCTAATAAGTTTACCAGAAATCACCCTATACACCTATACTATATCAGGGTTCAAAAAAGAACTTGATAAATTCATGGTGGATAGGTCCATCAATGGCTATTGGCCAGGATGGGGAGGGATGGTGTCCCTAGCCTCTGTTTGCCAGAAGCTGGGAATGGGCAACAGGGGATGGATCACTTGATGATTATCTGTCCTGTTCATTCTCTCTGGGGCATTGGCCACTGTGGGAAGATGGACCCTGTCTGACCCAGTAAGGCCATTCTTATGTTCACCCCAGCCCTAACATGGATTCTGGCAGGAGCAGTCCTCCTAACCCCCACCCATTGGGATTTCATGTTGTTACAAGTTCATCAAAGCTTCATCTCAGCATAATCACGCAGCCTTGTGAGGCCCCAGGAGGCCTAGTCCTACCAATCCTTCCCTAAGGACTGGAGCTCTCTGTCGACCAGGGGCCCTGTCCATCTCTTGGCTCAGGAAGAAGGCCACAAGTCAGTTTAAAGCCAGGCTATTTATCCAAAAACCCTTTTGTCTGTTGATCCGTGGAGAATCCAGTTTGAACTAGTATATTCAAACTTCTCCAGAGAGGTGGCTTCTCTGGAGACGTTACAGCCTCAGTGTATTTGCCCAATCATCCCCCAGGGAAATACATACCGTTCCACAATAACACATACACAATTGCATTTTAAATACAATGTACCCCTAATTCAACAAGATTCAACTTAAGTCAATAAAGTTTTTCTTAATTCCATAAGATTTGATCAAGATATTAACTGTCAGTCTATCACAAAGGCCCCCTTTATATAGTCTCAATTTGTGCTCAACCAGAATCTGGCTGTAACTAACCAGCTGAGAATTCCTAAAGGTTGGGGAAACTCTCAGCTGGCAGAAAGTTGGTAAAGGCAGTATATATAACAACCTCACCACCAGCACCATCTTGGCATAGGAGACAAGTTGGGGGAGAGATGGTGTGTAATAGCTCTGCTCTGCTATACCGTTTCTTAGCTGGTATATGGCTTTCTAGGGGCCAAGTGCTGCTTGTGCAAATTAAAGTACCCTCTAGGCTACTTGCACAGACCACTCTTCCGTATCAGGGAGCAATAACAGGCTCACCAATACATCCCCAATTTTCCTATGCTGAGCAGAGCTTGCTTGCAGAAGACAATATGCCCAGGAATAGTGAAGTCACTACACTGCTTTACAGCCAAAATGCTTCTGAAATAAATGTAGTCAAACTTTACTAATTCTGGGTCACTGAGAACGAAAATGATGCTTAAAATTGTTGATTGGCTCTAGTTTTCAAAATATGCTATTGGGTCAGTATATACGACCCTTGACTTGGGAATGGCGGAGGATAAGTGAGTTATAAAGGGAAGGGATCTCAATTTAAACCAGAAATGACTAAAATACATCTTTGATTGGATCTATGAATAAATCTATGACTGGGTTTGGACAGTACTTGCTTTTTAGGCAAAAGAATGAATGATGCAATCTGAAGCTGGTATTGCGTCATACATGATATGAATTGCATCATGTTATTCCTAGAAGTCATGGATGATGCAATCATAACGAAGCTTACATCACTCTGCTGAACAAATTGCCCTATATCAGCTCTTGAAATCATACAGTGTCGTGCTCTCTTATTTGTCAGTGTTTGATTTTGCAAAGGGACACATTTCTGTTTAGCCAAAGTGAGCAGAGATGCCTCGTACTTGTGTGAACAGTGCAGATAACTTCTGCTATGTTTGTGGTGAAGTGACTTTTGCATCACAAAAGCGCAGTATAACCACTATGGTTAAGAAAGCCTATCACCTTTATTTTGGCTGCAAAATTGGAGATCAGGACAAGAGGTGGGCCCCACACATCTGCTGCAACACTTGTGCAACAAATCTTCACCAGTGGTTGAACAGGAAAAGGAAATCTATGCCTTTTGCAGTGCCAATGATTTGGAGAGAGCCAACAGATCATACCAGCAACTGTTCCTTCTGCATGGTGCCTCCAGTTGGGAAAGGTGTGTCAAAGAAGAAAAAGTGGACTGTGCATTATCCAAACATTCCATCACCTATACGCCCAGTACCCCACGGAGAAGGACTGCCGGTTCCTGATGCACCAGAATCATTCTCACTTGAGTCAGACGAGGAAGAGGATGAAACTTCTGGTCCTGAACCATCAATGTCACAGGACCCACATTTTCTCCCATCCTCCTCCTCTGAACCACACCTCATAACACAAGGTGAACTGAATGACCTTGTGAGGGATTTGGAACTACCCAAGAGTAAGGCAGAGCTGTTGGGCTCCAGACTACAGCAGTGGAATCTCCTGGCAGGTGATGTTAGGGTTTCCATTTTCCGTGACCGTCAAAAGGATCTTGTCCCATTCTTCTTCATGGAAGGTGATCTTGTAGCCTGCAACATCATCGATGGTGTGATGGCAGCCCTCAACATCGTTCACGATCCAGATGAGTGGAGACTGTTCATTGATTCATCGAAGACGAGTCTTAAAGCTGTTTTACTGCAGAATGGCAATGTTTTGCCATCAATTCCAGTTGGTCATGCAGTCCATATGAAGGAAACCTATGACAACATGAAACAACTTTTGAAGTGCATAAACTATGACCAACATCAGTGGCAGCTTTGTGGCGATTTGAAGGTTGTTGCTCTCTTGCTTGGTCTGCAGACTGGATACACAAAGTACTGCTGTTTTCTCTGCGAATGGGATAGTCGTGCAAGAGATTCCCACTACATCAAGAAAGATTGGCCACTCCGACAGTCATTGGAGCCTGGGAGGAAAAGTGTTCCGCATCCACCACTTGTTGAATCAAGGAAGATTTTGTTACCACCCTTACACATCAAGCTGGGTCTGATGAAGAACTTTGTCAAGGCCATTGACAAAACACAAGCAGCTTTCAAGTACCTCTGTGGAAAATTTCCAAGGTTAAGTGAAGCTAAGATAAAGGAAGGTGTCTTTGTTGGTCCTCAGATTCGTGAACTTCTTCGAGATGATGCATTTGACCATGCACTGTGTGGCAAGAAAAAGACGGCATGGAAAGCCTTCTAGTTAGTGGCAATAAATTTTCTCGGAAACAACAAGGCAGACAACTACAGGTTGTTGGTGGAAAACCTCCTCAAGGCATACAAAAGCCTTGGTTGCAACAGGTCACTAAAGATACGTTTTTTGCACTCTCATCTAGATTTTTTTCCACCGAACTGCGGAGCAGTGAGCGACGAGCACGGCGAGCGATTTCACCAGGACATTGCAACAATGGAGAAATGCTATCAGGGCAAATGGAGCCCATCAATGCTTGCAGACTATTGCTGGACAGTGACAAGAGATGCTCCATTTAATGAATACAAGAGACAAGCCAAGAAGCGCCGAGTAGACACTGAATAGGACTAAACTATGTACAGAATAGTTTTTTGCCTTTTGTTTCATAATAAATTTTATTTATATAACCCTTTTGCTGATTTTTAAAGTGTTACATAAACAGGACAGGTGAAATATTATCATGTAAAGCAACCATAAACACATGAAAAGACCTAGGTTTACAATTTATGATTAAAACTCTATCTACACAATATACATAGACCTAAAATGTAAAAACTTAAATATCTTAGAAACCGTAGCCAATCAGTTGTTTTAATTGTCATATTTGAATTCAGCACATCAAAATACATAATAAATAGCACATTTTATCTCTGAAGCAGACGACTTCTCAAAAATTGTAGACCAGTGTTACAGTAATATGTTCACTAAAATACATCATTCTCTACAACTGTGTCAGTCCCACCGTATAATTTATCTGATTTTCCTGTTTTATTTTATTTTTAGTTACCATAATTTATTATCTATACAGAATCGTAGAGGGGTGTGGCAGTTACAGACAAATAGCTTTACAATCTAAGGGTCTGATACTTGTCCTACTGTATGCTACTATGAGTGTTCCCATTTACTTCAATAGCACTAATCACTAAGCTCAATGGCAGGTATTAAGAGGAACAAGCCATAGGCACAATGTCCTATTTGAGTGACATTTTTACTACTTAAATAGGTTGACTTGAAAGAAGCTCATTCTATATACCATTGCAAGTTTGTTTCTTAAAAACATATACTGCCATTGTAGCTTAAACAAACTGTTTTGATTTTTGAATGACCTAACTGCAGGTAGGACATGAATAATTGGGAAGACCTCATACAGGGTCGATTTACCTTATAATTAAGATCGCCTTGCCATAGCTCTAATGGAAATAATAGATTCAGTGACAAGATGGTGTTTTTTGTTTCTTCGTACCCATGACTTTGGATGTTCTAGTACTCTTTACTCTGCTGCATGATCAGTGTTGGAGAGTTCATGGAGAATTCTGAAGTTAAACCCTGGGATTCTAGCACAGAACAGGGGCTCAGTATGGCAACATCAGGGGATGGATAATTGGATTCTTCATGACAGTAACAACAAGGAGTCCGGTGGCACATTAAAGACTAACAGATTTATTTGGGAAATTCCCACAGATGTCCATAAGAAAGACAGAGACTCATTTGGCTTTGTGGTCAGAATTTTGCTCCGGCAAAACATGTTCATGATTTTTCCCACTTTTAATATTTTATAAATGTTTGCAAGTGTTTATAATATATAAAGATAAAATCTCACAGGAATACCCAAGAAAAACAAGGATTTTTATGGAAGTTCCATTTACAATTCTGTTCACAGTTTCCTCCTATTTTTCAAAAGTCGTGTCTATCAGGCACGGGAATAAAACTTAAAAACAGAATAACCTTTAATCATATTTATTACAAAAGAATGATTTATCTCTGATGTCTTGTCTGGGTGTGATAATCTTGCCACCCCCAACTGTTCATTCTGTCCAGTAACCCAAGCATAATATAAAATCACATGTCCATCTTCTTTCAGAGGGGATAGTACCTAGCACAAGAGAGGAAAATATAAATTCTCTTACGAAGACACTCTGTATAAGCTAGAGCTTAGTGAAATATTCACCTTGAAACCAAAAGCCCATGGCATTTGCTTGGTTTTGGATATTGTTGCAAATTCAACATTTTAGAAGGTTTGGTTGTGAGTGAACTTAAGCCAAACTATGGTTTTGCCTTATATTCACATGAAATTTGAGCCCAAAATGTGAGATGTGCTCATGCAGATTGAATCTTAAGAAAATGATGACATGAACCCTTGCTAAACAAAAATGATGACCTTTGCACATATCTAATCAGAAACCACTCAATCTCCAGACTTGGTGAATGATTCCATGGTAGTGATTTTCAGTGCTTTGAAGAGTACCCTCTACCCAACCTCAGAAGCTTTAGCAATCAAACACCAATACTGACTGGTAACAAGTACCTGTGACTATATTCCTTAAAGTACTGCTCTTTGAAGACTTCAAAATAGGGAATGGGCGTAAAACAAGTTGTCTGTATTGGTAACACGAACATAAAACCGCCATGCATGTGAATTTAAGAGTAAGGGTCAGGCGTCTTACAGAATGAAATGCTGCAAGTACTAGGAAATTGTGTGTGTATAGCACTAGAATTGGCCTTGCTTAAAGCAAAAGATTTGAGATAGAACTTAAAACTGAGTTGGTATCACTGTAATTTGCAAACCCTTTCAAAATGAATACAACCATTTCTAATTCCAGTTTTTCCAAATTTTGCATTTTTGACATTTCTGCAAAATTATCTCCTGACTCTTTTGCAATAATTCTTATTGATTGCAATGCACTTCATCAGAGACAAAGCAAGAAACTCCAGACTTCTGTGCTGCTAAAGTCAGCATGTACAGTAGTTATGGTTTCATCTGACCTTTTCTTTTAGGTTTTGAAACAAGAACTTTCTGACCTGTCCTGAACTTCACAAGCTAATTGAAATTAGAAATGGGTTGAAAAGTTCCATACTAATTTAGTTACCTGAGACACTAACGATATTTTGCATCTATATAGAGATCTGGTTGGTAATTTTCCAATGAAACAGAGTTTCACAGAAACGTATCTGATTCAATGAACCTTCTACTAATAAACAGGCAGGGTTCCAAGAAAAACCTCCCTGGTTTCCTGTCAACTCACCTGTCAGGGCTGTCCATGGCTGGAGGACAGCCCCACCATGCGGTCTTCCTTGGAATCAGGGATCCCAGGACTTTCAGACTACCAGGACAGCTGGCTCCCCAGGTTGCCATGCTGTTCAGTGGTGGGGAGCAGTGAAACTGACAAGAACCATATAAATTTCAATCAGGATCCAGGGAGCGCATTTTGTTTCAGAAACACCATGTATTGGTGTTTCCAAAACAGATTTTTATGGACTTTTCAGGTTGGAGGATATCTTTTAAAAATATGTTGTTCCATATCAGAACAAAACCATATTTTAAAATGTCAAAATTCCCCCTGAACTGGAAATTACGAGTTTCACCCAATTCTGTCTCTCTCTCTCTTATATATATATAAGATATATATATCGCCAAGCACCTTATAAACATTGGTACAAATAAGCCTCTGTTTGGGAGCTGTAAGGCTAGGGCTCTACTCCAAGCTTCCCATGCTGAGATATATTTACATAGTAATTGTGTCTTTTCTTTAGTATCTGGATTCATGTGTCTCTGCTCCTCGCCCTCCCACACATGTTGGCCGTGCTTCATTGGCTGGTAGAGGGACAGGCTGGGCCATGCTTCTCCATACCCTTTTTAGATGACAAAGGCAGATTCTTTCAGTTCCTGTACTAAGGGATCACAAGGACTCAGATTGTGTGAGGGAATCCTCTGAAGTTCAAGGGTCTGGGGAAAAATTCCTTGTCCCCAATCTCTCACCCAGCCACCTTACCAACCCTCCTCTTTTCCAGACCTTTATGTGCACACTGGTATTTTGTTAGGGTGCACTTGCCCCTGATTTCATTTTCTACTATTAAGTAGTGCTAGAACAAAATGTATTCATTTATTTTGCTGAATATGGCAACACACTCTCAGATTCTTATATTCCCAATTGCAAATTTCCCATTTGTATTTCTTCAGTTTTATTTTTACCATTTATAAACATGAGCTTAAACCTTAGCCACTTTCATTCCTCCTCAAGCCTGGTTTGTGTTTACAATAGGTATTATTTTCATGTAAATAGTTATGAATATGATTACACTTCAGAAAAGCATTCAATTACTCCTCCTACTCCTTTCCCATCTGGAGCACTAGCAGAGTTGATAACCATGGATACACACAGAGCATGGCTACTCCATGGTAGGACTCAGATGTCTGGCATCATTTTTCTTGGCAGGTTCTAGAGGGAAATGTGCTGATTATAGTGTAGCTGATTCTTCGTCTTTTGCTTGGTAAAATCTGCAGTGAATTGGAGCTACCTGATTATTTGAACACTTTGTCTTTGACATGTATTCTGTTATGAGAAATTTGTACAACTGTGAGTATCTGGTGTGTCTGAGAATTACAACAACATGGTGTTTGCTTCCTCCTGAGATCCAAGCCTCAGTGCCCACATATAAAATTTCACTGGTACAAAAGATACATTGTCCTTTCATGCCACCTGAACCTATTTGTCAGTCACTTGTGCCCTGAGGGTGGTTTTGTGTGTGGAGAAGCTGGAGCTGGCTTCGCAGCCGTTTCTCATAGAAAAATAAATTATACTTTATAGAAACAACTGTGCCATGTAACTATTATTAGGAGCAGAAGCAGGTGTAAGAACAGGTATTGAAATGGTAGTTAAGTCTTGGAATCGTTAAGGTATTTCTGTAATGGTGCAGCTATGTTTTTAAAGCAAAGAGGCTGGTAGAAATTATGAAAAAAAGAGGAACCAAGTAAATATCTTCTAATCACCCCTAAAATAATCTTAGAGTACAAAGAACACCTATCTAGAAAGAAAATACAATATCTTAGCGCGCTGAGTTTCTGACTCACAAGTCAGTGGGAAGCATAGATAGTTAACAGCTGGTTTGAAAGTTGAAAGAGTATTCAAAATAAGTAATTTATACAGTGCTACCAGAGTGGTGCTTACTGAAGTGATGCCATTTAAAATAATACCATATGGTGTTTAGTGCTTCATTTAGCCAAATTTTCCAACCTACCAATGTGCCTCTAAACATCTGTGCTTGCTGGTACTGAATTATTACAGGTTCAGAAATGTATCTCAACTAATCATTACAAACCTCTGCTTAAAAGTGTTGTTTAAGAGGTGACAACACTTAGCCAAAGTCAGACTGTAAAATAATGTTTGTGGTTATTTTATTAAAATAATATATTAAGTGCCAATATTCAAAATCACACAAGTACAAATATTAATACATTTATTAACCAGCGATTGTTCCCACTGGCCCTCCCCACGTTGAAGGAAACATGCTGAGTAAGTTGACCTGAACAAAAAGGAGGCTGTTGTTTTGAAAACAGCATCAGAAAAACTCTGCTCAGAAAAGGAATTCCAGAGGTGGAATCCTACCAGTGTGAAGACCCTGATCCAGTCCCAACCTTAAACATGAAGACTAAGGACAATCTGTTTCACCTCCACTGTCTTGACCAATACAGGTCTGTTGCATCTTACGCGCATTTAACATGCGCTTTACGCGGTCGGCAAAAACCAACAGAAAAAACCAACCCAAAAAGAGAAAAATAACCATTTTAATACTGTACCTGTAGTGCGGGCGATTCCGCCCGCCATTGAACTCAATGTAATTTTGACTATACACGGTTTTCGCTTTACGCGCTAACCGCGGAATGGAACCCTCGTGTAAGATGAGACAGACCTGTATGTGGTCCTCCAGTCAGTATAGCTATATAAGACTTGGAGCGCATCTCTTGGATTATTGGCAGATAGTGAGATTTGGCAAACTAGAAGGTGGATATAACTAACATCTATGTTCATGCTCTGGATTTCTATGAACATATGAGAGCTGGACCCATCTTTTTTCCTTTCTTCCTCATTTAACCTTGAATCGTGCTTATAGAATGGAGCCCAAAACAGACGGTGCTCTGGAAACACACTGCCCCTCAAGTGGCCTTCAGAAAGGCTCCTGGTTGTTTGGGGAGAATAATTAGTGGCACCCTGTATGCTGCCCGCTATTCTCCTGCATGGCCAGCTGTAGTGGGGAATGAAACCAGGGCTCCACGTAATCCCTTCTCACTCTCCCTGAGAGCAACTGGGGTGCATTCCCTGCATTCCCTGGACACAAGTCAAGAACTGATATAAAGAACGGAACTCCTATAACAATAAGGAGCAGCCCTAACATGGAACAGGGAAGGAGAGAGTGGTTATCTACTCCCTGCTATTCCAGGGCACAATCCAGCTCTAAACTAGCACATGTTGTTTTTGAGTATGCATCCACATTCGTTACTATTTACTTGCTCTCCTTCCTACAGACTCATTTAGGAAGAACTCCCCAAAATGTAAGAGAATCTTGTTTAGAATGAAATATTAATGACACAGTGATAATTTCCTGCTTGGATTGAGAGATTAGGGCCTGATTCTGGGCTGAGTATGAACAACTCTGTTTGTCTCCTTCTCTAATTCATAGTCCAGATGTTATGAAGCCAATAATCTCTGCCAGAATCTCACCTTTTAATTCCTCCCCTCTATAGACTTGCTGTCCATCATAGGTCTTTAGTAGTGGTGGAGGCACTCAGATTTGCAGAGGATAATTAGTTTATTCAGGAAAGGTACAAGTATTAAGGTGTGTAGCCCGGTGGGCTAGCTTACCTCTATTATATTCATTGCTTTGCATTTTATTCCGCTGCATTATATTCAGCAGTAATGCAAGGAACCTACAGCTTCAGCAGTTAGCATGAGGCTTGAGGCCTATGAACTTTGGCATAAATAAATGTATGTAATTTATAAGTTTGGGGGAACTGGAAATAGAGTGTGTGTGTGTGTGGGGGGGGGGGATTTTTCCATTATGACATCATCAAACCACAGAACATGAACTGACACCAGCTTCTAGAAGGTTTTGGACAGAATATCCGACCGTAAGAGTGACGTATATTATAATGGGATGAAATCATAAATACACTAACCTATAGAAGAAGGGCACCTTAACATTGGGGATGAAATACAAATAGGGAAGAGGGGAGAAACCCCTATTGAATATACATTAGACATGGTAACATCAGCATAACATATTATAAAAGTGGCACCCCAGGGCAGTAGGGAAGAGAGATGTAGCCCTTGGGAGGGGCCAGAATGATGGCCACTGGTGAAGATGAGGAAGGAAATGGTGATGAGGAAGATAATGGCTAACATTTCAGGTTGTTCTGCAAGGGATGGTGTGAGTATGGATGTTCAGATACACTTTCTGTATTATCTCTATCTACCTTACGGAGTTAGTGTGTGTGTGACTTTGGTAAATGTATTACTACATTATTTATTTGTAAATATAAAAGAGTTCCTATAGTGTGAGTGTTGCACCTGTGCACATTGGGGTTCCCAACTATATAATGATTTTAATAATACTGGGCCTGATCTTGAGATGAGAACCTGCCAACCCTCAAAGTGATAACTGGGAATTTTATTCATAATCTATAGATCAGGCTTCAGGTGCTCGCCTGCTGGTGTTCAAACATTTGCTGTAGGCCTTTTGTAAAAGGAGACAGTTTGCCACCCAATCCTTTTTGTCTACGTTGTTTTGTTATTGCAGACCAAAGGCCAAGTCCTGTGGGCTTCACACTAGAAGCTATGTTGGCTTCAGCGGAACTACATGTGTAAGTAAGGAGAGCAGAATTTGGCCGTAAATGGATAATAGCAGTGCTACATGCACACCGTTAGGATTTATATAAAGCTGTGTTCCACATGGCAGGTTTCCACTCACATTATGTGCTTTTGAAAGCCAGAGTGCAGGGTATGAACATGGATAAAGAACTAGATTTTAAAATAGTAGGTACAAAGTGCTTGATAATGGACCAACTCAGTATGTTTAACTGAGGGAGAACTAAGTGAAGTCTCACAAGGATTATTATTTGGCCCTGTTTTTAATTTACTTGAATGGCCTAAACAGTGGGAGCCAAATGTGAACCAGCAAAATTTGCTGATAATAAAAAATTTGAGGGAGTAATAAATGCCGCGCTTACAGCAGGCGAACAAAAGAATTGTGACCTACTTTTAATTAGGTAGGCATGTGGGGATTCAACATACCATATCAGCTAATATGAAATAATATACTCTGGGAAAATAATAAACATGAACTTCAAGTGAATGGCACAGAACTGCAGCACAAGTGGCTTGAAAAGTGTCAGCATAGATTTTTTTCCCCCCAAGTATGTCTAGATCAGTGGTTCTCAAACTTTTTTTTTTCACGGACCACTTGAAAATTGCTGAGGGTCTCGGTGGACCACTTAATGATCTTTCCAAATGTTGTTTGTACCATTAGCTAACTATTGTAAAGCACTTTGGATAAAAGCGCTATATAAAAAAAACCCTTAATAATAAATGTTTTTTTGTTCTACAAATAAAAGCACACAACTTATATTTTAATATCACTAGTCTTACCTTTCTAATGCAATGGATGTGCCCTCTCTCCCCTGCTGCGGGCTGGGAAGGCAGGGGGTCTCTCCCCACCACAGCAACCACAGAGTTGAGGCTGGGAAGGAGGGCTGTCTCTCCCTGGCATCCGCAACCCCGGAGCTGGGGAAAGTCACCTCTTTCTCTGGCCGCCGCAGCCCTGCACATCCCAATTCCCTCCACCCCCTCTTCTCACCCCACTGCTCCCTCCCACCTACCCCGTATTCCCCCCAAGGCCACCACCTCACCTGACATGTGCGTCTTCTCCAGGGTCCAGGCACCTAATTAGTGGAGCCACGCAGGCGTGAGATTAGGTGGGTGGCCCTTCATTGTCTTGTATGCAGCCGCCCAGGTGCGCACTTTAGAGGGAACTATCCGTGGACCATCTGAATGGAGCTTGCGGACCACTGGTGGTCCATGGATCACAGTTTGAGAATGTGTGGTCTAGACAATTATTTGTGGAAGAGTTTGTTTTTAAAACAGATGGCAAAACTGTCAAGAGCTCCTAAATCCCATTTTCAAAAATAATTTAGGTTGATATTTCCACTATTAAGGGTGTCTCAATGTATTACCCTTCGACCATAGGCAATAGGACAAGTGCATAAATGGATATTAAAGAGACCCAAATGTGAATGTGCAGCGTTTAGGACTGTGTGGCCTCCCAAATAAGTTCCTTAACATAAACTGTCTCAGAAATACTCAAGGCCCCTGTTCTGTCATCGCTTACATACAATACAATGTATCTTTCCATACCCTTTACATGACACAGGTGACTGTGTGACACTATTGCATTCAGTAATACCTGAATATTTTGCTGGATAAAATTAGAAAGCTGGGGACAGTATTAGCATGATGTGCTGTAAAACACAGGGAGCTGGTTTCTTGGTTTTCCATATCTCAGACCAGAATTTGCTACAGAAGTAGTTTTCTCATTTGGATGTCCCAATCTATAGCAGCCTTTATTGATGAATTTGGATAGAACACACTTTGTTTAAGTACAGTCTTTTCCCTCCCTTCAGGTAGGGGATGCTGTTTTTTTTTTAGGCCAGGATACAGGTAAAGATGGGAATGTTTCCACTGGCAGAGAGCTAATATGCTCCGTCAAACAGGTGTGTGTGTGTGTGTGGCTGGGCTGCAATGTTGGGTCATGGCCCTGTCCTCTGGCAGGCCTTGAGTCGTGTGTCTGAAAGATCCCTGTCTCCTATTTTAGGTTAAAATTTATTTTGGACCTTTTAATGTTAGAAATTATTGGGCCAGACCCTCAGCTGATGTAAATCATAACATTCCATTAACTTCAACAGAGCTATGCTGAAATACACGAGCTGAACATTCTGCCTAGTAGCTTCAGAAGCACTCAATTGTAGAAGCTAAAATCATACAAAATGTCAGTTATTATAGACATTGACGGCAAAAGTAGCAGGTGCGTGGAGCAGAACACAAGTTCTGCACTACCCCATGTACAAGGTACTTAAATGAAACCCTGTTGTGCTAGTGAATTGATTTAAGCCCATACATTATTATTATTATTAGTTTGTTCCTTTTTGTTTGAGTCCTTTATTTGGGGTGTTTGTCCGACATTTGGGCCTTTATAGCTTTAGCTCTACAAAAAAGAGCTGGACAAGATGGAGCAGCACACAAAGTGTAGACATACCCTAAACTGAAGTAATTTACACCTTCTACCTTGTCCCCAAACAATGTGTCGGTTATGTCATCTTATACTCCTTGGACTTGTCATGACTAGGATAAAAAGTCTTTTTTTAAGCATGTTAGCCAGTACATTCTTTAGTATGTGTAGCTGGTCGAGTTGAAGACTAGGAAGCAGCATAGGTTCAGTTTTTCCCCTGATGAACAATTGGTCAGATGCATTCTGTGTTTTTCACCTTTTTCTGAAACAACAGAGATTGGCCATAGCTGGAGATAGGACACCAGGTTGGGTGGGCCAGTGCCTTTTTCTACATGGCTGGTGTGTTTTGCTCACATGTTAAGAATCAAACTGATCCCTAGATCTGGAATCAGGAAGGAATTTCCCCCCTGTTCAAATAGACTGGGATCTTGGGTCTCTTCCCTCCCCCTTCCCCCCCTCCCCCGTAGTATGGAGTGTGGATCACCTGCTGAGATCATCTGGGCATATCTCACCAGATTACTTCCCTGCCACTGTAGGGGCCATGGGCACTGGTGCTCTTCAGTCTCTCGTTTGCTGTTTATGGCACACAACAGGTCAGTCTCCTGAGGACTGAAATGTTTTAGTCTAATGAAAATCATTGGGTTCAATATTGGGGTATCAGGGTGAAATTTAATACCTGTGATATACAGGTCAGACTAGATGATCTAATGGTCCCTTCTGGCCTTAAATTTTGTGAAAAACTATGACCTGAAATCTGCTTAATTCAGACTCACATCTACTCTACCAATAATGCAACTTGATTCGCATTTATATATCACCTACTTTCACAGACTGAGTCAAAGGAAGACTTAGACTCTGTAGATTTCTAACACTCACATATTTGGGGGATTCTATATCAGAGTAGTTTACACTAAGGTGCCAGAAGCAGATGTAAGTTAAAGTAGACAGTGAACCTTAATGTAGGGCTGGATCATTAAGGTTCATTCTCTACTTTAACTTACATCTGCTTTTGGCACCTTAGTGTAAATTACTCCAATGTAAACTCCCAGAATATGTGGGCGTAAGAAGGTCTACAGGGTCTAAGTTACACCATCCTATACATCACCTCTGAATTCAGCTGTGCTCTTCCCACTTCCCTAAGAAAGAAAAGAGGAGAGTGAAAGCAAAGCAGGTGCAATCACTGTGCAAATAGAGATGGACGTGAGCAAACCGAAAAGTATATTCTCTTCTTCCAAAACATTCACAGTGAAATAAATCATGAGCATATGCTAAGGCTGACCCCGAGCAGCTTTAACTTCTGCAGTCCTCTGCTGTGCCATATGTTGCCAGTGGAACTCTTCATTTCTCCACTAACACCAAGCAATCCCTCTAGGCTTCCCTCTGCACTCTCGCCCAATTACATCAATATCCATACACACACTGACTGCAACAGCCAATTCACGCCTTTCTCACAGGAAAACAAATATAAGGAGAGATTCACCAAGTCCAAATTCCACTGTAAAATATTTTCTGCTTTCAAGAACTATTTGCTAATGTTAACATATAATACCATTTGTTGTTGCCTGAAAAGCTGAGCTAAAAACTGTTCCATATTATCCAAACACTGTTAATCCTTTATGACTTTAAATACAACTAAGTGAAAACATGCCCATTTGTATAGTTGTTATGGTTATTATAATGATTATTTATTATAAAATGTCTTGATATAGCTCCAGAAGTTCTGGTTGGATTATTTTAGGAATCTCATGTATTGTGATCCCGTGGCACAAACTTGATGCCACTGTCCCTTCCCTATGAGACTAACATGCTAGGATTGCTGGAGTGGCTGTTTAGAGGCAGGATAGTGAAAAACACTGTATTTCTAGATAAGTATGTGACAAGTAAAATAGCCTGGGGTGGAAAACTGCTCATATTTCTTGATAACTTCTGTCACAGTTCAGAGCAATCTGTATTTCCGCCTTGTGGACCAGCAAGGGCACCCACTTCTAGGTTTCCACTCCCCAACCATAACCTCTCTTGGGTGGGGACTCTCTGGTCACTCTCCCTCCTGACAGAGGTTTTTCCAGACTCCACAGTTCCCTGCCTGCACTGTGAGTTCCCCAGCAAGTCAGACTGCCTAAGTAGGCCTGCTTTGCCTTCTCAGAGGCTATAAACAGCATAATTGCCAACAGTTAGGACTTACCGCACAACCCTTTCTAAGCAAGCATGTTTATTCTTAGGGTGAAAGCATTACAGAGAAAACATATTAGAACAAATAAAGAATCAACACACATGCTAATATGCTTACCAGAGATCACCTCAACTCCAAAAAGTGCTCCCCTCCCCCCAGATATTTTCTAGAAAACCCACTCAACTTTGTTTGTCCCAAAAGTGTCTTCTTGTCTGGCACATTGTTTAAAATAGTGCTTTGAAGCTCCTATTGCTTCCAGGGTTTACATTGCCCATGTCTCCCCCTTGAGATGCTACATACAATCCCACAACATTTGAGATGCTACATACAATCCCACAACATTTGCATTTTTAATACAGTGATCTCCTAAGATATTTTAGCAATTCAGTCAGGTTTAACTTAATTCAATATGAATTCAATATGGTTTGTCCAGTATGTTGCAGGTAATTGCTACATCTATCACAGCTTCATCATACAGTGTTCACGTGCTGAATAATCTCAACAGGGCTAAGGGAATTATTTGTTGTGGTGCTCTTTTTAAAATTATTCTCAAACCAGTCCTTATTTCTGAAGATCTATCTACCAATTTGTAACTGTTTATCTGACAGTTTGGACAAACAGTTCTTTGGCTATTCGTCATGTATAATCATTGGTCACCTAGGTCACATGGTATAATTTCCCCTCCCTGATAGAATGATTGAAACTTTTAAAACCATAGAGTAACAAATAATAAATAATATCTTTGTGCATTAAAGCCCTCATTCACATGTGAATGTTGATATTTGTATGACTGTTCATGACTACAAAATAGGAGTATATAATGATGGAATCAAATAGTGATTAGGTTTTGTGTATATGTTTTGCATTATTCAACCAGCCCTACCTTCCAGTTCCATGCAATGAACTAGAAAGAAGGTGTGTTTTTCCCATTTTGGGACTAAGGTATAGAGAACAATGTGATAGTTGGAACATATTTTATATTATTTTGTTAAAAACAAAACAAAAGACAAAGTAAAACCCCATGACTCTATTTGAAATTCCTCATATTTTATTATTCATTATTCATACTATTCCAGTGCCAGCAAGTACCTGACTATTGGTAGGCTTTGATGTTCAAAGCCATCTAGGGAACTTGCGTGTTTGAGCCCATTAAAATTAAAATTTTAATGGGCATTGGGCATACAGATCTCATGTATGGCTTTTGAAAATATCAACTGAAATGTATGAGTTTGAGATGGTAGAACTCATTTTGGTAGAAACCTATGAGCCTTAGCTTCAGAAGGAACCTGAAATCTTTGAGTATGCATTTAACTAGGGAGGCAGTATGACCTAATGGATAGACCACTAGATTGGAACTCAAGAGACCTTGGTTCTGTTACTGGCCTGCTGGATGACTTTGGAGAAGTTACTTCACATGCACTGTTCCTCAGCTTCCCCATTTATAAAATGGGGACAATGATACTGATTTCTCTTGTACAGCACTTTGAGATCTGTTAATGAAAATGATCATATATGAGCTAGGTATTATTTTTTATTAATAACAGCAGGTTCTGAGAAAACATGAGTTGTAGATGGTTGTATGTTTTTGTTTTCATTTTATTCTTCTGGGAGTCCAAGAAGAATGTCACATTATAAATTCAAATAAGACTCGTGATTGTTTGCATAGCACAGTCTTCTGTGAACTTAGAATTATGTTTCAGAGGTTAGAAAGGGAAATATGTTTGCAGTAGATGTTACATTATTCTATAGTTATCTCATTATTTTACCGCATAGACCAAATGAGATGGCCATCGTCTTTGCCAATACATCAGGGATTGAAATGGGTGCCTCCAGAGCTAAAAGCATGAACTGTAACACCTTGCGCTAAAGAGATCATGATCTGTAGATGGGGCTGTAATAGGCTCCTATCCTTTCTGGACCAGGCACAGCAGACAGCCTGTAAAACAGAACATTTGCCAGTGAGGTACATGAGTGTTGCCAACATAGTGAACCACTGTACTATAGAGTAATAGAGTTGGATTGGATCAAATAAGAAAAAGATGGGCATTGCTGTATATCTGGTAGGGTGACAGATCCAGATTATTACAAATTAAAATGACAAATTAAAGTAACATTAAATTACGCTGACTTTCCCCCCAGTTTATACTGTTTTTAGACTAACTGTGTTCCTGCAGTTTCCTTTACACATATTTTGACATAAATTGCGGTGTGTTCTCCCACAAATAATATATATGTGCTATCTTGCCTGCAGTAATAAGGTTGGTGGTTGAAATATTCATGCTGGGGGAAAACAAATTGGTTTATGGTTGTCTGATTAAAGTTTCATTGCGTAATTCCAGACTGCGGAAGCTATGACATTTTCTCCCTCTGGGTGACAATTTTTGGAGCAAATCAGTTTGTGAAGTGACCCTGTTTCACAATATAGCCTACCTCTAATACACATCTGCTGTTAATTAGTCAATCTGATCTGTTTTGAACATTGTTTTTAACCTTTCCTTTTTCAGTAATGATAGCAAAAGTGGTAAAGGAAACTTACTTTTACATTAAAATTGATATGCCAGTTTAAGTGGTTACTGTGGTATTTTAGTTGACACCCATCAGCAGCTGGACTTAAAAATCTTTGCTAATGGAGTTAACCCTTTTTGGGTCTGTACTTGGCTTTCTAACCTTTACATATACATTATTCATTACATTAATGGCCAATTTCACAGTTTTCCAACAAGTATTGCTTCAGGAGATGATACAACTGAATCATAGTACTAAAGTGAAATTGAAGAGCTAGCCAGGAAATGTAATAAAAGAACTATTCTGAAGAATCATTGTACAGTTTTGTTATAAAATTGTACACTTTTGAAGATGTATGTTACCAGAATGAACATTCAGTTTGAAAAAAGGCAGTTTAATTAATATTTAAGTTTATGTAAACACACAAGCTTTTACAAATGCCTCCAATTAGAGTTTGTACTCCAGTTTACATCTATTCATTTTATGTGTTTTATATGCTTTATTAAATTGTTTAAGACTTTATCAACTGCATGACAAACATGCAGAGATATTTTATGCTGGTTTGCAGTGAGAAGGCACCATTTCTATTACCCTGATATATAATATCCACTTTGTAAAAATACTTTCTAAAAGTATAAATATTAGGGCTGTCAAGCAATTAAAAAAATTAATCACGTGATTAATCGCACTGTTAAACAATGGTAGAATACCATTTATTTAAATATTTGTGGATGTTTCCTACATCTTCAAATATTTTTATTTCAATTACAACACAGAATACAAAGTGCACAGTGCTCACTTTATATTTATTTTTGATTATAAGTATTTGCACTGTTAAAAAACCAAAAGAAATAGTATTTTTCAATTCACCTAATACAATTACTGGAGTGCAAACTCTTTATCATGAAAGATGAACTTAGAAATGTAGAATTATGCACAAAAAACCCCTGCATTCAAAACAATGTACAATTTTAGAGCCTGCAAGTCCACTCAGTCCTACTTCTTGTTCAGCCAATCGCTCAAACAAGTTTGTTTACATTTGTAGGAGATAATGCTGCCCTCCTCTTGTTTACAATGTCACCTGAAAGTGAGAACAGGTGTTCTCATGGCACTGTTGTAGCCGGTGTCGCAAGATATTTACGTGCCAGATGTGCTAAAGATTCATATGTCCCTTCATGCTTCAACCACCATTCCAGAGGACATGCATCCCTGCAAATGATGGGTTCTGCTCGATAACAATCCAAAGCAGTGTGGACTGACACATGTTCATTTTCATTATCTGAGTCAGATGTCACCAGCAGAAGGTTGATTTTCTTTTTTGATGGTTCGGGTTCTGTAGTTTCTGCATTGGAGTGTTTCTCTTTTAAGACTTCTGAAAGCATGCTCCACACCTCGTCCCTCTCAGATTTTGGAAGACACTTCAGATTCTTAAACCTTGGGTCGAGTGCTGTAGCTATCTTTAGAAATCTCACATTGGTACCTTATTTACATTTTGTGAAATCTACAGTGAAAGTGTTCTTAAAACGAACAACATATGCTAGGTCATCATCCGAGGTGCTTTAACATGAAATATATGGCACAATGCGGGTAAAACAGAGCAAGGGACATACAATTCTCCCCCAAGGAGTTCTGTCACAAATTTAATTAGCGCATTATATTTTTAACGAGCATCATCTGCATGGAAGCAGGTCCTCTGGAATGGTGGCAAAAGCATGAAGGGGCATACAAATGTTTAGCATTTCTGGCATATGAATACCTTGCAATGCTGGCTACAAAAGTGCCATTCAAATACCTCTTCTCACTTTCTGGTGACATTTTATATAAGAAGAGGGCAGCATTGTCTCCTGTAAATGTAAACAAACTTGTTTGTCTTCACAATTGTCTGAACAAGAAGTAGGACTGAGTGGACTTCTAGGCTCTGAAGTTTTACATTGTTCTGTTCTTGAGTGCAGTTATGTAACAAAAAAAATCTACATTTGTAAGTTGCACTTCAAAGTGATTTAACTATGGTACTTGTATGAGGTGAATTGAAAAATATTATTTCTTTTATCATTTTTACAGTGCAAATATTTGGAATAAAAATAATATACACTTTGATTTCAATTACAATGCAGAATATAATATAATATGAAAATGTAGAAAAACATCCAAAATATTTAGTAAATATCAATTGTATTCTATTGTTTAACAGTGTGATTAAAACTACAGTTAATCACAATTAATTTAAATCGTGATTAATTTTTTTGAGTTAATCACAAGTTAACTGCGATTGACAGCCCTAATAAATATTGTAAAAATAAAAACAATTTCATGTAAAATGTATTTAGCAAGCATATTAAAACATTATTTGATAAAATAACTCTGTCCCATTCTAATACAAATGGTAGCAAAATGAACAACCTCCCTCTTCTGATGCAGAGCTCTTAGGGACAATTATGGAACCCTTTCTCACATGAGCAGTAATGATAGTAATACTAATATAGGCCTCAACTCAATTAAGCATTCCCATTCAGTACAGCATTTAAGCATGAGATTCAGTCTCAGTGAAGTCAGTGGGCTGTAAGTACACACTTCAGTGCTGTCCTGAATAGATATAGAATTAAGCAAGTGTTTAAGTGCCGTTCTGAATTAGGGCCATAATGTATTATTCTATTGAAGTCAATGGGTATTTGTGCAGGTGACGGCTTGTCAGTGTGAATAAGTGGCTCACATCTGGCTCTGCAAAACCTGCAGCTTCCCCTCAGAGTTGTAGGTGCTCAGCACTTCTGAAAATGAGGCTCTGATGTAGGAGGAGTTGTGTTTTTTAAACAGGCCATACTTACGCACAAACAAAAATATACTAGACAGGATGAACCACATGTAATTGTACAATAACTGCTAGAAGAGTCAGTTGTGAATCATAAAAAGATGAGGGAGACCAAGACACATGTTAACTGTAAGAGACATCAGACAGATGGAAATTAATTTTTAAAATTCTAGAGAAGTAGCATTAATCCCAAAACAGTGTATTGAGGATTCCCATACGACTACTCTGCATTCAGCTCATCAAGCATAAGCCATAACTTTTCATAAAGTGATAGTTTGTTCAGCCTCATGTGATTTTTCTTTCAGCTGTGTCCAACAAGCTATGACTTAATACATATAACCTATAATGATTTCCATGAGAGAGAGAGGGAGCAGTTTTTTTAATCATTAGAGGAAGAGTGTTCTCAAGAACTAAAGCTTATTGAAATAGTGAAATAATTTTGGGGATGTATTTAGTAAATATTTCTTAATCTGTCTTTGAAATAGCCATCATCAGTGATGAAGGCATTTGGTATATGTAATTCCACACATACTGGGCTGATCAAGTTAATGCAGCAGCAAATGCTTTTCTGTACAAAAACAAAGGCAACTTTGCATTATTTTCTCAATAAGTAAATGGCAAAAAGCAGCAAAGGAGAATCTTGGGAAATAGTCTGTTCTAGATAATGAGTGTTCTTATCTTCAAGTGAGCACAATGTAGTAATTTAAAGCAACACATTTCTGAGCTATTCTCTATCATTTTCAGATGGGGAAACCAAGAAACGAAAAGGTTGAGTCACTTGCACAATGTCAAACAGCAAGTCAGTAGAAGAGGTATGAACAGAACTCAATAGACCTGCTTGTAGTTCCTTGCTATAACCAGTAGGTGTTACCCCATTTTTACACAGTGGCACTTCCTGATTTATTAATATGGCAGGTGTTTCCCTTCTTTGCAGCTATTTATTTTTCTTTTTGTTCTGTAATCATCCTTTTGTAAATGAAGGGGAAAGGCCTTTTCATTAAAGTCTCACCTTAAATGGAGGTAGAAATAAGATTATTCATACAAAGGAAAGGTTATAAGAGGACAATTGGGAAGTGTATATTTTCAAAACAATATTGACCTGTGTCACAGGGTAGCTGGCCCTTGAAGGAGGTCAGGCACCCAGCCTACGTGTGACAGGCTCTGCTAAGGAGAATGAGCCAACCCAGATCCACCTGTGAGTAACTACCTAGGTGGCTGGGTGCAGGGCCGTCCTTACCCATACGCAAAGTACGCAGCTGCGTAGGGCACCAGGAAACTTGGGGCACCAAATTTCCTGGTGCCCTACGCAGCTGCATGCTGCTCCAGCCCCTGCCCTGCCTCTTCCCCAGGCCTCCCGCCCCAGCCCTGTCCTGCTCCGCCCACACCCCACCTCTTCCCGCCACTGCTCTGCCCCAGCCCCACCCCTTCTCGCCC
The DNA here is from genome assembly GCF_028017835.1 of Emys orbicularis. Taxonomy (NCBI): domain Eukaryota; kingdom Metazoa; phylum Chordata; order Testudines; family Emydidae; genus Emys; species Emys orbicularis. The sequence goes on along the minus strand of NC_088691.1, from coordinate 16,467,172 downwards.
CTGAGGACTGCAGCAGCGCTGGGCCTGCACTCACCGGCGGTGGGAAGTGCAGGGACCCGGCCCCAGCCACGCCGCCGGTGAGTGCTGGGAGGTGGTTCCCCCTTGCCTCCCAAGCCAGCCCCCGCTCCCGCGGAGGCCTGAGGCCAGCCCCCCCACCTGCGGAGGCCTGCCCCTCCCCTGCGAGGGGGCTGCGTAGGGCCCCAGAATAGCTAGGGACGGCCCTGGTTGGGTGGCAGTTAATTACTTAAGGAATATCTAGGCCTAATAAAGGGGTTATGCGGGCTCAATCAGGAGGCTCTGGAAGACGGAGAGGAAGCTCCTGGGAGAGGGACTTCTCAGGGGAACGGGTTAGAAAGCTTACCAGAAAAGGAGACTTAGGAAAGGTGCTCCTGGAGAGAGCATGTTCTGAAAGGGCTATAAGGGGCCAAGTCCTAGGGAGCCCCAGTCCCAGCAAAATTATGTTTTCAGGGAAGAACTTCAGGTCATTGGGGAACTACGAGCTGCTCCAGGGAAGAGCTACAGCAGTGTGACCTCTTCAGGGGCCCTGAGTCTAGAGAAGGAACTCTTACCTAGGTGATGGTAGGATGCATGACTCCAGAGGAGGATCAAGGGTTAAGAGGGTTTTAGTGGTGAAGAGCCTGGGTGGAGGAAAAGGAGGGACTCAGTTAAGGGAAAAATGACTCAGATTAACTTATCCTGCCTCCTTCCCACCCTCCTCTCCCCCAGCTAGGATGTTGGAGTGAAGGCTTTTTTGCACATCCTGGTTAGCGTTTAGTTAGATAAACTAGGCCCCTGGAGGGGCACTGTTTACTGTATACAAGCCTCATTGAACTTATTGATAGCCCATAAGGGTTCAGATTTGTTATGTTGGGCCATGGCCTTTGAGTCGCATCGGTCTACTTGCTGCTTTTGGATATCCAAATAGTCATAGATGCAAAATCACTACCCATTTCTTTCTGTGTGGCTGGATGATTGCACCTTAGCCTGTCAGACAAAAATCAGATCATGGGGTTCCATGTATTCATGGTCTGTAACCTTAACTACTGCAGCTGATTATATCTAGGAGTGAAGCTACACTATGTGGAAAAGCTGCAATGGTACAAAACACAGTAGCCTATCTACTAAGCAATACAAGTCATCACCCCACTGCTCTGCTTCCTGCACTGTGTCTCCATTGAACACCAAGTCCACTTCAGTGTGTCTGATCTGATATTCAAAGCCTTCCATGAGAGATTGCCTCTCTCACTACATCTTCGATCTACTGGAACAATGATGCTGTTGACCAGTAGGGAATGCCCATGAGACCTTCCTCAGGAGCTGGACCCAGACTGTGGAGTTCACTCCCAGATAAGAATGATTAGTAACCTTGCCATATACAGGACTAAAGCAAAAGTCATTTATGTGGCCTACATCTCTTTCTCACTCACAAAATAACAATAATGATAATTATATATGCCCTTTAGCTTGAATTTTTTTTGGAAGGAAGATAGGCCATTTTTTTTTTTTGTCCTTATAAAAGTTTGGATGTGCTCAGATACTATAGTAAGTGGAGGCAACATAAGAAATTGTAGATAAAATGTGTCTAACAAAAATAAAACAGGAAACAGTAATCTCTTGCCTATTGCAATGAACCATGCTTTTGTATATCCTTTCCAAAGCCTCCTCTGATTTCAAGTGATTTAGTGAAATCATGTTTCCTCTATGGACTGAAAAATCAGTTTGATTATACGTAAGCTTTGAAGGAATCAGCACATGGATTGGATCAGTGACTCATTCTGTATCAAAAAAATATTAACAATGCAAGTTGTGGGTCATAAAGCTGATCAGAGGAGTAAGAAACAAAGTATAGGAAGGTTTTTATTTTCTCCAGCTTACCTGTCTGTCCAGAAAACTCTAGTGGTAGGCTCAAACTCAAGGAATCTTCAGATTCACACTTTTGATGGAGCAAAGTTAATAAGCATAGGTCACTGCTTAGCAGAAAACAGATTGTCAACTTCAAAAAATAAATGGATAAAGAATGAATTAAGTTCCTGGAGTAAAAAGGATAAGGAGCATGCTGATATGGGAACAATCATGAAAAAGACCTTCATAACTCATACTTGTGGCACCTGAGATATGGATTTTTAACTTTGGAGAAAGAAACATAATAGTTACCCCCTTGGTTGAAACGTGCTTACGTAATATCTGTTCTGTAAAGAAAAAGAGAGAGAACAGAATAGAATAACCTTTAGGTGTAGTTTTCTTCAGTGTTTTTTGTTGTACGTTTTGTGGCATGTGTCAATACTATGAAACTCTCAGTGCAATGCAGCAAAGAGATCTCTGGGCTTCAAGAGTAATTTCTGGATGATCCAAACTGATATGCATATGGCAACATGAACCAGTGACCTCGTGCATGCTGTTTGTCCTCTGAAATACATTAATTGAATTGACTCAGAGCCTGATTTTCAATTAGTGCCCTTAGAGCAGCAGCAAAGGGTGTAGGAGGTTGAAGGCCACCTCTGCCTCCCCCGAATTGTGGAGCCATGCCAGGCCTACCCCGCCCCCAGTATAATTTGGAGCAGTCTTGAAGCATCTCTAATTTCAGTTCTACTTCTCAGGGATCCTTGTGAGCTCAAGAAGCAGAAGTTAGAGGTAGAGCAGTGCACTCTGGATACACTCTCAGCCACATCCTTGATCCATCTCTAGCACCCCCAACACTCGAGGTTGGAAGCAGGGCCAATGTAGAGCCTTCACACCAGCCCTACCCTGGCTGGGGCAGGAGGGGTATGGTGGCCTGCAAAGGTGTTATTCTCAGGGGGCCATTTCCACCCACTATAGGGCCACTCTGTTCTGCCCAAGAGGTGTAAAAGTTCCTTACCCATCAACAGACCAACAATTACCAGTAGTTACCATACCACTTATTACTGGTCCTGGTTGTCTAAGAATTACACACACCCCTAATCTGTACAAAAATATTCTGTTAATTGTTTTACCTATCCTCTTCCTTCCATCACTTCCTCCCACGCACTGCACTTGTTTATCTCATTCACGTTGCCTTGTCATTTAGAGTGTAACTTTATCAAGTGACTAGCCCTGACTTTTTGGGGGATTCTAGGCACTATTGCAATATAATAAAACTATTACCGTGGCATCTGAGATGCAGGGAAATAGTGCAGTATCTGAGTTACCACAATGTGGGAACAGTTGGTAAATGCTGAGTTTTTAATGTTGACCACTGTCCAAGAGGTAAAGTCTCTTCAGCACACGAATCTTTAACATAAATTAATACAATGTCAGAAGTTTTCCATATTACTTTCTGTTGTTTAGGTTGTCAAGTGTCAAAATGCTTGTTAACTCTTGAAAACATCAAGCTTTCAATGTTGCTATTTTATAGCAGTTAGGTGTGTGGTATACTTACTAATCATAGAATTACTTGGCGGGGTACTTCCACTTAATGGGTCAGCCATTTTTCCCCCTTCGTAAGAACAGGACTGAATGTTTGTTATCTCAGAAACGATCCTTAGATATTTCTTATCCATCCTTAACCACCCTTTGGTATTTCAGATTAGTATTAATATACTTTTGGATACTTTCTTTAGTATCTTATTCCACTGTCTTGGCTTTGCATATAAAAAATTCCTAATATTTAACCATCCTATGTTCTGTTTTCATTGACTTAATGAGAATAATTGCTCCCTGTCCTCTCTGTCTGCCAATCCTTTACATATATGTAGACGATTATCCTGTCTTCCCCAAATTTTCTTTTCTCTAGACTGAACATGCCCAAACTCCTTTCTCTTAACATTTACTTCATTTTCCAGTTAAATTCCCATTATATTTCAATACATTCTCTTTTTCCAAAGGCTAGATTTTTCAATTACTTTAATTATTAAATCAATGTAATCTAATTACATAAAGTACCTAAATTGTTAGAGGAAAATTAATACTATGGAATATTTTCTATTATAGCTGATTAAAAAGTAAAAGCATCTGAAATGTAAATTGATTTAATAATTTACATTTATAAATGATCACTTATTGTGAAAACCCTGTGTGTTTAAAACCAGGCTTTGGTTCCTCTCAGTGGAGGAAAATATGTATTTACTAGAGGGATAGGCACCTTAATGATGAATATTTAAAAAAAAAACCTTCAATAAGTATCAGGGTATGTGCAGGTCAGTATGATGTACATGCCAAACCTCAAAATGAGCATAAATTGCACACCTTCTGAACCCAAACAGGGTATGAAACCATAAAAAAGCTTTAAATACACTTTATTTTATTTATTATATTTCAAACTGAAATGGAATCAGAGTTTTTGTTGCATTCCTTCCATGGATTTGTAAATGATTGGTTTAATACTCGTTTTGTTTTTGCCTAATCCCAACCTCCTCCCACTTTATCCTGCCCTGAAGCCATCATACTGTGTGCTAAAGCGTGTCAGGAAATTTTCAATAAAACATTTTTTCATTGGAAAATGTTGATTCATCTAAAACAAAAGTTTTCACAGCAATGCATTGGTTTCAACAACAAAAAATATTAGAAATAGTTCCAGGTCAAAACAAGGGGTAGCGAGAGCATGTGAGACCAGTAGTTAGGACACTCACTTGATATTTGGGAGATCCAAGTTCAAATCCCTGCTCTGAATGAGGCAGTGCAAGAACTTCTACCTAGGTCTCCAACATCCCAGTGGATGCCCTAACCACGAGACTATTGGTCATTCTGGGGTGAGTATCTGACTATTTTCATGGGAAAAAATACAAAAGGTCTAGTTTTTGGTTTTGTCGTGGAACAAAAACAAATGTGAAATGGAATGTTTGTTCTCCAGCCAACCCTACTGAATGCTCAGTCCCAGAGCCTCTCCATGTGTGTCTGGCAGTGGAAGTTTTGTGTATGTTGCAGCAAACTGGATCCTAGCACTTGTAGTCATGAATTAAGTTTTGTTCTGTTGTTTTTACTTTTTAGCGACCTCTAAGAAATGCCCATCTAGAATCCAGTTATACCAGAAAAGAAGGGATACTGAAAAAGCTAGGAGAGGTCTTGACAAGACCACAGCATCTTGGGCAGCATTTGAAGCTGATATTGTTTTGAAAGAACATTTTTTTCAGAAACACACAGCTTACTGGACTGAACAAAAGCTAGGGCAAAAATTGAATGAATAATATCTAAGGGCTATATTGTGGCCCAACACCCCACACTGGAGAGGAAAAGGTGGGATGCAAGATGCCTCTTTACTCCCTTACAGTGGCTACCCTCCACCTCTTGGGTGGAGAGTAGCCCCTGCAGAGCTTCTACATCCTCTCCTGGGAAGATGAGCAGGGAGTGGGTAGGTAAGCCCAGAGAGTGGCCAAAGTCTTGGCTCAGCCCACAACTCATTGGCTAGAGCATCTGAGCTAGCGAGCCAGGGGAACTAATCTGCATCAGCTGTGGGTTAACACAGATTATGTACCTCTCCAGAGCAGAGGCGTGAACCATGAAATAGACTCTGACTTTCTGAAGCAGAATCTGATTTCTGGACGGTTTATCTAGGCAGTTCAGCAACATGCTTTCCTTTACTCAGGGCTTGTGGCCAAGTCACATTGAGCCCTAAATTCTCTGCTCAAATATAGGGTCTTAATTCTTCACATCTTGCTCATGTAATTTGTACATTTGACTTCAATTTACGTTAGTAGGATAGCAAGATTTACCCATTCTTCTATTGGGAGGTGGCAAATAAGATTGTTAGCTGTCTTCTCTTTTAACTCTGCAAGTCAGTACTGTGGTGCTAGAACTAAGAAAAAAAATCAATCTTGCCATATGTCTTGCCACTCCTCCTCCATTTCAGTGTCTGTCTTTTCTAAGGCTTAGAAATTCGCCTGAGCATCTGGGTATTTTGTTCCCTTGGAAGTAGTCCATTTATTTTATTGATGAGTCCACAGCAGGCAAGAAGACTGAACCCAGCAATCCATCCCACATATTCCATTGCATCTAGGATTCTAGCTTGGGAGAAGAGTTTTTATTAGAACCAAAGTGAAGTCCAATGGAAAGAGTCTTTTCTCCCTTGGTAAATATTGATCTACAAAAGGGAGGGCAATTCAGTTGGGGGAGTTTGTAACTGATAGTAAAATCAGAAGTTAATACCAGATTAGCCGTAAAGCTATGAATAAAAAAACATTACAGTCTGTATTGATAGCCTCTCAAGAACTGGAAAGCATTATCAGTAGCATACTCATATTAGAATAAATAAATCATGCCCTTGGCAGTTAAGCAGAAAATGTCCTCAGTGCCCGGAATAGCGTCCTAAGGAAATGAATTCAAATACTGCTAGGAAAAAAAACGCATATGCTTGCAAGCACCGTTACAGTGTGAGATTCATTTTTACCATAATTCTCTGACAACTATATTTTCTTTTAATATGATTATTAAATTCTTAAGTGCTTTCAACAATCAACGGATGTTTAATATGTAAAAGACATCATACTAAACCAAAATTAAATGTTTACTCAGTCACTGATGGTAGGACTTGATTTTTCAATATTTCACATGCACATAGATTTTCATTGTTTTACAAGAAGCCTGGACATAACTAGGGGGGACAGTGTAGTTTGCCAAAAGGGATTGCATAGAAGTGGCATTTGGATAGGACCTTCTGCATAAATCCTTACTGGAAAGGGCCTCATCAGTTTACCCTTAGGTTCTATCTGAACATCTTACTTATTTGCCTAGTTCTTGTTTACACAAGGAGCATATGTTATATTATATTATTATATATTACCTTGGGAGTGCCCATATATTGCCCAACCTACAATTTGCAAAGAGCCTTAGGCACTCATAGTACAGTGATGGATGCAGTACAAGAACTTAAACAGAATTTTAGAATCTTCATCTTATTATGGAGTTGCAGCCTGCAGAAGCTACACATCCCAGCTTGCAATAGCCCATCTCGATGTAAGCATGTCAGCCACTCAGGCCAAGATCGAGCATTGTACACTCAAGCCAGTATTCTCTGTGAGCCAGCTTGCTGCATTGAAGGAAAGACATGAGAAGTCACTTCCCACATTGCAAAACCCTGTGTTTTACTCACAGTTGCTATTTAGGTTCCTCCTATTTACATACTTACAAAGCTGTCAATGTAGAGAGCATAGTGGGCTTCAATTATGGAAGTTCAGTAATGCATTTTGGAAGAGTTCTCTTTATCAGCTACTTAGAAATCCATCTAGACGTCTTACATACAAAATATTTTTCCTGCACCTCGTTGAAGTTGTGAGGTAAACACATTGGTTGGCAAGAGTTCAGCATGTTCCTTGAATCCTGCTGTCAGTTAGGCCTGTAAAAAAAAAGGAGAGAAAATCCCTATCTGGCTGAACACCATGCTTGTGATGCCTGATATTAGTAGGCTCTTAAAGGAGTTGTAACTTTATCCAGATTTATTGCTTTCCCCTCTTGCATTTATCTCGAAGTGACTAGATTTCCTATTGATGTGCTGCGAGCAATTTTGCAAGAGAACATGATAAAACATATTGCTCCATGTATCAGAAATATATGCTGGTTTAATATTTCAGAGTGTGTGCGCCTCAGAATTCCAAAATCATAATTTGTCCAGGCTATCAAAGTCTTCCAACAACCACAATAAAACACTTCAGATATAACACACTGAACACTGCACTTTGTCATTATTTCCTTTTCCTTTAGATTTTCTCTGTTTTACAAACCTGAGTCTGTTGGTTGATAACAGTTATTATCTGGCCAGTTGTGTACACGGCTCCCCTTGTCTTACTAACGTGAGCTGCATGCACGCCCCCTTCTCACCATGCAAAACATAGCATTCGCCTCCTGAAGTTCACAAGCTGTCACACGTAATTTTCACCCTCTAATCTCTATTTTTATTTAGAACATACTTCTCCTAGGTTTTGAAGCTAATTACTAAAGAGGGAGCTGAATGGAACTCATGCCTTTTTCTAAGACATGTAACTCTAAAGGCTTGTCTTCGATGACGCGTGCAAAGACTATGTGACTGGTGTATCTATTCTATAGAAAAGGGTATTCTCAATCATTTTAAAGTTGTGATATACACCAACAAAAGACAGAAAATTAGTAGTTAATGGAGATATCCCATCTCCTAGAACTGGAAGGGACCTTGAAAGGTCATCAAGTCCAGCCCCCTGCCTTCACTAGCAGGACCAAGTACTGATTTTTGCCCCAGATCCCTAAGTGGCCCCCTCAAGGATTGAACTCACAACCCTGGGTTTAGCAGGCCAATGCTCAAACCACTGAGCTATCCCTCCCCCCCATTCAGAGTTGGGAGTGTGGCTCTCTTTGTGACTCAGCCTATATTGAGAAATATGTACTGAAAGGAACGCTCAGGATGGAGCAACAACCTTAGGGTATGTCAGCAGTAGAGCTGGAAGGTGCCGTTTTCAGCTTGAGGAGACATACATGCGCTAGCTCCCATAGGACTAGCGCAGTAAAAATAGCAGCATAGTTGTGAGCGGGAGGGGCTAGCCACTCCAAGTACATACCTAAGGTCTAGATTGGGATTGTACGCAGGGTGGTTAGCTCCTTCCACCACTCACACTGTGAGTACACTGCTGTTTTTAGCACACTAGGTTGATCAGAGATCGTATGTGTAAGTCTATTTGAGATGGGGATTACACCGTCCAGCTCCAGGTTAGATACATCTTTAGTATTTGACTTACTGACTTTTGTGGCAGGTTTTTCACACCCTAAACATTATTGGAAGATTGTGTATATTGAATTTCCAATTACTGCTTTCATCAAAGGAGATAAAATATTGTGTTTTTTAAGGGGGAGGGAGCAAACAGCACATGCCTACCAGATCAATACATAACTATAGTGCAAATGCTCACCTTCCCCTTCCTCTCTATTTCTGTGGGTGTGCAAAGCTCATAAAACACTGCTGTAGTTATGCTTTGAATGCACATGGGGCAGGTGGCAAGCTGTAGAGAAGATTGTGACCACCATTCAGCAGCAGCTGTCACCATGGCAGTGAAGGGATGGGGTTTGCGGCGGGTGTGAAGAGGGTGGTTTGGCCATTAGGCCTGTGAACTGCACAGATAAGATCCCCGAAACCATTATTCAAGGAAAAGATGGAGGGCTTCTGCAGCCTGGAGATTACTCCAAGCCCTGGCTCCAGGTAGAAGGGAGGATCCTATGCGTTCAGTGTGAGCTCCAAAGCACATGGCCTCTCCAGTCAGGCTTTGTGTGTGGAAGAAGGAGAATTTATTCCTGAAGGATTTTAAAAAGAAAATCCACTTAACTAGGCCAATTAAAAATATTGTATTCAATTTTCCTGAGTGTTACGATATATCTTAGTCTGTTCTCCTGGTAAAGAGAAAAAAGTATTTTTCCATGGTGTACATAACCTTGTCACGTCTCTACTGACTTTCTCAGTTGTGGAAGCTGTTAGGCAACTGTCACACCTCCTCTGTTAGGTGCTGCGCTGGAAGATTGTATTGTCCTTCACAGTGGCTAAGAAGATCGGACAGTGATTGAATGTCATCTGGTGCTTATTAATATGCATGTAGTCATTTGTCATCTCAGTCATCACTGTCACTTTGTCACTTCTGTTACTGTAAGCGCTATATTGGCTCTCAATGTTGCTTTATTTCTGTCCCCTGTCTTTCAGGTAGACTCATCAAAACTATAAGTTAACGTCTTTGAGGAATGTTGCTAATAAAAAAAAGGTGGGGGGGGCATTTTCTTCAACAATTGCTATTTTAAAAACTAAGAGGAGTGGTTTTTAAAGGAGCTAACAAAAAAAACAACCGTGTATGCCCTATTGCAAAAGCATGTTTGTCTCATTGACCGTTTACTCTGCGTATGAGTAGTAATTCTTCTATTTTAAATTAAAAGGAGCCACTTGTAAAATAATATCTTCTATTTCTATTTCTCTGTGAGTGCAGTACAAGAAGAAAAGTCCCACAATCCCATTGCATTAGCAAGAATAATTCTTCATTGCTTCTGTTTAATCGAGCTCTGTTGTTACAGTTTTCAGAAAAGTTTTAAATATCGTGTTTCAGAGGGGCTGGTTTTCCTATTTTTAGAAGGCTAAAGGGAGATACTAATGAGAAAAAAAATCTCAGGCTCCTATTACCTAGAATTAAGTTAAATTAGGCTCAGAGTAACCGTGGATTTTAATCCCATGGTTGAAATGAAAACAAATATGTAATTATGGAGGAGAAAGGAAAAATCATTTGAGAAAAGAAACATTTCCAAAATAGGAAACTTAGTCCTGTTTTGTACACATTTCTCAGTAATATCAGCAGGCACTTAGAGTGGAGACACCCTGATATTTGTTAAAATATTTTTAAATTAAAGTTTTGATATTAGCATTTAGTTTATATCTATAGAGAGCTTAAGTGAATGGAGTATATTCCAAATGAATATTAGACATACCTTTTTAGTGAGGAATAACAGCTACATTGTGTTCTAAGGATCTTACTGAGCACTGTAAGTAGGTGAGATTCTTGCCCTGCTCGAAACAGAGCATACATATACTATGTATATTTGAAATTTACCCCCCTTCTGGGCTTTGACTTCTTTATATTTAAGTAATGAAGTCTAAGCTTCTCTGCAGTGTCCTTTCTTTCTCACTCAGCTATTCCAACTAGTATTAAAATTACTTCTCTAGAAATCCAAATCTCAAGATTTTCCATAAAGATGCTAAACTGATGTATAGATTATCGGCACAATGAAATCATCAATACTATCAGAAATATATAAGAAATGCACAGTCCTGCATTCCCTGTACCCTCAAAAATTCCCATGGAGTTCATTAGGGGTCTGGGGAAAGGAGGTTTGGGTCCAAAGAATGACCCACAGTCATCTAGACAGCAGATTTAGAGTCTGATCCTGGAAGGGAACCCAATGTCTATTGACGTGGTAATGGGCAACACAAGTATATACAAAGAGGGATATAGTGAGAATTCATAGTACAAAGTACAAGAGCCTAGAAAGAAATGTTATGGTTCTGAATAGTATCATTTTTAATTATAGGTAAGCTTTGGAAAGTCAAGACATCCTTTGAAAAATGGAATATAAAAAATTACAGGGACCTGAGTCTGATTAGTACTTTTAACAGAAGGACTGTGTATTTGAAATAACATTTTGCCTGTACATTAATTGAAAATTAATAAACATTTGTTATTTATAGGTTAGTATTTCTAGGTTATGTACATTATATGTGATTTTCTTTTTTGCAAGGGTCTTGCTTGTCAGCTAAACAAAAGCTTGAAAAACCTGTTGGTGACAAAGGAGTAATGTGGAATGTTAGATATCATTTTCTTCCTGGAACTGCCTGACAATAGCTAAATGATCTGTATTCATTTTGTTGAGAAGGAGAAATGGCACTCATTACTTGCCTGTCTTTTTTTGCTACTGAATCAAAAATGACTAAAATTTTTTAGACACATCTGCTGCTTTCCATCGCACTGGAGGAATGTCTTTGCTGCACTAAAACTTTAGTGTCTTTAGCATCTTCAGAAAATAACTTTCCATAATTTAATTAAGATCCTGGGAATTGCTTTGTTGCTAAATCACCTTAATTTTATTGCTTTAGTTTTCCAATTTGCTACATTGTTTACCAAATAATGTAATAAAGCAGTGGAAGTTCGTTACAGCATCCAATAAATAATAAGGTGAAATGGAGCAATAAAAATGATCAATAGAAAAATAATTTAATTATGCATGCAAGTATGCAGTTTTAACTATTTACACTTCCTTTCCTGGGAGACTAAACAGGTAGGTAACTGGAAGGACCAAAACTCCATATTTACAAGCATATACAGACCTATTTCCAGAAGAGAGGGGAAATCAAACATTCGGGAAAACTTACCATATAGTTCCTCAAAGACCCTCTTACTAATGCACTGAGGTGTTTGAAGTGGTTATTGTTCTATCAGTCGTGTTTGTCTTTAGTTTTCACTTTGGGCCTGATCCAAATCTCGCTGATTACGATCTTTCCATTGGTGTCAATGGACTTTGGATCAGGCTGTTTGTGTATTTCCAAATGCTGAACATAATGAAATGTTTTGAATACACTCAGATTCTCGTAAGGGTTATATTTATTTATGATTTATGGGGTTGTGTCCCACTTCTCCTCATCCCTCTCAGCTCCAATAGTTGAGGATAACTCACCTTCATTTTTGTTCTGTAATAATCTTCTTTCAGCAACCCTTCCTTTGATTGGGGAGGGGGACACACAGCATCATCAGTGCTGAATTTCCTTGGGAGCAATCACTACAACAGCAAAGGAAAAGCCATCTTTCTTCTCACTGGAGAACGCAGAGTGAGATCCTGAGATTGCTACCAAAGCAGAGCTGGTTGAATATAAAGAATGACCTAAATTTTCAAACCTGAGTCCTTTAACATTAGGCCCCCAAACCCATTCTGAAGCACCTGAATAAAGTTGGCTTGATTTTTCACTTGAAGCTCCCTTTGGGCCTGATCCAGTACCCACTGAAATCAAGGGGAAAATTTTCATTGACTTCAGTGGACTGTGGATCAGGCCCAGTGATTTCGATCAAATGTGGCAGTGCTCACTTTTCGAAAATCAGAAATGTGCCTTTAGGAAACTAACTTCAGGCAGCCAGTATTGAACATTTTGGCCAATATGTTAACCATCCGCATTTTAAAGGAGAGAGAATCTGTGTGTGAGAGAAAGCAAGTTAGAATATATAGAATATGTTACATCCCATATACCTTCATCTGAGGTGTACAACACAACTGAGAATGGTGGATGATGGCTTAATCAGTAGCTTGATAGGTTTGCTGGAGAGAAGGAAGGAAGAGACAGAACATTGCTGAGAAGTGGATCATGACTCTTGTAAGGAAAGATGTAAAAGATGAATGATGCTGTATACCTGATCAGTTGAAGAGGATTAAACACATCCTTCCTCAGTAGTATGGATGCTGATTTTGCTTATACAAATGATAAGGACATTAGGATCTAACAATGACACAGAGAAGTAAAGAATTGCAACATAATGGAAAAAAATTCCCATCTGCCTAGAGCTTGGTTGTATTACAGATACTAAATGCAGAAATCTTACCTTAAAATGAATATTTAAGGCCTGATCCAGCTCCCGCTGAAGTCTTTGGGAGTCTTTCCATTGACTTTTATGTACTTTGGACTAGGCACTAAGGGTATGTCTACACCCAGCCGCTAGTTCGGCGGCTGGGAATCGAAGTTCTGGGTTCGACTTATCGCGTCTTGTCTGGACGCGATAATTCGAACCAGGAAGTGATCGCCGTCAACTGCGGTACTCCAGCTAGACGAGAGGAGTACCGCGGAGTCGACGGGGGAGCCTGCCTGCCGCGTGTGGACCGAGGTAAGTTCGAACTAAGGTACTTCGAACTTCAGCTACGTTATTCACGTAGCTAAAGTTGCGTACCTTAGTTCGATTTGGGGGTTTAGTGTAGACCAAGCCTTAGACTTTCTGTGTCCTCTGAAAGAGTTAATCTTTAAGGAAGGTTGGAGCAGCAACAGTGCTTGGAGTCTAGATAGAGCAGAGGACTGAGGCACTTCTTGGAGTTATACCTAACCATAACTTTGTACAAATCACTAAATTGCAGTCTTCTGTGAAATGGAGACTTTAAACCTTCCCATTCTCCAAGGGATGTTGTGAGGACTAATTAACTGTAAATAATTTTGAGATCCAGGAGTGAAATGTGCTGTTTACTGAAAGTGCAGGCTGTCAGCATTATTCAGAGACTTCTCTATATAAAACAGAGAAAGAGAGGATGATCTGGACTACGCAGTCAGTCTGGTTTAAGGAAGGTCACAAAATCTGAGTGGTGAACTAGTTTGGCCATAGTTTTGACTGCTTGTATATTTCACTTTGATTTTCTTGTTTCCTTCTTCCTCTTGCTATATTCAGGAAGAGATAAGATTGAAATGTTGACAACTAACTTTCTAATCTCATATGTTTGGTTTCCAGTTAGGCTTCAAGAATAAGAAACTTGTTTTACCATTCTGGGACAATGATTTACTTGGCCTTGGGTGATAAATTGAGCATTTTAATATTTCTAGAGAACTTAGATTGTTTTTGTGAATGAACACACACAAACCGTTTCTTTGGCACTCCTACAAATCTCAACAAATGTGTGTGCACAAGCATACACACACACACTCCTCGTCCTCTCTCCCCTCCCCCCATGAGCTGTTGACATACTTACATTAGGCTTTTCCTTTATTCATTTAAGAACTGAATTCTGGTGACTTTGGTACTAGCGGACAGGGCTAGATTATAGCTAGGTTTTTCTACACTTTGTCTTCATGGGCTGAGACAGAGATATGGAAATATTCTCAGATTGTAAATATCTTGGTGCAGATCAGGACTCCCAGATATTTTTTTATGGATATGATTTTATCTAGCCAGTGAAATCTAAGGTGTTTATACCATAGTCTGCTACACAGTAACTGGACATCAAGTACATTACATTAATCTGTAAATCTGTCTACTGCAGTAAGTAATGGAGTGTGAGTGAAGGCTTTTTCCTGCTTATGTTGCAGTAGAGTTCATTGTCCTCAGCTGCATTAATTTCTACTGGCAGATGAAAAGCCAGAGCTAGAACTCTCCAGATCTTAGTTTGATTCATGAATAGGTCTGCAACTCAGTGCTGCAGTTTGGGTCATGGGTGGAATTAAAACATTCCCTGTTGTGAATCTGAATCTCTAATCACACATTTCTGAGCTTCAACCTCCCCCCCCAGCCCTATCCAATTGGATGCTTCTGACTTATTTATTAAGTCACACAACTCCCTTGAGTATCCTCAAGGTGTTTACCATTATATTCTTTACAATTTCCCCTTACTTCCTGTAGAGACTACTGCAGTAAAGTTAACTGCATTTATAAATATTTTAGTTGTGGTAATTGCCTATAATTTTGAATGTACTGTTGTCCCAAACTGGTACTAGTATATACTGTATGGTTTTAAGACTTACCATTTTTCTAAAACTCTGTATTATAGTTTTTAATGTATTTCCATTCTATTCAGCCAAAACTTGGCCTAGGTATGGAATTTGCCAATTTTTCTTTCTGGTTTACTAAGCAGCCTGCGATGCTTATTAGATCAAGTGCAAAACCCCTTAAGTAAGAGCATCATGAAATGTGTAATTTAGGTGACTTTTACTAAGTATAACTGTCAGTGTTTCACAAAGTAAATATTGCGAACTGTCTTGGATGGCCTCCACATGCATAAATGCCTTTAGCTAGACAAGGAAGTTAAAAATGCTGCAACGCTTTAAATATAACTCTTTTTGGAACTGAGTGGAGAAGTTGGACCAGTATGCTTGTTTCTGTTTCCCTTTGGGATGTGTTAAACCCAAGTAACAGTAATTTACAAATCCTAGATGTGTTAAACCAGTAGTCTTGAAAGTAGAGTTCACTCACCATTTTGTGTTGCAGAGAAGAATAGTGCAGGAGAATATTATTCATTTTCCCCATTTATATTATGTTCCCATTTATTTTATATATGTAAAATTGTATTACACCTTGGCTTAGATATTCATGTTAGTCTAAGCAAGCCCACAACATCCAAAAGATTCAGCAGTGACTGCTGCTTTCAAAAACCAAGTTGGGAGCATAGCAACATTTGCATTATATAAAATAAATTTCAGTTAGATGATATTGCTGATGTACAAGAGAAACAATCAATAAAAATTTGCTTTGAGATATTTAAATATTCAAATAGATACAATACCTAGAGTGTTCATTTTAGTGGAAGCAATATTCACCAGGACAGCAAATTATAAGTGAATATTACAGAAGAGGGAAGCTAACTTCTGAATTGAAAATGAAAGTACTTCAGTGGAAAACTGATTCTAAGAGTTAGAGTTTGTCCGATCAGGGAACAGAAACATACCATGTGATTTGTGAATTAATAGGTCAGCTTTTGAATATTGAACACTCAGAGCTATCTACTTTTCAATTAGGTACAGATGAAGAAGCACGCAGAAATTATTCTGTGAATAATTTCAAATAACATGAATTTGAGATGATTGTGGTTTGTTTTATGGACAATTTGTACGCAGAAAAAAATTGTTAAATTTATTTAAGAAATTATTCATTAAAATTATTCATATGGCACTAGTGTTTTCTAGTCTTTTGAATCACATAATATTCTGTATAGCCACAGTGGAATCTAGAGTAAGCCAGAGCGCTGAGCTAAAGTGCTTGTAGAGGACACATATTTCTATTCCAAACAGAAGAATGAACAAATTATGAACATTTTGCAACTGAGCAAAACTTAAATGCACTGGTCTGAGATACACAAATGAAAGTCCAAATGATGTCCTGAGGGCCTCATCCTATGAGTGTTAAATGCCTTCTGCTGACTAACTGAAAACTGAAGTTGGAAGTGCTCAGATCCTCAAATTTAGATGTACAGGAGCTCAGAGCTGTGAGCGACTGTACTAGGGTTACCATACGTCCGGTTTTTCCCGGACATGTCCGGCTTTTCGGCAATCAAACCCCCGTCTGGGGGGAATTGCCAAAAAGCGGAACATGTCCGGGAAAAATACCGGCCGGGCACTTCCTCTCCTGCGGCTGCTCTGCTCCTCCCCTGACTCAGACTTCGGCTCTGTTTAAGAGCCAAGCTGCCCGAGCCAGCGCTACCAGCTTCGGGCAGCCCCCGTGCCTCCGGACCCCAGCCGCCGGCCGGGCACTTCTCCTCCCCGGCTCCAGCTGCTCTGCTCCTCCCCTGACTCAGACTTCGGCTCTGCTTAAGAGCCAAGCTGCCCGAGCCAGCGCTACGGGCTTCGGGCAGCCCCCGTGCCTCCGGACCCTGCGCCACTGGAGCAGAGCAGCTGGAGCCCGGGAAGGGAAGTGCCCGGCCGGCGGCTGGGGTCCGGAGGCACGGGGGCTGCCCGAAGCCCGTAGCGCTGGCTCGGGCAGCTTGGCTCTTAAACAGAGCCGAAGTCTGAGTCAGGGGAGGAGCAGAGCAGCTGGAGCCGGGGAGGAGAAGTGCCCGGCCGGCGGCTGGGGTCCGGAGGCATGGGGGCTGCCCGAAGCCCGAGCGCTACCGGCTTCACAGGTTTGCCGGGCAGCCTCCAGACCCTGCGCCCCCGGCTGGGCGCTTCCCCTCCCGGGCTCCAGCTGCGCTAGGGAAGCGCCGGCCGGGGGCGCAGGGTCTGGGGGCTGCCCGGCAAACCGTGAAGCCGGTAGCGCTTGGGCAGCCCTTTTCGCGTGGCTGGGAGGGAGGAGGGGGAGTTAGGGCGGGGACTTTGGGGAAGGGGCGGGGAATGGGCAGAGTTGGGGCGGGGCCGGGGGTGGGAAACGGGCGGGGCCAGGGCCCCGTGGAGTGTCCTCTTTTTTTATTTTTTAAATATGGTAACCCTAGACTGTACTGAAGATTTCAGTTTCATGTGCTGATAGTGATTTGACTCTTATTAGCATGTGATTTGCTCAAAAAGGGAAGAAAATCAATTTCATTAAATTAACACACACACCATAATGGTAAAGAACTTAAACAGGAAAGAACAGAATTTTGAAAGTAGAAATGAAACTGAAGTAGCAAACTCCTTTCATATAGACAAGATAAGTTTGAATTTTATGAACAAAATTTTCTGCTGGTATAAGTCAGTCAAGTTACACCAGGTAACCACAGAGAGAAAGGTAGCTCACTAGTTGCTAAATAGGAGACACAGTGAGATAGAAAAATGGCATGTAGAAAGGGAAGATTTGACTTCATGACTTCCTCCGCCATTTCAGAATTCCTTCTGAATTCATTTAGAAAATAATTGGGGGATTTGCATGGAAGGACAGAGAAGGTAAATGTTTTCATCTTTAACATTTTTTAAATAAAGTTCAGGTGCATTTCTCACTCTTTTTTCCTATTATTAATTATAAATGCTTTCATAAATGACCCCTGAAACATCCAGCTGAAATATCAGTTAATGATTCTAAAAAAATCTAATACAATGTAGGACTGATTGATTATGGCTGAAAAATCAAGTGCTGAAAATACTAGCTCTGTCTATCTAAACCTGATTCTTTTCTGTGGTGGATCTGGGAGCATTTCCAACATTTTATAGTCCCCAGTAAGTTAAAATGTGTTGATCACTGTTTATATATAAACAATCACTGTTTATAGCTAAACTTATGTGAGTTCAAGCACTGAGCAATAACAAATATTTATAGTTCATTTGAAAATATATGAAAAATATGGTAACTAGCATTTCAGGTCTGCGTGTTCTTTAATAAATCCTAAAAGCCGTACTTTATAGAAAATAAAAAGTAATCTATCTTAATAAGACAGTTATCCAATTTAAGGAGAAATGTTTGTTACTATTCTGTGCTTGAAAGCAATTTATAATGTTTTAATTAGTTCATTCATCTTTTATCGTTTCTAGGCAATTTTTCTTCTTAACCATGATATTAGATAACATTTGTAAAAAACTATCTTTCCCTTTCATACTCCCTTAATTCCTTCTTGTTTTATGGGCCACTCAAGGCAAAATAAACCCTTGTTGTCTATTGAAGCACTACATCCACCATCCATGCCAATTAGGGTCGTGTGAATAATTTTGGTGGATTAACAAAACATGTTTAGAGTCACCCAGTATCCTAATACAGGGGCAGGTACTTCCCTGAATGTCTGAACATTGGTTATTCACAGAATAATGTTCAAAGTGTTGCTACGGCCCAAATTGCTGAGCTCTCACCTTGATTTAGAGCACCCTTCCTGGGGCGAGCCATAAAAAGGAAGAAAGCAACTAATTGGTCTGAACCCCAATCTCAGCCTCTGAAAAACAAGTGGCATTTGGGGTGGTGAAAAGCAGTCTTCATAAGATTCCATAATGGGGAACAGGCTCCCTTAAATATGTTAGTGAGTGAGGCAAGAATAATCCATCCACAGCTCACCAAGGTGGTTAGAGATGGAAAGTCTCAGTTCCAAGTATTTTTCAGGTTTATAAACATTTAGTCTAATGTTTGGTCTCTCTTAACAGGATAGTAGTTACTTCTGCAGGCTGGAGTAAAGAGCATGCCTGTCAGAAGAACTATACTACTGAAGCTGGATGGTAGGGGAGAGTCCTTGTCTGTGCTTTCCTTCCTCTAAGCAACTTGGCATGCTTCTAAGTAATGTTTTTATCATGAAGGTTTTGCTTTCTTGCCTACCTTTTACTTGAATGATGTCTGGGAAGAACGCCCGGGTCCCTCCATGGCGTGTGTCCATTGAGGTTAGAGTATTGTTTGTTGGATCAAGCCCTTTTTGATGAACAATTGCCTACCACAGTACCATCCATAATTATTTCTGTAGTAATATATTATTGAGGCCTTTTATGAATAATAGGGAGGTCGGAAAGTCGGAGAGAAAGAAAGGGTCCATTAGCAGCAGTAGTAGTATTTGATGTTTATAAATTTCTAACTGTCTGCTTAGAACGTTATAAAACATGGGAAAAGATGTGATCGCTCCCCTAAGATGTCTACAATCGAAGCAGAGATCCAAAGCCCATTAAAGTCAGTAGGAGTCTTTCCACTGACTTCAAAGGACTTTGGATCTCAGCCTAAAACAGCTGATGTCAATGGAACTTAGCATGGGAATACAGGTCCAGGCACTCAGAACCCTTCAAAGGATTGGGTCCTAAATTAGACATCAGTAGTGCAGTCCTAAAAATACTAAACAATCTTACTCCAATAGGAACACATAAAAAGTATGTTTGAAGGTAGCGTGGTTTAGTGGTTTGACCACCAGACTACTAGTTGGTGACCATAGGCAAGACACTTTACCTCTCCATGCCACTGCTTCCCCCTCCTGCCTGTTGTCTGTCTTTACATGGTAAGCTATTTGGAGCTGGGAAAATCTCTTGCTATCACGGAAATGGCAGCTGGACTGAGCCCATTCAAAATAGTTACCAAGTCATGGTTCTTCTTGCCTGTCATTGCTTAACTGAATCAGATCAACACCTCCTGACTCCGAGAGTGCATTTTAATATTACACACCACAAGTCAGAATTCGCCAATGCTGAGTGATATCTCTCACTGCAAGTAGCCCCATTGACTTGCTGAGTGAGGTTAACAAATTCTGGCCCAGAATGAAGGAAAATCATGACAAATGAACTGAATAACAAATAAGTTTGAAAGAATCATTATACGTGTATGGACATTCCAAGAACAGAAAAAGAAGCAACATTTGTTGAATTATTAGTGATAAATGATTCCCTTAATTCTAACTAGTACAGTGACACCTATACTGGTAACATATCAGTCCTCACAGATACTTGGCATATAGTTTGCTCTCTCCCTTTCTCCCCCACTCAAAACACTGCACACACATTAATATATTGTACATATAGAACAGTGCTACAGCTTAAGGAAAATGGATTGATTGCATGAGTTAATGGTCTTTCCATTGCTAATGGGCCAGATTGTTACCCTCACTTACATTGAGCAGAACCTTGCTCTGCCGCTAGTCCCACTGATTTTAATGGGACTACTGGTGGTTTTAGAAAAGATATCAGGATCTGACCCTATAACTGTACAAAACCTAAAATCAAGTGAATCGTTATCTAGCAAGACAAGAGTGGTCTGAAAATTGGCACAGTTATATAAAAATAGTAACTCCTATTCACACTCTAACTAGTGTTGTCATTTCCACATAGACAATGTGGAAGGCTTTTGGGGAAGTGTTTGATGTGCTCCATACAAAAACCTCATGGGTATTCCAAGAGAGTTTTTGGAGGTGGAGGGAATGAGTATTTTTTTTTTCTTAAAACTGAAGTTTCTCTAACCATGTCTGATCACATTTCCCTAGGCTAATGTGAAATGTTGTAATGCATCATGTTCACTTGCATCAGTCATGTTGTGTTATTCATTTGTCTTCTAATCCAAAGTGAATTTATACAATGAGATCGATGCAGTGCAAGACAGTAGACCATCCAGGGAAATTTAAAATTTTCCTCTGAATATTATGCAATACATTACAGAATCTGTGGCCTTTTGAAACACTGCGGACATAATCATGTTTTTATGAGACTCTCCCGATTTCGGGCCAGAATCTTCAGCTGGTGTAAATCAAGCATAGCTCCTCAGACTTAAATGGAACTATAGCAATGTACACCCGTTGAGAACCTGGCCCCATGTATATTGAATCCTTATGCGATTTGGGTATTAAAATAACCACAAAACACGAAGACAGATTCAGGTTCACGGTGGCGAACAAAGCAGCTGCCTCTTCAGGATGCATGCAATTCCATGAATTCAAAGTAAACCCAGGTGCAAGAACAAATAGCTTGAGAAGAAATCTTTTCAGTTCCCCTCTATGGTTAGCAGCTGTCTGTAAATGCTTGCTGTACTCATGTTGGTAACACTGAGCCAGACTGTCCCCTTCCTCATCAAAACCTTCCTCAGGGGACTTCCTACAAGAAAATTCCTGCAAAGATTCCCTCCTGGAGATTATTCCTATTGCCCCTTTGGAGGTGGTGGGGGATGGGTTTGCACACACACCTACTTTCCTCCTCCCCAGTCAAGGAAAAACAGACTCCAAATTTTGTTGATCCCCTGAAAGTGAGGAGTGGGAGCATCCATGTAGTGGCCCAGTGCCCAGATCTAGCTATGAACTCTGGGAACTCCCGAGGAACCTCATACAGTGGCTCCCAGGGATCCCATGAAGGTGGGCATTTCCATGGATGAGGTAAATACAGACTGGAAGTGTATTACTACTTTCTGGTAAATTTTCACAAGGCCAGAGGGGATCATTTTGCCTCCCCACCAGGACCTAGCCTGGCCCCTCTTCCCCTTAGTCTATATAGTTTGCCCAGCATGGTCCCTCACCCCTATGGAGAGAACTCCACTCTGTCAAGGGGACAACACTGGCATAGGGATATCCCTCTGGTAAAAATCAAGGATGCTGATCTGGGCCACTAGGATTAGTATTGAAAATGCACAGATGAAATTAGATTTGAGTCCACAAAAATGTCCCTGAATTGTCAAATGTTATGAGCTAGGAGGAAGTGATTGAAATAATGGTTCGTTTTACCTGTGGGTACAGTTTATGCATGTTAAATAAAAATATAATACCATATATCAATGTATGTACTGGAGTGGGGGGTTTATATGAAAAATGGCTTCAGTTGTATAAAAGATATTGTTAATCAAATGTGCAGAAGGAAAATGGACTGAGCTTATTTTTATTTTGAGCAACTAGAAACTAAATTTAGAGCATCACAAATTATTTTGATGTTTCCATGTATCAAATAAACAAATGAGTCCCTTCCAGCCACTGTGATTCAGTACACAAATTTGCACAATTTGTCACCCCTATTCACTCAGTGGAAGCTGCTGTTCCCAGGGGGAACAAAGGGAAGCAGAAGCAGCTACTTATGTACTATAACCAGAATGTGATTGGCTTATTCTCTGACAATGCAGAAGGAGTTCTGTTTGTCATTACCACTTACATCATCACTAATTATCAAAAAGTTGGTCTAAGAAATGGATTAAAGCCAGCAAGTGCTTTTGGATGTTTTGCTGCTTCCTGTGGATTGAAGTAATTAGTAAAAATGTTACTATCAGCAAATGGTTCCATCATTATTTCCCATGTGTGTCTCTTGCAATTGCACGAGTCTTTCCAATGATAAATCAAAATAAAGCCTGTAAATTTTTCATTTGAAAGAGAAATGAAAACTGTCCCACTGATACCAATGTGAGCAATTTCATTTTGTCATGAAAAACTAAAGTTATTTTTTTATTTACTGTGACAAGATTAATTTTTTAAATCAAAGTTGTTCTGACTCAGTGGGACATCAGCAAAAGCTTCCAGTGCCCCAATCTAGGAAACCCAAGTTTAGGGCCATATTAATTATTGTATTGAATCATACTAGTGGTCCATTTAATCCAATAGTTTGTCTCTGATGCTGACCAGGATAAAGATGTTCAGAGGCAAGTGCAAGAAACACTGAGGTGGGCAATTATAGAATAACCTGTTTATAAAGGAAGCTCCTTCCTAATCCCATCATTTAGTGGGTAGTTTATGCATATTTTTTTTTTACTTAAATAAGTAAATAGCAGTGGTGCTCTCAAACTATTAAACATTTGCCATTTTATGAATTATTATTATTAAACATTTAATATTAATATTTCAATAGTGTCAAAAGCTCTAGTTAAGTTTGTGCTAGGTGCTGTTCAAAGACACATTCCTGCCCTGAAGAGTTTCCTGTCTACAAAATTAACCATTTATTCCTGCTTTTTGTTTTCTGTCTCTTCACCATTTCAATGCATGACTGTGTATGGCCTCTCCGCGCACAGATATTCAGTTTCCTTAATAGCTTATTGTGAGGCATTTTGTCAGAGTCTGAATAAATTATGTCAACTGGTTCTCCTATGTTGTCTTTTGGTGACACACGGAAGGAAACTAGTTAACAGTAGAGGGGCAATTTTCCTTTACAGAAGCACTTACTAGTTTGTCCGTGTTTTATCAGGCTCATAGAGGTGTTTTATGCTAACATATGTCAGTCAGTGTTTTGTAGTGTTGTTGTAGCCCTGTTACTCCCAGGATATTAGAGAGACAGGTGGGTGAGGCCATATCATTTTATTTTATTCAAGAAGAGGAGTTATGGGTAACGGAAAGCTTGTCTCTTTCACCAGCGGAAGTGGGTCCAATAAAAAAAAAATTGCCTCACCCACCTAATCTGTGTTTTGGACTGTTACGATTGTGTCCAGGATGCTAATGTCATGAATGCCAGCTTCAGTAGTGTATAGAGTCTGGGCCATTTAAAAATGCGACAGTATTCACCCACGAAAGCTTATGCTCCAATACATCTGTTAGTCTATAAGATGCCACAGGACTCTTTGTTGCTGTATTAAGAAAGTTAATCCATATTAACTTTCCTAATACAAAATTCTTGGAGGAGTATAGAGGGAATGTGAAGGCTTCAGTATTGGCTAACACACTGACACAAACGCTAGCTAGAGTGTTACTTGCCTGTCTTTAGATATCCACATTTCCTGGGGTAATGTGGCACATGCCCACTCAACAGTGCAGGACATATGCATCATATTGAAGTTACTGTACACATGCAAAAGGGCAAAGGAAAATATGGAAATGATCCAGCTGCATTAAAGTCACTGGCAAAACTTACACTGACATCAGTGGTACAGAATCAGGCTCAATTTGAATAACAGGCTTAGTAGAAAAGAAGTAATTTGTAATCTCATCGAAAATATATTGTTAGTTTGACAGGATCTATTTTCCATAAATCGATGTTGATTGCCCCTAAATTTTATTATCCTCCGTTAATTCTTGATTGAGTCCCGTATCGGTCTCTCCATTATCTTGCCCACGATCAGTGTCAGACTGACAGTTACGTGGATCATCCTGTTTACCTTTTGAAATATTGGCCCTTTAGCTTTCCTCCTCCAGTCATCTGGGACTTCCCCAGTGTTTCAAGAGTTACTGAAAATCTATATTATTGGTCCAGGGAGCTCCTCAGCCAGCTCTTTTAATAGTCTTGGGTGTAAGTTATCTAGATCTGCTGCTTTAAAAATGTCTAACCTTAGTATCTGCTGTTTAACAGCCTTCTGAGATACTAATGGAGTGTAAATAGTATTATTGTATGATATGAGTACATCACCTATTTTCCCTCCCAATACAGAACAGAAATATTGATTGAACACTTCCCCCCCTTTCTGCATTATTATTGATAATTCTACCATTTCTGTCTAGTAATGGATCAGTACCATTGCTAGGATTCTTGTTGTTACACCTTAAAAACTTCTTGTTGTCCTTAACTCTGCTGTCCATAGGTTTCTGCTTGTGTCTCTTCACTTCCCTTATCAATTTCTACAACTCCTAGCTTCTGATTATATTCATTACTATCAACTTCCCCTTTCTTCCATTTGTTTATATATATAAAATCTGCCTTCACTTCCCCTCTAAATCAGATCAGTTTTTTAACCAATACAGGCTTCTTCCTCGATTGTGGGATTGCAGCTTTTTGAGCCTCTAATAAAACATTGTTAAACAATTCCCAATTATCATTCAATCCAAGCAATAGAAACATTAAAGAGGATGCCTCTACTTTCCAGCTGAACCCATTGTTGTCAACAGGCACATTTTTATATAGCTGTCCCTCCTCATTCCTGGCTCTGAGGGTTTAATTCTAATGATTTCTCTCACTGATAATGAAGGCTGGAGTGTCTGAAGAACAGCAGGCTCCAAATCGTAAAGGTATTTGGCCAATCTTTGAAAATGCCTGGCATAAAAGGAGAGGCATGGTCTAGTGATCCGAACATGGAACTAGTAGCCAGGAACTCATTAGTTCAAACCCTGGCTCTGGCATGGACTCTCCTTATTCTTATCTTAATTAAGGATGGCCAGATTGTGAAGCTCTTACTCATACCGATGACCAGTTACTCTCACGAGTAATCCCACTTAAGTTAGTAACACGGGTTCACAATTTGGCTCAGACATGCTACTTTTATCTAATTTTGACTGGTGCTAAAATGTCCTATTTAATATTGCATGATTATATGAAATAAATAATGCAAGCACAAGTGACACCTAATTCAAATTTTACTCATATTCCTCTACTTTGGTTTCTACAATTTCCATCCTAACAAGGACAATTTAATGACCCACTGGATGCTCAGGAAATACATGATATACATTTGAACTTGTTTATACAAACATCATTGTGTAGTGCCCCTGAACGAAAGATAGGCATGGTGACTGCTGTTTGTTAGTAATATGAAAAGGATGCTTGGCTAGATGACCTTCGTGCACTATAGAAGAAAGACAACTAACACAATGACTGTGAAATAAAAGATGACATAAGCCAGCCAATTATAAAATCCATGTGGTGCCTAAACTTTATAGGAGGGAAAATAAGATACTTACGATAGTACAATTTGCTTTGAATTTCCTTACTTCCAGCTTATCTTTGTTTCAGGGGAAAAAGAAGCCACCTTGCTTACAATAAAGGTAGCATCTCTATATTATTAAGAGAGCTGCCTTAAATGAATATATAGACTGTATTAAATACTTTTCTCTAATGCTTGCGACCTACCCTTGCCTGTCATTTATATTTCAGAGGTTTTATGTTCTATCGTGCCGATAATATGGATTTTGCAATTCCATGAAAAACGGATTTATACAACAGACCTTGATGACTTTCAAGAAATTATTAGGAATCTATCAGGGCATTCATTAGTCATGGGCAAACCTTGGAAGGTTTAAAGACTTGGCGAAGTTTGGATAAACACTCAAAATACTGATGCTTGTCTGTGAATCTCTTTTGCACTATCCAACTTCGTTGAATCTTAAAGTTACTCTGGAAATCTCACAGGATTCCAGTGAGATTTCCTGGTCTTACTATTTCTAGAATCCAAAATTCATCAAGAAAAGCAGTCCAGTTTGTGTGCTAGACAAGTGCAGATATTAACTAAGATATAAGGGAAAAGTTAATGGAAAGCCTCTTCTGACAATATATAATGGAATCTCTCTCCTCACAAAATATCTATTCAGTTTGTTCAGACTAGGTTTAGAGTAGCACTTGAATTTTTCACCCTTGCGGAGGTATGCCCAAAACATGGAATACAGTTTAATTTTTGTAACTAACATGCACTGGCAATGTAAATCTTAATCTGAGTTACTGAATTTTGTACAAATATTCCTCTACTATGGAGTTAAGAATGAACAATAGTTTGGTCATAAAGTAAACGAACACAAATTAATTAAAGTGAGCACTAAATATAGCATGTGACATCAGGTTTGACCTATTTGTGAATTATACAGAAATAATTTACCAGGGTGAGTGTTACAAATCAGACAAAAATGTTAATTTTAAAATTATGTGCCATTCTAGCATTCTTTGCAAATGCATACAGCATGTTAGAAACAAACTCGGCATATGAGTTATAAGAGTGGCATGACTGACTGCATTTACATTAGGTCTGTTTGACCTGCTGCATCACCTTTATGTGCTTTACTTCTTGGCCTTCTCAAGGTTTTTAATCATTTAATTGATTGACGCTTGAAATGGAACAGGTGGTTCGATTACTTATTCATTGAAATTATTCAGTCAGTTGGAATTTTGATATATGCAATTTGCTACATCTCCTCCTATATCAGCTGCAAATTATGCTGCTGTGAAGATTCATCACTATGTCAGTTTAATATCAGGATAAAAACTTGTAATGTGTCTGTGTGCAATAAGTGTGTGCAAATCATCTCATACGTACCCTGGAATATAATAATGTACAAACCCATTATCACTGTTAATAACTATACATATTATTTTGATGCATTTAAGAAAATCTGTTGAATGCCAAATATTTAAGTTTTGTATAAACCATGTTTTAAATACAGCATAGTTTAGGATGGACTTACAAATTAGTGTCTTTCTAGGCTGATGCTGCCCTGAATGGCTTCCAGCTTGGCTACTAATAATGCAAAAATTAAAATTAGGTAATTATGTATCCTGCAGTGTATCAAAAAAGAGATGGATTCAAAATATAAAGATTATGAATTATGAAAAAGATTAAACATCTTTATATATGAAAACATCTTTAGCTTAGATGATAAGCATAACTGGAAGGTGTATGGAGCAGATTATATATATATATAAACTTTCAGATCTGTTTTGGTTTGCTACACTCTTCTCGCCAATTTCTTTCAGTGTTTTGTTGAGACAGAAGTCCCGCATTGATTGCTTCTCATTTTCATTACTGATGGCCCCCATCAGACAGTCAGGCTCCGAGCTAATCAGCAGAGCTTTGTTCGTTAATGCTTGTTTCCTCCAAAAACTCTGCAGGAAGGAAACTCATGAACACAGAACACAGGCTGCAATTGCACACACGATAATGGTAACAGTAATATGCTACAATGTTTAAACTAAAATGTCCCACATTAGAAATTACTAATAATTCATATGCATGTGTTATATAGCTTCAATAATATCCAAATAGGGTGATACACTTTCATTCATTAGACAAATCAAAGCCTGCTATGATAAAAAAAAAAATTCAAAATCAGAATCATTTTGCTAAATCCTTCTGAAATTTTGTGGTTTAGGTAAAAAGGGCCTTTGGTTGGGCCATTTTCCAGTTTTGGCTTTACAGATTCAAAACCTAGTCATTTTTGAGCTTTGAGTGAACTAAAATTATTTTGTATGTTGTTATATTTAGCAGCGGTGGAATATCGACAGGTCTGGGGACTGAAATACTCTGTAGATCCACAGTGATTAGCACAGGGAGTGGCAGTGGCTCCTTAAGCAGCACCCCCAGGGTGTATGAATATAGCTCTCGAGGGACCTTCTCTTGTCCACATTAGGCTTTTTGGCAAAATGTTAGTACATCTGCCAGTGGTGGATCAGTGGTGACATTGGTGTGGGCAACAGGGGAGACATTTCATGAGCAGAGTTAAACAATGGTGGTAGTGTAGACAGCCTATGGGATGAGAGAGTAATCGAGTTTTTATTTGCAGTCATTCTCTTATTTCTCTTCTGGCAGTGCTAGTTAATGTCATTTAAGGTGGCTGTGATTTTATAAGTAGGGACACATGTCCTATAATTTTCAAGTACAGAGGGCTACAGAATAGCAATCAGCTATGTACGACGTCTGGTCACTACCAGGCTTGTGAGAAAATACTCTCTCTAGCCCTTGAGCTGGTCATTATATCAATGGAAAGTGCCCAAACTTTTCCAAATGATGTAATCATATTTCTAGTCATTATGGCTGAGGCAGTATAGAAATCAGACCAGTTAACATTTAACCGACTTATGTGAGCTCATGCTTTCTGAACTCAGTTTGCCAACCCCTCTGTCATGGTTGTACACAATGAAAGTTCTTACCAAAATAAAATGCTGAGAGACATGGACATATGAAAATTAGTGCATCAGGAAGTCCAGTTTTAGGATCAAGACGGCCTCAGCTGAACAAATTCCATATGCAGTCCCCCTAATGGCAACTCTTATGGATGCCCACGTTAGGGTGCCCTCTGACAACTATCTAGGTGCTGTAATGCTTACCTTCCATCTTCGATATCAGGTAGTACTGAAGAGAAATGTGCTGTGTTCTGTAAACATGGCTCCTGCTAACTGAAATATAGATAACTCTTGATTTCTTTGACAAATCTCAGAGAATTGTTGACCCCACCCCCTCACATTGCTTTTCCCCCCAGCATTGAGGAAAGATACACATATTGCTAATTTTATAATTTTAATGGAATGAGTGTTGATTCTTCTTGTAATTGTAATTTAACAGCCTTCTTTTTCCTATGGAGGTTACATGGAAAGTGATACATTTCCCAAGAGCTGATGAAATGTAGGCATCAAACACCAGCCGCTAGAGCATTCATAAACCTGGGCAGGTATTTTACCAAACTGTGTGTGATTTACTGTAGGAAATTAATTGATGTGTTGCTCATGTTCTTTTACTACCTCATGAAGTGGGGTCAACGATGCTGCCTAACTTGTGCAATGTGCTCCCCGGGATTTGTGGCACAACCATAAATATAGTCCTGATCTGTACCTGATTTACACTCTGTTATCAGAGGAAATCATTAATTGAATTCTGTCACTACCTTGTCCTTTTCCATACTGGACATATGTATTTTGATTATTGCAAGGGAAATGTCATTCTCCATTAATGTTTACTTTCTGTGTTCTCTTGACAGAGATCTCAGCGTGCAGCTGTTAATTTTTGGTGGTATCTTTTTTTCTTTAAGGGATAGATTCTGCTTTTAGCATCACTGGTTCATTTTGAGATAGGAGGAGGCAACGGCACGGTAAGGGCTCTCTAGTACTCAAGAGCCTTCTAGGAATGAAGACTAGCTACCACTCCTGCTCATACACCACATGCCCGGTGTGGCAGGGTTCATTGACTGTGGGGTGATCAATCATCTCAGCTAGTTGGAATTATTTTGCAGTCTGCAATGAGCACTAGATTGGACTGTTTCAGACTAGCAGCAAGGTTTTCTTGGTGATTTGTCCAATTCGTTATGCCCATCACAGGTCTTGGCAGGATTTGGCAATAAGACTTTGTTGACTTGAAGTAAGGATAGTATTTCAACAGGGCATTGTTCTGGCTATGAAAGGTTTGAGGTCGATTACATTTCAGCTATGCAATATAGGGCAATCATTTGTGTCATCTTCTCAAAGTGACTGACACCAGTGATTGAGAACTGGGATGGTTCAGGTAGGTCCCCAAAGTTCAAGCTGCAGGAAAGCCCCTTCTCAGGAGAGACAGCTTGCAACATTATGATGAGGTTTATTGAACATGGTCCATGAGTGTGGGCTGCTGCATTTAGATGGTCTCTGCTCTGGTTGCAGTGTGTTTCCTGTTTAACAGGAGAAACTTTCATCAACATATCGCACTGATCAGCCTTCCCTGCCCCCATCTTCAGAGGGAAGAATATGCTGCAACCTCATCAGAGGTTTTTGCTGTGGTGGGCATGTTCTCCTTGCACATAGAAGAGCTCCTAGATGGATCATACTTACTGGAGCTGCCCTCAACAAAGGTACTTGTGCCACAGTGTTTACAGTACTATGAAAAAATGCATGTGACCTGTAACATTAATGCAGCCAGATCCTATCCATAAATCCTGCCTTCTAGTAACTGCTTAAATCTGTGTTTTGGAAGATCTTTCTTGATGCTCTCCTGAGATCCCCAAATGAGGGCTTGAATAAAGCCATCTAGTATATTAATTAATCAGTAATTTATGAGGAACAGGCCCTCATGCTGCTAGAACCAAAAGGACCCAGAACATTGATTAAGGGGCAGGTCTTGCGGACACACGTTAATCCTTCCTCATTCATATAGTTCAACTTCGAAGTGAACCTGCACACGAGGAAGTTTCTGGACAACTTGGCCATAAATTGACACTGTTTTAAGCAATGAGTAGAACACATATTTCGTCAAGAAGTTGTGTAGTATATTGGGTCTATTAATATGAAGGCATATTTTGTTAGCCTATCATATAACTATATAATACATTATAATTACTATAATAGCTTAAATTTATCATGAGCGGGCATCACAATGTGCTAATACTTGAAAATATTGTCTTAGCATAGATTAAAAGCTGTGTATGATGGGTTTGATCAGATGCTACATATTGAGTGACAGTTACTGAAATTCAGATGAGAACTAGTAAGATGAATTAATAAAGGAAATTGATAATGGAATGGCCGTAATATTGTTTTAAGTAGATTCATAAAAAAAAATCTAATTCTGAATCAACAGCTGATAAAAATTCAATAGTAATGAGTTCATTTGTATGTAAATGAATGTCATACCATCCTGGGCTATCCATGTTTTATGGCTTCCTGCTCGATGTCACTAAATGTGGTCATGAAGATAGGGCCTTTTCAGGAAATAATCCCTTTAAAAAAAATCAATTTAAATGCAAAGACTTTGGTTGGCTTTTAAGTTTTCTAAAAGTCATTCAGAGTTTATGATTTATACTGTTTTATCCCAGTTTTTAAAGTTTTGTAAAAGTATTACTTGGAGCCAAGTATAACACAGAATCAATAGAAGAATTTCTTAACAATGCTATACAAATTTAGGGACTTTCAGACAATTTTGACATATCAAAAGACTCTTAAAATACATATTCCATTTCCCAGTTCAGATTGAAAGAACTTGAGAAACTCAAATGCAAATATGTGCTTTCATGCACATACACACAGTATATATGTATATATAATTTGTGTGTACATGTATAAAATAAAACCTTTCCCCGTTAGTAAAGATTGGAGTGAAATCCACCTTGCACAAGTCCCTATGTATCACTTAAATTGACTGTTCACTAATGCTGAATTTTTTAAGTGACTATATTGGAATATTAACAAAACATGAATCTGCAACCAACTGTCAGCAAAAACCTGACCCAAGTGTTTTGCTCATCAGTTGGGGTAGAGAAATATACCATGTGACTTGAGTCCAATGACAATAGCTTGAATATTGAATATTCACAATGAACTGCTTGAGAACAAGCTACAGATCAATAAATTATTCAGCCAGTAAATTTTCAAATAACCAAATTTGAGAAAAACCACAACTTGGTTTTGAACAGAGACAAATGCAGCTAATTATTCCCCCTGTTCTAATAGAATCTGATCATGCGGTCACATAGAAGATTTGTCTGAGTAAAGACTGCAGGATCAGGCCGCGAGTTGATAAAATCTCAGTTGACCTTGTTTCCTTTCTGTGTTGCACCACTTTTCTCTATTTTACCCACCTCTGAAGCATTCCACAGAGCTCCTTTGTTATACCTTGCATTCTGGAAATGTACACTAGCAATATTAACTATTCTCAAAGACACTACGATCTACTGCACTTGTATTTTGATTGTAGCAGGTAGAGGTTATGTGTAAATAGGCTTAATAGAATACCAAGTGTTGTGCAATTAGGAGCACTTGTAATCTTCCAGAAAGTGTGGGATATCCCTAGAAATGTATCAAATGTCATCAAATCTATATGTATGCAGTGTTATTGTAGGTGTATTGATTCCAGCATGTTAGAGAGACAAGGTGGGTGAGGTAATAGCTTTTATTGGCCCAACTTCTGTTGGTGAGAGAGACAAGCTTCCTCTGATCTGAGGAGGAACTCTGTGTAGCTCAAAAGCTTGTTTTCCGATTAAAATATTAGAGTCTGGAAAATAAAAGTGGTTATTCGTGTACTGAAATATGCAGAATAGTACTGAGCTTCAATATATTGCACACTCTCTCTTTGAGAAGTGCATTTTCAGAACTTTTATATTTTTCCGACCTTAAGGCCAATTCTAATCTTAGTAGGGCCTCAGTTCAGCAAAGCACTTAAGGAAATGCTAAACTTCAAGCATGTGTTTAATTTAAATCATACGCTCCCATCCCATTAACTTCAATGGGACTTATGCATGTGCTGGAATGCACTGATGATTCGGATAAGTGCATAAGGTATAGGAAATTAGAACTAGGTGTTAAAATGAAAACAAGAGATGATTAATTTGATTGATAGCTCAGTAGGAAAAGCCATTGATAGATACTGTTGATTGCAACAGTATTTCTGGGCAAGTGGTAATCAGTTGCTAATCTAAACAAACAAGACTCTGGCAGATATTTCAACTGTTCGCCTTTCCACTTGTCTTTGAGGTGCCTTTCCCAATCCCATTTATGAACAGGTTGTATGTATTTGTAATGCTGCTAGTACATTTCAAACACCCTTAGAGATTCTTACAAAGAACTAGATTTTTAAATTAAAATGAATAATAATGACTCTGGGGAAAAATCTTCTCCATTGACCTTTGAGAATATCAGCCTTGGGTACTATCAGCAAAAATAGAGGATCTAAGAGATGAATAAGAAGTTATATACCTCACACAAATCTGTCATGGGCCAAATATGCATTAGAATTTCCCCCCCCCATATAGCAATGTCAGATGGAATGTGATTTTTCCCCCCCAGCATTCTCATACCTCAAAACCCCTAGTATAAGACTTAGTTATATTAGCAAAAACAAAAGTGCTTTTGCCAGGATGGCTTATTTTATTCACTGGAGCGATACTGGGAAAAACACCTTTTTTCCCGTATAACATGTGTTTACACTAGAAGGATTTGCTGGGATAGCTAAACAGCCAACCCTTTCGTAGTGTAGACCTGATCTTGGCATTTAAATGCATTTTAGATGCAATGGGGCAAAGAATCAGTTAGTATAAATTGGCTTCAGTGTTTTACACCAGCTGAAGATGTGGCCTAATATTCAGTGAGAAATGGTTTTGACACTGACATTATCCAGGGTACAATATGGACTGTTGAACATCTATGTCCACTCAGTTCTCCAACCTAGGGTGCCTTTTACATTGCTTTGCCATGAGACCAACCACTCCTGATCGACTATAACAGGGTTCAAAAAAGAGCTAGATAAGTTCATGGAGGATAGGTCCATCAATGGCTATTAGCCAGGATGGGCAGGGATGGTGTCCCTAGCCTCTGTTTGCCAGAAGCTGGGAATGGGTGACAGGGGATGGATCACTTGATGATTACCTGTTCTGTTCATTCTCTCTGGGGCACCTGGCATTGGCCACTGTCGGAAGACAGGATACTGGGCTAGATGGATCTTTGGTCTGACCCAGTATGGCCGTTCTTATGTTCTTATGCTCACACACAGCCTCTAGCATATAAATTATTCCCAGCTATTTTAGGTGAGTGCTATAGCTAGCCACTCCTGAATTATACTATAGAGAAAAACCAGCAAATTCCCAGTCCCAGACCTGTCCCCAGAAATTTACATCCTGTACTGCCTCTCCTTCTGGACAATACAAGCTCATAGAAAGTCTGTCATTTCATTAATAGAAAATTATATGTGCAAACCCCGGTATCTCAAAAAGAGTTTCCTAAACACTTCAATCCAAACATACTGGTTTATATAAAACAACAAAACAAGTATATTAACTACAGAAAGAAAGATTTTAAAGTGACTACAAGTAATGAGGCATAAAAGGCAGAATTGGTTAAAAAGAAATAAAAAGTAAAAACGCAACTAACATCGACCTTAAAAGTTAAATAAATTCAAAGCTAAAGTTTCTCTCACCATGTGCTTTTGCAATCTTGCTGTCTGAATGCCTTTCAGTCAAGACCTCTCCCCCAGTTCAGTGTTAATTTCCTTGTCCGTCAGGTGTTGTTGGTGCTGTGAGTGGAGAGAAAGGGAAAAAAATAATTTGTGTCCTCTGTTCTCACTTCTTATCATTATTTTCCTCTTTGAAAATCATCTTCAGCTGAGATTCAGGAGACAGAAAGTCAGTTCACACAGGAACTTTCTGCTATTCTTTTACCAAAATGTAGATTTTTCGCTCATACACTTCTTGCTGCTGAAGAATGGCCACTTAATCATTTTGATAATCCATTTGATTATATTGACACCTGGCTCAGATGTCAATTTGCCTTTTGTGTCCGAGGAACTGGTTTGTGCCTGCTAGACTTGGAGCCAGGTCTCAGTAAAGTGAGAGAGTAGAATCTTAGAACTTTAACAATGTTTCCACACATATTTTACAAGGCAGTAATGATCAACAGATATTGAGTTTTCAAATGATACCTCACAAGGCATCACTTTGTACAAAATTTATCATAGCCTTGTAAAAAGGGCGAACATAGGAATACAGAGTGTCACCCACACGCAGTTCATTTTATTAAATGCAATACACAAAATTATCTTTTTCACACGAGAGACTACTATTTAGCATTAGTGTATATTGCCAGCTGTGTGCTTTGCATTACTTGCTGTTTGAAGATGTACACATTTAACCTTTTGGGTATTGCATGCATTATGTTTGGCATGTATAAGTCAGGTTGCAGCTATTCACTGCTTAATATTTCTGGAATTGCTGTACAGCTGGCCTATATGAAGCTTTGAGTTTTATATATTTATATAAATTACTTCTATGACCTATAAGCACTCTAGCAACTCCAGAGACCAGCTGCTGTGGTGATCTTTGAGAATGGAAAATGTTAAACAGCAGAGAAAAGGTTGCTAGTGACATCCAAAATTTCATTTACATTTGGGAGGTTTCTGTTAGAGGCACAGTCAAATGGTAAGTCTTGACCAACCTAAAGTACACCTAGATTCTTCCCCTATTCAGTCCTTGATTAGGCTCATATTTCAGATAGCATAGTTGGGTTGGCCTAGGCAAGATGACCCAAGATGCACGTGTGACTGCATAAAGGTGCAGCTTCAGGCTGTTTTGATGAGTGTGCCAGCCTCTTCATTGCCGTACTGTGAATTAAGTATTTAGCATGTTTTAAAAACACATTTTTCTTGACAGTTCTCTGCAGCTGCTTTGAAGTTTCTCTCAGACTATTCTTTAAATATCTAATTATGGAATTTTGAAACACGCATTACTTATTCTGTAATATGGCATGGCTATTTCATTTAGATCTAATTAGTAGAGCTGGAAGAAGACTTCCCAAAAAGAGTCTGTGAATAATTATTCAAATAAAAAATCACCAAGTTCCTCTTTTTGTTTGCTTTCTACAAATACTGTCTCGGAAAAAAACAGCAAATTTTAGGTGAACTTTCAAGAAAGCAAATTTTGATTCTTAAACATGGTTATTTGCACCAAAACTTGAATATGAAATTACATTTATCCAATCAGGGAACAGAAACAATATCACGTGAACTAATTAGCACAGCTTACATTTTGAATTCTTGAAAGGAACTGCTAAAGAATAATCTACAGACCAAGAATTATAAGCAGTAAATAATTATGCATAATGAATACATTCAAGAAAATCATAAGCTGCATAGAGACAATTTGTCAACAGAAAGAGAGGCAAAAGACATCAGATTATTCATTATGAAGTATTTGCTCAGCTCTGACAATTGGGTATTCTTTGTTATTTTGTAGCTTCTCAATGTACATCATAAAGGTCACAGTTCGAATTTGAATCTGAAACACAAGTGGTACCAGCCACCCACAAACCAAAACAACAATGAAAGTTCATCAACTCACCCTGCAAATCTAAACTTGCCCCATTTCACACAGCTCTGGTAACTCAGGAGTTTAAAAAAACAAAAAATCTTGATGCAATTTCACAGACTGTCGTAAAGAATTAACAACAAACCCTTTTAAAATGCACATTACCGTACTTCAGAGTCTCCAAAGACTCCTTTGTCAAAGCTGGTTTATAGTCTATATAGTTTATTAAAAAAGCTTTTAGAGTCATCATGGTCGATTGGATCAGTGTGGCTATCGTGAATTTGCAGTAAGCCCACATTAAAGTGCTTATGAAATTTTTATGAAATAGAAAGAATTAAAAGCACATGTGCTGTAACCAGTTTATAAAACCAAATATTTTAAATCTCCAACCCCAACCTACAAAGTGGGAACCATTATATAGGGTATGTTTTTTTCCAGAGTATCCATGTACTCATCAGTGATTTTCAATACAGTTCAGTGACTTGTGTTTGCCATGTCCAGCCTTGATATTTTCTCCTGCTTATGTCCAGCCTTGATATTTTCCACCCAAGGTCATCTCATTCTGCATGTAACAAATGAAACATTGTGGTTAGCTTTGTGGTTTTGGTGATATAGTCTATAGGTTTCTGCAGCAGTAGACTCTTCTGAATATCTGTTGGTATGTTCAAATACCAACCTCAGAATGTGTATTTGTGCACCTACTGTTATTGAGATCACTGTTCAGAGGTGACTGATCTATGTTTAAAGTTACTTTTATGTTTGTCATATAGTAAGTTGATTCTAAGTTGTCTGCTAAATTTTCTGTCCAGGGGCTGGTAGGTTTGGGCCTGGCTTCAGGCTCTGCCTTATGAGGTCGTGACCAGGGCCAGCCTTACAGGCGGGCAACATGGGCGACTGCCCAGGGCAGCATGGTCATTGGGGGTGTCCTCCAAGTGCTGCAAGCTGGTGGGCCTGGGCTGCTGGAGTGGAGGTGAGTGCAGGCAAGCCTGGGACTGGAGCGCCTGGCCAGCTGGGTGAGGGGTGGGTGATGCTGCCTGGAGCTGCCAGCCTGGCGGGGAGGCACAGGCAGTAGGGCTCACCCCTGCAAACCCAGTGGGCCAGTCCCTGGGTCACTCCACGCACCTATTCTCCTCCTGCTAGGTGGTTAGGGGTGTATGGTCCCTGTGCAGCCCAACTGGGGTCCGGGTCCAGGAGGCTGTCCTCGTGCCCTGCACCCCATGCTGCTGTTCTCAAACTCAAAGAAAGGGCGTCAAAATACAAATTCACTCGGCGCCATTTTCCCTAAAGCCGGCCCTGGTCTTGATTTCTGGAAGATTAGGGTTTTACAATGCTACTGTTTTGAGGTCGTTCATCTGCCCTGTTCCTTTTCCCTCTGTGCCTTGGGGAATATCAATCTCTCTTGTGTATGACAAGCAGTGGGTGGGTTATGCTGTAGCTTTGCAGTTTTCCTGAAAATATTGATAGACATAATCCTGATCTGAGTGACACCAGCCTAGGGCTGGTTGGTTTCGCACTAGCTATCAGACACTGCTCCATCATCTTACACAAACACAGAATTGTCATAAATCTGTACCACACAGCCGTAACATAACCCCCTTCCTCCCCATCTGTTTCCAATTACACCCATGCCAACTCTTAGGACCATTTTATAGGACCATTTTATACTTCATCTCCCTCTATTGGACACTTTTTTTCAACACTGTAATAACCCTTTGCGTTTGGCTCCATGTTCAGAAGTACAAAAGTGACTGGTTTAACAGTGAAATATATCAGTATGAATCAAAACAGATGGGATGGGTGTGGAGGGTGGGAAGATCTAGCACCAGTTTTAAATCCTGCTAGCTTTCATCTCTTATATTCTGAATTGAAACAATAAGTTTGTCTTAAACCAGATCCATCAAGTCACGTGGCATACAAATAGATTAAACAGAACACGTTAACACCCCACATGGTAGTTTAGCCTAAAGCACATGTTTACGGCTTCTTTTTAAATCTAAAGAGGTAAAAAAAGATTTTACTTGTGGGCAGACTAGATGGTGTGCTGCTTCAATGCAAAATAGAACCAGTTATGCTACAAGGCAAAGTTAATCTAGAAATATAATTAGTTCTGCATCAAAATAAAAGCATCCATATAAAAATAGGTTGTGTTTTCTATGCCACTATGCCTTGTAAATGGCATAGAAGTCAAGGTTCCAGGCAATTATTTTGCCATAAGGTATTAGAAAAATTTTAAATTCTGAAAATAATGTGGAAAAAACAAAGGTAGTTGTGAAGTAACACATCTTAAAGTAACAGTGGCATTTTTTTAACTTTGATTAGGGACTGATGATTTACTGCAGCAGGAGTTTGTGTAAACTATACATGAAGCAGGCATTAACCTCTGTTGAGGGGAATAGTAAGATTTATTGACGGGAGAGGTTAATACTTCCTGAAGCCAACTGATTCCAATATGTACTTTGAATGACAATAATTTCTGATATTCACTGAAACAATGCGTCTATTGTTATATACATCCTGAGGGTCCAATCCTGCAGTCATTCCTCAGGAAAATTCCCATTGAAGTCTTAATGTCAATATGCCTCCATTATGGACAACTGTTTCAGGAGGTCAGCAGTTTTTCCTTTAAAATTAACATTCTGGAGGGAGGTTAAATCAGAGGTAAGTAGCAGTTGTGAACAAACTTCGATGCAGCAACTCAGGAGCATCTCTTGTACATTTAATCTGATTGGTTAATAAATCAGGAACCTTTGATAAATCCTACTTGGAGCATTTTTAATCCTCGCTAATGAAACAGTACTAAAATCTATCTATTTTAGGTATTTATATGATGCCTATTCCTGAAATATCTGAGCACCTCACAATCTTTAATCTAGTCATCCTCACCACACCCCTGTCACCTAGGAAAGTGCTAACAACCCCCATGGGATACAGAGGCACTGAATAGCCAGGGCCGGCTCCAGGCACCAGCCCAGCAAGCAGGTGCTTGGGGCGGCCAAGGGGAAGGGGCGGCACATCAGGCTGTTCGGCGGCAATTCGGCGGGGGGTCCCTCTCGGAGGGAAGCACCTGCCGCCAAATTCCCGACGAAGAAGAAAGCAGCGCGGTGGAGCTGCCGCCGGAGTGCCGCCGATGGCAATTGTGATCGTGGCTTTTTTTTTTCCCACCACTTGGGGCGGCAAAAACCCTGGAGCCGGTCCTGTGAATAGCTAAGTGACTTGGCCCAAGGAAGTCTGTGGCAGAACAGGGAATTGAAATTGGGTCTCTCAACTTTCAAGCTAGCTCTGACCTCTGGACATTTTGTCCTAGATTATGCCTGCAGTTAAACTGTGATCTGCACTGATTCACCCACACCCATTCATGGTACTAGTTGTTAGCAGTAGGTAATTTTTCCTAGCCTAAATCATGTCTTCCTAAACCTAACTGGG
Organism: Emys orbicularis; assembly: GCF_028017835.1. Lineage (NCBI taxonomy): Eukaryota > Metazoa > Chordata > Testudines > Emydidae > Emys > Emys orbicularis. The sequence continues at coordinate 16,427,383 of NC_088691.1, read as the reverse complement.
GACAGGAAACAGAAGCTATTTCATCATCAGGTAAAATAGCCATTAGATTAGAGAGACGTTACAAAGGAATCAAACTAAACTCCTTTCCCCCCTCTGTGGGGAACAGTAGTCTTTCTTCTTGACCTGAGCAGAGCTGCAGCTACAATGTATCACTCAACTCACAGGAGCCCTTTTAATCAGAGCAAAGGACAAAACTAAATAAAGAAAGAAAAGGATGGTTTCTTCTCTATGCCTGAGAAAAGGCTGAAAAGACAGAATTCTATAGTGAGTTTGCAAAAGAAAAAAAAAGGGGGGGGGGTAAGTGAGGATAGCTAAATATAATACAAGACTCTCTTTTAAACACTTACACACATACTTTAAAGATTCTCAAGGGCAGCTGAAATGGAAAAATAAAATTGGAACCATTTCTCTTGCTTCCCTCCCCCCAGAGCTTCTATTTTACACTTCAGAGACTCCACTCAGGAAGTCCTAAACAAAAGCAAGTAAACCAGAGCATGACAGCAATCACTGTTCTTTGCCTAAACTTTAAGACATAAAAGTTTATGTGTTTTTGTATTAATTTAGGCTCAGGCATCTACGGAAAGATATTTTCCAGCCAATGTATTGATTTTTTTTTGTAAATTTTATGCTCAGACACCCTAATTATTAAAATTATCTGAAATAAGCTGATTGAAGATGTGAAAAATATAACAAAATGTATGTTTTAACCATATACTTACTGCATATTTTAAAATACACATGACACAAAATATCTGTACCAATTAGACGAAGCTGCTCCCACTAAAAGCACCCAAAATTCCTATTGGCTTCAATGAAAGCAGGTTTGGGCCTAATATCTGAAGGTAAAAATTAAATATTTTGTGGTGTCTGTGGCACAGTAAATTGTATTGCAACAGTCATCATCTTTGTAACATGGTTCATTTTGGATTTCCAAATAGATGCTAGGCCCAAAAGGGACCATTATGCTCATCAAGCCTGATCTCCTGCATATCACAGATTAAAGAACCTCATCAAATGATTTCTGCATCAAGCACATAACTTCTGTTTGAGCTACCGTGTATCTTTTTAAAATATATCCCACATTGACTTAAGGACTGAAAGTTGTTCCAGTGATTAATTACCTTCTGTGAAAAATTTGCATCTAATTTCTAGTCCAATTTTATCTAGCTTCAATTTCCTACCATTGGATCTCATTGTGACAGAGTGGGATATTCCTATGAACTCCATTTTGTATTTTATCCTCCATTTTGTATTATGAGCTGAACACATCTAACCTTGCCCCAAACAAAATTATTGAATTGTTTTCAAAATAGCTGATCTGCCCAGGAAAGGCAAGTGCCATCTCTTTTAAAGACCATCACTGAGAAGCAATCATAGAGCAATCTGAAGCCATCAACTTTAATTGTCTCTCAACAGCTGGCCCAAAACCATAGAAAAAAGGATTCTCTACAGAGGTGTGCCAGCATGGCTGCTGGATCTGCAGCTTCACAGCTGAGCATATGGCAAAAGGAGAAAGACTGTTTGAGAGGGGGGCTTCTGTGAGTGAGAGGACAGACCATCACCTCATGTAAGCAGGACAGGCTGGAAGGGGAGAAGGCAGTAGGTACTTTGACCAGACTTATCACTGACCAACCTCAGGCTCACAGAAGGGTTCAGATCAGATGGGGGGCTAAGAGGGAGGGGACATTTCTATAACTCTGTAGTGCTTTTTAAAAAGTAAAGAGAATGTGATTAAAAACTTCCTTTCCTAAGCCTGTGTTCCTTACTTTCCAGATACGTTGTCCCTAAGGGTTAAACTAGAAGCCCACAGAGTGCCCACAGCTAGATGAAGCTCTGAGGGAGCGTGTATAAGAGACTGGGTGACTTGTGAGGTCTGAGGCAGCTGGACTGCAAAGTCCCATATCCTAAAGAAGAGCTCTCAAGATGTCTGAGCCTTGGCATGTGCCCTAGAAACCCAAAGCTTGAAACAGCGATTAGATCCTGCCTAGACCTAGGGGGCCCAGCAATTTGGATAGATTCACAACAGACACTAGTCCATACAGTGCAGTACTGAACCAGGTTGTGATGCTCATTATGCCTTTTTATGCCAGATTAAATAGCTGTCTACTGTCAGAAATCTCTTCCCCAGATAGATATTTACTATACTCTTATGATATTGCCAACCTGTTCAAATCATACTAGAAAATTTTAAAATACGAAACATAATTAAAGCACAATGCAAAAAAACCCACCAAAAACTGCCTCTAGCCCCATCCCCTGAACAATAAAATCTTTTGTACTGCTGAGACTATATAAGAAAATCAATATAAATACTAACTGAAAAATTATATAAGAAATCAATACAAAATAAGGTATTTTAAGGATACAGTGTAATTGTCCCACATGTGAATAACTTTGAGTGTTAAATGTTTTACTGTTAATCTAAACTACCTAATGGTACAAAGGTCAGTGTGACTTTAAAAGTATTGAAGCTTGTGAGCCTTCCAAGTAAACCATTAGAAATAGTGTGATATAATAAAGTGAGTGGGTCCCACTTCTTTTGTACTTATAAAAAACTACTTCTTTTATACTTATAACAAAAGTAAGTTTTAGCCGGTTTAAGCTTAAAAGCCTTCTTTAAAAATATCTGAGGTTAAATACCTGATAGTTGAAAAGTGTTTCTGAAATTTATGCAAACAGCAAGTTGTGTGAGGGGAAAAAAAAAAGTCTACATTTTATTTCAAAACTCTTGACAATGTACTGTGCTGGTTTCAAGTAACAGTTGTTCAGGCTTCATTTCCCCTCAGGCAACTGCCATAATTTAAAGGCTAATCGAGTTCTTAGGAATCTTCTGGGATGATGTCATTCTTTCACTATGTCAAGGCTCCTGTTGCTTATTTATGTCAGTACAATTTTTCAAATTAGCTTCATTAACATTCCATACCCCGGTGAGAGATGGGCCCAAACAAAACACTTTCATGCAAATCCCCCTGATTTCTGGTAGTTTGTAAAATATGATTCTCAGTTCTCAGCCCTCGTTTGGTTTTGCAAAAATAAAGTTTGGCTGATAATATTTTGCAAAAAAATTGATTTTTCAATTATAGAAATGGAACAAATCCAAAATCTTTTATTCAGTCCTGCCCTCAACTTTATTTCTGATCAAATGAAATCAAAATCTAAGCCACCCATGATTTTGGATTTAGTTCTGCAAAAATGAGATAAATGTGAGATTTCATATCCCTTCTCTGGATTTATCCTGTCTTCCATCAATTAAATATGTTCCAAATAATCTATTTGAGAACCAGGCACCTACAAACACTGATTTATCAAGTAAGAAGGCTCCCTGTTATCCATCTTTTTCATTTTAATGACTATCTGGCTGAGAAACGTTGAGAACCTGCTTTTGCCAAAAATGCAATTTTTAGAGAAAAAAATCTATTGCACAATGTCTTGACTCCTGAGAGATTCTAAAAAGGCACATCTGGTTGTGTTTGTGATACTGTATTAATCTATATTCAAGATATACATCCACCTTTATACTGTATTGTCAAAAGATACACTTGTTACAGAAACACTGATAACAGAGTGAAATTTAGGATGAGATTCAAACTGGATATATAAGTAGGTACAAATCCATTGAGTCAAAGGGGTGGCACCCACTTACATCAGGTCTGAATTTGATCCTATGCATAAAATCTGTTGTTTGAGCTTGTCACAGATCTAGATGAGTTTTCCCTTTGCCCCAGTCTTGGGGCCTCTCAGCTCACACTCAGGGCACAGCAGATCCTCTGTCTAGACCCCCTGTCCGAAATCCTGTGTTCCAGCTGCCTAGTCTCTGGAGCCAGTGCTGACCCCTCAGACTCTTGTGTGTGGGTGTTCTGGGTTTACAGTTTATCTGTTCAGGAGCATGTGATAGGGACAGACTTTAGAAATGATTATAAAACACCACTGATCTTGACTTAGCATGAGAAATACACTGATCTGTACAAAAATAATAAACCCTACATGCATTTCCATGCCTGAGTTTCCTAAGCAGACTGGAGCATGCTTTGGGTCACGGTCCTCTGGGGACGTCCAGGACCTTTCTGCTGCAGATCATGGCTTTTCTTCTGAACCACAGAGCCGTTCTCTCTCTGGGTCAACTTGCTTGGAATTTGGCCAGTCCTGCAGTTAAACCAGGCCCTGCCCTCTTCCCTCCCCTGTTATGAAAGTATGTCTGCCCCTTCTCCCATCCTGTGTCCCTCTCCCCAACCTTCCCCCATCAATCCTTTTTAAACCACTGCTTTGTCATCTACATCTCATTTTGTGTAGTCAGAGTACAGTTGTTAAGGTTACTTACATTCGATTATCCCTAGTCTGGGGGGTAGATGGTATAGGTCTTGCAAGCCCATAGTGGATACGTTTATGCAGAGGCATTCAATGATACAGCAATTTTCATAGTAATAATTTCATAATACTGTATCAATATAGAATTAATAAATTAAACAGATTCCCCAAATCGTCACAGTGACTCTTTTTTCTGTATTAAAATTCTTCCATTTTCTTTTTATCATTATCTCTTTTCCCAAAAAATTAGGATGATCATTTTTTTATTATGTATCATACTAAGCTATGAAATTTCCACTTCAAACACCTCTTAAGCAGAATGAAGGAGGCAAATATAGCTGAGCTCCTATTTGCTGCTGAAGAGTATTCTTCAACACTTCTTACTCTTTAGTTACTCAGACAAAATTTCTATTGCTTTCAGTGTGGTTGTTTTCTGAGAAAAGTGCATACCATAGCTAAGGAACTTCAGTTAAAACAATGAGGAGTCCTTGTGGCACCTTAGGCTAGGTCTACACTACCCGCCTGAATCGGCGGGTAGAAATCGACCTCTCGGGGATCGAATTATCGCGTCTCGTCGGGACACGACAATCGATCCCCGAATCGACGCTCTTACTCCACCAGCGGAGGTGGGAGTAAGCGCCGTCGACGGGAAGCCGCGGAGGTCGATTTTGCCACCGTCCTTACAGCAGGGTAAGTCGGCTGCGATACGTCGAATTCAGCTACGCTATTCGCGTAGCTGAATTTGCGCATCTTAAATCGACTCCCCCCTGTAGTGAAGACGTAGCCTGAGAGACTAACACATTTATTTGGGCATAAGCTTTCGTGGGCTATAATCCACTTCATCTGATGTGATAAGCTCATGAAAGCTTATGCCCAAATAAATGTGTTAGGTCTCTAAGGTGCCACAAGGACTCCTCGTTGTTTTTGCTGGCACAGACTAACACGGCTACGCCTCTGGAACTTCAGTTACTAATTACTAAATAGCAGCAGCTTTAAAGAATTTTCTTTTACTCTCTTTCCTTTTCTTAAATTATTGCACTAAATGTCATAAGATGGACTAAGGTAAAATAGGGATGAAGTTTATCGTTAGGAATCTGGAGCCTATTGTGAAAGAGGAGAGACCATCTCACTCCCAGTTGTTGATGAACTAATGATGAAATTTTGATCATACATATATCCAACCTATTTTCTCATGCTTTCAATTTACTATTAATGGATACGTGCGGTTGCACTTGTGTAAAACAGAACTGCTGTATAACACTCCAGTGTTGTTTACTAATAATTTATTTTGATGTGCTTAACTTCATCTTGTTCTAAACATTGATTCAAATACTATTAGAGTAGTTAGAACCCAGTTGTCTGTTTAAAAAAAAAATGTTTACCCAATATGTATTAATCTGTATGCATATCATTATCTAAAGGAAATTAATAAAATATCAATTGAAAATGCCTTTCTCTGTGTCCAAAATTCAATAGAAGCATTTTAATATTGTACAAATCTACAACACTATAGGGAAAGATTAGATTTTTGTGTAATTTGAATTAAAAAGTGGGCTCTATGCAGCTGTCCTGGAATTTGCTGCATATCTTGGGAAATGTACCAGAAAGAAAAGCGCAAACACGTGTCTTACAAAAGGTGTAGAATGCCAAAAAAAAAAAAAAAAAGTAGGGGGGGGGGGGGGGGCAAAGTATTCCAAACAAGTAGCTAATGTGTACATTGTTGTCTTCTCACTTTAAATAAAAGTTGTTCCTGGGCAGATGAAACATTAAAGTATTTAAAGACACAGCATTAACGAGGTCATATTTTCACATGGAACAAACTACTTCTGAACAATGATATAAACGTGTTAGACATAAACATGCCTCTCTTCCTCATCAGGCAGCAAGCTCTTTCTACCTATTTGATCTTCAACAAACATTTAATGTGGCAATTGCAAGAGAAACCTCAGTCTTCATTAACATCTGTGTTCCCCTTGGTGACTTTTGCAATCTCTGTGCCTATTTGAGTAGAGGGTAAATTTTTCTTAATGGTAAGGGTTATTAGACTGTGGAATAATCCCCTAAAAGTGGTGGAATGAAGCATTGCAGAATATACTGTGTGAAACCCTGGCTTCACTGAGGTCAATGGCAAAACTCCCATTGGCTTCAATGGAGCCAGGATTTCACCCACTAATCATAGGGGAAAATCTTCTGTTGGCTCACAGGTGAATGGATTACTAACAAAATTCCATCTATGATGTTAGCACAATAAAATTAGTAAGAATTACTATAATCTAGCTATGTCGTGTTAACACTCAAATGTCTCTAGCAGGACCTGACGTCTATTGGATGCTGTACAAATTGACCAAATGAGACAATCTCTGCCCCCAAAGAGTTTGTAATTGAAAATATGTAGGAGAGAGAAAGCAGAAAGATGAACTACTAAACAAAATGGTCAGGTCTTGCTAATTTATCTGTTTTCTTTCCCACCTCTGTTCCCTCCTCCCCTCTCATTTCACATCAGCCCAGGCGCTCCTGTCAATTTGCTCTGCCACTGCTGCCTAATGTGTGTGTGTATGATGATGAAGGAAATTTCCAAGACCAGCCAGATGATGCCTGAGCCTCATGACTTTTTTAAATGAGTGCTCTCATCAGATCAGCTTGTTCTAACCTATATTTCAATTCTGATGGGGAATTGAAATCGTAGTTCTTCAAAATAGTGCAGTATAGAAATTTAGTCAGGGCCAAAAATCTTCAGACTTTTGAGGATTCAGAATGAGGGCTTTCATTTGAGACCAGGTGTAACCTATAGTTATTGTGTCATGGCATTGGAATTGTGTCAAGTCATGTGTTGATCCTACTTCTGACACCAATGCCCTGTTCTGACACCAGTTTCATCCCTCTGCCACATGGTGGGTGGCATCTAGTGCCCTGCAGGTTGGCTTCCAGTGGAGGAGAAATCCCTGATTCAGAAGCTAGGTATATTCTGAGTGTAACTCGTTTTATTTACACATGCACACCAGTCCTAAAACAGTGGAAATCAAACAGCATGCAGGGCAATCCTGCCTTTTAGAAATTTCAAACCAGCACCAATTCCTAGTTTTCAGGGAGCATGTCTGCCACAAAAATTGACTCTCTCAGAGATCAAGGCAGAAAAATATCCTCCTGCTGCTAGTACAACCTCCTCTCCAGAAGATGCTGCTACACCATATTTTGCATAACCCAGAACCAACCACAACACATTATGTCTTCCCAAAACTCAACATTTGCTTGTATGCTAAGAAAAAAAACCTGGGAAGACTGTATGTAACAGTGCCATCTGATTATACCTGCCATACACGGTAGGTGTCCATTGTACTAGTCCATGCTTTAAAAAATATATAATCTCCTTTTAAGGAAAGAGAAAATAACTGTTCACTGTGCTCAACAAAAGATTAGGCTTAAAAATAATGTGGATAGTGTATGATGCTTCATTTCCATGTGTTAGTTTTTACTTTGTCTTTTTAAGAAAATGTCATTTGCTGAAAAGTTTAGTGACATGGCAAAATGATTTGAATACAAGGGAGCCAGTACTGCTTAAAAATACATTGTTTAATGATGTATTGTCCCTAGAAGATATTTTGGGAAGCAACTATGTGTATTTGGCAGAAATAATAATCTAGCCATATTTCTCAACAGGGCGCAGATATGATTTTCAGCCAGAACAGCTTGAGAGTACATTGTTTCAGGCTATTTATTCAAGAAGTGAGAATAGAAGAAAATTCTCCAATGGGACTGAAAAAGTCGCATAATAATATCATAAAACATTAACTTAGCAGTAGGAAAAACACTTATGAACCATTTTAAGTTGAGTTCTCATGGGTTTAATTTTTTTACAGCCTTCATAAATCCAATTGATGCATAATTCCTTTATTACGTCAGAAATTGTATTTGCTTTCAGAAGCCAGCAACCATTTCATCCTGGAAAAATATGAGTTCTTCATTGTAAACAAATCGGCACGTAGGAGATATTATTATAGTTAGATAATCTTCTATGGGTAAATGATTAAATATTGAATCTCTCTTTCAAATTCAGGATGAAAGGTAGCAAATACAAATATCTATATTAATAGTATGTCTTAATTGACGTGCATCTAGGGATTTCAGAAATGAGAACAGATTTTTACTCTATCAGAGGGCTTTTCAAAATGGGATGGGATGGGGACAGACCCATCTCATCTCAGCTCTCTCCATTTATCATTTGTGTCTAGGCATTGCTGTTCATTGGCCCAATCCTGAAATGAGCCCTGCTTGGGAAGAGCCCTGTGGCCCTGCCGAGTTCTAATAAAATTAATGGTGCTCTGCATCTGCACAGAGGTCTGTCCACATGGAACCATTTGGAGGATTGGGGCTATGGTTGGTTCAGTAAGATACAGTAACTGATTATGTTCTGGTTCCCTACCTCATAGAAGATCACTTAATGTTAACACCTTACTGCCTTGCTCTTATGGATTTAGCAGACTTTTACTCAACCAGGCAGAGTTCTTAAGAGATTTTAAATGTTTAAGACTTTAACAAGAAAGAACTTATTTTACTGACCAAAAAGAAGAACATGATCTAATCACAAATTAGGGCTGTACTGGACTTTGATAGCACAGGAAAGGCTTGGCTTTAGACGTTGGTACTCTTGGAGAGAAAAATCCTTTTTCAAACAGTAAAAAAAAAAATTTTATACAAAGAAATGTGACCAGCTTGGGGGTGTGGGGCAACATTAACCAACTTCTTGCCATTCCCCTGCAAATGTGTGTATCTAACCTATTCAGCAAAGATTTGCGCATGTGGTAGGTGCATTATACATCTGAAGGGTCATTGAGTACATCTTTGAAGACTTAATACTGTTGGTCAATAGACACATAATTCATGTTTTATTAAAAAATATTTCAATAATATTTCTCATTGTATAAGTATCTTTGTATCTTAGAATATTGGAGCATTAAAGATGACATTGGTCACGTAGTCTGACTCCCTGTATTTTTCAGGACTGTAATTTCGTTGGTGGTTCTTTTATGTTTTGTAAAATGCCTGGCACCTTTAATAGTACAGTATAAAAGTTTAAATATTATAACCATTCCAATGTCTTATCTGCCTTTTAAACGAGACATAAAACTTGAAGTCCTAACCTCCTCAGGTTACTAAAGATCTTATGGTATTTGTTTCAAAAGTATTGTTCATTATTATTAATTAGTGTGATCTGGGGAATCTATCTGTACAACTTATGAAGTCTCATCGATGTTACAACAAATTGTATAATAGTTTTATATCAGGCATTGCTTTTATTTAGATGTAGAACCGACCATTTGCTAACACTGGCTGCAGAATGTACCTACCAGACCAGGAACAATGGAGAGTTGTTAAATTTAACTACTTTGCTTTGACTGAACAATTGGTATGCTGAAATTGGGAGAAGCTGCTTCCTCCACCTTGTCTGAAGAAAGGGCAAAGTGGAGATCTGTGTATTACTCATGCTGCTAAGTAAAGAATAGTGGTGTTTTAGAATCCTGTGCAAAGTGCATGCGTTGGCTTTCACTGTCACGTACCCCTGAAGAGGCAAACTGTAAACCAGAAGGCTCACACCTTTGGTGGGATTCTAGGGAATATGTAGGAGTTGCTAGGGAGGCTTGGGGGAGACAACATTAGTTTTAAGACCTGGGCAATTGGACCATGAAATTCCCACTGCCAAGGTCAGCACCTGGAGGATGTGGGAGTTCTACTAGGCCCTAGGTCTGCGACAGTTAGGTATTGTGAGGTGGCTGTGCTGACCATTATACAAATATAAAGCTAGACACAGTTTCTGCTATCAAGGAATTCTCTTTGCCTGGATGGAACATATACTAATGTTAATTCCCATTCTCAGAGAATACTCTTCAGACAATAAAAAGCTGAGGATGGTGGCATGATGTCATCATGGTGGAGGATTTGGTTTTCTTTTAATAACTACTTGTATTATAGATGCCAGATTACAGTTGAAAGATTTCATGGATGAAGCTTTTTTCACACAGAATATAAATGTAAAGAGGGAGGTAATTTGGAGCAAAATGAGAATAAAGTGTGGCATAGATGCAGACTTACCAAGTCTCCAACATTTTGCTGCAAACACAGGCAGTTGGGGTTTTTTGTCCAGCTGTCTTGTAGGAAGTGTTGACTATCTAGCATTTGAGTACCTCTGCTGTTTGTTTTCTGTGTCAGCCATCTTTTTAAAGGACACTGATCTTTTTGTTATGACACCATCTCTGTCAGGGGATGCGTCTCTTCTCAGCAAATGGAAGACCTGGATGAAGGGGTTAAGAGGTTCAAAGCACAAAGAGTTGTGAAATGGCCAGCTGGAGTGGGCATATCAACTTTTTTCCCAAATCCAGCACAGCTCTTCAAGCATCTACAGCATCTTTCCAGTAGCTCCTCTGCCTCTGGGCCCCTATACCTGTAGAATACAAAGGGAATATTTAGTGGGGAGGCTTGGGATGAGAGACCATGCAGTGGAAAGATAAAATATGTGGAAATCATTTTTGAGCTATAGGCAGGTGTAGCTTTATACAGGGAAGAATGAGAGTTATTTGAGAAGTTGAGTTTTTGTCATTTTTACTTTAAGATGGAGGCTGGGTTTCCTGAAGGAAGTGTTGGGGGAGAAACAGATGCAGCACTGAACAGAGTGAGAAGTCAGGAGTAGAAAGACAGATTCTGGAGTCGTCATTGTAGAGATCATAACAGATAGTAGATATGATGAAACAGGGATAGACTAGAGAGGGAGAAGGGATGAAGGATAGAAACTCGAGGGCTAGTGACAGCGAGTGGGAGAGGAAACAGAAGTAGAGTCATTGAAGGCAATCATGGAAAAATATTTGAAGAGGTAGGCGAAGGCTCAGAGAGCTACAAAAAAGCCATAGGCAGAGAGTGAGCATGATTAATTGTGTTGAAAGAGGTAGAGAGATCACAAAGGAGAACTACAGAAAAGAGGCCAATACAATTTCTCCTTTAATCCGATGGATTATTCTTGTCATCCTAAACTGTTCTAGTGTTACCAATGTTGTTACAATGGCTGCCATGCTCTACCCCAGAAATTACTGCTCCTCAATGGTAGGTGAAGTGAGCTCTACAAGAATATTGCTAGTAAAGTCATTTGGGGCTTGGGAATCAATTCATAATCATCTAACCTGCTTTTGCACATTGCTAGTTAGTGAAGCTGTAATTAAGGTTGGGAAGAACACTCTGTTCAAAATTGATGATAACGCTTACTACCACGGGTTGGGAAAACAGCTGAAAAATTAAAAAAAAGGTTGGTTTTTATTTCTTCTGTCACTTTTGAAACCTCTTTCTTTAGCCCAAACAACGGCTGTGAATCAGCCTGGGAGTCCTGCCGCCCTGGTGAGACTAGTAAGCGGCTTTAATAGATTTCCTGCCAATTTTCTAAGCCTGAGGTGAATTTAAGTAGTCCAGGGTTTATGCTGTATTTCAGGCTTCTCTTCAGAGAAGCAGATAGGTTACTTGGAAACAATTTGTGAATTTAGCAAATAGGATACTTGTCACATAGTTAGGTGGCTTGCAGGCATTTGGAGGGGGAAATAATTTTCTTTTTTTTAACAGGGAATAATGTACTTTACATGTTTATTGAGACAACCATATTCAGAAGGGTTGTCATTATCCATTCACAGATTGCCATTTCACAGTAAAATAAATCAATCCAACCATATTAGAATATTGGGTAAAGGGTCAAAGCTGGCAGTGCTAAGGGACACCTCATGCTGCCTGAGGAGGAAAGATGAGAATTCCCTCTGCATGGGCTGCTGAACATTCCTTTTCTGGCTGTGTGCCAACAGCTTTTACCCCGTTTCCCCACCTCATAGTTGGCATATTGGTGGCAGAGGGGCTTGGCCAGAATAAGCTGTACTCCAGTGAAACAAACTCTAGTGGCCCACAAGAGTCTGCACATTAGATCAGCATAGACATTATGGAACCTTACATGGTGAAGTGTGCTTGAGTTGAGGGTTGGAATCCAAACTAAAACCTGTAAACAATCCAGAGGGCTACGGTGCAGACTGCCTTCAGACTGTGTTCCCGCCCTATCTTTAAGATGTATAGTCACTGCACTTGTTGTGTGCCGCCACTGGATGTGGTTTTGTGTTACTGATATGGCTCAAGTGGCCCCTCTTTTCAACCCCCCTCCCCCCGAACATCTGCTTTCATGTAGGCCTATTTGGAGCTGGCCTGAGTACTTTCCCTGGTGCACAAGGAGCTCTGAGGTACCGTTGCCACCTGCCCTTCATCCAAGCTTCCTTCCCCACTGTGTGCCTCACCACCTGGCTTAAATGGCCCAGAGACTCTAGAGGATTCATTTCACCCACACTGGAATATAAATAATATCACTAATAATGAAAAAAATCAATTGGAGGATGCATTTTAGGGACTTTTATTTGGGAAATTGAGACTTTGCCTTTATGAATCTGACTCAACACTAAGCTAAGTCAGGTTAGGGGATTGTTTATCATGAACAAATATTGCAGATATACATAAAATCTAAAACAGTTTCACATAGTTCAAGTGCGATGAGCCTCCTCTACAGCTAAAAGAAATGGGAAGCAATGTTCTGTCCTTCTAAGCATTTGTGGGCAACATCTATTATATCAAGAGACAGCTCCACACAACCCCCGATTTTGGTCCTTAAGGTCCAGCCAAATAGTTTGCAGGGATCAGTTCTGCTTTTTTGAAATCGGTAGCAAAACTCTCATTAACTTCACTAAGTTCTGGCCCTCATTAACTTCACTAAGTTCTGGCCCTACGTTCTGGCCCTAAGTGGTGTTTAATCAAATTGAATTAGATATATGCAATTGCAATTAAAGGCTACTGTTAAGATAGGTTTAATGTCTTTCTTCTTTGTCCATTACAGCAAGTCAAACTGGGAAAGTGGTCATCCTAACACCCGTTCCAGGTCTCCTGGGACTCTGTAATGAATTGGAGCTACAGCACTTATGGCTCTAAACTAACATATAGAGTCCAGTTTACTGTTTACTTAGAGAAGCTGACATTATTTTTTCAATAGAAAAAAAATACATGAAAGAAAGACAGATAGCAGGGGATAAACTTGAGGAGTGGTGGTGTATTGGGAACTGAATGTGTAACTTCCATTAACGATAAGTGGCCATGTGGAATGGGAAATTCCCTACACACACCAATGAACAAATTCCCCATTAGTGTCACTTAGCTAAATTAGACTCTACAAAAGGTTACGTGAATAAAGCAAAACAAGTCTCTTCACTAAACATCACAGTTGCTTGTAAAAACAGATTTTCAAATGTTTTATAAAGCCCCTTTCATTTTAAAAAGAAATGTCCTTATGTGTAGTTCAGCGGGTAGCTTTTCTTTAAAAGTGTGTGTCAGTCATTGTAATTGTTTACTTGTATAAACTGTGCCCAATAACCAGCCCTACAATTTATAGTGTGCTAGTACCATTTAAGTTCATTATTGTAGAATATTGTAATGCAACATTGAAGGGATTCTGTCACTGGATTCTCTCTCTCTTTTATATACTTAAAATTGTTGCTTTCCTTGAGGAGAGTGACAATAGGACAGTTCCTTAGCTAATGTAAATTGGCAAAGCTGCATTAACGTCAACTATAGTTTTTAGATAAATGTCTCGTTACTAGAATAAATGAATTGAGGACAGAAGGTTGAACATTGGCATTGTCTGTGTAATCCAGTAGAGTATTTAATGAACTCTTTTTAATATGCGACATTTTGTGTTAAGGGAGTCACATCTCAGAAAAGTTAAAATATTAATAATGTGGCATTTTCTCTTGTGGCTGGGGATAAGTATTTTGCTTACGTGAATGTAGCTTTGCAGCTCTGCACAATGTTTTAGATATCACAGGCTGCCACTTTAGTGCCATTTTAGTCATCTCCGCATGATTTGATACCATGTTGCTTGAGATCTGCTTCTAAATGGGCTGTGTGTTGAAATAACTCACACGCTAATGAGGATAAATGGTAATGCTGCCTGTACAAGAGGGTAGGATTTTTAGAAATATTTGTGTTCAAACTTTAAAACTCTCTCTCCCTCTGCATTTGCTGTAGGCTAGGAATTTTGCTAATTTAGGGCCCAATACCTACAAATTACAGTGTGCTTACTTGACAAGATACAACCAATAAATACTATACAAAATGCAGCAAGCAGTATTCTACTTTCATATAGAAAGGATATTTTGAGGTTAGCAGAAGTTGAGAGTACTCAGCACCTTGCAGAAGATTCTCAGAACCTTGGAATACCTGGCCCATAATTAGCATTGTAATGTATCACTGATACCTTGAGTCACATGTTAATGAAATTAATAGAGCTATCTCTAAGCTTGTTAGCTTTATGAAACAGAAGATACATTTACTAGCAAATCATTGCCTTTAAACATTTATTACAAGTAGGGCTGTCGATTAATACCAATTGAAATGTATTAAATATTTTGGATATTTTTCTACATTTTCATATATAGTGTATTCTGTGTTGTAATTGAAATCAAAGTGTATATTATTTTGGCTCACAAATATTTGCACTGTAAAAATGATAAAAAAAAGAAATAGTATTTTTCAATTTACCTCATAAAAGTACTGTAGTGCAATCTCTTTGTCGTGAAAGTGCAATTTACAAATGTAGATTTTTTTTGTTACATGACTGCACTCAAAAAGAAAACAATGTACAAGTTCAGAGCCTACAAGTCCACTCAATCAACCTTCTTGTTCAGCCAATCGCTAAGAGAAACAAGTTTGTTAACATTTAAGAGAGATAATGCTGCCCTCTTCTTATTTACGATGTCACCAGAAAGTGAGAACAACATTTGCATGGCACTTTTGTAGCCGGCATTGCCAGGTATTTATGTGCCAGATATACTAAACATTCGTATGCCCCTTCATGCTTTTGCACCATTCCAGAGGACATGCTTCCATGCTGATGACGCTCATTTAAAAAAAAAAAAAAAAAGCATTAATTAAATTTCTGACTGAATGCCTTGGGGGAGAATTGTATGTCCCCTGCTCTGTTTTACCTGCATTCTGCCATGTATTTCCTGTTATAGTGGTCTCAGTTGATGACCCAGGACATGTTGTTCATTTTAAGAACACTTTCACTGTAGATTTCACAAAACACAAAGAAGGTGCCAATGTGAGATTTTTAAAGTTAGCAACAGCACTCGAACCAAGGTTTAAGAATCTGAAGTGCCTTCCAAAATCTGAGAGGGACGAGGTATGGAACTTGCTTTCAGAAGTCTTAAAAGAGCAACACTCTGATGCGGAAACTACAGAACCCAAATCATCAAAAAAAGAAAATCAACCTTCCGATGGTGATATCTGACTCAGATAATGAAAATGAACATGCATCAGTCCGCACTGCTCTGGAATGGTGGTTGAAGCATGAAGGGACATGGGAATCTTTAGTGCATCTGGCACATAAATATCTTGCAATGCCAGTTACAATAGTGCCATGAGAACACCTGTTCTCACTTTCAGGTGACATTGTAAACAGGAAATCGGTAGCATTATCTCCTGCAAATGTAAACAAATCTGTTTGTCTGAGCAATTGGCTGAACAAGAAGTAAGACTGAGTGGACTTGCAGGCTCTAAAATCTTACATTGTTTTATTTTTGAATGCAAGTTTTTTTGTTTTTGTTTTTTTGGTAAGTTCTACTTTTGTGATAAAGAGATTGCACTACAGTACTCATATTAGGTGAATTGAAAAATACTATTTCCTTTGTTTTTTATAGTGCAAATACTTGTAACCAAAAATAAATATTAAGTGAGCACTGTACACTTTGTATTCTGTGTTATAATTGAAATCAGTATATTTGAAAACATCCAAAAATATTTAAATACATGGTATTCTATTATTGTTTAACAGTGTGATTAATCGTGATTAATTTTTTTAATCACTTGACAGCCCTAATTATAAGACATTCAAGTTAGGTTAGTTATGCATGAGCATAAACATCTCTAAATTACAATTAAAAGTTAAGACCACAAATTATGAACTTGCAGTAAAAATTGACAGAAGCAGGATTTTTTTGTAGTTAAACAACACCTCCACATTAATTCTTTACTTTGTGTGAAAAGAGGGACAATTGCTTATACAGAATGCAAGGGAAGGAACAAATGTACAATGTGGTGAAGGAGATGCATAAGGAGCAGCTAATGTGCATAACTTGGGTTAGGCGTCTTAGAGCCAGCAGTACCAGAGTTCTGCTTGAAATGTAGTGGTGTGGTCAGCCAGAGGGGGAAGCAGCTGCTCCCATGAGATACTAGAGCTGTGTCATGTGCTGTGGAGGGTTTTGCTGTATGAACTGGCATTAACTGCTGACAGTGGTGCAAGTACTGGGGAGAGCTGGTCATGCTCTCCTGAGACTGAGTGGAATAGATGATAAGCACAGTGTCTTCTGCACTATGAAGCTTACTGGGCTTCATAATATAATATATAGAGCTTTTATTCTTTGGATTGGATCACAGGATAATATCCTTCCAAGGCCTGGTTCCTACCCCTTTTATTAGGCTACTGTCCCCAGTTCACTAAAAGGATGATGCAACAGCAGAATCTTGGCTAAAATGTTGTGGCCTTTTCACGGTGTGTTTCTTAAATCAACCTGCCAGAGAAGAGTTCCTTCTCTCTTCCCCCTCCATATGTGAAATTATCCCTCCAAAATCACACTGTCCTGATGTTCAGGACAGGCAAAAATTTAGTCCCGTGCTAGTGACAGCTTTAAGGCTCAAGTCAATGAGACTTAAAGTTAAGCAAGATGTGAGTCATAATCGGCATGTTCTTCAAGAAAAAGAAACACCCTGCCTCATGTTTAGTCTGATATTTAATGTGAGATCTTTCCTTAACCAATAATGCACAACAGGGTATAAATGAGAGGGTGTTCATTCATACCTATTCCATTGTCAGGTAGGAAGCCAAACTCAGTGACATTGAAGATGCTAGGTATGACTGGTTTGTACCCTATGACTAGTTTATACCCTAATGTAATTATAATATGTGTGTGAATATGAGGTGGTTGGTAGAAATGGAAATCATTACAATTATTTTCAAGAATTTACCCTTTGTTCAGGAAAGTTGTTCACTGAAGAAAGGCAGAATTCACTAGTTCATAAAAAAATCCTCCATATTTTCTCACTCACATTTTTAGATGTTCTTGTTTTGTTGTGGTTCACATAGATTCACAAACCAAAGTGTATACTAAGCTGTAAAGGTCACTGTTTTGTTTACAATATCCCCAGAACAATCTTGCATTTGAAGTTTCTACAGCATTCCCCATTTCATTAAATTGCCCATCTCGCATTCACTGTGGCTGATGTCTGCACAGTGTTTATCTCACTGAAAAGATGTTGGACAAAGTAAAATATGCTGTAATTTTAAAAGGGGTTGATAATATGTGTTGATAATATAGTCCAGTTGGTCCATTGTTGAGTGAAGCTAGGAGGCTTCACAGGTCATAGGTTACATCAAACTAGAGCTCAGATGTCTGGTTACATTTCTGTAATAGTCTCCCAATTTCTTATAGCCTCAACCATCAATGTCAGCCTCCAACAAGTGCTGTAAACAATAATGGGAACATTGGGTGGGGGTGGGGGAATTTGATTCTTTCTGTTTTGAAAAGCTGTAAATGTCTTTTTATTTAAGGAGTTTGTGTTCTCAAAGTAAAGTTGCAATTCCCAAACCTTCAGAATGCCATGGAATAATAGATGTAAAATGATCCCGTTAATAGCGCTAGTAAGTACTGGTCAGGTTGTTCCTGAAGTGGATCTGGGCTGTAAGTTACAGCTGTAATGAAAGGCAATAGCTTGCCTTAGGGCCCGATTTACAAAGGCATTTAGGTGCCTAAGGATGCAGCTAGGTGCCTAGTAGGATTGGCAAAAGCACCTAAATAATTTGGGAGCCGAATGCCCGTACTTTGAGATTTCAGAATGTCCTATGCCTGCACTGCTGAGAAAAATGCATACTACCAATGCACAGTGGAATTCTGCTGGCTACTTAATGCCTTGAGAGTAGTAATGCACTACAGAGCCTTTCACCTCAAATTCATTAGTTTCAGCCCAGCTTGGTCAGTATGTAGTGATTTTCACTGTCATCTTAATTGATCCGGACCCTCTTGAAAAACTCAAGGAACCTTTAGAATGGGCTTTATTCTTAAACTTCAGTGCTCTCAGCAGCTCTGGCTGAGGGGACTGTGTATAAACCATCATTTTTAATAACAATCACTCTGACAAGCTTTTTACTCCACTTACTGATTAGTTCCACTTTTCTAACAACAGAAAACAGCTCCTCAGCCTGTGTGAATCAGCTCCAGTGATTGCAAAAGAGCTATGTTGATATATACCAGCAGAGGACCTGGCCAAGACTTTTTTAATCATTGAAAGCTGAGCTGAGCATTGCAATGTAAAGGATCTCAATAAAGAGATCAGCCTGTTCATGAAGTCTGCCTCTCTTCCCTTACTGAGGTATGGCAGATTCTTCCTGGGGTTGGTCATGTTTTTACTTTTCATTTTTAAGGACTTACATAGACCTGTAGACTGACTTAAAAGTTTGAACATAGCCCAGTTAAAAAATAGAGCACTTAGTTAGTGTCCCATCTTTTATGTTTAAATGACTGTCACCTAGCCAGTGTGGTTACATAGCAACTGATGGCTCCTTTGAAAATGACTGTGTGGAAGACCTAAGTTAAATTTATGTAAAGCTGTTTTAACGAAGGTGTTTATGTGAACTGTAGGCTAGAAACTAACACTCCAGGGATTTAGCTTGTTTTTTGGGGTGGAATACTGGTAAAGGACTTGTGCTCTTTGTAATGTTGTATATGTGTGTGGGGACTATGTAAGAGGGACATATTTATAAATAACATAAAAGAAACAAATCTGGGAAGAGAAACATGTTAAAACATTTGGGTCATGGTAATCAATACATTTTAGAGGCAGTGGGACATACAGGCATTAAATCACCTGGAGATGGACTTGTTTGCTGATGAAAACCGTATTTCAAGGTTCACTTGTTTAATATGTAGAAAAGGTGTCACCAAAATCTTCAAAAGGATGACATTTTGTTTTAAGGGACCTGCTTTTGTGTTTTACAAATAGAGACACAGGGTGAAACTCGGCCCTCCCTGCACAAAACTTGAGCAGATAGTTTTGGTGTGGGAAGCTAAAGAGGATTTTGAGTGGTGGAATCATTGAAAGAATGAGAAGGCAGGTTGTGGGGCTGTAGCACAGCCTCTATGCTAGTCTGCTAACTGGAGTAGCAACCACTACCCATCTGAGCCTCCTATGCATCTTCAATGCTGCATCCCCATACAACTGCCAAAACTTCCTTGAGTCTGTCTCCACTCTAGCTATATACCCACGTGCATCCACAATTTGGAAGCTTTGCCTGAGCTCGTTGTAAGGAGATGAATTTCCCCCATTATAAATGGTGCTAATAGTCCACTATCCCATTTCTTATATTTACAGAAGACTGACACAAATTCCTGATAGACCAATTCTCCGTTGATAAATTACAGGCTTTCTCTAACTAATTACCAACGTTTCATGCCCTTCCTTGTCTTAATGCATTTTTTTATGCTCAACTGCATAAATTGTCAAAAGATCAATCAGAGATCTTCACTTATACTGCATGTCAAGCACCAAGACCTCACTACAAACCAACTAGAGCAGCCGTTGTATTTCAAGGTCTAATGTTCTGTCTCCAGCAATGAAGGCAGTTACGTCTCAGTAGCTTTCACTGGGGAAAATGGGCAAATACTATAATAATCTCATCTACATAATGTTTCCTTATGTTGTGCAGAGAGGGAGAAAAGAGGAGCTTGGGCTACATTATCAGTTAGTATTCTCTGCTAGTAAAGTTATTATGCACTGTATCTTTAAAAGTCAGAGAAAGAGACATGCAGGAAGTTAGTAAGCAATGTTTCTGTTGTTGTTATCAGTCTCTGTCTGTACACCATTTCCCTCCCTAACAGGAAGAATCAGTTAAAGCAACCTTTATATTTAACATCTTGATTGCTGAACCAAATACAGACCTGGCTTAGTTACACTATGTGCCATTGATTTCAATTGTTGCTATATTTATTATTAAGAGAGAAGCCTAAAGCAAACCCCCACATCCAAATACCCTCACACTTCAGAGGGAATCAGACACTGCACACTGATATGGATTTTGCTTTTGGCTCACATCTCTATAGTGCATTTGAACACCAGATCCAAACATCCTTGAACTTTGAGATGGGGGTTCAAAATCCGGACTTAGATTTTACAGCTCAGGCTCATCTCTAACTATTATTATTTTTGTTTAATTATTATTCACTTAATGTCTTTGGTGCATTAAATGTGAATGAGGTGCAAGGTCACCTCCCTGAGGCGCTTACAGTCTGAATGAAATGGATGTACAATGAGAAACGACAACAGATCATAGGGGTTGGAAGAGGGCAACAAAAAACAAGCGGAAAAGGGACAAGAATTGACACATTGTTTTCTAGAAATAATAATAATAATAATAATTGAAAAATGTGAAACACTTCATTATTCCTTTTTTCTGTCTTTTGAGTGCATTTATTTTCCTTTTATTCTAAGACCTTTCAGCAGATGTACACTTGTCTGTATTGAATACACATGCACAAAGGTTAAGATTACCAATTTGATTGTCATTTTTACATAGCAATGCAAATAAAATTGGAATACAACATTGGCACTTGGACGATTTCTCTGTCTGTCTCATGCTCTCTCTTGATAGTTGCATTATTTGTACTCTGATTTGTCTTTCTCCTCCTCAGTATGCTCCATGGGTGGACCTAACACTTGTGCCCTCTCTCTGGTTATGCTTTGACAGCTGCAAGCCTCGGATGCCAATATCTTGAATGTATTTTTTCCATCATTGTCATCTGAGTCAGTGGCTATCTTCCAGGCAGACGTCTCCACCATGCCATGTGCATTACTAGTTGTTGGGGGAATACTTGCAGAGTTGGTGGTGGGTCACAGTGCCATTGGGCTGGTTTGCTCTTTGCAATCTCATTTATTTTAGACTCAAAACCAGCAAAGAATTTGCTTTCTAATATCTGCCTTTCTAGGGAAAAGGATTCTGCTCCAATATCTAAAGTGTTTAAAGATGTTTTTAGATCATCTGCTCTTGGCAGGAACCATGTCTTCTTCTGTGTCTTTTACAGTGTCAAGTACTGCCTTATGAACAGTCATAGTCCTACAATAGCTGTGCTGTCTTGTCTGCTATAGTTAAAGGTGTGTCAGCACATCCCTTTTTGTCTCCTATTTTCAGACCTTTGAAACTTGCTTATTCTGTGCAAATGGTTTGTAATTTCTCATCTAAGCACTGTTGGCACATGTGAAAATAGCACGTATAGGGTTAGATTGTCCATTTGTGATCTACTTAGAGGAAAGGGACAGTTCTGCTTCCCAAGAGTTAGATTGTGACCCACAGAGGGCTTGCCTACACAAAGCAGTAATGCACACTACAGAGGTGTGATTTCTAAAGCACACTAATGTGTTGTGCATTAATTGGTCCATGTAGACCAGGGGTTCTCAAACTGGGGGTCGTGACCTCTCAGGGGATCATGAGATTATTACTTGGGGGTCGCAAGCTATCAGCCTCCACCCCAAATACCGCTTCACCTCCAGCATTTATAATAGGGTTAGATATAAAAAATGTGTTTTTAATTTATAAGGAGGGTCACACTCAGAGACTTGCTGTGTGAAAGGGGTCACCAATAAAAAAGTGTGAGAATCACTGATGTAGGCCCTGCTGGAGTAAACTAAAAATTCCCTAATGCAGTTTAACATAGTGCTTGTTGAAACAGTACTAAGTTAAAGCACCCTGGGGAACTTTTAGTTCACACCACCAGGTTCTACACAGACCAATTAATGTGCAACACATTAGTGTGCTTTAGAAATTACACCCCTGTAATATGCATTACTCTTTGTGTAGACAAGCCCTGAGTCACAATCTCCCTCCCCATCTTCCTGCTGCTCCAGGAGCTGCCCATGGTCTAAACCCAATAAAGCATATGTTCCCCAACCCAGTAACGTATCTGTCAGGATCCAAGGGTCCGCCCCTGTTGGCCTACTTGTGTAAGTGCAGGACTTAGCAACTCTGTGGAGCCTGCTACTCCCTTCATGCTTGAAGTTGCAGTGTGACATACTTACTTCACAGTTCATGAAATACAAAATCATTTGCAATAAATTATAATTGTGCCTGTAGGAATGTGCTCTGCATACCATTCCTCTCTTGAACTCTGAAGGTTGCATACAGAGTTGGCAATTGCAATTTTCACATGATGATATCCTCTGAAGACAATTCAATTCTTATTTTTATTTCCACAGACAAAGCCCTAGGGTATGGAAAACTTTGTGTGAGGGGGCCAGAGAGAGATATGCACAAATTAATTGGAATCAAGCAATTTATTGAGGCAACATAGTGGAAAATGCTTTCTATTTTCTGTTGTAAGCAAAATGTTTTAGAACAAAAAAGATAACCTTCAGAGATAAGGCTGAAATGAAGCAAAACTTCTTTCAGTTCCTTTTTCACATTGAGGGCTGATTTTTATCAGAATACTCAGATGCATTTGGAAATGGAATCTAAGGGCAGGAATGGACCTTCAGTGTGCTTATGTGACTCTGCACATTAACTGGCCAATTATTTTTCCTATGCTTGTCAGCTACTGCTCTCTGAGGTTAAAGCTCAGCATGGTAGATTTATTTAGACAGACTTGTGTGTTTACAGCATGCAATATGTATGTATATAAGTGTGTGTGAATGTCTATATATACATATATAAAATATAGAGCACTTTATAGAACACTGCTTTTTTTTCATTTTTCTTTAATATATGGAATAAGAGAACACTTTAATCTATATGATTTATATCTTACATTTTCTCTTTCAGGAATTTACATGTTGTTTGTATAGTTATATGGTCAAGTTCTGTCTTTCCTCTGAAAAATCCCATATGTAATCCCACAAAGTTGGCTCAAGGATATGCACCTTCAGTCTTATTGATATATAGCCAGTTCTGATTAATATGAGGCCACTTACATTGCTATTAATGAACCAAAACCGGTCTGTATGTCTGAACAAAACCCACAAGTTTATAGTCTTATTAGCTGGGGAGCTGAACCCAGGCATTCCCCCCAGTCAGGCCTTTAACATAAACCAATCAAAGATGGTACAGCATTTTGTACAGAGCACACTGTAGGATTGGTCAGCAGGGATTCGTATGCTGGGTTTAATGTACACCGTACCCAATTTTTGTGCCACGCATGCAGATCACCTAGTTTCCCTCTAACCATAACATAGGCAGATATCAGCCACAGGGCTTGTTTGGTGTATAACAATATTCCAACCTCTTCTCTTAACACATTCTCTTTATATTTTCCCCATACACACCTGCCATAATTTAGCCCATGGTCTTGTTTAGTTGTATTTAATTTCATCAACAACATTCTGCATTGGGGCGATTTCACAATGAAGAGTCAGTCTGCGGCAGGGTCCTCTCTCTCCTGCCTCTGCTCAAGTCCACAAACAGCTCGGACACCTTCATGCTGGTAAAACACCCAGTGCAGTTTATTTCCAATGTTGGTTCCCACCCACCCTTGTACAGGTGTGGCCAAACCGTGGCTCGCAAGTCGCGTGCGGTTCTTTAAGGGGTCAACTGTGGCTCACGGAGTTCAGGGCTTCACCCCGCGCGGGCAGGGGACACAGCCAGCACTCACAGCTCCAGCCCTGCAGCGGGGGCACTGAGGCTCAGGGCTTCACTCTGCAGCAAGGCGAGCCGGCACTCATGGCTTCAGCCCCACAGGGGGCTTGACCTCACAGTGGGGCGAGCCAGCACTTGCACTTGTGCCTTCAGCCCTGTAGCTGAACTAGCTGTTGACGAATCCACAGGTATTCAAGATAAACCTCAACTAGCGATATTTGTTTGCTATGTTTCTGTGGATGTAATTGTGAAAGAAGAAATGTTGGACTTAGTGAAACTAAAAGAAACAGCCCGCGGTGTTGACATAAAGAATGCCCTTGACAAAGCATTGACAAATACTGATGTACTGCTGGATAAACTTGTCAGTGTTGCAACGGATGGAGCACCTGCAATGGTGGGGGGGGAAAGTAGGCCTTATTGGACTTTTGAAAAGCGATCCCAAATTTCCAGAGTTTCTCCCTGTTCATTGCATCATCCATCATGAACATCTCACAGGCAGATACTTCAAGTATGAAAATGTTATGAAAACAGTCCTGGAAATTGTCAATTTCATCCGCTTGAATGGGAAGACTCATCGACAGTTCAAAAATGTCCTTGAAGAGCTGGAACTTGAAGACAAACCTAATGACGTCTCTTTCTATGGTATTGGAAGGTAGTTATCAACCAGCAATGTCTTAAATAAGTTTGTGGAGCTGTTGGAGCCTATCAATGCTTTCTTTGAAGAAAAGGAAAAGTCCTATCCACAACTGAAAGATGAGCAATGGATGCAGGATCTGATGTTTTTCACTGATATTACGCAGCATCTGCAAACTCTCAATGTGGCACTCCAAGAGAAGGATAAGATTATTTCTAACCTTACTCAGACCCTCTTCAGCTTCCAGAACAAGTTAAAGCTTTTCAAAGAGACATAGCATCAAGAGACTTCAACCACTTTCCCCATATCAAGAATAGCGTAAACACATTCCCTGAAATCGAAGTAGAAGATCACATACTCGAGAAATACAGAGGTAAATTACAAGGACTGTTTGATGACTTTCAGACCAGGGTTGAAGACTTGCAGAAGCTGAGATCCTGCTTCACCTTTCTTGTAAACCCATTCATGGCTGATATGATCAACAATGCTATCCAGTTCCCAAAACCATGGTTACAGAAACAGCTACTGTAGAAATGGAACTACTGGAACTCCAGGAAGGCCAGGCTCTAAAGATGATGCATAAATCACAGTCTACAATTGAGTTCTGGAAGCAAATGCCAGGAATGAAGGATCCTCAACTCAAAAAGACTAGTGTGCGACTCATTTCAATTTTTGGCATAACATACTGCTGTGAATTGCTGTACTCCATGATGAAGTTTGTAAAATCTAAACATTGTGCAGCCCTTACAAATCAACATCTGACCGAGCTCCTCCATAGTGCCTTGATAACATATCAACCAGATTTCCAAAGATTTACGACCAGGATGGAGACCCACAAAGCCTCTAGGTCTAGCAGTAATTAGCCGTGATACAGTAAGTAAGATGTTATTATTTTAAAAAATGCATGTGTAAAGGTTGTTAGTGTCTTGCGGCTCTCAAACTTCTGAAGATTATTGTATGCAGCTCAGAGGTTCAGTACGTTTGGCCAGCCCTGTAATACAGCCTTAGACCTACAGTCTTAGAAGGCCCTCAGTTTCGGAGGCAATCAGGGAAGATCAATCAATCAATCTCTCTCTGTATCTGCTTCGCCCCCTTCCCCACTTCCTTCCTCTGCCTTTTTGTGTCCTCTCCCTAATGGCTTACTTAGCCTTTCAACTCTCCGCTACTCAGCAGTTAGGCACATTCTTCTTAACGAGGTCTGTTCTGCAGTGTTTAATTGGAGCTGCAGTGACCAGAGTGCTGGCTCAGCTGTTGTTGCCCAACACTCTGTCACATAGTCAAATAGGATTTTGGGGTCCTTCGTACCTAGGTCTAGTCACTCCTTCTGGGGTGGGGGTTGTTTGTTTTTAAATAAACAAAACCTATTCTTTTGTAGGGTTTTGGGGGTTCTCTATTATGGTTGTAAATATCATCTCCCAGCTGAAATAAAGACACTCTTTCCCCTGAGCATTATGGTCCATAAAAAAAATCACATTTCATGCACCGTTGTCATTGGATAATATATGATGTCCTTTGCTAATCCCTTCAGCAGTATGGTGCTAGACAGTTAATGCTCATTATCATCTGTTGGATGTCGACTCATAAAATTAAAAAATTAAATATTTTCAGTGCAGTTTCTAGGTGTCCATGGTACGAAACCAAAACAATTTATCTAACGTTTCAGCACTGAGACCAGGGATGGAATCTGCATAGACACTGAACTATCTTATCACTCAAAGAGCTGGTTGCTCCAGTTTGGGATAGAGGCTGTGTGAGGGAGATTGCATTTATGCTGCTCAGAATGCCCCTCTTCTGTGAGTAAATAGGTGTTGGTCACCAGAGCTGTCAGCTGGCAATTTACAGTATGATTTTTTTTTTAATCACTGCGGGGGGAGGGGAGCCATAGTGGGAAAGGAAATAGATAAAGGGTCCTCTTGTGTTTGCCACAACACAGTTTCTGTGCCTTTGTGTTCATATGGGATTTTAGGAAGTGATCTGCCTTGAATGAAGCTGATTTTCTCTGCTATGTTCCGTATAAAACATTTTAGCAGTTTTCCAGCTTTCGATTTGTTGTGGATTATAAGGCCTGTCTTGATTTTTGAGGGTTAGGGGGATGTAGAGACACCACTGAAGTCAGCCCTAAATCTCATCTGCAAGTCTGCGGTAGCATTGAAAGACTCAAGCTTTTAGATGTCTTCTGCTGCCAGGTTTCCTGATCTCTACTGTATAGACTTGGAATATTCAGATACATCATCTGCTGTCAATCACTATGAGAGAAGGAAGTGCCTTTGAAAGTCCTGAACCAATACCAAAATATACAGGTGGCTGTAGGAGGAGACCTTAGAAACTCACTAGTGACTGGCTAGTTAACAACCCCCGGATACCTAACCACCTAATGGCAACTCCAAACCTGTGGGATCCATCACATTTTGATGCTGTTCCAGGTAATATTGCCTCAGGACAGAGCTCTTTTCCTGGAAAGATATCCAAGTGTTAGACAATGGGCTCAGTTTCCATTCTATCCTATTTCAATATATTCCCATGTAGAGAAATACTGGATAAAACCCCCCACAATTCTGGAAACCATATCACAGTGCTGGCCAGGCAACAGTGAGACTGTCCCCAGAAGTGCTACTTTCCAACAGACATATAAAATGGCAGCCACTCAGCAGTTTGCATAGATTTGGCTGGGAAAACTGCCTGCTGCAAGACATGTATCTGAACATCTGCAGTTGGGAGGTACCCCATACCTCAGCCAAATCCATTCAGTTCATCTCCAACGTAAAGAAATATTGGATTCAGTGATAACTCAGTACCTCCAAATAGATATGCTTTCATCATCTTTTTTTCTCTATATCTGAGAGTGATGTGAATTCAACAAATTGAAGCAATTCTTTAGTAAAATCTACTGGGAGATCATCTGGGTACTTGTGACACAGATGTTTGCTACCTTCACTGACTTTGAAACTTGAAATGTTAGGTGAAAAATTTGTCAGTACACTAAAAGTTTTGTCAATATTTTTGTAAGCCTCGATCCAATGTTCTAATGAACTCTTCAGTTTGTCAAAGGCTGTGATGAAGGTATTAACTCTGAAGGCCTCCTTGTCACTGAATGAGTGGCCAGTTGCATCATCACATGCCTTCTTTTGCAGCCTTTGGCTGACTTATACTCATGGTTTGCAGTCCTTGCAGCTCCCTGAATTTCATATTCATCAAAACTATCCCGCATTTGTGGAAGAACAGTTCCAAGACTCCTCATTAGATTTACAGCAGTGGAAAGGTCAATTTGAGCACTTTGCAAATTTAGACTGCACCTGCTGAATGACTGAAGTATATCATTACAGACCTCTCACAAAATACCAGTTTCCAAAGTGCGCATTGCATCACTCAGGATCTTCGCATCTTTTCTTGTTGCTGATTTTTGAGATTCATCATCCTTGATGCTCTCTAGCGCTTCAAGGATGGTGGGGTATCCCAGAACAACTGCATTTGCAGCTTCAGCATTGGCACTCCACCATGCCCCTGAGAGTGATTTGGGCACTCCCTTCGGTAGTGAATCTCTAAGAATCATCCAATGACTGGTTCATGCAGAAAAAAAATTGTAAAATTTTTGGACAAATCAAAAAAAAAAAACTGCTTCAACACAACAGTCCATGGCAGACTGGCCAACAAGGTTAAGTGAGCATGCAGCACATGGTATGTAATCAACCAAAGCATTGCGCTCTTTTAGCGTTGCCTGCATCCCTGAATCTTTGCCACTTATATTACTTGCATTGGCATAGCTTTGGCCACAACAAAGGCTGATGTCAATCCCATTTTCGGTGAAGAAATCGAGTAGATACGAGGCAAGTTTCTCCCCTGTGGGGCTGGTGATGTTTATGAAGGTCATGAAATGCTCAACTGGTCTGTTGAGTAGCACATAACGCAATATGACAGTCAGCTGATCTACATGTGACACATCCAGTTTTGAGTTGACGGACACTGAAAAAAATCCCACATCTTTGATCTCATCTACAATGGCTGATAGCGTCTTCTTTGCCAGCAGTGCAATGAATTCATCACAAATAGTCTTTGATAGATATAATTGTATGGCCTTTTCCACAATTTGCATGTTTATTGATGTTCTGAGCTAAGAAAAGGTCGAACTTAGCGATTAGCTCTAGAATGCCAAAGTAATTGCCATTGTGTTTCGATCCAACAGTCTCATCTGAGACAGGGAATGGCAGACCACGCTCAGCAAGAAAAACTATGGTTTCAACTACGTGCCAGAGAATGTTCTTCCAATAAGCACAAGCTTCCAAAAACTGGTTTTCCATTTGCATATCAATTCTGCCACTAACTTTCTTTTGGGCATGGTACCTGACAATGTATGCTGCTGCTCACTCATTGTATGATTGGTAATGTGTGCAGTATTCTTCCAATCACTGAAGCCTGCTCAGAACATTCCCCATTTTTTGGTATCAGAAAACAGGTGGCAATAAAAACAATACACTTTCTTCTTAGAAGGCGAATAGATGAGCTATTGTCACTTGCCAGTCTGTTTGTTAGGCTTCACATATTCAAACATTGATTTTGTCAGATAATGATTCTGATTGGTGTACTCTCACTTTGTCAATGAAAAGTCAGCATCTAGATTCTGGCATTTCTGTGGGCCCTTCTCACTCCGATATGCAATGAGATCTTAAGAAGTCATGTCCCACTCGCCTGGATTACTGGAGAAGATATTTTTGCATTACTGTCACTGGGAAAGTCTTCAGAGGAGTGGGGTGAGACTTCAGCTAGAGAACTCACAGGAGGCTGCTCCTTTTCATTAGGCACAACAGGTTCACTTGGGTTGGTATTCGCCTGGACTTCCTCACCACCAGACTTAGTAGGACTACTTCTTGTCTTTGCCATTTTTCTTTGGCCTCCTTAAATTTCTGCCATCCTTCTTTCTTCAACATGGTTTCTATTGTCCAATGTAGGCCTACTGTGTACAAAGTTCAACATTTCTTGGGCCCACAAACACTTACTTAGCCTACAAAGACAAAATCGCAACCACCATAAATTGAATTCAGAATTTTGATGGATTCATTTATACAAAGAAATATCCAATGAGATAAAACATTTCCAATGGCCCGCTACTGTCTCTCAGCTGTTACTTCACTATGGAATGGAGAGCCTACAGTAGGGCCTAAAATTAGGAGGGCCTAAAAATAGGAAGGCCTAAGGCTATAGCCTTATTAGCCTATGGGTTAATCTGGCCCTGATTAGATATAGCATCTGGGCTAATTGTGAAGCATGTTCTGCCTGTGAAAACCACCTTTTGTTTATCACCTAGCATTTCAATTAAGAACTGAAACTTAAAAAAACAAACAAACGAAAAACAACAACCAAAACAGTCATAGTAACCACCCAAACCATGAAGAAAGTAAGAGGAAAAGACAAGGAGCACAGATCAGTTGGCAGTGTAATCTACCTCTATTTTATATATGATTTAGCTGTCTCCTGGTGAGCTTAGTGATTTCAATGTCATATTTAGATGTGAATAGATGAAAGAGGGGCAGGGGCCATCTTTTTGTTATGATTGTAGAGCGCCCAGTACAGTGGGGTCCTGGCCCAGAACTGGGGCTCCTAAGTGCCACAGCAATACAAATCATAAATAAGAACTTGGGTTTAGGTTCCTAAGTCAGTTATAGTTGGGCTTGGCAGATTTCAATTTCTTTTTTAATAACTTTGATGGATAATATCGAGGTTTATTTTAAGCTTTTTTAAATTTTTATCAATTAAAATTGTTATAGTTGTGGGAAATTTGTGGGGGTCAGACAATAAGGGGAATTGGACAATTATGTAATGACAGTGGAAGTTGAGATTCAAATAGTTATAACCATTAAAACACAAATTGTCAAAGTCGTGTCAAAATATACACAGTAAATATCCTTAAATCGTCCTCTAATAAGTTGTTAAGAAGCATCTTGCCTATTTGGAATTTATTATTATTATCAATGGAAATATTTTTAATCAGTTTATATGTATATGGTGAAATCGACATTTGCCGACATTTACAGCTAAAAATCTAATCCTTCCAAGCCTAGTAATAGCATAGACATCACTATGCTCATGAGCAAAAGTGTAACTGTCACAGAGCCTTAGGTTGGCAGATAGGATACTATATATAACTCTTTATATAAAAATGGTTTAAAAATGAATTCCCATTTGCATTTCTGGCTCCTACTCCTGGAGTATCATTTCATTTTTCCTTTTTTGCTTCTAAATCTGCTTTGAGGTGAGAAATTTTTCTCTAAATGGAAATTAAAGGAAATAATTTGATGTTTTTTAAAAACAACACACGTGTCTCTGTGCATGTCTGTCATCATCATTTTAATGATCATTTCACAACATTGTTGTCTCTGAAGTTAGCTCCATTTCAGCCACCCCCGGCTAATTATCATGCCGTTTTAGGGAGTATAATTTTTTAGGTAGAAATAAAGGAGTTTTTCTATAGGATCTCTGCAAAATGTAAGAACATCAGACATTTAATGGCAAATTAAAAAGAATCCACTGACACCCTGCAGCAAAAATATTAACATTCTGTATAAATACCTTTCTATGGAGTATATACAGAAGGTGTTGCTGTTTATTCCTCAATTGAAGATATCATCCCATATGTGACAGTGAGAGGTTCAGTCTGTAAAATCTGGGTTCAGATTCTGATTGTGTCAAAGTTGAGGGCAACTTGGCTTCAAGGCTGCTGATTTGTTAAAACTGTATCTAAAACTGGGATTGGATTTCAAACCTATCCCTTCCCATCTCCTTACATATATTCAGAGTTCAAGGGTGCTCACATTCAGAGCATTACTTTCAACCCATCACTAGTTTTTGGCATCACATCTGGCTACCGAAGTGATAATGATGAGATCATAAAGGCAGGAATAAATTGGCAATCTCTTGAGTGGCAAAGCTCCTGGATTTTGCTAAAGTGTCCTTAATAAATAAAGGAGGGGGCGGGGGAGAGAAAAATGACATGGTATGTGGACAAAATTGTTTCTAAATAGAGTAGGGCAGATTCTCATACTGGCCCTTTTACGTCTAGGAATGCTGAACCGTAACCCCATCACAGTGGCTGGGAATTAGCCCGACATAGAGGTTCCCCAGCCAAGCCACCTTTTTCCTGACCAAATCCCCTAGTGTGGGGGTGTAGGAACTGCTAGTCTGGCCCTGCAGTAGCTGTTGATTAGCACACCTCAGAGGGCTCCTCAGGTAGCCAGTGGAAGCCAGATTTGGCAGCTGGTTTGGGCCAAGAATCTGGGCTAGAATGTGTTTAGAGTGATTGATACAGAAGTGGCAGCAGCTTCTCTTTCAAGAAAATTAGATTTCAGAAATGTGATTCTAAAAATGGCACCTCCTTACTCAGCAGATCGGCTTTTAGAGTATTCTTAAGACTTATCTGCTTAATCTATTGATAAAACCAAGTTTTATTAGCATTTTATTGATGTAGAACCCATGCGGCTATGAATGAGCAAGCTAGATTGTATTCTGCCTTGTGTATTATCAGATAAATTCTAATTATTGAGTAATCTTTGCTATTGGTAGTGATAAGGAGGGCAAAGGAAACACAGCTTGTGTTTTTAGCTCCTAGGTTGATTTTGCAGTGTCAGCAGTTAGAAATATCTTATTTTGACTTGTAAATTGAGCAAATTTTATACGAAAGTTAATTAAAGTGAATAAATGTGGAACCCAGAAATGTTGTTTTTACAGTCACTTTTTTGTGTATAACTACACTTTTTAAGAGAGCAGTTTCACCTCAGCTTCCTCAAGGTATGATAAAAATAAGTGAATTAAAACAAGAATGTGATATTTCACCTATTTGTCAATTTCCCCTCAAGAGTTGGTAGTTGCACCATACCACACTTTCCACGACTCTCAGTTGGGGAGGGGGAGAAATAAAATTAAAATAGAGGGACAAAAGTTGGAAAAAAGTTTGAGCAAAGACAAGCACCATTTACCAATACAATCATTGCCAACTTTTGATTGAAAAACAATATCTGAACTAGGGCTGTCGATTAATCGCAGTTAACTCACACGATTAACTCAAAAAATTAATCATGTTTAAAAAAATTAATCGCGATTACTCGCAGTTTTAATTGCACTGTTAAACAATAGACTACCAATTGAAATGTATTAAATATTTTGGGTGTTTTTCTACATTTTCATATACATTGTATTCTGTATTATAATTGAAATCAAAGTGTATTATTTTTGCTTACAAATATTTGCACTGTAAAAATGATAAAAAAATAGTATTTTTCAATTCACCTCATACAAGTACTGTAGTGCAATCTCTTTGTTGTGAAAGTGCAACTTACACATGTAGATTTTTTTTGGTACATAACTGCACTCAAAAACAAAACAATGTACAAGTTCAGAGCCTACAAGTCCACTCAATCAACCTTCTTGTTCAGCCAATCGCTAAGACAAACATGTTTGTTTACATTACAGGAGATAATGCTGCCCTCTTCTTATTTACAATGTCACCAGAAAGTGAGAACAGGCATTTGCATGGCACTTTTGTAGCTGGCATTTCAGGGTATTTACGTGCCAGATATGCTAAAGAATCGTATGGCCCTTCATGCTTCGGCCACCATTTCAGAGGACATGCTTCCATTCTGATGACACTTGTTAAAAAAAAAAATGGGTTAATTAAATTTGTGACTGAATTCCTTGGGGGGCAATTATATGTCTCCTGCTCTGTTTTATCCACATTCTGCCATATATTTCATGTTATAGCAATCTCGGATGATGACCCAGCACATGTTCACTATAGATTTCACAAAACGCAAAGAAGGTACGATTGTGAGATTTCTAACCAACCCAAGATTTAAGAATCTGAAGTGCCTTCCAAAATCTGAGAGGGACGAGATGTAGAGCATGCTTTCTGAAGTCTTAAAAGAGCAACAGAGGGTCCTGTGGCACCTTTAAGACTAACAGGAGTATTGGGAGCATAAGCTTTCGTGGGTAAGAACCTCACTTCTTCAGATGCAAGTAATGGAAATCTCCAGAGGCAGGTATAAATCAGTATGGAGATAACGAGGTTAGTTCAATCAGGGAGGGTGAGGTGCTCTGCTAGCAGTTGAGGTGTGAACACCAAGGGAGGAGAAACTGCTTCTGTAGTTGGATAGCCATTCACAGTCTTTGTTTAATCCTGATCTGATGGTGTCAAATTTGCAAATGAACTGGAGCTCAGCAGTTTCTCTTTGGAGTCTGGTCCTGAAGTTTTTTTGCTGTAAGATGGCTACCTTTACATCTGCTATTGTGTGGCCAGGGAGGTTGAAGTGTTCTCCTACAGGCTTTTGTATATTGCCATTCCTGATATCTGACTTGTGTCCATTTATCCTCTTGCGTAGTGACTGTCCAGTTTGGCCAATGTACATAGCAGAGGAGCATTGCTGGCATATGATGGCATATATAACATTGGTGGACATGCAGGTGAATGAGCCGGTGATGTTGTAGCTGATCTGGTGAGGTCCTGTGATGGTGTTGCTGGTGTAGATATGTGGGCAGAGTTGGCATCGAGGTTTGTTGCATGGGTTGGTTCCTGAGTTAGAGTTGTTATGGTGCGGTGCGTGGTTGCTGGTGAGAATATGCTTAAGGTTGGCGGGTTGTCTGTGGGCAAGGACTGGCCTGCCTCCCAAGGTCTGTGAAAGTGAGGGATCATTGTCCAGGATGGGTTGTAGATCACTGATGATGCGTTGGAGAGGTTTAAGCTGAGGACTGTAGGTGATGGCCAGTGGAGTTGGGGCCTGTCTTGTAGCAGGAGGCTTCTGGGTACACGTCTGGCTCTGTTGATTTGTTTCTTTATTGCCTTGTGTGGGTATCGTAGTTTTGAGAATGCTTGGTGAAGATCTTGTAGGTGTTGGTCTCTGTCTGAGGGGTTGGAGCAGATGCGATTGTACCTCAGTGCTTGGCTGTAGACGATGGATCGTGTGGTGTGTCTGGGGTGGAAGCTGGAGGCATGAAGGTAGGCGTAGCGGTTGGTGGGTTTTCGGTATAGGGTGGTGTTATGGGCACCCGCATGGCCCCACAATATGCCAACATTTGTATGGCTGACCTGGAACAACGCTTCCTCAGCTCTTGTCCACTCACGCCCCTTCTCTACCTACGCTACACTGATGACCTCTTCATCATCTGGACCCATGGGAAGGAGACCCTGGAAGAATTCCACCATGATTTCAACAGCTTCCACCCCACCATCAACCTCAGCCTGGACCAATCTACACGGGAGGTCCACTTCCTAGACACTACCGTACAAATAAGCGATGGCCACGTTAACACCACCCTATACCGAAAACCCACCGACCACTACGCCTACCTTCATGCCTCCAGCTTCCAACTTTCATGTTAAAGAGATATCACTACATTACTTGCATTAGGTGAATTGAAAAATACTATTTCTTTTGTTTTTTTATAGGGCAAATACTTGTAATAAAAAATAAATATGTGAGCACTGTACACTTTTTATTCTGTTTTGTAATTGAAATCAATATATTTGAAAATTTAGAAAACATCAAAAAATATTTAAATAAATGGTATTCTATTATTGTTTAACAGTGTGATTAATCACGATTAATTTTTCTAATCACTTGACAGCCCTAATCTGAACCCATTCATTCCATTCCTCTTTCTGATGGCATGTATTAATTTGTAAATAATGAACAAATCTGGCACTGCAGTAATAGTTAGAATTATCTGGATAAAAGAGAGGTCCAGAGCATTTTAATTGATCACACGTCAGTACAGTGTGAGAATATAATAATAATGCACATCACTGTAAGTAGCTGAGCTACTGGCAAGTGATTGGGTGTGACTAGGATTGGGCTTCTCCTTAGGGATCCCGTTTATAGCTTTTTGAGAAATAAAGTGATTGGGACAGACAAAGCAACAAAGCCAGTTTCTCTGTTAAATCTATTAAGCTATGGTTGGGCAGAGAGTATAAAAGAATAATCTCAACATGGCTAATCTTAAGTGTTGTTAAAGTCCCTTTGTGGTTTCATCGATATAAATGTTTTATAGATGTAGTAATTGACAAGACAGTGGATATAATCAACATACATTGAGGACAAGCCAAAAACAGTATGAAAGAGAATAATGTAATAATAGAACAAATCTAAAAACATGACACACACAACTTAGCCTTTCCTGCCAGACACAGTTTTGAACTCTGAGGCTATATTCTTCTGTTTGCTTCTGAATCCTCCCGTACAGTTTGTTCAAGGTAGAGCAGAGAGTCCGATAATAAGTCATGCTATCTAGCTACTTCGTTGTTGTGTGCACCTGTGCACTATCAACAGCATGTGATAGCACACATGCTGGCCAGTCTGTGAAGCTGGAATTTAGGTTTGGATCACCTTGGGGCTGCCAACTGATGTGCCAAGACTACTTCTGCCCCTTCTTTCCCTGCCAGCTGAGGACTCCAGCACCGTGTCTTGTTGAGCCAGACACACCCGTCTGCTCCAACATAGACCCAGGGTCTGAACCATGTGCCCCAAAGCTGCAGACTTAACTGAAAGCAACTTAAGAAGTGTTCCTGTCTTTAACACTCAAATGCTCAACTCCCAATGGGGTCTAACCCCCAAATAAATCTGTTTTACCCTGTATAAAGCTTATACAGAGTAAACTCATAAATTGTTCGCCCTCTATAACACTGATAGAGCGAGATGCACAGCTGTTTGCCCCTCCCCCCCCCCGGTATTAATACATACTCTGGGTTAATTAATAAGTAAAAAGTGATTTTATTAAATACAGAAAGTAAGATTTAAGTGGTTCCAAGGAGTGACAGACAGAACAAAGTGAATTACCAAGAAAAATAAAATAGAACACGCAACTCTATGTCTAATACAGTAAGCAAACTGAATACAGATAAAATCTCACCCTCTGAGATGTTTCTTTCACAGACTGGACGCCTTCCTAGTCTGGGCACAGTCATTTCCCCTGGTACAGCCCTTGTCCCAGCTCAGGTGGTAGCTAGGGGATTCCTCATGATGGCCGCCCAATTTGTTCTGTTCCATCCACTTATATATCTTTTACATAAGGCTGGAATCATTTGTCCCTCTCTGGGTTCCCACCCCTCCTTCTCAATGGAAAAGCACCAGGTTAAAGATGGATTCCAGTTCAGGTGACATGATCACATGTCACTGTAAGACTTCATTACCCACTTGCCAGCACACATGTATACAGGAAGACTTACAGGTAAAACACAGTCATCTGCAGACAATGGTCCTGGTTAATGGGAGTCATCAAGATTCCAAACCACCATTAATGGCCCACACTTTGCATCAGAGTTATATTTCATATTTCTAGTTTCAGATACAAGAGTGGTACATTTATACAAATAGGATGACCACACTCAGTAGATTATAAGCTTTGTAATGATAGCTTACAAGAGACCTTTTGCATGAAGCATATTTTAGTTACATTATATTCACACTCATCAGCATACTTTCATAAAATCATATAGAGTGCAACGTCACGCAGGTCAATTGGCATGTGCTGCAAATGTTGTTACAAAGCATTTGGAAGAGAGAGATGTGGTTTGCTGGGGGTGGGAAAGAGAGAGACTATGTCAATGGCTTTGTTGTAGTTTCAGTTAGCTTAAAAAACATTGCTTTCCCCCCTGAAATTCCAGCTGTTGCAAAGCTGCCTTCAGTATCTAGTACTAAACCACCCACCCACATGCTCAGCCAGGATTTTAATGATGCCGGTAGTAATGACAGCCTTTTTGCTGTTGTTGCACAGAAAGCACTGAAGTGAAGTTCTTTATGCATCTGTATCAAGATCACATATGATTTTGCAACTTGAACCTTATATTTGAGGCTTGTTGTGAACCAAAAAGCTTGCAAAAATTGAGGGGGAGGAAACCCACAATAGCCAGGTTTTTTTCAGTGACTCCTGGAGAAGTCCTTTTTTCATCATCTTAGATAGCTTTTGTAGGTCCTCCCAGGACCCCATTGTCTTAAATGCTGTCCAGCAAAGCCTAGCTCTCAAACTTATTTGGTGTCTGTTAGCATACCCAATGCATGGAATGTATAGGGATGTTCCCAAGGGTCCACCTTATCCTTGCCTGCCATTGCCTCATAAGGACAAGACATTTAGGAGGCATAATTTTAATTCTTTAAAGATGTATAACATAAATAAGACTTTTACTAAATATATTTCCTTGTTTCCTAGCCTTTTCCTTTAAATTGTGCTAATATTTTATACTGTTCATTTTATTCCATCTTTAAAAGCTTTCATTTATTTTCCCCTGTAAATTTTTTCTTATTAATTTTTCAGAGCCTGCTTGCCTGGTAACTCATGCATTGGTACCTCAGTGTTTTCTTCTTGACTACTGTGATGGGCTAGGCTTGCCTGTTGCTACTAGAGGCTGTCTCTCCAGGTTCTCCCTGGCATGTTGTACTGATCTCTGCACCTTTTCAGTGACTGCTTGTGGAGTGGGGAACAGGATGGGGAGGCGCTTTGATTTCTGCCATGACATCAGCGCTGCTCCTCTAATGGTGCTTTAGAAGATTGCAGGTTTCTTCTTCTATGGTAGCAAGTACAAACCTGAGCAGCCACTTGATGTACAGTCTGACTCCAATGCTGCAAAGATTTATGTATGTGAATAGTCCCCATTGAAGACAGTGGGACTACTCATACATAAATTTAAGCATGTGCCTTAGTCTTTGCAGGATCTACTCTCCCTCTCTCTTCACTAATTCTGATGATTCTATGGTTGACCTTAGTAAATACATCCTATATGTCAATGTTTGTACTGTAATAAATCTGTGGTCACCTTGGGCTTTACAACTGGAAAATAATGGGCAAATAATTTATAACAAGTAATGTGTCTGGGTAATTTTGTTTCTTTCTGTTTAACACATTTTCCCTCCAATTCTTTGTTGAATAATTTCAGTGAATATGTCTTCATCTCTTTCTGGATCACAAATAATGGTTGAGAGTATTCAATAGTTTCAAATTTGGGTTCTTTTGATTGGACGCACAGGTCATATGGTATGCTTCTGTTCTTTAATTAGATGGGAGTAGGGATAGTCTTAAAATTATGTATCCAGTGTGAATACACTTACATATTCAGTATCTGAAAATATCTATAAAATACCTTGCTTCAGTGAACATTCTAGCCAATAAACTGATTTCCCAGAAATAGCTGCAGAAAACAAATTAAAAACTATACAGCTCTGTTGGGGCACACTGTGGCCAGTTGGGAGTTCATGGCTGCAGCAGGGATATAATGTAATTCAGATCCTCTGCTCCCAAAGCCCACACCCCTAGCAATTGAGACAAATGCCATACTATTTCAGCAGTCTAGCATCTACGTCATGCAGTTTAGTTGGTGCTGAGTCTCTTCAGAACAGGTCAGTGGTGTGCATACATACTGACCAACCTATGACAGTATAATGCAATCTAATAAA
Organism: Emys orbicularis; assembly: GCF_028017835.1. NCBI lineage: Eukaryota > Metazoa > Chordata > Testudines > Emydidae > Emys > Emys orbicularis. The sequence continues at coordinate 16,388,298 of NC_088691.1, read as the reverse complement.
AGGGCAATATCAATGGAGTTGGGGCAGGAGGGAAAACACATTTTACTGCTTTCTTTGAATAAAGTCATGGTTTCCATCTATTGTTTTCCAGTCTTAGAGGCAAATAATCAATTTAAAACCACAGTTTCTGAATATATTTTACCTCCTATTCCTACAAGTGCTATCTAGCATTAATGTACGTGAGGGTGATTAGAAGGGGTGGGCAGGAATACTTATTTTTGTTCAGTTAGCTGAATAGTTGTACTTTGTATATTGACAGATTTTTGTGTATAGTCAGTCTCACTGTTGCATTACATTGAGTTTCCCGTGGGTGTGTGGTTCTTTCACACAGAAACAGGGGAGAGAAAACATTTTAACAGATAGGAAAATGTGACTGTGAAACCACAGAAACAGGCAAGGGGACCCCAGGGAAAGTGTACTACCTGAAATGGCTCTAAGCTTTTTTTTTTAATTGACTAGGTTTCAAGTTGATGGTGTCCCTTTAAGCCTGCTGCTGTTTCTTTAGAGCAGACATGGTCTTATATACAATGTGTGTGTATGCCCAGTTGGTGAGTAGGAGGAAGAAGGTAGTCTGACAGAACAAAAAAGCAATTGATTTGTAACACTGTACACTTCATATGGAAGTGGTAAGTTAAAGTAGCATTTCTCCCGCAGAAAGCAGATATTCACTTGTATCCCTTCAAATTTGTATTAGACAGTATTTTATCATTTAGAAGTGTCATGTTGTTTCACTGAATAATGCAACATAGTCTGACCCACTTTAATGTTCAAACACTGATTCACCTGTCAACATTTTAGAGCAAATTGAAATATTTGTTCTTGTCTTCAAGTAGAACTACAAAACAAGAGCAGTTGTTTACAAACATGGATAACCCTCAATGGACTAAGGTTTCCTTTCAGCATATATTCTAACTATCTAGTTTCATCGAATCTATCATATATCTAACTACAGTGTATCAAGTCTCTTATCTATCCTGTACAAATATTATTATATCGTGTGTGACATTAGCATAATAGTTAATATTTACTATATATTGTCATTCTTGAGTCCACAGGTTCATGTGATACATTATAGTACAAAGCCCAAATATTAGATCGATGTAGCTATTGAAACTTGTCCCTGTAATATGAACTAAAGGGAATAAAGAGTTCAGCTGGTGAGCTATAGGGCACATCTCGAATACTCTATAAAGGAAAACAACATGTCCAAGCATTTTTTTTATATAGGTCTCTTTTCAGGCTAGCCAATTTCTCCATTGAGAGAACTCCCCACACTTTTATTAGCCATCTGTTTGTAGTAAGTGTGTACTGGTCTTTCCATTCCACAGCAATTAATGCTCTGGCAGCAAGGAGAGGTTGAAACCATGGCTTGGTTCCTGAAGAATCTGCTTGTGTTACATATGGTTCTCCCAGCTAAATCACAGACTAGCTGGTTGAGCAACCTTAAGAGAAGTATTTTTAGCATGCTGCTCCAGTAATTAGGTGTGCAGGCACATTAACAGCAGCAGAAAATGTACTCAATTGCCTGCATTATTTGCTGGCTGGAGCACTAACTATGTTTATAAATTTTCAAATTATGGTACTGGCTACAACTCATTGCTAGTAAACAGCCACTATCTCTTTATTTCTGTAGAAGATGAAATGCTGTTTTGTGGGGAACTATTTATATTGATTTTAGATTAAGGGCTGTAATTATTAACACAATAGCTTTTCATATTGCTGTGTTGAATCATGAGACACAGTTATATTCTGGACAATTTGTGTATGTTTGTAGCAAGAGAGATTAGTGAGTAGAGCTCTTGAGTAGAGCATGTGACTGATCATATTTAAAGGGCCTGAGTGTGCTTGGCCATTGTATGGGTAGTGGATGGGCACAAGGAGCCCATTGCACAAGGCCAGGCAGAATTGCTGTCCCTGCACTATCCTTCACCATGCTAGTGACCCTGGGTGTCAGCTACATAACAAAGGGTGGGCTGTGGCCCCATGTACCAACCAGTGGAGCTGAGTGGCTACAGAAGCAAGTGTACCATGCACCTTCCTAAAAGGTAGTGCAGCCAGGCATATTCCCCACTGTGTAAAGGGAGCTCTGGGACCCATTGTGCCTTCTTTATTATTATAATTATTTATTATTTGTATTACTGTAGCACCTAGGAGCCCTAGTCATGGATCGGGACCCCATTGTGCTACGCACTATGCAAACACAGAACACAAAGATGGTCCACGCCCCAAGGGGCATACAATCTAAGTATAACACAAGAGAGAACAGATGGATGCAAGACAGACAGGAGTACAAGGAAACAATGAGACAGTATTGGTCAGCATGACCAGCTGTGGTCTCTGCAGCCTGTTGTTGTCAAGATTTATATAGGAATCACAGCACTGAGGAGGGATACCTGAGGTAGTTTTGCAGAAGTTTATGAAGAGTCCCTCTCAAGCCAGTGGGGCAGCATGAGAGAAAGCATAAAAGTGTTTGCTTGAAAGCTGAACAAGTGGGCAGTGGAGCCATGGCATCCAATCAGAGTTGAGCTTCTACAGCACAATAGTAAATGGTAGAAGATATGTAGGGTGTGGCTTGACTATGTAGGGCTTGAAAATGAATACAACCAGCTCATGTTTGACACATAATGGCTCTTGGAGCTGCCATTTCTACCTTTACACCCTTCCCAGTGTGATGCAGCCCTACTCAGGGCTAGGATAGATAAGCACAATCACACCCTCAATACTCCCATCTTTACTTTCTACTTTTGTTTGAGTTAAGAGCTCACACAGCATGAGAGAGGCTGTTCCCTTAATGCAGGGGGAAGTAGGAAATATCACAATGCTCAAAAGTGCCCCTTCCTGACAGATTTCCACTTCAATTTTACAGGCCCACATATTTGAACTGCCGTTCAGAGAAGCAGTTGGATTTTTCAGCACGGATTCAGAGTGAATTGCTGTGCTTCTGAGGTTTGCCCAACACTTGTTCCAGCTACTTGCCACCATGCTAATTATTACCCATCTAAAATCTTGCGTAGCTGAGATAATTGTGCTGTCATCTCTCTCTCTTTCTCTCACACACAGTGACATTTAGACCACTTATATTTCTACAACTTTAAGGTAGTTAAACTATAGTATCAAGTGTGTATTCTGAATTATCTGTCAGAATTAATGGGTTGGTTTACCCACAAGTGAGTCATTTTTCAATATGTAGAATCTAAGCAGGAAGGGCATATTTTAGTACCTACACACCGCTCTAGGCATAATATTATATTGATGTGCAGCATAGCTTCCTTAATAAGATCATTGTGGGAGTAGCTTGCATGTGGTAGGTGAATAATATGCAGATGATATTTGCATTTGACAGCAGCCATCACACTGATTCATACCACACTTGTGCTGTAAATTTTTTTTCTGGGGCAGCAAACACACAAGCAGCATCTCGTATGCTCTTAATCAGGATACAGTGTGCATTCTCCCCCGTGATAAAACAATGCCATGGTCCAATCATCACACAGTTCTTCTCTGACTCCTTGGTGGTTTCTTTATAGTGCTAACTCTTGGAGCTAGAGTTCCCTAGTCTTCGTGCAACGGGAATACAGAGATGGTACTAGTCCCAGGCATAGGGAGGAAGAAGGTGGAGGGGTGAGACTGCTCCTTAGCACCTCCCTCCAGCACTTTTATGCTCTTGTAGAGCTACCCACAAGGTATCTTAAAATAATAACAACTAGCAAAATTTGGTATAAAGTTTAAATGCACTTTCTAATTTAATGTAGTGCACGCATCCAGATTGAACAACTTAATTTTAGTATTCCCTGCTTATAGCTAGACATTTAGGACAAGATTTTTTTTTTAAAAGAAAAGGTTCAGAGAAGGGCAACTAAAATGATTAGGGGTTTGGAACGGGTCCCATATGAGGAGAGATTAAAGAGGCTAGGACTTTTCAGCTTGGAAAAGAGGAGACTAAAGGGGGATATGATAGAGGTATATAAAATCATGAGTGATGTGGAGAAAGTGAATAAGGAAAGTTATTTACTTGTTCCCATAATATAAGAACTAGGGGCCACCAAATGAAATTAATGGGCAGCAGGTTTAAAACAAATAAAAGGAAGTTCTTCTTCACACAGCGCACAGTCAACTTGTGGAACTCCTTGCCTGAGGAGGTTGTGAAGGCTAGGACTATAACAGGGTTTAAAAGAGAACTGGATAAATTCATGGAGGTTAAGTCCATTAATGGCTATTAGCCAGGATGGGTAAGGAATGGTGTCCCTAGCCTCTGTTTGTCAGAAGGTGGAGATGGATGGCAGGAGAGAGATCACTTGATCATTACCTGTTAGGTTCACTCCCTCTGGGGCACCTAGCATTGGCCACTGTCGGCAGACAGGATACTGGGCTGGATGAACCTTTGGTCTGACCCAGTATGGCCATTCTTATGTTCTTATGTTCTTATGAGTGCCCAACTAAAAATCATCGTATAGAGGCCTGATTTGCATGGGGTTGGGTGCTTCTTCGCACTCTCTGAAAATTAGACTCTTTTAAGGAGTCACAAGTTTGGCACCCAAAATCACTATTAGTCACTTCTAAAAATCTCGGACTTAAGTCTGACAAAGCTCAGACCTAATATCACACTTATCCAGAACTGCTTGAAAAAATTGTTTTGAATAACAGCATTTTGTTTGCATTTTTTTACACCATTTATCTACAATTCCCCCTCTCCTCACCCCATTCTTTATCTGCTTTGTTCTTATCTATGGTGTATGATTGGATGGGGATAAAATAAAAATTGACTTGATTCTTGATCTAAAATTTGAACCAAATCTAAATCAAACCTCCTTTGATGTCAGAAAAACTTCGGTGAGCTTTTGAAATACTTTTTTTTTCCTGGTCTGCCATTCTGAGTTCCAACCAGAAGGGAATGTGCCAAAGCATCATGAAAGAGGCTGATCTTGTAATAGTTAATTTTCTGGTCCATGAAGTCCTGGAAATATCATAAGATCCTATTCTTGTGAGAATTCTAACTCAATTATGAAAACTCATGACATTCACATAAGCATCCAGACTTTGTGGTATATATCCAACCCTAACTTCTTGGGGTTCTAGTCTCATCTACCTATATTTCTCTTACTCCTAAAGCTCTTGTATGTATAGTATCTTTTAGATAGGACTGATGAGATCTGTTTTTTAAGTAATTGTGTGAATGATCAGCCAGCTCCAGAGGAAAAATTCATCAACCTGCACCTTTGAAAAGAGTTTGCTTTATGACTAGATGGAAATTACTTGTTGTGGCTGGAAACACATGATGTTTGGCCTATCTGCTTCCTTTCTTGGCATAAGCAGCAAGGCTGAGATTCGAATGATGTTTCCATGATGAGTTTGGGAATTTTATATACAGAAAAAGCATGCAAGAAAAAACAAAATCCTGTAATTCCATTATAAGACTAATTCAGTATAGAATCTCTGTTTTTTGTACATGGATTTATAATAGAGTCACATTCAAATATAGTTGCCAAATTCACACTGAAGACATTTCCTCCCTGGCTTCTGGTGTTTCTTAGGAATCCCACAGGACACTTTGTTTCTCTGAAACTCAGCACTAGTATAATAAGAATACAGATATATTTATTTGTTAATAGACAGCTTATTTGTCCCTAATTAAATAAAACTACAAAGAAAACTGGATTAAAATAGAAAGCATGGCCTTCTGAAACTGTTGAAGGGACTGTCATAGTTTCAGGGTAACTGCACCTGTGTCCACCTCCCACCCACAGTGGTCTGCCCCAGGAGTGCCCAGTCAGGTCTCAGGTCTCCTGCCATCATCTGTCTGTCAGCCAAGACCCTTGTCCCACTCCCTTCTGACTGGGAGTTTTAAGGCTGCACAGCTCCCTACATTACACTGCGATATCCCCAGCAAGCCTAATGGCCAGTGCCTGTGCATTTTTTTTTCCCTCCAAAGGCTATGAACAGTGTATTGCCAGCAGTTACAAGTTACTACACAGCTCTTTCTAAGCAAGCACATTCTTCTTAAGATAAAAGCATTATAGAAAAAAAAGACAAAAAAACAATAGAAGTCCCTTTACACTTGCTAAAAACTTACCAGAGGTCACCCATCAGTCTTACAGGGCCCTAGTTAACCAAAGTCTTTCCATCCCTTATTCCAGGGTTGGGGTCCATAGTGGACAGAAGGTCCTATTTATTTGCTGAATTAAAGGCCCTGAGGTAGTTTAAACACAGCCTTTTTCTTCCAAAAGCTGTTTCTTTCTCTGTTGGTCTCAGGAAACCTGTTTGACCCAATATATGCAAGCCTGACCAGGGAGTGGTACCTCTCTGGAGATGTTTACAATCTAGGTGATTCACCTGAGTCACTGCCTGCTGGTTTTGGTCCCTGGAGGAGTTGTGGTAGCCCTCCCTTATGGAGTTGCATACAATCTCTGGCTTACAGTGATTTATAAACTTAATACAATATGATAATCCAAAATATTGCATGGAATTGCAGTATCTGTCACACACATGGAAGATAAAACACACCCAATAATTCCCCTGACACACTGTAAATAAAATCACCCCTTAACCACCTAACAAAAAAGAAAACAGAAGTGTCTTGAGCTTCAGTTGGGAGGACACCACATGATGGAGAGAGCAATCCAGACTCCTTCAATAGAAAGGATCCTATTTTTCTTCTGATTTTAATTTATAGCACAAGGCAGCCAGTAATTTCAGTTTTGCTGTATCATTGGCCCCAGTAATAGATAAGGCAACTGACTATCCCTTACACTGTTCTTATATTCTTCAGAGCACAAACGTTGATTATCTTTACATGGCCAGGATTCCACCTGAAAGCTGTAATTACTAATATTAATCCATATTATTAACGTTACTAATACGTATTCAAAGTTGCATGGGCAATGTGCATCTAATGAAGATAGTGGGATGAAGGAATGATCTTCAGAGCTTTCAAAAAATGATCACAGGAGGACTCTGAAACAGAAATTAGTGAAGGGAACTGACCTCTATGGACACTCCACAAACACCACACATGAAACTCCTAGATTGGAGGATTTCTTCCATTTTTCTTTACATTTTTGTGAAGTACATGTATATCAGCCCTAATCTGGCTCTGTGTGTGTGTGTGTGTGTGTGTGTGTGTGTGTGTGTGTGTGTGTGTGTGTGTGTGTGTGTGTGTGTGTGTGTGTGTGTGTGTGTGTGTGTGTGTGTGTATATAAAAAGTGAAGCAGTCAAAATACCCTGAGGTTTGTGGATTCATTTTAGCAATGACCATAGTATCTAAGCACCAGTAGACTGATTTTCAGATGCACTGAATATTAGCTTCAGTGGGAGATGCAGGTGCTCAGCACTCCTGAAAATCAAACTACACATTTTTAGAATGATTATATGCTTGCCTTCCTATTTGATCTTCACTATCTTTCTGTAATATCTTCCTCCTGCCCTGTAAATGAAAAGCTGCTGATGTGATAAGTTAGTGAAGATGGACAACATTTCTGTGGCTTGTGATCAGGTTTCTGTCTGAGGGCTAATAGGATCAAGAAGATGGTCATGCCTAGAAACACATCAGCAACTATCCCAGCTGAGATTACTGAAGTTGTACTCTTTCATGTCTATGGGCTGTGAATGGAAATTTTCAGGAGAGCTGACACTAATCTATATATCATTTTCACTTTTATTCTCTCAGCCCATGGTATTTGCAGAGGGAACATCTCTAATTCTTAGGCCTGCTTAGGGAAGAAAGTAGAAATATCCTCAGGTAATGCCAGACAGGATTCTTTTAAAAAAATATATTTGGAAGATAAGGAGCACATGGCAGCCTTGTCTTAAACAATGTTAATTATTTATTTGTGTTGTCTTTTTTTTCTTTTAAATAAATACTCAGGGGCTCAAAAAAATGTCACCACCTTGAAAAAGACACCAGTACAGATTTCCCATTCCACCAAACTATGTGCACAGCAGGAAGGAAGCGTGTATGTACAAGGTTGTGTCACAGGATGTGACTACACTGCAGTGCCCCTGCTAGCTGAATGTGGTACTGCAGGCATTCCCTGCCTCAGTTTCCTCCTCCCTGGGATTTTCTGTCTCTCCTGGAATCACATGGCTTAGTCCTCAAGATAGGTCTCAGAGTTCAATTCCCTTTGCTGTAACAAGACCAAACAAAAGTCCCAAATAAAAAAAAACATTCTTCTTGCCTTGCAGACCTCCTCCATCCCTGCTCTGTCAATTACTGTCTCTCCATCCTTGTTCTTCAATGCTGTTACGCTCAATCTATACTGTGCCAATTCCCGCTTGCATATCCTGAGGCTCTTGCGTGATTCAGCTGTTTTAAGGAGCTTTTCTTTCCGGAAGTTCTCAAAGTCGCCCTTCAGTTTTTGCCGTATAAGCTTGCACAGAATGGAGTACTCGAGGTTGTTATCCGAGCTCCTTTTCATATTTCTCCGCTTCTCTAACAAGCTTTTCGTTTCATTCGAGATTCTTCCCTTTGCCTTCTTCATCTTTTCAATTTCAGCTGCTTTTATGCAACGTCTCAGCTTGTCAGCAAAGATACTGTAGTCCTCATGACACTTTTCCGTCTGGCTCCAGTCAAACCCAGAAATCGCTTTCTTCAGCTTTGCTTCATCGAATGTCTTCGGGCGCTGTTTCCTGTTTGCCATCTGTAAAGCTTTCCTTTCCACTACTATGTCGAAAATCAACTTCGCTCTAAGCAGGCGATACTTACTGCCGGTGTTGAAGGGCTGCACCACAGAGACGTCTTGAACAATGCGCCTTTTATTGACTAAAATATAGTCTATTTCATTCTTACTCTTCGCATTTGGTGCTATCCATGTCCACCTTTTTGCAATCTTCTTTTTGTACCAGGTGTTTGCCACGTACAGTTCTTTCGTTTCTGCCATCGTTACCAGCCTTTCTCCTCTTTCATTTCTTTCTCCACTGCCGTATCTCCCTATGAACTTTTCGCCAGCTTTCCCTCGCCCGACCTTAGCCTTGAAATCTCCCATCGTGACAGTGTAAGTGGACTTTTGCGCGAGGGCTCTTTTGAGCTCTTGGTAGAATTCTTCCACTTCTACGTCCTCACTTGCACTTGTGGGAGCGTAGGCCTGGATGACCTTGAGGATAGCTTTTGACTCCATCTGAAGATGCAGCACACCAATACGTGATGATATTAGCTGGCATGATATGACTTTCTAAACCCAATCCTTACTGACGATAAATCCGACTCCTCCAACGTTTCTAGCGCCATCTCCCTTTCTGAGCCTCATAGCGCTTCCATCCTTCCAGTTGACTTCCAACTCCTTCTTTCGTCGGGTTTCGCAGATACTGAGGATATCGCATCTTATCCTTTTCTTCTCTTCCATCAGATGGTTTAACATTTCCTCCCTCGCCAGTGACCTACAATTGTAAGTACACACAGCAAGGGTTGTCCTTTTCCATGTTGGCCTAGCACCTGACATTTTTAGCAACCTCTCGTCACTCAATTTCCACTCCACCACTGAAGAACGGTTTGATGACACGCAGGGAACTAAAACCCATTTACTCGTGTTGTTTTAGCCATTAACTTTAAGCCATTCCACTGGCTAGCCAGGCAGGCATATGTACCTCCTTAAGCTTACCTAGCCTTCAACCGCTAAGGAGAAGGAAAAATGCTCTTTCCTCTGAGGGAGCAATCCCCCTCCTTGGATTGGATAGTCCGACACCTTTGTAGCATGGTTAGACCTACCAGGGCATATGCCCCGCTACCATAGTTGTCAGACAGCCAGGGTCACCGCTGCACCACGATGAGGCGCTGAGGTAGGATTTTGCAGCGGTGACCCTGGCCGTCTGACAACTATGGTAGCAGGGCATATGCCCTGATAGGACTTCTATACAGAACTGTTCAAATCAAGAATCAACGTCCCTCTCCCAACGCTCCAAGAGTCAGAAGAACGCGTCCCCCCAATAATTGTCAGCGAAGTCCGAAGTGCACTACACCAGATGAAGAAGGGAAAAGCTCCAGGCAAAGATGGAATAACGTCAGAAATGATTTCCGCAGGAGGCGAAAATTTTTGGAAGGGCCTTGCTTTAAGATTCAGTCGATATCTCGAAGAAGGAAAAATATCATCAAGCTGGAAGGAGTAGAATACTATCTTGCTGTACAAGAAGGGGGGTCGAGAAAATCTTAAGAACTATCACCCTATATGCCTGCTCTCTCATATCTATAAACTCTTTACAAAGGTGATAACGAACCGACTCTCGTAGAGTCTGGATGAACAACAGTCAAGAGAGCAGGCAGGATTTCGAAGAAATTTCAGCATGATTGACCATATATTTACTCTTAGCCAGCTTCTAGAAAGAGCGAGGGAATACAAACTCACGCTGTGCATTGCTTTAGTCGACTATGAAAAGGCCTTCGATAGCGTCGAGTTCAAAGCAATATGAAAGGCGCTCACAGAGAAGGGCATTAATATGCAGTACATCGGTTTGTTGAAGGAAGCGAATACTGGATGTACAACAGACATTACTCTCCTTGAAACTCCCCTCTGCATCCCAGTTGAGAAAGGCGGAAAAGCAAGGAGATACAATTTCACCAAAACTATTTACCGCCTGCCTTGAAATTGATTATTGAAATTAATATAAATGGAGAACGATTCGCGGACCACATCGTACTAATTGCCGAAAGCACCAACCAACTGCAGAGCATGTTACAAAGACTCAACAAGAAAAGCAGTCAGGTCGGTCTGAAAATGAACCGTTGCAAAATGAAATACATGCGATCAGACGTCTTAAGAAAAGCCCAAATAACGGTAACAGAAGAAGAAATTGAAGAAGTGGAACAGTACGTATATTTGGGCCACGAAGTTAATATGCGCCAAGACATGAACGGAGAACTCTCGCGAAGGATTCAGGCAGGATGGTGTGCATTTAATTCCATCAAGGACATCCTCAAAGGAAAAACTGACAAGACCACATGTACAAATATCTTCAATTCAACAGTGCTGCCAGCCATGCTGTATGGCAGTGAAACCTGGGCACTGACGAAGAGAGAACAACAGCGGCTGTCGGTAGCTGAAAGGGCAATGGAATGAGCTATGTTGCGAATTTCCCTTCTGGATCATATCCCAAATGAAATGATTAGAGAACGCAGCGGTGTGAAAGATGTTGTGATGGAAAGCAGATATGATAAGATAGTACGGTTCACGGACAATAGGTGAACAGCAATCATTACTGAGTGGTACCCGCGACAACAGAAAAGACCACCTGGTCGGCCTCCAAGAAGATGGGAAGATGACATTGTTAAATGTTTCGGACAAACGTGGAGAAGAAAGGCAAGAATGCAAGAAGAATGGCGGATGTGTTGTGATCGGCACAGTCTTAACGACAGCTGAAGACCGATCGATCCAGGTGATCCAGGTGATCTTCTTGCCTTCAGGGCTTTGCCAAAGTCCACCCTCTGACCATGTTCCCAGTCCCTTCTGGGTTACCTTTCAGTCGGTCTGTCTGTCCTTAAATACGATCCACAGGCCTCCTCCTAGAGGTGGGCAATTCATGCAGGTATTACTACTCTTCTTAAGCCAGGAGTCCCCAGCTCTACTCCTTGGAGCTGTGTTCTAATTTAACTGTAGGCTCTTAGCTCACTTCTCCCTTAGCTGGCCCCTTTCTCCCTCCTGTTAGTCCTCAGGCTCAAAGTTCAGCAGACCAGCTGATGGAGTCTGCCCTAGGGAGGAGGCAGGTAGCATTTTTGCTGGTCCCCTTCTCCTAGCTCATCCCCAGCTGGTTGGGTGAGAGGAGAGCCTTGACCATCCTCCCTGCCGGTCTCGGCCCTTAAAGAAAGACACTGACAGGATTTCCTCACAAGCACTACTTATTCTTGGGACCACTTTGTCTTTATTAATATCTTCTAGGTCTGTCTGTCTGTCTGTCTGTCTAGCTCAGACCTTTCAAAATCTTAATAGGGCCACGCCACATGATAGCTTTACACCACCTTAGCACCTCCATGCATTCTTGGGCTTGCTGAGTACTCACATCAGTTAGAGCAATCATGGGGCTGCTCTATCTTATACTTGAATGCCATCCCCTTCAAGGGACCGGCTGGCAGTCGAGAGAGAATACCTGGAGCACAGCAGTTCTCTGGCCATAACCCTAACATGCCCACTCCACCAGGGCCTGCTGGTGTAGGAGAAATGTAGAGGAAAAATGTAGGGCCATTCTTCCAGCTCTGCACTAACCAGAGAACCCTCTAGAGCTGGGATTATTTCTCAGGGCCCTTTACACTGGTTTTGCAGACCCTTTACGTACAGGAACAGAACATGTAATTGGGCTCACCCTCTTAAAGATGAATAAGCATGAATAAATAATTCCAGGTAGCATTGTGTCAGCAGGACTCTGTAGGACCTTTTTCAGTCTCATAAATAAATAAATGCATTGAATGTAACCAAGGCCTTTTGGCTGCACAGTGGGTTCCAACCCCCACTCCCCAGATTGTGCTAACTGATGTGAGTACCCGGCAGGCCCAAGAATGCACTGAGGTGCCAAGGTGGTGTAAAGCCACCTGCGATGGAGTAATCTGCCTTCTTGAGGGCAGTGGTGCCTCGTAGTCAGCCCCCGCCCCTTCATGACTCTAACCAGGGGCTCTCAATCTTTCCAGACTACTGTACCCCTTTCAGGAGTCTGACTTGTCTTGTGTACCCCCAAGTTTCACCTCACTTAAAAACTGCTTGCTTACAAAATCAGGCATAAAAATACAAGTGTCACAGCACACTATTACTGACCAATTGCTTACTTTCTCATTTTACCATATAGTTATAAAACAAATCAATTGGAATATAAGTATTGTACTTACATTTCAGTGTATAGTATATAGAGCAGTATAAACAAGCCATTGTCTGTATGAAGTGTTAGTTTGTGCTGACTTTACTAGAACTTTTTATGTAGCCTGTTGTAAAACTAGGCAAATATCTCGATGAGTTGATGTACCCTTGGAAGACCTCTGCGTATCCCCAGGGTTACACGTACCCCAGGTGGAGAACCAGTGCCGTAAACTATCAAAATACAATATGCTTCACATTGGACAATAATCGTGCAGCAGAGTGTCAACAAATATTGCTTGGCAAAGGCCACATAACTCTGTTGCCATGGCAACCCAATCCCTACTCACAAGAAAGGAAGGTAAACATATGGTAGAAATAGTGTGCTACTCCAAGAACATTTCCAGGATCACAACTCTCTTTAAAAACAAAACAAAACTTAAATCAAAGAGAAATCCACTTACATTTTCATTTTTAAATGGAGAAAAAGGGTAAATTTTCACACTCTGGGCATCAGCTTCAATTATTTCCAGCACCATGGAATGGAGAAGCATGGGCTGGGATGTGGCTGAAGAGGGGGGAAGCTGGGACCAGTCTTTTGTTTTTGTCCAAACTGTTTTGAACCTTTTCCCCAACGTTTGGGTACGGTCACTCAGCTATTTATACAGGCAACAATTTAGACTTGCATCTGATTCAAAATAATTAGGACCTGGATTGCTCATGCTTAAACATATGAAGTCTGAGAAATGTACAAGAAATTAAAGGTGGGGAACACTTTAATATTTAGAAACTGACATGAATGAGGGCAGTGAGTGAGACTGGGGTGTGTTGGTATATATTCTGGGTCTGAAAGATCAACATATTATACCTATGATATTCCACACACCATACTCACTATTGAAAACAGGTCATAAGACCTTCAAATATTTTGGAAGTGTGTGTTTAAAAACTTGGAGATTGTGGGTGGATGAAAGATGGTATGGAGTCCATTTACAATTATTTTTCCTTAAAATCCATCACAGGACTGTTCGGTAGAAGGGCATTGCCCTGGTACCGCAGACCTCATTCAGTGCAGAATAGCAGCGTTGTTGGAGCAGTTGTAGAATTAGAGCTTTTCAAATCGCTCATAAGAAAACCCCAAACCACAGGGAATTTGACTAGTTTGGGTACAAAGTAAAAACTCAGATTTGATTAGTTGGTAAGATCTTCATGAATCATTCAAGGAACCTAGCCCATGAGAAATTCACTTTTACATGGTTTCCACATAAACCCAACCTTTCCATGTGGGTTTTATTTTGAGATTTTGGGCTCATTCTAACGTGTGTGAGTGTGAACCCACACACTGAATCAGAAGAAAGTGTCCTCAGAAGGGATGGTCAAAATTTTCCCACTAAAACTGTTTTTTGATCCCCCCCCCCCAAAAAAGGGTTTTGACTAAATAAGGGGAAAGTGTCCACTTTCTGCAAAAAATGTATGCTTTTCATAAAAGCCCAAAAAACGGAGAACAGAAAAGTTTTCAGTTTTTGCCTGAAAACCTTTTGATTTTTGAGTTCTCAATTTTTTGCTGAAAAGTAGAATTTTCCACAGGGAGTAAAAAAACCAAAACATTTTATGACTACCTCTATTTCTCAGAAACTCCTGGGGAACAGAGCCACTGAGCTTCACAGATCTAGTACCTGTCCTCTGCTTTTGATACATCCAGAGGATTCCTTCACGTACAGGAGTGGCTTGACTTGAGATAGAACCATGGCTGGACTTCTTACTTAAAATGAAAGAGCAGGGCTGAGATTGAATGGCATTATTGTCTTTTTCACTTTTGCTTGAGGGTGTTTGCTACTGGAAAGAACTAATAGTTTCAATGGGATGTTAACCTCAAGGAGAACAAAGCTGTTCTATGGGAATGCCAGAATGTTGCAAATCATTTTATCTACGGGATTTTGTCTTGTGAACTTGAGGTTAAGCGGCATCTTTTGATTTCAAGCATTATGTTAATTTGGTTGAGATGATGAGGGGGTAACATCTTGCTAGTTTTGTAAGACATGTCACTGTCCTTGGTGTGTGTGTGTGGTTTACTTTCTCACTTGAGTAGTTCTCACAGTTGATTTTTCACCCAATCAACCTACAAGCTTTACATTCATTTTAATTTGTAATTGCTTATAACCCTTGTTAGGCGAGGGCTATTTTCAGTCTTTCTCTCTCCCCTTCTCTCTGATACTCCTGCATCCCCGAACAGATGCCAATCTGCTCCTGCTGTTTCCAAGCTTTCATCCCAGTGTGTTCCATGATGTTTCATCATTCCCAATTTGTATGTTTATGAGATTAGACTCAACTAAAAAAAGATCATTAGTACAATATGATAAAGGTGATAATAAAATAGAAGTATTAGGTTTATGGGACATTATACCTAAATTACTGTATTAAAGCCGTTGGCATTGCAAACTGATTTAATATTCCTACTTTGTGGCAGTTTTTTTTTTAATAAAGCAAGAAATGTGTAGTTTATTTGCAAAAAGAGCATTATGTTGCATATTTTATAACTCTGATATTCTAAAATTGGTATCATAGTTCAACATTTTATTTAAACTGATACAGACATTTCAATTGTAAATCGAAAGCACTTTATAATTCTGCCAGTGAAAATGGTTTTTGCTCTAGGAGAGAATTCTATTCCAAAATTTCTAAAAATCACTTTTTTGAGAGCTGCAACTGAGATTTTTCAAATACATAATTCAAAAGTTTGATATTTTGGGGGCTATTTTAAAAACTGAACAATTTTCAAAACTAGTATTGGCAAGTACAGCAATCAATTCATAATATAAACTACTTGCTTGCCCTTTTAAAAATAATTTCTTTTTCTATAAACACCATCTTTTTCATTCAGAATATCTAACAACTAAACTAAATTATCACATGGAAAAATGCATCCTCAGGTGAGGTTCTCTGTCCTATTGTCCTTGAGGAGAAAAGAACAATATTATTATAGGTCCTCTCCACCTTTAAAAAAGATGGTGAACAGATGGCGTATACTTCCAGCTGAAGTGAAGAGCTCAAGTAGTAAAAACCAGCTGATTGTGAATTTGAACCTGCAATGCCCCATTTGTGAATGGCCCAGTTTAGTCACTAGTGTGTTCCCCTGCAGAGAGATCTTACAGAATGGTTTTTTATAGAGTTAAACAAATTAAGGTCCATTTATAAATACTGGCATAGTGGTCTACCCATATGGATCATAATGCAGGACTCTGGCAAAATGAAGGATATTAATTAGACTACCGTTCCAGTCGTATGGATGAACATGTTGGGGGAACATGTTTTTCGTCCCAGATTAGCTGTGTTGTACATGCATGGGAATGTTTTTATCCAGTACTAACACAAAATATAAAATTATTAAAATTCTCTCTTCTACAAACATTTTACATGGTTTAACCCATATGGAAAAATAATGCCAGAGTTCTTAGCAAGCAGCTCTAGACATGAGGCTCATACTCTGTGTCTGCTCTTTCATGTTGTGTGTAAAAGTCTAATTAATCCAATGATCCTAAAATTCACTGCAGAATTGCAAAGAATGTACCACACCCAGCATTAGTCCCTGGGTATGCTGTTGTTTCAAATCCATTACCAAATCTAATAATAGGGCTGATGATATTATTGCAGAATTGAACTTCATCAGTTTGCATTTCAAAAGAACTCAGCTAAAGGTCTGATAAAAATTTTAAAATATCTAGAGAGCAGTTTAATGAGAATAGTCCAACTATGTGGTTAAATAGAACAATGAAATGGATGGAGGACTAAAAGGTCAATTGTAAGGAGAAATTATTAGCTCCAGTGGCTGTTCTGTCTCCTGTAGTTTGTTCCCCAGATCAAATTAACATCTAGACTATATGTGACCTCTACTAAACTGCATTGTAAGCTAAAACCAAATTTTCTCCTAGAGGGGTTTGTCCCCTAATGATGATTTGGACATTCCATGAGGCAATGCCAGCTGCCCTGATCAGTTCTCAGCAGATGGGGGAATGTTTCTCAGTATAGAAGAAGTGCTTATGGGAGATGATGCTTCAAAAACATAATTTTCTTCTCTGAGAAAATCCTAGCGTGGTTGAGCAGACATCATCCTGGTCCTATGCTCTGCACAACCACATACCCCAGGCCTCATGCAGTGGAGGAAGAAGAGCTTTTCTTTTCCAGGGATTGATGGAAAGGCCCTCGCTCTCCCCTTTTCCTCTACCTTTGATTCCTCTCCACTTATGCTAGCAGAGGAGAGATTTATGTCCCCTTTTCATCTGATTTTTGGCATAAATATGGAAACGGCCCTTCTTTTCATGTATGGGAGAAATGTCCACGTATTGTGAAAGTGTAGAAATCAGAAAGAGATTTAATATAGAGGACCCATGCCAAGTGGCTTTCAAATGGCTGGAGACAGCCACTGGAAAATTCCCTTTTCATGGCTGAACTCTCCACCCATGGAATGGTGGCCTCCTGCCACCTCAACCCTGGCTTAAAGGGAGAGAGGGAGCATGTCAGGGACATGGGAGGGAGCATGGAGGAGCAGAGATTCATTACCCCTGATCTGGACCTTACATCAGTCATGGAAGTGAGGGTAGGTTGTGCGCTTCTCTAGCTTCCACCAGGGTGACTGAAGTTCAGGGAGATGTAACCGGATCCCAGTGCTCTTCCCTATCACCATCATCTCCACTCTGTTTGAGTAGAGCTCAGATGGATGGCCGCATTGAGCCTAGTATGTTTAATTGGGAAAAAACCTGATACCTGACCCAAAGTTTCTATTGTTATCAGCACTTATGAAAGTGGCTCCAAGGATCATGAGAGATTCAGTCCGCTCTAGCTGACTGGGCAGAGAGGAGGAAGCAGGTGGGGAGGATGATATCTTAATTAATCATTGTTTGATGGCAGGAAGACAAGTATCATTTGGCAAGACAAGTGCAAAATATTGTTGTCTTTTCGTCCCCATATTTGTTGGATTGACAGGAACTGAGTATGGGGAAAAGCCAACCCATGTTCTGTTTTATTCCAGCAGTCACTAGCAGAACACATATCACAACTGACAGCCTTTACTGGAAGTTCCCTGTTCTTGTGAATGAAAAGCAAGTTGAAAATCCAAGTGAAACATGCACAATTTGAGTAGTTTCTGATTTCTCATTAGAAGCTAGTTTTCTCTATTGATCACTGTTTCTGCAATATGTGACTTGGTTCGGTGAATATATTATGTTGTTTTCTTTTCAAAAGTGCTGAATTTTTTTTTTGGAAATACAGTATATTTGGAAAATTTACCTTTGGGCTTTTTCCTAGTCCCTTCTGTATGTCTATATATAGGTGAAGAATAAAAATCTTCTGCATGCTTGGAAGCAGTGCCAGATTTAAGACAATCATTCTTTGCAATGTTTTGCAGATGTCCTGAGCTACCTGTTTTTCACTGGCATTCAAGCAGTTTCTAAGAGCAGTAGGAAAAATATACCAGTACTTTTCGGATGTCTGTGGAAGAGCAAACTGCCAACCCAATGAGAGTAGCATGGTAGGCCATTTTTTATTTCACAAGCAGAAAGAATTCACAGAGTAGCAGGATCTAACTCATAATTCACAAACAAGCAGAATGTGTTCAGCTAACTATCTTTAATGATGGCTGAATAGTCCAAATAAATAAAGTCTATGTACGATAGGGTGCATGTGACCGTGCCGCTGGCCAGTGGGGAACTGAACCCAGGCCATGAATGTGATATTCTGTTGCTTGAGCCAAAGGTCTAGATCTAGGGGTCAGCAGTGGAGAAGATTCAGAAACATTATTATATGATCCAGTAGAGAGAAGGGAAAAAAGACACCTTCAGCCAGTGTGTTACTTGCAGACATAATTCATATATCTATGTAGATTGTCTGTATTGTGTATGTATATCTGACTCAAAGAGGCCAGCCACCTCTAACTCCTTTCTAGTCTCTGAGTGCATACCCTCAGGTGTTTGTCCTCTTGCCATTACATGTCACAGAGTAGAATATCATGATTCGTCCTCTCTTAGACCAGCACCTGGCTCTGGTACCATGCGTATACCAACTGTGTATCACCCTGCTGTTCCAAACTCAGTTTCAGGCACACGCGTTTCCTTGTTTTGGAAGCCGGTGGCACTGATATTTGCCAACAGCCTTTTAAAATCAAATGTAGCATGTCACAGTTATAGGGGTAGCTGTACCTCTGTTCCCTTTCTGGTCTCTCTGAGTGTACCCTGTGAAGCTTTCTGTCTTTATCTCTCCTAGAATGGAATTCCATGATTCTCCCACTGTTAGACTAGGCCCTGGGAGACAGTATCTAGTGTATTGACAATTCTTACCCGGCAGGTTTGATTGGGTTTGGGCACCTGTGGTTCTTCCCTTCTGGACTATATGACTAGTGGTGTATATAGTGACCAAGCAGTCTTCTTAAAATGAAATGATTGCTTATTTTAGCAGTAGGACAAAGGTTTTAGAGGAAAAAAGGCTTTAAAATAATCTGTACACATGTCTATTTTACCATGTACTATCATCGCATAATGGTGGCAACCTAGGGAGGCTTATTACCTTCAGACACCGGTGGGTACCTGAGTGTGTCTTCTAGTCTGGTTCTCTCTGACACCCTTTTTAAGAGAGCTTGTGTCCTTGTATCAACCACCCCCTGCCTTTTGCTCTCTTGGGTTCTTTACCAAATGGGTCATGCTTCCCCCACCGTTCAAACTGGTTTGGTGGCTGCCCAGGAGACTAAGTGCTGTAATTTAGGTGTAGCCTGAGTGTTGTGCATGATTGACAGGATGTGGAAAAGACTAAGCCATGTGTGTGTCAGTTCTATCCATTTTCTTTGTAAATTTTCACTGATGTTCCTTTCTATTCAACGCACCTCATTTTGGATGATTAACTTCTTACTTATCAGTGGTACGGACTCAGTACAGTTACTGAACTAAATGAAAACAGTTTGACATTTTGTAGCATAAGGTGACCAGAAGTCCCATTTTTAAAGCGACAGTCCCATATTTAAGCCCTCCTGCAGGTGTCCCGACTTTTTCTTAAAAACTGGCAAATTGCCCAGGTTTTTTTCTGTTTCCCAGCCATCAGTACTGGTGGGTCCTGCTGCTGGCTGGATCCCTGCTCACCAGCCACCCTCCCCCCCCAGTGGCCAACAATAGGGGTGAGTGTGCAAGGCTGGTGGCGGGGCAAAGCTGCAGTGCACAGGGCCAGCTGCTTCCCCTGCTGGTCCATCAGAGCTGGGAGTTGTACCGGGAACTTTCGACTCTTGGTCCAGCCCTACAATCACAAAACCATCCTTAATCTATAACATTTCTGAAGAGTGACTTTTATAATTCTTTTAATTTTACATACATGTTAACAGCTCAAGTTAAAATCTCCTTGTTGAGGTATTCCCGAACAAAGATTTCTGAAGCGAGGTTTTATGTATAATGTATTACTTTGTGTTTATTATCCCAGAATGCTTCCTTAGCTCACTCGTCACAGACGCACAGGGATTCAGGTTCGAGAAAACCAAGGAATGATTGTGAAATACTTGAGTGCACACTGAAGTCTTTTTTCAGAGCATTGGCAGAGCATTTGGGATGCTTTTCTAAGTTTGGATTTCACTGTATACTGTAAAAACAACGAGGAGTCTTGTGGCACCTTAAAGACTAAAAAATTTATTAGAGCATAAGCTTTCGTGGGCTATGACCCACTTCTTCAGATGTATGGAGTGTCATAGCCCACGAAAGCTTGTGCTCTAATAAATTTGTTAGTCTTTAAGGTGCCACAAGACTCCTTGTTGTTTTTGCTGAAACAGACTAACACGGCTACCCCTCTGAAACTGTATTCTGTGCACTTTATAATATCTCAACTGTTGCACTGCACTTATGAGCTAAAGATAGTAAAACTCTTCATTCTTACACCTGGGGAGACTTATTCTGATCACAATTACGTTGTTGTAAACCAAGAGTTACTCCAAGGACTCTGATGGAATTATTCTAATTTACACTGGTGTAACTATGATGAGATTCTGTGCTCTGGCCTAATCCATTGCTAGAGTATTAAGCAGGAGGATTTCTGAGGCAAACAGAAGGCTTGGTGGGCTCCTTTAGGTGGCAAGATGAGAACATTATTCTAGCTCCACACCCCTATTTACAGTACTCAGCCCTGTTTTTACTGTTCCTCTGTTTTGTTTTTTTTTAATTTCCCAGTTCTAAATCTTCGGATGTATTTTTTAAACATGACACTTTCAGAGGTGAGAGCTAATGTTGAATATGAGAGCTACAAGTATCGTTAGCTGCCTGCCTAAACAATGCTCTTCTTTAATCTTAAAATTACTACAGATAGCAGAAGGAATTTGCATTAGTTATTAAGATGGCTTGTTTTTTGGCAGACCTGAAAACTGTGTTTTTGAGCAGCTGCTCAAGTGAACCTTTATTTTTCAGATCTGGATGGAGTGTTTCTTCATCTGCATGATGCTGTCTAGGACTACAGCTCTGTGACACTCCTCAGCTGTGCTTGCAGAAGAGGCAGAGAGGCTTCCAAGAAGCTCTGAAAAGGAGAAAAGTCTGGAGCTTCTAATTAGGTGAGTGTACAAGAGGTGATTAGCAGCAATGGATTGCTATAATTCCCTTGCTTCTTTACAGCAAGGAAGATACAATATAATAAGCTATCTGACCTAATATTAAGTAGTTATACAACATATGCCTCTTTGGGCAGTTATAAGACAGAGCAAGCTATTCACCCAACATTGCACTTCATCAAGTATTTTGATTATATTATTAAACAGAATGTATACAGAGACATCAGGAGTGGACATTTCATAGATCACTTACGTTTCATCAGAAAGAGCAGTTTGTGATCAGAGCTTTTTCATAACTTTGTTAAATATGGAGCGGATCTCAATTATGACTAACGAGCTACAGAAGTGTGTATATCTGTTTAGTTTGGCAAAGCTAGCTCTCCTCCTAAAGACAATCCTATATGTTCCACTATTTCAAAATGATATAGTATAATGTGACATAGAACAAAGAATTTTGACTAATATATAGGGTGCGCTGTATTGAGTGATTTCTGATTTTTCTATCCTGGCACAATTTACAGGGAAACTAGACTTTGTTTTTCTTCAGCTTGGTCCCTAAAAAAAAGCAAAGTGGCAAAAAACAATGGTTTGCTTCTTCCAGAGGAAAAAAACAAAGGGTGATATATCTGGCCACACTGAAGTCAGTAGCAAAACTCCTATTGACTTCCGTGGGGCCAAGATTTCACCCACTATCTGTAACTTAAAGTGTGTCTAGTCAACAAATAGTTCTTCAGTTTCCTAGTTCTTGAGGTTATCTGTGCAAAATCTCCCTCTTCCACTCATGACCTTTCCCTAAACTTTCCACTGCCTCCACTTTATTTCTCTGTTTTAATTATCTCTTTGTTAACCTCTTCAGTACTTATTTCAGTGTGTGGCATATGTACATCACATCATAAACAGTTTTTTAAAATATATTTTTGTAATTGCTTCACCACAAAACAACCCACCACCAAACAACCAAACAAAAGACCCACACATATATGGAGTTTATAAGGAGAGTTTATAACAAAAGTTGCTACAGAGAAAAAAAAATCCACAGATGAGATGTGGCCCATGAGATTTGAGGGTGATTAGTTTCTTTTGGGGAAGAAGGGAGTTTGGAAATAAGGCGGAAACTAATGTCTCTCTATAAACCTGAATTATGAGGAGATACCTCAACTCCCAAATAAAATTCTTCCATTCCCAAATACTTATATTTGTGGTAGGTCACTGACTCTGGGTTCTAATCCAGATTTTGACAATGACTAGCTGTGTGAATTTGGTTAAGGCACTGAAATTCTCAGTTTACTCATCAGCAAAATTTGCATAATATCAGTATTCCGCTAGCTCCCAACATTCTTGTAACACTTGATGTTTCTAAAATAGAACATTATTTATTAATATAAATATTAGTATTATTATAAGGCATCTGCACAGTTGTATTCAGTTAAACAAACTAAATGGTATAAACAAAATGACATTGTGATACATGAAGGCAAAATCATTGCGTATCATAGGAATCAATTCAGTTGTTCACATAATAGCTTACCATGTTGTTCAGTCTAAAATATTCAGTCTTTACAACACCTTTTTTTGTAGATCAGCAGTATTTTGTCCTTCCACACATCATAATGTCCGCTCCATTGGCTTGTATTGATCTCATTTTGCCTTTCTTTAGATTATAATGTTGTTGCCTTAGAATTCCATTGACACAGCTTTGTCTTTTCCCACCAGCCTCCATTGATTAGCATTGATATTGTTTCCACCTAATTATGATGCTGTCTTAAGAACTTTGTGACAAAGCTTATTCTCAGCAGTGCGGCTATAAATATAAACAGTAGCTGCAACTCTGTATCTCAGCCATTTCCAAGGTGTTCCTCCATTTCTTTCAGGAAGAGGGGGCGAACGTGTGTTTTAAAGTACTGTAATATTAACTTTGGTTCACCAGCTCTGCCAAATATGGGATGAGATATTATTGTAATCCAGCTTCTCTGAAGATGACCCATCATCAACACACTCATGGCACAGAGCTTTATGTGAGCACATTGTGTTCTCCATTCACTTTGCCGCCTTACTCCATACTTGTATTGAAGCACTGTAGACAATAATCCTACTCCTGGAATCTCCTGGAGAGCACACGAGTTGTATATTTCACTAACCTGCCTACTCCCCAAAACACCTCAAACAGGCAGAGTGATGTTTCCCCGAGAGGCACTCTCACACTACCATCATTTGTACTCAGACCCCCATGGACAAAATAAAAGTTGGTAGGCTTAGTTTCTAGTGCTGCACTGAATGAGACGTCTCGCTCTTGCTTCAGTTGTGCCCTATTGCTTTAGTCATGCTGGGGAATACACACGTGCAGTCATGTTCTAGCTTCTGAATGTTTCCTTCTGACCAACAAGAAGGCAGGTTTTGAGTCTGAAATTCAAGAGCAAGGCCTGTGGCATCAAACTATAGCAAAAATGGACTTCCTGAAAAAGAGACGGACCTCACTGTGCAGGTGGAGACTGCTTCTCTAAACACATTTTAGCAACTTCTGCCATGGTATTTTGACAGCCTTGTGAGCAAACCTAATGCTATCTCAACACAACAGTGCATGAATGAAAGGTTCAAGCTAATCAGTTGAGGGGAATTAAGGGCTGGATTCACAAAATACTCAATGAGTAGTCGGTTGCTATAGTGATGGCTGCTTATTATACCAATCTGTACTTGGGCATAGTTTCACTGTTATCTTTTCCTACTCCCTTCCCCATGTATGCTGATTTGTATCCACTTGTTGTCTGATGTCATATGATAATATTGTAAACTCTTTAGGGAAAGGACTTGTTTTTATATTACATGTTTTATATTACATGCATAATGCCTATATCACAGGAAGTACTGAGCTTATAAGAGGATTTAAGGCCTCCACTGCTCTTTCCTGTGCCTGGTTTCCTCTTAGAGCAGGGACCAAGATGAGCATATTCTTCCACAGGACCCACTAGGAAGGGAGAAGCAGGACCGAATACTGTCTAGACCATCCCTGATAGACATTTATCTAACCTACTCTTGTGGAATCTCCATCTCTGGAGATATTTAAGAGTAGGTTACATAAATGTCTATCAGGGATGGTCTAGACAGTATTTGGTCCTGCCATGAGGGCAGGGAACTGGACTCGATGACCTCTCGAGGTCCCTTCCAGTCCTAGAGTCTATGAATCTATGAAATAAAAAGCTCTGCCACCCCATATCCCTCCCCCTGTGCAGGGAGAGACCTGGGGACGAGCAGGAGTGGGTGGCTGCTGCTGGGGTTCTCCTGAAATTGGGAGTCTGGACTGAGACCAGTGGGGTGTCTCTGCTGAGAGGAAGCTGGGAAAGGCACCTGAAGATATCTGGGAAAGGGCTAAGGAGAAAGCCTAAGAGGAGACCAGCAATCACAAGAAGTGGCTGAAAAGTGAAGCAGGATGGTTTTGACTCTTGGATGGACAGTGGCTTTACGGTCTGGCATCCTTGGGCTGGAGGATGTAGATGTGGCATTGTGACACATGTGACAGATGTAGATGTGGCATTGCATCCAGGAGCAAAGGACCGTTGTGCTGCAAGGTGGCACAGACACTGGCGGGGTCCCAAGGAGGGTGTAAAGCTTTATGGAAAAGCCTTTTGGTTTTCAACTTTCCTTACCATGGAAAGGAAGGACATTTGATGTAACCAGATGCCCAAATCATCCAACCAGCTGGAGACAGAGAGAGTCTTCAGTGGGAAAACTGAAGCAGCAGCTGTGATCAGTCCACAAGGGAAAGCTACTGTTCTACATCTTAGGACAACTGGCCTTGATCCTGATTGGAATCTCTAGGTGTTACCACAATAGAAATAATAACAATTAATAATGTTTCCAAGACAAGAATATCAGCTTCAATTCATTGTTCCTTCTGAGCTTTTGCTCTAGTTCTTCACACTTTTGCCATTCCAGTTCCATGGATGACTTACAGTTCCCCATTGTCAATTATGGGTGCCTAAAGTTAGACACCAATATTCATATGTAGGCATGTGACAGGTTGTACCAGGCCTTTGTGGCCCCCCTGCTGGAAGTCCTGTGGTCTTACCACGCCCTGCCCCCGGTAAGGAGCAGTGAAGGTGGGTACTCCAGGCCTGTCTAGAGAGGCTGCATGGAAGAAGCCAATCATATCCCAGCAGGGTCAGATAAAAGGAGCTGCGGGGCAATTCCTGGCTGGGACCAGAGGGACAAGGGCCTCCACTCTGGCCAAAAGAGCTTGAGGGACAGCCAGAGTTTGGTTCTAGCTGCATTTGCTTAAGCTTGGAGAGAGAGAGGACCTGAAAACTTTAACCCTGAGGTTGGGATGAAGATGAGAGGCCCAGGAAAATAGCAGCAATGAATAGAAGTGAGCGGCATGTGGCTGCTGTGTATAGCATCCCAGGGTTGGAACCTGGAAGGGTGGGCTTGACTGGGTTTCCCCTCACCAGCAAAGTGGTGTAAGCCCCAAGAAGGGAACAAGGCTCATTTAGAAACCCAAGTGAAGGGCTGAATTTAAAGGGCCCAGAGTGGGGTCTGAAGACCCTGGTGAGGGCAGATAGACAGTTTTTGCTGGACTCTTTGCTATCCCGGAACGAGTTCATTTTAACTGTGTGATCTGACCAGAGCCAATGAAGACCCATCAAATGAGATCAACAACCTAGAGGGGGTGCCAAGAGTGGGAAAAGGCCTGCAGTAGTACACACAGCAGCAGGAGGTGCTCAGGAGCTGAGTGCCTCCCTTTACAAGGCACTTTAAGAGAAATCTGATTTTTCAAAAGGTGCTCAGTACCTCTGAAAATCAGGACACCTATTTAGGTGCCTGACTATGGAATTAAATGCCCAAATTTTGTCATCCAGGTGTGAATATTTTGGCCCAAATCTTCAGAAGTGTTTTTCCAGCACCTTTCATGACTACTTAATTCACTTAACCTTTAAAATGGGGGGTGGAGGGGGGAGAGTGAGATGTAATAGTTTATAAAATGGGTTTGGTTTAATGAAGCAGGATCCATACTTGGGCTGGCTTCAGGTGCAGCACTACCAAAACTGCTGCTGATCCTATAAGTATAACCAGCAAGCACTTGATCCTGACAAAGTTTACACATGCAGTGTAATCCTTACCAATGTAAATTGTCTCATTGACTTCAAAGTGAATGGCACCTAGATACCTAGCCGATGGGCATATTAGAAATGCTATTGATAGTAGGATCAGTAATGCTACTGATGGATCCTTGATTGACAGAAGATCTGTATTACCATGAGCTAAGAAATGGTTTTCCAGAAAGCTAAATAGGTCAGAAAGGTGAAACAGGTCCCTTCATTAAATATTTCTACTGAGTACAGGATTAAATACATCTACTGATCTCTCCATACCAAGCTTTTTGTTATATGTCTTCTGCTCTAGCTCTCCATACCATTTACTTCTATTATAGAGACCTATTAATAGGCTGCACCTAACACCTACAATCTTGCTGCTATTGAAAATTCTCTAGAGAAGGGATTGCCTCTGGTTTGTACAGTTCCCAGCAGAATGGAGGCCCCAATCCCGACTAAAGCCTTTGGGGGCGGGTGTTAATTAATAATATTGACTCAAAGCAACGAGGTTTAAAAGAGGCAGAAGCATCCCAAAAATAGATGGAAAGCACCATAGCACCTTTGATGTTTTACTCCCTGCAATAGGCACATCACTTGTTGAAAGAAAAAATACATAGAAAAGAGAAATAATGCTTGTTAATTTAAATACCAGGGGGGGAAAAAGATCAGATTTGCAAAACATCAAGTTGCCAATCTATTGAATATCTAATTTATCAGCATAGGTAATTTAACAGTAGGTTCACACTGCTATATTAAAGAGAGACTCGAGCATGTTGGAAATTGAAGAATACTAACTAGTATTATAATTATAACAGCAGGACTTTTTATAATTTGTAATTATCTGAGAAACAGGTGCACCTGGAACATTGCTTAGTGTATAAAATCCTCTTTATTTTCAAACAATTTTCAATTTTCTGCAGCACAGCATTGTGTATCTTTAATTAACACCATAAATTGTGATTATTTGCTTTGGAATTTAACCTGCAAAAAGGCTAGCTATAATTGTAGTGATGATTTCTCCTTCCCAGGAGGTATTTATAACTCAGAAATAAGATTTATTTTAAACTGTGACTGATTACTTACCTGTTAAGAGTTTTGTAGGCAAAAGCAGTTTTGCCAGTAGATGTTTTAAGCTAAAACTCCGTCACCCCTTTCACACATTGTCAGTTCCTTTAGTTCTGTGAAAAACTAACAAGACGAGGGCCATATTAAATTGTTATGTCAATGCCTGGAAGAGAGAACTTTAAGGCATGATTTTATCCCTCTCTCCTGATGCCCAAAAAGTTCCTTCTGCCTCTTTCTTCGGTAGAGAAAAGTTGGTAACCAGACACCTAAATTATGGAACACAAAGTAGAACTCCCACATCATGATGATAAACACTGTCTGTTTTGTCCTTCAACAGGTTCATTTCTTTAGCAAAAATTACTGTACTGAAGAAGGGTTACATAACAGATACAATTAATGATAATTTTGTGCAGAGCAGGTTCATTAATTTTAGGTGCAGACACAGGAGTCTGACCTACCTCAGCTTTCACAGGCTTGCACAGAGCAGAAAGCTTGTGACTCCCATCGCTGGATGGATAGTAAGTACTTTATGTCTGCACCATGTTTTTCCCAAACCAATCCATATGATTCAAAAGAAAGTCAATAGCCTGTTTACAAATTACTATTCTGTTTTATATAGGCTCTTATACTGCACTCATCACTGTAGTATCTGAGTGGCTCCGACTAGGACATTAGATAGTCATAATCACACTGCTGGTCATGTTTTGTTTGTTCTCTCTGCCTCTCCCCAGGGGAACCAGTGTGTGCAATGGAGTGTCATAGGCTAGGTCTACACTACCTGCCTGAATCGGCAGGTAGAAATCGATCTCTCGGGGATCGAATTATCGCGTCTCGTTGGGACGCGACAATCGATCCCCGAATCGACGCGCTTACTCCACCAGCGGAGGTAGGAGTAAGCGCCGTCAACGGGGAGCCGCGGAGGTCGATTTTGCCGCCGTCCTCACAGCGGGGTAAGTCGGCTCCGATACGTCGAATTCAGCTACGCTATTCGCGTAGCTGAATTTGCGTATCTTAAATCGACACCCCCTCCCCCCCCCCCGTAGTGAAGACCTGCTCTTAGTTAGGTAGGATTTTAGGAATATTTTTAATATACATGTTGCTATCTATTTGTGTTAGAGAAGGGAAGGTCAAAGAAATGTGCCTCGCACTTAGTGCTAGAGGAGTGGAGTTGTCTTCGTCCTGAATCTGGTGATTTTAGATCAGAGTCACTTAGCTCAGGCTGGATTTCTGGGCACTTTTGATAAGATTAGTTATGGATGACATTTCAGTAACTTAAGGATGTTAGTGATGGTTCTCTAAATGCTGCTCATTTTTCAAATCATGCCTGGGGAAGGAATAATTCCATCAATGGTGATGGATGGTAGGGAACATGTAGGGTCCAGTGCAGCAAAGCACATAGTCTCATGCTAAATTTTCAGAATGTGAGTCATCTAATTGACTTCAATGGCATTACTCATATAGTTAATTTTTTTTCTGTACTGTGGTATCTGAATCACCTCAATATTTTCTTGTAGCTTAGGGTGACCGTACCTCCCGTTTTGGCCGGGAGAATCTCTTTTTTAAGCCCTGTCCCGGCCATCCCGACTTTTTTGGCAAAAGTGGGCATTTGTCACATTTGATCTTGCCAACCTGATCAGTGGGCAAGAGCAAACAGGACAAATGCCCTCTTTTGTTAAAAAAGTGGGGGATGTAAAGGAACATGGGGGGAGGGGGCAAGCAACAACGCCAGCCTCACGAGGGGAGGGAGGCAGGGTGCGGAGAAGCAGCCGGGGCCAGGCCTGTGCAGGAGGGGGAAGAGGGGGAGACTCGGGCTAGCCCCATGTGGTGTTCCATTTTGCCTTTGAAAAATATGGTCCCCCACTATAGAAAATAACGGCAGTATCCAGGATGCTGTGCTTTTGTACTAGATGGGAAATGTTGACTTTAATGGCAACCATTGCATAAAAGGACTCTTAGAGAGAATTTCTAACCAGGAGTTGGGGTACCATCATTGTGCTGACGATTCACTTCTGTATGTTGATTGCACTATATATATCCTAATGAGTTAGACTCTTGAGCTTTAAATATATTAACACAACTGAATCAGGACTTGACCCCATTAAAATGATTTACTAAATGTTGCACCAGTTTAAGAAAAATGACAATGTTTTACAGAACTATAATATATACACAGGAAGGAAGGAAGGATTAATATTTGAAATTGGCCAGTGGCTAGCTTGTTTTCTCTGTTAGTTTCTGAAATGTATGTCAGAATGAATACTTAACCTCTCAGTGAATCATTTAACTCTATAGAATATAATCACAAAATCGCCGGTAAGATAGATCTTGAAAAGATGCCTTCATAAGCTTCAAGTTATTTATCAGTGACAGCATCATTTGACCCATAAACAAATCCATTAGTATATTTGTAAAACAAGCTCTTGGAGGAATCATTAGGTAGGGGGCTCCATGTGAACTAGGATTCTAGCCTGAGGGCAGCTATCCCAACACTTCTGTAGTGTTAATTGTATTCATGGAATTCTATCCATGTTGAATACTTAATTTTACAAGCTCACTGACTAAGTCAGAACTGTTGGACTAAATAATCAACTTCATTTTCTCCCATGTACCAACTAGAACCTGTTACGGACACTACTGAAAAAAATACTTTTCAGTGATTTAATGCAGCATATGCAGGTACAGATAAGAGATATTGTTTCTTTAACACTTTATCATATTATGACATTTTAATTTCCTAGTGAGCATGAGTAATAACACTTGGAAATAATTTATTACCAGTACTAATTTAAATGGTGGATGATCTCTAAAATCAGCTGGCAATATTACTGATATTTTGCAGATACTTTCTTAGTTTGATAAATTGACATCCACTCATTAATACCACATTAATTCTCATTGTTGAGAGGTAACTATCACATTCCTTAGCTTGAAAAGAGTGTCCCCTACAGTTCAAAGACATTTTGGTCTCTAGGAAACTAAATTATGCTAAAGCAGAATAAAACTCTCAGGCTGATTCTTGCCCACATAGGAAAAGTGCTCTGAAAGTTGAAGTTGCAGTGCTTATTCTGCTATATAAAACAGACTATAAGGAGGCATGTGGCATTGGTACCAGGCAATAGAAGACAACTTTGGGCTTTATTTCCTATTAAATTTATCATGCAACTTCAATGACAGCAAACACAGCTTAAGCATATGAGTTAAAAAGAGAACAGCTATTGCTTGCTTAAAAAAAAAATCCAGGCTATGGACATGGTATTAAAGCCAGGGCCGGTGCAAGGATATTTTGCGCCCTAGGCGAAACTTCCACCTTGTGCCCCCCCCCCCCACCCCGCACCCCCAGAGCATCGCTTATTATAAACTTTCAAAAATGAATACTGCATAATGTGGCATTGTTCATTAAAATTAATACACATTCGGCTTGAAAATGTATTAATTTCATTATTTAGTCTACATATTTAATGAAAATAAATGAATAACCTGACAGGGTGTGGGGCTGGCTGGCTTTGGGCAGTGGGGTGCGGCAGGGGTTGGCTGGAGATGGGTGTGTGGGGCTGGCTGACTTCGGGCAGGGCAGGGGATGTGGAGCTGGTTGGAGATGGTGTGCGGTGTTGGCTGGAGACGGGGGTGTGGGGCTGGCTGGCTTCGGGCACCGGGGTGCGGTAGGGGTTGGCTGGAGACAGGGGAGTACGGGGCTGGCTGGCTTCGGGCACGGGGGTGCAGCAGGGGCTGGGTGGAGATAGGGGGCATGGGGCTGGCTGCAGACAGGGCAGGGGGTGCAGCAGGGGCTGGCTGGAGACGGGGGTGTGGGGCTGGCAGGGGGGCCCCAGGCTTCCGTGGGAGGGCAGGCCTCCGTGGGGGGGGGGCTGGCTTGGAGGGCAGGGGGGAACCACCCCCCAGCACTCACCGGCGGCGCGGCTGGGGCCGGGTCTCTGCACTTCCTGCCGCCGGTGAGTGCAGGCCTGGCCCTGCTGCAGAGCTCGGCGGGGCGGGGCTGAGCAGGGGCAGGGGCAGGGGCCCTGGGGAAGAGCCAGAGCAGCAGGGAGCAGCGCAGCGCCCCCGGCGGCCGGAGGAGGAATGACATGCTTCCCGGCCGGCCGGAGCTGATCAAAGCAGCAGCGCCCCCTCACACAGGGGCGGGAAGCGGGTTACACGTGTAGCCGGCGCCCGGTGAGCATCCCAGACATTTTGGGCACCGCTTTTTGGTGCCCTCAAATCTTGGCGCCCTAGGCGGTCGCCTAGTTTGCCTAATGGTTGCACCGTCCCTGATTAAAGCTGCACACCTGCCTATCCTCTAGAAAATCAGTGTCTTTACAGATACTTGCTGTACCTTACCTATTTTCATATGAAATTATATGTCCTTGATATGGTGCTTCCCCACGGTAACGACACATATAAGTTTTAGGTATAAGTACTTCTAGAATTCATTGGGCAACTAACTATGCGTGGCATAAAAATAACTGCGGAAGAAAATACAATCTCCTGTACAGAAACCCCTCTTGAAATCATGTTGCACTAACATACAACTACTATTACACAACTCAGTGATACCACCACATTTCCCACCTGTCTCAGAAAACACAAATTTCCAAATATGGTATCTTCGAGCTGTACTATTTATGTTTGCATTCCAACAGGTTAAGCTGTCTTAATTATAAACCACTGTTTTCAGGGGTTGAAATGGACCATGAAAAGTCTTAATTCTGTAATCTGATCCACACAGGTAAGGATAAGGTATCCCATTGAAAGCAATGGAGCCCTTCATTGACTAAGGAGTCTAGTCAAGTAGATCAATTCACAGGATCTGGACCAAAATTTGTTCCAAGTGAATAATCAGTACTTCCCTTTTAGTAACTTCTTAATATTCAATAGTGTTACATTTGCGGAACAGCTATAGAGAATATCCTATAATGAGGAAAATAATATATATTATAGAAACCTTTTGAGTTATTTTTAACATCAGGAGGTGAAGAGGAAAGATAAAACATATTTTGAATGAGGTTTTGCATCCATACACATTTTGACCAGTGTCATTTGGATTAGCTGAGTGCCGTTTGAGATAATGCATTGGACTGTGATCCTATGTTTTATCTCTTAACTGACTTTATAGTTTGGGGATCTCGTAACTATTATTTGTCCTTTTGTAAGAATACGTTTTAGAAAAATTCTTACTGCTTGAATGGAATGTGCACATGTGGCAACCAGATCGAAGGACTGACACTGCACCGAAAGAGAAACAGTGGTGAGAAATAATAAGAGTGCTGAGGATAGGCGTAAATCAATGCAGTGGCAGCACACTGAAGTATAGCAGTACATAGGTAAGCACATGGAAAATACAGGCCCAAATTGAAATGTGGCATTTTCCCGGAGCAATGGGTTGCCAAAGAATGAGCTGGGGCCTGGTTCTCCACTGCCTTGCTCCTTGTGTAGTACAAAGTGAGTGGCAATCAGCGCAGTAGTGTCTTACACCCACTTTGTACAGGTGTTAATGACTACAGCTGTTTAAGGCAGCGGAGAAGAAGGCTGTGGGTTAGCTAGACAGAAATGTGGAGACTCCCCTCAGGTGTACCAGTCTTTCTCATGCCCCCGTCCTTCCCATGCTGTCTCTTTTGTTGCATATCCCCCTTGTACTTGCTACATAACACGCCTTTCTGAGATTGTTCTGTCAGTTGCACCCAGGAGGATTCTACATAGGTCAGTGCTTCAGAATATGCGCACACCCTCCACCATCAAACACACCCCATTTCCTAAGATCTCCTGCATGCCCTGCCACTGGGAGGGTGCTTGTCATGTGGAGATGTCAGAAGGCAGCAATTGCAGCTATATGCATATGTGGGGCATGCAAACATGCAAGGAAGATGAGCTATCCCGCTTTGCACTATGTAGGACACTGCCAGATTCTTTTGTCACTTAGAACCTGTACATCCCTTGCTGACTTCTTTCCTGAGCAATTCCTATTCCATCTTCATCCTCCTATCACACTCCCTTTCCCTCCCACATATGCAATGAGAAATGTGCGGCAGGCAGAGGAAGGACCACAGGAAGTGTTCAGTAAAGGTTAATCCTGACTCCCTGTGACCATGCTCTACTAAGTCGACTCTGAATGGCATTTTCCCCTCACTCTGCATTCACTGTGAACTTTATTTCACGTGCCTAGATGCTTTGTTAGAATTTTTTGAAGGGAGATTGATGCTGTGAAGAGAGCACACCATAGGAAATGACTGTAACACATCATAGGGAGGTGGGATTGCTGTCATTGATTTCAATCTGTCTGTGGTAGCATTCTCAGTGTGTGGGGTTTGAGGAGAAAAGAAGAATGTAGGTTAGAGAACTGCAAATAAAGATCACTGGAAAATAGCCTGATTTTTGAAGGTTGAGATGAGAGAGACAGTTTAATGTACTGTACCACCTTTTCCTCATATTATACGTGGGGCTGACAGCGCCAACTATTATTAAGGTTGCATGACACTTCCCAGTATAAGTCTCATTTACAGCTGCTTATAACTTTGCCAGACTAACTGTCTGGGCTGAAATTTTCTGTGCTGTGTGTCTGCCTTAAGCTTACCCTTTTTGGAAGTTGTCAGCCAGCTGTCCAACCATTCCTGAGAATGGAGGTAGGTGTGCCTATGTTTAAAAAAAAAAAAAAAAGTTCTGGTGACCTTTTCTTTGAAAAGCTCTAGCACCTCTGTGCTTTGTGACAGGTACTTGAAATTTAGCATGGTGAGGGTTGGGAGGGGGTACCCTTTATGTCAGGGATGTGCTTTTTGCCATCACCATGAAAACCCACCCAAATTTAGCCAAATGAAAGAAGCCCTTGGGGAAAAAAATCAGTTTGCACATCTCAGTAGAGACTTAGATTTTAAGCAGCTAAAATATCCAAAAAGTCCATCTTCACGGAATGTGCTCAAGCCTCTCTCAGCTTCTAGTGCTGACCACTTAGCACTCCAGAGAGTGACTAAGCATACTCCAGTTCAGAGACAAAGCTGGTTGCTCCCAGGGCTGGGCACTGAAACTCAGAGCTGGGAAGTCTCTCTCTCCTGGTCCCTCAGTGAAAGAGTAAATTGGGATAGGGTGCCTGGGAAGAGAAACTGACTGGCTGGGAAAGGAAAGAAACTGACTGGCTGGGAAGGCGGGGGATGTGGGGGACTGGTTGAGCAGCAAAGTTGGGACTAGGAAGTGGTGGGGAGGGGAGACTGGGACCAGGAAATAGTGAGAGAAAGAGGAGGCACTGGGAGCCAGTTGGCTTGAGGGTGACACTGAGAATGCATGAGGAGCTGTGGGGAGGGAGAGACTGGGAATAGCTGGACAAAGACACTGTGGGGAGAACATGGGGACACCGGCACTGGAACTAGGGGTTCTGGGGGTGCTGCTGTACCCCTGGCTTGAAGTGGTTTCCATCATATACAGAGTGTACAGTTTGGTTAAATGGCTCTCAGCACCCCCACTATACAAATCGTTCCAGCACCTTTGCATGGGGGTGGAAGAGGAGAGACAGCTCTGATAAGGAGCTGAGGTTATTACAAACAATAGGATAACTACTGCCTGGAGCCTAGAGACATGAATCTATATGTTAAATTATGTGTCACAGGTTGAGTTACCATTTATAGACTGGAGGAGATTTTACTTATTACTGTGCTAGAATATTTCTGACCCCTTTAAAATATTTTTTGTTAAAGCAAAGGGCAAAAACACTATCATCTCTCATCAGGAAGCCCTATGTTTTATTTAAGGTATGATTATGTTGATTTTTATCACAAGACCGAAGACAAGAACTTAGTGGATAAGAATTTTTGTATTCTCTCAGGAAGAGTTCACAACTTGCTCGAAAGGCTCTACTTCAGATATCAGTTTGGGTTTTCACAGCAAAAAATGCATTATGCGTTGGCTTTGAAGCTGTATTTTTAGGCCATTCAGGAACAGCACTGTATGCTCATTTAATCACATTCTTACTGTATTTCTGCTCACAATGTATATAGGAAACTGTTCAATAAATAGAGCAAATTGACATGATACTGCACAGATATTGCTGGAATACTTCACAATAGCAAAAATGTGTAGTGTATATTGAAGAAAAACCCATACCATTAAACAGCCATTACAAAATAACTGTGGCTCCACTCTGCACACACCTCCCTCCCTCAAGCCTCGGAAATAAAGATGATTGGTTTAGATATAGGCAATATGTGGTGGTTGTATAAGAATCACCTAAGCTAATGAATATGCATTAGAAATCTGAAAATTATGTACAGCTTGGTTTTAGAATATTGCAGCCTTTAATTCATTTATTCTGGGGAAAGATGAGTAGTGCTTTAAAAATAATAAATAACAATAATAGTTTCAATATAGAGAATAACACCTTGTAAACAGTAATCTGTTCATCTTGTAAACCAAAAGAGATTAATAAAAGTTCCTCAACACAGTGTAGCTAGTGGTGCAGTATGTGAATTAATATTACATACTTGTTATGATAAGCTTTTCTCTCACCTTTCATTTTTTCCCCTTATTACTACTTTTGTTAGTACATGGTAGCTTCACTTAGATGTGAGACTGAAGGGTAGAGCATTTGCCAACAGCCCGATTATACTATAGACAATCAGAGCCTTATTCTAAATTTTTTGTGGGAGGTCCTCCAGGGTTCCATTCATTTGTATCTGATATATCCCCTATGCCCAAAGATTTTGCATCATGGTGACCTTTCTTCTGGCCTAGGAAGTCCGGGACCTGGTTGTCTCCAGAGCCTGTGAACACCTCTCTGAGCAATAGCCGGAGGGGTTTCTGAAGAGAGACGGACATCTCAGATAACAACACACACTCAAAGATTGAGTTTGCTGCCTCTGCAGCAATCCCAAGATCTTGCCCACTGTATTCTGGCATTACCATTAAGAGCAGATATTTATTTTTCTTTACAAAGATGGCGTCTGCTCAGGCTGTTTGGCATTTTGCCTGCAGAGTGTTTGAAATATCCAGCCAGCTCCTGTCTGGGGGTAAGGGTTTGACCAGGAGCGCCGCCAGCTTTTCTGCCGCCCTAGGCGGCGGAAGGTCCCGCCCCGAAATGCCGCCACGGTCGCCGCCTCCCAAATTGTAGCGCCCTAGGCGACCGCCTAGGTCACCTAATGGGTTGCACCAGCCCTGGGTTTGATCAGCAATGTTTTTAAATGTAACTTAGGAGGGCTTCCCTTTTGACAAAGTAACGGAATGCCACTAAACCTAATCTCGTCATATCTTTACTTGATATATTGATTTGACAATAAGCAGTAAATAGCAACAGCTTGTGTTAATGAGATATGGTAGATGAACATCCTCAGAACATTTATCCTGTGTTGCTGATTCCAAAAATTTTGCTTCAGCATCCAACAAGCAGGTACCAAAACATGCTGTTGGGTATAAGACAAAGGCCCCTGTTGTATCTTCACATTTAAACTCAAATTGTTCATTGCTCTTACTGCCCAGGAGAATGGGATTTCTAGTTATAGTACACCCAGTCTCTGATACTAGAAATGGAATGAGGTCTTATATGTAGGGCCCTACCAAATTCACAGTCCATTTTGGTCCATTTCACAGTTATAGGGTTTTAAAAATCATAAATTTCATGATTTCAGCTATTTAAATCTAAAATTTCAGTGTTGTAGTTGTAGGGGCTCTGACCCCAAACGGAATTGGGGGGGGGGTCACAAGGTTATTATAGGGGGGGGGTTGCGGTACTGCTACCCTTCGGTGCTGCTGCTGGCGGCAGCACTGACTTCAGAGCTGGGTAGCTGGAGAGCAGCAGTGGCTGCTGGCTGGGATCCCAGCTCTGAAGGCAGAGCTGCCACCACCACCAGCAACGCAGAAGCAAGGCTGGCATCACATGGTTTTGCCACCCTTACTTTTGTGCTGTTATCTGCAGGGCTGGGCCCTCGGTCATCAGCCGTCGCTTTCCGGCCGCCCAGCTCTGCAGGCAGCAGCGCAGAAGTAAGGGTGGCATGATATGGTATGGCCACCCTTACTTCTCTTGCTAGCAGGGCATCTCTTTCAGAGCTGGGTGCCCGGCCAACAGCCACCGTTCTCTGGCCACCCAGCTCTGAAGGCAGCACAGAAGTAAGGGTGGCAATACCATGACCCCATTAATAACCTTGCAACCCCCCTGCAACTCCCTTTTGGGTCAGGACCCCGAATTTGAGAAAAGTTGGTCTCCCCTGTGAAATCTGTACACTATAGGGTAAAAGCACACAAAAGACCAGATTTTGCGGGTGGAGACCAGATTTCATCGTCTGTGACATATTTTCCCTGGCTGTGAATTTGGTAGGACCCTACTTATATGTATCTTTAAAACACATGAATAAATCCCTTCATTGTAAAAGGGAGACACTGTTAAAACTACCTTAAAATGTATCCAAGATCAAGAAGTGTCCCTTTGGATAAGCAAGACTTAGTGTTTACTGATTGATTGTCTGTCAGTTGTTGCAGGTCACTAGAGACTGAAAGGGGTCCTGTGCTGTGTGACTGCTCTTGGATATTGCAAATGTCTGAATGTGACATAGGGCAACTCGAAATTAAGACCCTGAGGCTGCTCTGTCTGTGTGGGTGGACCCCTGCACTCACATGCAGCAGCATTGATATTAATAAGATTCACACCAGGGTCCTTCTGTGTGGATCTAGTTGCAGGATCAGGGCCTAAGAGTACAATTTCTTAACAGGTGCAGCTTGTCACACATATATATGTAGAATAATCCCACTTAAGAATTTTGCAGTACTTATTCAAGAGTCAGAAGCAAGCACAATGGGATCACAGCTCATGGCTGTGTGGCTCTTATATTAACAGATAGCACAGACAGGTATTGTGAACGGAATGGGTAATGGTTTGAGATTACATGGAATTTACAATATTCTGGGCTCTTTCTACCTTCTTGTCATACTGGTTTATTGAATCAAATTTGATGCCAGTTTTCAGCTTTGATCATGGTAAATTTTATGTTCAAAAGTCTAACGTTTCTCTTGCATTCTGTATAAAGCTTGGAATGACAATTAGATCAAAACTGCAAAATTCAGTAACACCTCTAAAGCCTCTATCACAGAAAGTAAGAGTTACAAAAAGCAAAACCAAAAATTAATTTGAGCTTTCTGTGTATAAAAGAAATGTTTTTGAAAAATTGCTAGGAAATAATCATAATTCCCACATAAGAATGCCATTGTCTAGAGATACTTAAGAGCTTAGAAAACAATAAAGAATAAATATACTCTGTAAAGAGACTTCTATTTAAATTACATTTGTGCAGAGTTTCCATAATGGTTTGTTATTTGGAGGAACAGACTGAAATGCGAGAGAATTAAACATTGTATATACAAATATGTGCAAAGTTTATCCCTGGAGTTTTTAATGAACTACTTGCATCTATTTCAAATCAAATAAATTAGTAACTTTGCAGAGAAAGCTACCTCAGAGGCACCATCTAAGGGCAGCACACAAAAGAATAGTGCCTTTGAAAAGCACATTGGATAGTAATTATTGCAGAGGACAAAAGAGCTGAAAAGTGAATAAATAATTGCTCTTGTTAAAACCATAAACTGTGATGTTTTAAGTCTTACGTGTTCTGCACATTGATCTTTGTTCACTTGGGTAATCAAAATAAGTTTCCAAGTGCAATTATAGAACAAAAGGTCTTGAACTAAAATTTATTACAGGATTGGAATACTCAAGACCACCCACTTACTGAATTGATTATGATTTGCCCATAGATTGATTTTCTTTTTTCCTCTTTTTTTGCTTAAAACTAAGCCTAAAGTAGGAAAGAAAACACTTTTGAAAATACAATGCTCTTAAAAGGTATAAAATTATAAGGTAAGGAAAGTAATTGCTGAGCAAGTACTGTAGTAGCAACATCTTGGGACAAGAGACTCTATTAGTGAAATGCCCTGAAAAGCATAGTCTGTTTTATTTCTGGCACGTGCTTAAATTCTTTGCTAAATTGCAACTTCTAGTCATTATGCAGGATTGCAGTGGTATGACCAAATATTTTGTACCATTAAAAAAGATTTTAAAAGTCAGGTAACTATTGGTTTCATGTCAAGTGGAGAATTGAGATTTTTGCCTTGTATTGAATGTTTTTCTCAAAACTAAGGAAAATTTTCAGAGCCCCCCCCCCCCAAATCCTAATCCCTCCTCTCCCCCCCCCCCCATACGGTTGCCAGCTACACCACAGTAAATACAGAATAACTCGGTTGACTTCCTGTAAATTATTCAGATTTACACTGGTATAACAAAGCAGAAATTGCCCCTATTCATCTCTAAACTAAGTAAATATCAAGAGTGTCAGCCTTCAGTCAAAACAATTCTCATGAACATAGACCAGTCCATTGAGTGTTCAGTGTTGACTTCTCTACTTTGCAAAACTACAGAACTATAGTTTGTTTTCCTACTGAGAGAGCACACATAAAACATAAAGCAAGTCATCATCTCTTAGAATCAGTTGAGCATGACACATGATAAACGGTTTGTGTGTATGTATGCATGTATGTATAAACCTGGGTGTGTGTTTGTGAAAACATTTAGCTATAGTAAAATAATGAATCTTGTCCAGTTAAGCCACCTTAGTTCTATTATTCTTTTTGGGAAAATATGTGATTCATTTGC
This sequence comes from Emys orbicularis, assembly GCF_028017835.1. Taxonomy (NCBI): domain Eukaryota; kingdom Metazoa; phylum Chordata; order Testudines; family Emydidae; genus Emys; species Emys orbicularis. Next base: position 16,348,221 of record NC_088691.1, on the reverse strand, counting down.
AAATACTGTGAGCCAATTTTACTTCCCAATACAGCTATAGAGTCTAGAGTCTATGGCAGTCTATGGGGGGCACCTGTGAGGGCAGCAAGAGGGCTGACCTAATCCGTTGGAGACTGGGATGTGGGCAGTCATGCCCAGTGGTTGGAGCAGGAGCCAGCAGTCAGGACTCAGAGTCCAAGGTCAGAGCCAGATGTGCAGGAAGTCGGGAATCGGAGTTGAGCATCAAAACTGGGTTACCTGAAGTGGGGCAAGGCAGGAGCAGGGCTGAGAACAAGCAGGCGCAGGAGGTATTGTAGCCGCCAAACTGCTGCTCGGCCTAAGAGCTAGTCTGCTGATTCTTCCCACCAATCCGATAAATTAGACAGCCTATTACAGGCCAGCTGCACTCATTAGGTTGCCTGGAGACTGGCTGTACTACCCACCCTGATTCCAGCAGAATAGGAATAGGTGCAAACAGCTTCACCACTATCCCTATGCTTGCCCTACTAATGGCACAGGAGTGAATCTAGCCCATAGTCCTCTAAGGTTAAGATTAATGATGTTATTGCCATGAAAATGCTTTTTAATTTTGTTGGTGCTATGTTGTTATCCTCAAACAACTTGTAGATGCTGTAAAGTGAGGAATGACCTTAATTTGGCCTCTTGCACATAATTATGTATTAGGGCTCCAAGAAGTAGAGAAGGACTGTGTATTGAATACATCTCAGTAATTACTGGCTTTACTACTTTTAAAGCTATTTTCTTTTCCATGTTTTATTATTCATCTCACCATACATAAAAAATAATACTTTGGACTTCTGCAGGGTGAAGGATCTGAGTTCTTATACTGGCATCCATCCCTGTACTATCGGAGCTCTGTAAGTAACACTCTCAAAACGATTTCCAAACATTCATGGGTTTTGTCTTAAAACATCCCTGTGAGGTAGGTAAATAGTTTTATTCCCATTTCCCAAATGGGTACACTGATACATAAAGCAATTAGATACTTACTTTCTCCTGTGAGGGGCTGAGCAAACTCAGCTGACGTTGATTTTAGCCAAGGACTGGTTCAAGTGTTTTCACATTGTGGACCACAACTTAACAGAGAGAGTGGGCCAAATGCTAAACTGGTGTAAATAGATGTAGCTTCATTGAGGTCCCTGGACTGATGTTGATTTATAGTAGCTGAGGATCTGGCTGTTGTCTCAGAGGCAGCTCTCCTCCCATTCACTGTTGCATAGACCATTTCTCCCATCACAATCACAGACCATTGGAAAGTGTTTACATTTTTATGTGTTTAATTAGAATAAAATTGGAGAGATGGAGATAAAAACCTACCAGTCACTGAGGGCTTGTCTACATGGTGGGGTTATGTGCTATATGGGGTTGTCTTTTCTAAAGCGCATTACTTGGTCTGCTTAGACCCTGCTGGTGCTATATTTGGGGGTGGGAGAGCTCCAGTCAGGCCAACAGGGCCGCGCATAGGGGGGCAAATTCTGTGCCTGCCAAGGCTTGCAATATTTTTTGGGGGGCAATGCCCCCTACTTTCCCAAACTACACCCATGACATTACCCCACCGTGTAGACAAACCCTAAAAGAACGTAGAGAGACGAACATCTTTAAATAGCAACTTCCTTCAACAAAATCTCTAATAGAATTTTCTAAAATACACAAATTACTCCTTCTCTAATGTAGAAGGCATTCATTAACCCTAAAGTAATTACTAAGAAATCCTTTGAAATGATAATTTACAGCACTTAAGAAGAGTTGACCATCATTAGTGAATACAATGAATACCTAAGAAATTCCAAGTGAACCATGTGTGTTACAAAGTTAAAAGCCTAAATACCTTTGCAAAATGAGTAGTACTTTGCAACTACAGCCTAGTAAGGGTGGAACTGGGTGAATGGGGTCCTTTTTGTTTGTGAATGTTGGATGACTGAGGTTTTATTTATGAGAATGTTTGTGAAAACAGAAATCAAAAACATTGTGAATAATGCCCACAAATAAATACCCACAATGTGTATGTACTAGAAGTGCCCTCATAATTCGACCAGCTCTAGCAAAGGACAGGATATTGCACTCATGAAAATGGATGGTAAAAATAAAAAGCCCACCTCTTCCAAACATGTAATACAATTATCTGTTTAAATTGGAAGGGTGATAACAGCAAATAGAATTTCCAATTCCAGACAAGCCTAGACCAGATTATGAAGCTCTTAAAATAAATAAATAAATAAATTAAATAAAGGTTGTGCTACCATAACAAATGCTCATCTCCATCCAGATATTTAGGAGTTAACTAATTTTCTCTCCAGAACTAGTTCACTTTCTTTTCCTAATTAGTCTTTTTGTTTTGTTTTGCATTCTTTATTTCTTCAGAAGTAGGGAATAGTGCCAATGAGTGCCTTAAGGAGGTTTGTTGTTGTTGTTTTTTAAGGAAAATCCTCATAGCTGACAGACTGAGTTTTTTAAACAGTGGAAAGGATCAACTAAATTGGATTTGAGATGTTTAATTAAGTCAGTTCACAGACAAATGGACTTGATGAGTGACAGCTTAGTGTGGTGCAGTCCACCAGGAACAACTGCAATTAGAATGAACCTGTGGACATTCTGTTAAGATCTTTTCAAGGTCAAGCCATGGAACTAATTTGGAAAAGAACTAACAGGATGCTGACAAAGAATCAATAATAAACCCGTCCACAGGACATACAAATAATATAAAGCTGCAGTAACCCCTCCCTCCAACTCAAAACCTGTTGCCATTTTATCCAAGTGGTAAGTTGTTGCATTAAACCATTTTGGGAATACACATGCAGGTTTGTTTGTTACTCAGTATTAAGTCACAAGGACATGCAGCTGTCCATCAAGGAACCTTGGTCCTTATTTAAAGTAGTGAATGTGTTTTATACGTATGTAAAGATATTGGGTGTAATCCTGGCCCCACTGAAGTCTATGGCAAAACTGCCATGGACTTCAGTAGGGGCAGAATTTCACCCAGTATATTTACTGGTGCACATTACAGACCAATGCTTGTTAAATGTAGATATTTATTAGGAGGATTATAATAGGCACTTACTTTGACCCATCCTCTTAACAGGAGTTAGACCCTTTCTACAGCTGCCTAGTAAGTTCTGCTATCCCATTGTGCTATCCCCTCTTGCTATCCCCTCCACTGGGATATGACTTTCTGGTTAGAGTAATGTAGGGAAAAGACAGGCAGGTCCTGTAGGAAACCCTAAGAACTGCCAGGTTTTGAGCTGACGATTTTATTATGTTTACATTTGCTGATGGGCCCCAGCAATGGGTAAGTGCCTCCCTCTAGTTATTTAAGTTCTCCCATTGTGCTCATTACCATGGTGTATGGGCACCTCAGATTGACCTTATACAGCGTGAGTAAACTATACTTGAGCAAGATTAGATGGCACCTGCTCACAAACTTTGTCACAATGGAAATGACAAAATATTAAATTGGTCCAGATTCTGATTTCAGTTGCTTCTTCCTCTCATGGATATGGTTGCCACCTGGTTCCATCATGAACAATATTTCTACCTCCATCTTTCTCTTGTATCCCCACTCCTGCCCTCCTCCTCCTCCTCCTCCTCCAACAGTTTAGCCTGGAAAAATTGGTTTGGCCTGAAACTTATCATGTTACTTAGAAAATAGGGAGTGTTTTTCTACACATATCAAAGAAATGCAGTTAAAGTATTTTTGACCTATAAGTCAATCTAGACCAGGGGTTCTTACAACAAATTTTTTAGTGGTGTCAGAGTATGGCCACCAACTCTTGCTAGTGATCACTCTTACAAATTTTCCTAATATACTTCATTAACTTTAGGAAACACAAATAAATATGCACACACACAAGTCCAAATCATTGTAATTTATTTTGTGTAGGCTTTTCTTAAGACTCAATAATAAAAATGCAGAGTTGTATTTTGGTGCCCCGCACTGACCTTCCCCCCTCCCCCGGCTCCCCATCACCCTCTGGGCCCCCGTACTTCCCTCCTCATTGCCCCGAGCTTCCTTCCAGGCCCTCCCACTCAGGCTCACCCTGTTCCTTTCCTGGTAAGGCTGGCCCTCCTGAAGCTCCGCTGCCCTGAGCAGGAACCCCATGTCTGGAGCCAGGGTCGGGGGAGGTAGAGAAGGATGAAGCTGGAGAGGGCCACTGAAGCACAGCGCCTGCCACCAGAGTCCCAAGGCTGAAGGGGGGGAGCGGGGTGAAGCCCGCCCCTGGAGCCCTGGAGCTGATGGGGGCGACTGAAGCTCTCCCCCAGAGTCCCTGGGCGCTGTAGGGAGAGGCCACTGCTTTGCCCTCTCCCCCATCTCTGCCCAGGAGGTGGTCATGGCTGCAGGAAACCCCCCTGGTGGCTGCATGGCAGCCATGGTGGCCGCATTTGAGAAACGCTGATCTAGACGTAGCCCTGCAGAGAGAAAGGAAAAGGAATGGATAAGCAGGAGCTTCAGCAAGGTGCAGGGAATGGTGACGGGATACATTTCCAGGTATCCTGGAGATACCTTTGAATACCAGGGCTTGTCTAAACACCGAGTTACTGCAAGGCAAGTCAGAGTGAATCTGCAGTGCACCAGCTGCCTCACTGTAATGCCCATATGGACTCTGCTACAGTACAATCAAAATCCTGGATTGTGGCTTAGTGTGCTACTGCTTGAAAGTGTAGCAGACCTGTGAGATGCTATGTGCCAGGAACAGGTCTGGCATGAATGTTTCAAAATATTTGAAAAGTGCCAAAAATCTTCACAAAGTAAAAAGGAATCAGGTTTGGGGTGGGAGGCAGATTGTATCAGAAAAATATTACCTGTTTGGAGGTGGGGAGACATCTTGCATAGAGGAGACCTGAGGATGCAGAGAGGAACTGAAAGTCAAAGGACACATTTCTCTTATGACAATAGTGCTTTGAATATGATTAGCAGCATTCACATTCCCAGTGGGATTAGATATAATTAGGAGAGGAAATAGTGGCATATTCTGTGCAAAAATCTTTGTTAGCAGAAAACCTGCAAGTTCATCACAGTACCCACCTTTTTCAGCTTGTTAAAATTAATTTAACATCCATGAGGAAAAAATAAATAGTTGAAAGTTACCTTTGCTGCTGCGCTTTAGACAGGACACACCTTTGGATTTCACAGTCATTTCCAAAATTCGGAACTACTAATAGGACAAATTTAAAGTTCTCTCTCCCTATGCAGAAGTTCTTCTGATGTCAGCTGAAAGGCAAGCATTTGAAGAATACAGACCCTGCACATAATGTGTATGCTCTATGGGACAGTGTATCATTACATTATTTCCACTCTTAATTGGCACCTCATTTGCTTCTAAACTGTCATTGTAAAGTAGTTTCTGTCTAGATGAGTCTAAAGGAGAACAAACATAGAATTCTGCGCACCGTGGCATATTACAATTCACTTTCATTAGATGTTTGTTAAATCTCTGTGATACAGAAATAAGTAACTGTTTCACAGGATTAATGGTTGGAGGTGATTTCAATTAAACACTTGCTAAGTGCTTTAAAAGTCCTCTTCTATAGAATGCCAGGTAACACTTTAGATTAATTAGTTCATCACGTTTGCACAGTGTTTTGGAAATGTAGAGCACTAAATAAATAAGGAGAGAGATTATTTTACTATCTGTTAGGTTTTGTCAGTATCATAGATAACTTTCTACTAGTGGAAACTTACTGGATGCTTAAAATAATGAAGTACTCATAAGTGCCAGTTAAGGTACAATATTACTTACATGGTATTAACAGTTAAACTGAATTGTATTTGATTGTTATTTAACATTAAAGTGGGAATATGCCCATACCAAAGAACTCTGTGCAAAGAGAAAATTGTTACACTATTAAAAGAATGGAAAGGAACAGCTGAGGGAAGGTAGGTAAATATCCAAATCCTCAAAGTTCTTACAAGCTCTCAAATAAATGTCAATAAGTAAATTATCACAGTGCAGATTCTGAAACCAACCTTAACTCTACTTTCTCACTCTGCCCACCGCAGTATAAGGCCAGAACCCCACTTACACCCACACACCTTACATTTCCAAGGTGCACTGCAAATCACCACAGGCCCACTGCATTTGGCTCACAATCATTCCATTCACCTGTCCATTATGGGCCAGAGACACCACTATCTTGCCCCTTATCTTCCATATACAAATCCACAGACTCAACCATAGGCGCCGACTTTTAGTTTTCCCTGGGGGTGCTCCATCCCTGCTCCACTCAAGGCCCTGCCCCCACTCCCTGAGGCCCCGCCTTTGCCCTGCCTCTTTCCTCCCTGCTCCACACCCTCCCCGAGGCTCCTGCTCACTCACTGCTCTCCGCCCTCCCCAAGTCCCTCCCTGAGCCCCCGATCAACTGTTTGGCAGTGTTGTTGAATAGCTGTGGCTGGTGGATGTTGAGCACCCACTGTTTTTTTCTGTGGGTGCCCCCGTGGGTGCCTATAGACTCAACCCTCCCTCACTGTTATCAAGAGACTACACCCATTCACCCACCCTCAGGCTGAAAATTCCACCATGTCCTCCCTATACATCTTCCTACTGTAACTCAGAGACTATCACCATAAAGATGAAGACCAACAACCTGCTTCTCCTCTGCCTTGTATCTTTTATCATTTACACAGGGGAAGCACGTGTAAAATGTTTCCATACCCACTTTAGAGTCACTTTTCACAGGTGATTACACAAATGCAGACCCCATGTCACCACTTTTACCCAAATCACTATGAGTGAACTTATTCCTGTGCAGAAGTCCAGCAAAAAAACCTATGCAGCACTTGAATTTTCTCAATAGGACATGAGTAGAAGTTAAGTGGTGCATAGGCCTCGTGCTGGACCTCTGCACCTCTTCCCTAGTTACTGGACAACGCTGCTTTAATGATCTCTAGCCTGAACACAGACTAAGCCCAATGGAAAAATAACTTGGGAGGGGGGAAGACCACATCTACAAAATAAAAGTCTTTCACCTTGGACTATGATCATTAACAAGTCTCATGTTCAGGTCTACCTTTTTTTAACCAGTAGGTGACGCTAGCAATTTTCACATTTGCTAGTGTTTATCAGAAATTTTTTTTTAGTTCAGAATACAGTATGATTCAAAACCATTTTTATCCAAAATGCCACATTATCGAAATCCCGTCCTTGTCCCCTATGCTGGAGGACAATGGAAAGGATTCAGATAAAGAGGAGGTTCAGATAATAGAGCAGAGGACCCCGGCCAGGACTTCAAAGAGCCCCCAGCTGTGCGGGAGGCCACCCTGCTGCTGAATGACATCTGCAGCAGTGCAGGGATCCCTCTGGAACCCTGCTGTCCTGGGAGGGAGGGAGCTGGGCCCTGATGTTGGAGCTGCAGAGGGCTTCTTTTGCTACAGCGGAGCTGGTAATGCCCAATCCCTGCAGGTGCAAGGTGCAGGGAAGGCTATAATCCTGAAGGAGCGGAGCCGAGCAGAGACTCCTCTCTCCACCCCCACTGCAGGGAAGGCTACCCGCTGCTGAATGGCTTTTTCTCTCTCTATTATGCAAATAAAATCCATGTCCCCCATGCTAGTTGGATAATTGGGGGTATGCTGTAAATATTGATTTTTTTCATTTTTCTTATACCTCTAAATCGTATCCATAGGCACTGTATTTGCTGCATTCATCTAGATAGATATATTTCAAAAAGGCAATGAAAATGTACCTAAGACCACATTATTTTTAGATGCATTTGATCCAAACTTTCAAACCTTTTCTGGAACCATGAAGTTCAGATGTGGATTCTGACTTTCTTAGAGTTCAAGTTTTTTCAGATTCTGGGTTTTGGATCAGTCTTTATAACAGTAAGACTTAGTAATGAAGCTCAGGTCTACATCTGAACTTTCCTACATCTGGAGGGGTGTTTGAATGTAGGGCCTTCATTAAACCTCATCTCCAATTTCTAGAAAGAAACCCCCCCCCCATGTTCTCTCCACCTCCTCCTTAAGGACTCCTGCATATTCTGGATGGTATGCATATATATTACAAGTTATAAGTGACATTTTTAGTGTTACAGGTGACCTTTAAGCTTTTGTGGTTTCTCCTGCAAACTGTTTTTTGTTTCCTCCTTATTTCTGTCACAAAGAATTCTCCCAGCATCTGTCATCTGTAGATTTATAACGAACCCAGCGTGCTATTTGCTGTGTCAAATCAGTTCATTAGCAGTTTCACCAATTGCTTCTTTTTTTCAGTGTTTCTTTCCATCACTGCTGCCAGCTGTGTCCTATTTCCAAAGCTTCATCTAACAGCGTAAAACAGCTTGGAACAGTGAGGTAGATTTTAGCAGATTAAAGATTGCACTGTAATACACTAGACTTAATCCTAATGCTGGGTAAACTCTTTATATGCTATCTTTCCCTCAAGATTACAAAGATTTATGTAACCATATTTTTTCACATCCAAAGGAGCTTAAAAGAATAGACATAGATTGTTCTGGGTGTTGAATAAAAGCAGTAAACCCAGATAAAGTACTTCTGTTCCTCAGATACTGTATTAGAACATAGCATTTTTGATTGAGTGGTCATCAGATATATGAATGAATGGGAGAAGGGGGGAGGAAAAGCAAGCATAATTATTCCTTGAAGGGATATTATAAATTGTACTTCATGTGCTAAAATAGCTTATAATATTATAAGAAATTTGCTACATAAGGCACATTAGTTTAAAAATCCTGATTTTAATGAAGCTATACAGCTTATTTAAGTAAATCTTTATTCTCCCCATCTAATATTCTCATTTTCTTGTAGAAACACTGTGTAAATTGAAACTGTAAGTGGAAGGTGGTAGTTTGAATTAAGTAGGACTGTTTATAACCATATGCTAAATGTAGCAGCTTCTGTGTAAACAGAGTTATCTTTAAAAGTCTTTTTTTAAGTTTGTTATTTAAGGGTAAGAGAGGAGAGGATGTTTTTTTTTAAAGGAAGTATTCAATCAGGGTCACACGGCTCAGATTCACCATCATTTTTTCAGTGAGGTCCTAATTTTACCCTGTTTTATAGGTGAATTGTTTGAAAATGCAGAGAGATCAAATGATTTGCGATGAGCTAGTGGCTTATGGCCTTTGCTCTAACCACTGCGTCTCTGAGTTTGTTCTCATTTACTCCCTAATATAACCTTATAGACAATATCCATGTTGGCTAGAGCTGAAAGAAGTGACAGCAACAATGATCTTACAAATCAGTGATGCACAGAAGAGAATATTTTTCACCTACTGGGATGAACTCTTAAAAAGTGTAATGGACAAATCATTTTTGCTGTATGAATTTTACTGAATGCTTATCATTATTGTTGTCTAATTTGAATGTATACTTTGTGCGTGTTCTCCATTCAGTCAACTTTTGATGATAGGGAGAAAATTGTGATATTATTACTATCTCAGAGCACCAGCTCCCTCCTTCTCATCCTTCAGATCTCTCTTGAAAACCCACCTCTTCTATCAGGCCATATGTACTATTGATGTTTCCATATCATCTGTTTATATTTTATTGGAATGGTGATAGGGCACTGTCAGTAGCATGTGTGACTTAATAGAGTTAAATGGGTTTTGAAGAGGGATCTAAATGATGAGGGGAAGGAGCTCAGTGTTCTGGGATAGGGAGAAAATTGTTTTATTGTTATTACTACTCAGTGGCAGCCAAAGCTGCATGCACATTACGCACATTATGCACGTACATGCTTACCATTGGCAGGGGCAAAGCTGCCTGAGGCAGGGGGGAAGAGGGAGAGCAAAGGGGGCATTTGAGAGGGCCCCAAACTGAATGGTATTGCAACCACTCACTAAAATTTGGCTGGGGGCCTCTCCGTTGTGACACAGAGACGTCGGGGCCAAACCTTAATGATGCCATACTATGTTAATGTGTGAGTGATTAAGTTGTGTGTACCATATGTCCCTGTTACTCACTGTAAAACAGCCTATGCCAGATGGGTTATATAATGGACCAGATTCTGCTAGCCTTACTTGTACATGTTCAATGTAGTCCTGTAGAAGCAAATGGTATTACATAGTTTATTATGATGTAGCCTTTTGGTGATCTTGATCATCTACTTTTTTGGAAAAGGCACATGTAAAAATACACAACTACAATAGATACATGTGTATCATTGTCTGCTATTGTGTATTAGCCAATGTATGTCAGACAGATTCCATGAAAGTCATTCAAGATGCATCCTGAATATGGCTTCTTCAGAGCCCTGGCATATTCACGGCATCCCTTACATATCCACAGTAAATCAGGTCCTGTGGAGCCTTCTCTCTACTCGTGCATCACTTTGAGGCTGTTAAAAAATGTCTGACACTATATTGCACTATTTGAGAAGTATGATTATAATGCATATGTGTAAAGGGGTGAAATATACGTTCTGCAAGCAACCTCATTGTTACATTGCTTGTATTTTGTGTGCTTAATCATGCAAATCATCGTCAGTTTTTTAATGGGATTTCCTACATTTCTTAATATAAAAAATAAACCATTCCGCATCATGTAATTACATGGCTAAACAACATCAAAACACCCTGGCCAGTGAAAAGTGTGCATTGACTGCTTTATTCAGGGCCCAATCCCAGGGCCGCCCAGAGGATTCAGGGGGTCTGGGGCAAAGCAATTTCGGGGGCCCCTTCCATAAAAAAAGTTGCAATACTCTAGTAACATGTATTTGGAAATGTAAAAAGTAACCAGTGAAATACATTCAAAAATTAAATTTTAATAATTTGAAAATACACAAAATACATTATTTAAAAACATTAAATGCTTTAATGGTATGTATACATTTGCAATTACATAATGGGCTGTCGCTGGGTGATGGTGATGGTTGGTGCCAATGGGCTGTCGCTGCTTGGGGGTGGCGCTGCTGTTGCCCAGAGCTGGGTGGGGACCTGGGCTCTGGGTCAGGGGGTGCCCGACTCACAGGGGCTGTGCTCAGAGCTGGGGGTCAGGGCTGTGGGGGGATGGGGTCGGGGGGTGCCCAGCTCACAGGGGCTGGGCTTGGAGCTGGGGGAGGGATAGCTCAGTGGTTTGAGCATTGGCCTGCTAAACCCAGGGTTGTGAGTTTTTTTGGGGAGGATAGCTCAGTGGTTTGAGCATTGGCCTGCTAAACCAGTGTTGTGAGTTCAATCCTTGAGGGGGCCATTTAGGGATCTGGAGCAAAAATCCATCTGGGGATTGGCCCTGCTTTGAGCAGGGGGTTGAACTAGATGACCTCCTGAGGTCCTTCCAACCCTGATATTCTATGAGCTTCTATGAGTCAGGGCTGCGGGGGATGGGGTCGGGGGGTGCCCGGCTCAGAGGGGCTGGGCTCGGAGCTGGGGGTCAGGGCTGCGGGGGATGGGGTCGGGGGGGGCCCGGCTCAGAGGGGCTGGGCTCGGAGCTGGGGGTCAGGGCTGCGGGGGATGGGGTCGGGGGGTGCCCGGCTAAGAGGGGCTGGGCTCGGAGCTAGGGGTCAGGGCTGTGGGGGGGATGGGGTCGGGGGGTGCCCGGCTCAGAGGGGCTGGGGGTCAGGGCTGTAGGGGGATGGGGTCAGGGGATGCTCGGCTCAGAGGGACTGTGCTCACACCTGGGGGTCAGGGCTGTAGGGGGATGGGGGTCAGGGTTAGGGTTCAGAGGGGCTGGGCTCAGAGCTAGGGGTCTTGGCTGTCGGGAGGTTTCCGGCTCAGAGGGGCTGGGGGTCAGGGGGTGTCTAGCTCCATGGGACCTGAGCTCCAGCCGCTCGGAGCCCCGCCCCCTTACCATGCGGCTCTGAGCGGGAGGAGCTCAGACCACGCCGCTGCAGCGCTGCCCGGGGCCGCTCCTGGACGCAGCGTGCTGAGGCGCCGGGAGATGGGGGAAGGCGGAGGCGGGGGGGGGGGAGCCTCTGACATTCTCATGGGGGCCTGGGGCAAATTGCCCCACTTGCCCCCCCCCCCCCTCGGTGGCCCTGCCCAATCCTGGGAGGTGTTGATCGCCTGTAAGTCCTTTACAAGTTCAGGCACTCAATACAGCTGAGAAAATCACCTGACATAAAACTGAGCTATTATTCAATGTGCTGCTACTGTACTTTTTAACTTTGTAAATGTCTGAGACACATTTATTTCACACTGTGACACTAAGTTAACCATGCACATGTGCAGTGGATTCTTCTTGTGCTTAGAACACTGGTAAGAGTGCTAACAAAATCTCATCCTCAAAATACTGCGTATTCACAAAGAGTGATTTTTAAACCCTCACAGTTAGTCCAGACCAAAACCAGAACACTCAATATGGGCTATATTACATTTCACCTATCTAGTCCCATTTGTTTTAGCATTAAAGCTTGTTCAAAAAGGGTTGTAAGAATTTTTGGAATTCATTTTTTAAATTGATTTTGTTCAAATTTCTGCTCTATTTCCTTCTCCCCACAGTCACATCTAAGCAGAGACCATGGATGAAGAACTTCAGCTTGATGAGTTAAAGTTTCATAAAATTACAAGCGATTAAAAACAGGGGTTATAATGGTGACACTTTAAGCAACTTTATCTATGGCTAACATTTAAGAAGGACTTATTATAATAATAAGAATAAACATTGTAGATAGGAAAGATCTAATTAAGTAATCTAAAACCCTGGTCCATACCTTAGTCAGTTATCATCTGGAATACTATAAACACCTCCTCTTTAGTCTCTCTTCCTTCCCTTGCTCCATTCTATCCAAAATGCAGTTCCCAAAATCATCTTCTGTTCCAGCTGTTCTCAGCATGCATCTTCCTTTCACTCTCCTTCTGCATCCAGTTCTAACTATACAACCTCACATTCAAGAGTTCTACAGAACTCTGCCTCCACTTACCACACATCCCTGTTCTCAACACCTACCACATCCCGTCTTGGTCTCTGTGCCCTGCCCAAGTTTCTCTTGATAGCTTCCTTTGTCTCTATCTATTGAATTCTCAGTTTCTTTCCTGCAGCCCTTGACACTTGGAACAGGTACCCAATATAATATTTGCCAGTTGCATTCCCTTTCTGCCCTGAAAACACATCTGGGGACTGGCCCCATCCCACTCTGAATTTTTATTGCTCTCTCTGGTAACATTTTATGACAAATGAGCCCAATTCTATTCCCATTCAAGTGAATGGGAACTTTATTATTGATTTGACAGGCTCAGGCCCTTAGGAGGGAATCCCTTTGAAGCGGAGACTTTGCTAGTTGTTCTGAACTCTTAAATATTGTACATAATAGTGTATATTTTGTATAGCTATAGAAAAAGTATTTTAGAATAGATCATTCAATGCCTATTGCAGGTTTGTTCACAGCAAAGTATATTTTCCAAAACTTTGGACAATCTAGTTACAGTGCCAGATCCTCAGCTGGTGTAATTCAAAATAGCTCCATTTACTTCAGCGGAATTATGCTGATGTAACCTGATCATGATTTGGCCCATAATCACTAATCAATGGGTTTTCCACTTCTGTTATTGAGACTAATCCTAAATAAATCTCCCCATATGGGAGTTTCTCCAACATTCTGTAAACAAGGTAGTTTTTTATTATTAATAACAATGTCAGTCCCATTTGAGAATGAAAATTATCTCACTGGCTATTTTCTTTATGATTCTGACTATTCTCTGAAGAGTCAGAAAAAAATCCAAATACAACAACTTAAAATACATCTTGCATGGTAGGAGAGGCCTAGAAGAGAGTGAGGTGTGATTTTTTTTTTCTTGGAAGTTAGCCAAAATCATTGAGTAGAGAGAACAACCCTAGACTCTGAGTCCCAAAGCCATGTTCAAGTTGTTCAGTCTAAATTCCACATCTAGAATCAATGTTCAAAATAACAGGGCTGCCAACAGCATTGTGAATAACGCATGTGACACTTTGAGTTTTTAAAATATTTTTGTTGCGCTGGAGATGTGTAAAGCACATATTTATATACCGCTCTGCTCTCTCGTATGTCAGTGTCTGCTCGTTCAAGGTTCTAAAATGTCTGTATTTGCCAATATTTTCTAAGTGAAATCAGAACAGAAGTATTATGTGGGTGGGCAGTCACTCTATTAGAAGAAGAAAATGCTTCAAGTGTAACATGTCTGACAAACTCCGAGTTCCAGTTTAGTTGCTGAGTTTTTGGTCTGAGGGCCAAATCCTAATCTGTTGTAATTCAGCATAACTCTATTGTATTCAGTGGAGCTACACTGATTTACACCATCTGAACCCCAAGATATCTAATAAAAAAAAAACTCTGACAGGTGTTTAAAGCTATTAGCAGCATAATCCTGAAAGTAGCTGTGTTTATCTACAATTGTGTATGCCAAATTCTGTTCTTTGTTATACCTATAAACCCTTGCTGAGGTCAGAACAGAAAGCTTAACTCTGCCCATTTTAATATTCTTTAATGCCCCCAAAGTATAGCTTTTAACAACAAAATGAAATAGAATAGAACTGTGGGAGCTTAGATCCTTAATCTTAACTATGGGTAGAAATGTGCTGGGAATAGGGAATTCACTGCTGACTAGTTGGAGTGATATCAGCCATTGAATGCAATTACCCAGGTTGAATAGAGGTGAAAATAATGGGAAGGATTTTATTTCAGATAAAATTTTACAAAAGTTTATAATTGTCATTTCTTTTTGTTTTCTTTTCACATACACTCCTGATTATCACCACCTTAAATTATAGGCACATCAGAATTTTTAATATATCCAAACTGTGGTAGAATGTCTTTAGTAATCACATTAATCCAAGCTGCACAGCTAGAAAAGCAAAATCTTTCCCCAAGATTCACAAATTCTTCTCTAAGACTGAAATCACTAAATTTCATCTGAATTTTTTACCCAAGATTTGGCTCTGCTCTAATTTGTAATACTAAATATTTGAAAACCATTATGTTCCTATTGTAAAATTTATATTGAATTCTGTCTGCTTCCCAATTCACATCATGTGGAAAGCATATGGAGGATTTTAATCTAAGTTGCTTTTCACCCTGAACTACAGCAGAAACCACCAGACACATTGTATGTGTTGGGATAGTGGTGGCGCTTTAAAAAGAGCAAGTTAATAAACATGCAATCTTATCTTAGTATCTGCGGTGTTGCTTTATGCTTCCTTATACTTACTAAAGGAAATACTTTGAATATGGCAAATACCAAGGTTATCTTGCTGCAAATATCTCCGGCATTTAAACTTTTTAAGGCCCACCACCATTTGAGTGTGTGTGTGTGATATGCTGTTCCTCAGTGGTGATTTGCTAGTCTTTGGCTTAAAGGAGGGCTGTGCTGTTCAGCACATCTCTAGCTTGGTTACGGATGTGTAATATTTTGCGTTTGAATGGGAGCACTTGGAAACTGTTCCCTTCTGCCCTGGCTTATCCCTTTCCTCCATGTTTTGGTATTGCCTTGTTTGCAGATTGTTCTCTCTCTCTTTGGTTAAGGAGAGATTTTAGAATCACATGTGATCTCAAAGGAGCCGGAGCCTTTCTTTAGACTGAAAAGCTCTTCAAACAGGACTCAGTCCATTAAGATGACATTTATCACTGTCTGAATTTCCACTGAGTTTTTTCTATACAGATGTAAATTTAACATTATCTGGCCTTTAAAGGGAGACCTCTTGATAGCAAAACAAAAATTGAAAGGAACCAATGGGTTATAGCAACACAAACCATTTGAACACATTCTGCTGGTTTACCATTGTATATGAAAACACATAGAAAGATTACAGCTGGGCCTCATTATTTTCTAAGAGAAGTGCGGGACAGGTGAGAATGTTTGATTTCTCCGTATTTCTTGAATTGCTTCAGCATGGTGCTTACTCAGTGGGCAAAATCACAGAGAAGCAGAAAAAGAGAGAGAAAAGCATCTGGCAAACAAAGCATTGTCTCTTAATATCCAGTATCTCAAAAATGATTTTTATAGAGGAAAAAAAGAAAATGTTGAAGTATTTTTTACAACAAACAGGGTCATTTCAAAAAGTGGAATTTCATGGCCTTTTCACAAGTGCCTGGAAGCCTTTGACAGCAGTTCCATAACTACACGCAGAGAGATATATGAAATGAAACACTTAACATTTTATCAACCAGTACAAGAAAAATAAAAGCCTAGTTTGCTATTTTTTAAAATGAGTGAATACTGAAAAATGCCTCCAACTTGAGTGATGTTTAACAATATATTCAAAACATCTAAGAGCTGGAATGTGGTGCTATTCTGCCTCCTTTGTCCCTGTATGCTGGTGTGACAGAGCTCCCTTGGTCAGATGGGGTGTTGGACTGAGTTCACTGGATCTGGCAGGGTGGTCAGCGCTCCTCTTGCCTGAGTCTCTATGGTACTTACATTCTGGGCTATGAAGGGTGTTAGTTTCAGTCCCACTGGAGTGCGCAGGTTTTGCCCTTAAACTTAGTGGGGTCAGCTAGTCCTGGCCAGAAACCCCTGTGGTTCTAAAGTCTCTCAGGGGTTGGTAGGGGAATCCAGGCCCACTCACTCACTGGCTTCCAGCTCAGGGCCCTTAAACCAGGCTGGTAGAATCAGGCCGCAGCAATTCCGCCTGCTGTGCTCTGAGCTCCTTTCTATTTCCCTTGGTTTCTGTAGGCTTCTCCAGCCTGTAAATCCAGTCATTATCCCTTCTCTAGTGCCATGGCTTCTCACCAGCTTGCTGGCAGGAGTCTCCTTCTCCAGCCTACTTGCTCCTCTGGCAGCCACCCCGTCCCTCTGCTTCTCAGCGCTTCTATTTTCCCAGCTGTTGTGAGGCTGCCAATCAGTGCTGGCCAGTAGTTCCTGCATTAACCTTTTGGTTGCCAGTCCAGCTTGGGATATATACATCCCATCACAGTCCCCTAAATATAAAGAAAAATAAATTATTATTATTCAAGTGATTTGCACATGTGCATCACAGTCTTGCAGACTGGAGGATACAATGAAAATAATCTCATAGACTTTAAGGTCAGAAGGGTCCATCATGATCGTCTAGTCTGACCTCCTGCACAACGCAGGCCACAGAATCTCACCCACCCACTCCTGTAACCTATGCCTGAGCTATTGAAGTCCTCAAATCATGATTTAAAGACTTCAAGGTGCAGAGAATCCTCCAGCAAGTGACCCGCGTCCCACGCTGCAGAGGAAGGCGAAATCCCCCCAAAGCCTCTGCCAATCTGCACTGGAGGAAAATTCCTTCCCGACCCCAACTATGGTGATCAGCTAAACCCTGAGCAGGGGGGCAAGACTCACCAGCCAGACACCCAGGAAAGAATTCTCTGTAGTAACTCAGATCTCACCCTATCTAACATCCCATCACAGACCACTGGGCATATTTACCGCTAATGATTATAATCAAAGATCAATTATTTGCCAAAATTAGGCTATCCCATCATACCATCCCCTCCATAAACTTATCAAGTTTCGTCTTGAAGCCAGATATGTCTTTTGCCCTCACTACTCCCCTTGGAAGGCTGTTCCACAACTTCACTCCTCTGATGGTTAGAAACCTTCGTCTAATTTCAAGCCAAAGCTTCCTGATGGCCAGTTTATATCCATTTGTTCTTGTGTCCACATTGGTACTGAGCTTAAATAATTCCTCTCCCTCCCTGGTATTTATCCCTCTGATATATTTATAGAGAGCAGTCATATCTCCCCTCAGCCTTCTTTTGGTTAGGCTAAACAAGCCAAGCTCTTTGAGTCTCCTTTCATAATACAGGTTTTCCATTCCTCGGATCATCCTAGTAGCCCTTCTCTGTACCTGTTCCAGTTTGAATTCATCCTTCTTACACATGGAAGACCAGAACTGCACACACTATTCCAGATGAGGTCTCATCAATGCCTTGTATAACGGTACTAACACCTCCTTATCTCTACTGGAAATACCTCGCCTGATGCTTCCCAAGACCGCATTAGCTTTTTTCATGGCCACATCACATTGGCAGCTCAAAATCATTCTGTGGTCAACCAATACTCTGAGGTCCTTCTCCTCCTCCGTTACTTCCAACTGATGAGTCCCCAGCTTATAACAAAAATTCTTGTTATTAATCCCTAAATGCATGACCTTGCACTTTTCACTATTAAATTTCATCCTATTACTATTACTCCAGTTTACAAGGTCATCCAGATCTTCCTGTATGATATCCTGGTCCTTCTCTGTATTGGCAATACCTCCCAGTTTTGTGTCATCTGCAAACTTTATTAGCACACTCCCACTTTTTCTGCCAGGGTCAGTAATAAAAAGATTAAATAAGATTGGTCCCAAAACCACTAGTAACCTCCCTCCAGCCTGACAGTTCACCTTTCAGTATGACCTATTGTAGTCTCCCCTTTAACCAGTTCTTTATCCACCTTTCAATTTTCATATTGATCCCCATATTTTCCAATTTAACTAATAATTCCCCATGTGGAACCATATCAAATGCCTTACTGAAATCAAGGTAAATTAGATCCACTGAGTTTCCTTTGTCTAAAAAATCTGTTATCTTCTGAAAGAAGGAGATCAGGTTGGTTTGGCACAATCTACCTTTTGTAAAACCATGTTGTATTTTGTCCCAATTACCATTGACCTCAATGTCCTTAACTACTTTCTCCTTCAAAAATTTTTCCAAGACCTTGCATACTACAGATGTCAAACTAACAGGCCTGTAGTTACCTGGATCACTTTTTTTCCCTTTCTTAAAAATAGGAACTATGTTAGCAATTCTCCAGTCATACGGTACAACCTCTGAGTTTACAGATTCATTAAAAATTCTTGCTAATGGGCTTGCATTTTCATGTGCCAGTTCCTTTAATATTCTTGGATGAAGATTATATGGGCCCCCCCGATTTAGTCCCATTAAGCTTTTCGAGTTTGGCTTCTACCTCGGATGTGGTAATATCTACCTCCATATCCTTATTCCCATTTGTCATCCTGCCATTAACCCTAAGCACCTCATTAGCCTCATTAAAGACTGAGGCAAATATTTGTTTAGATATTGGGCCATGCCTAGATTATCCTTAACCTCCACTCAATTCTCAGTGTTTAGCGCTCCCACTTCTTCTTTCTTTGTTTTCTTCTTATTTATATGGCTATACAACCTTTTACTATTAGTTTTAATTTCCGTTGCAAGGTCCAACTCTACATGGCTTTTGGCCTTTCTCACTTTATGCCTACATGTTCTGACCTCAATAAGGTAGCTTTCCTTGCTGATCCCTCCTATCTTCCAGTCCTTGTAGGCTTTCTGCTTTTTCTTAATCACCTCTCTGAGATGCTTGCTCAACCAGCTTGGTTTACAACTCCTGCCTATGAATTTTTTCCCCTTTCTTGGGATGCAGGCTTCTGATAGTTTCTGCAACTTTGACTTGAAGTAATTCCAGGCCTCCTCCACCTTTAAATCCACAAGTTCTTCAGTCCAATACACTTGTCAATCACTGGTCAAGTGACAGCAACTTTATTATAACTTAAAAACAGCACAACAAGATATGCATACTGATAGGAAATGCTGGGAGCAGTGAATGCAGGGGAGGCAATAGCTGCTGCCCTGAACTGTCATCAGACTGGCCCTTCTTTTAGTGCTTGGATCATGAGCAACCCCCATTGGCTCCTATACTATAGGATAAGGGCCTAACTGCTTAAGGCCTAACTACTCAAGGAACTGATGGTGGATTTGCATGATTTCAGGGCCTGTACCCTGTGCGGGCTACTATATGAGGAAACCCTGAACCTCGCCACAAGAGTCTGAGCTTCCTTGAAAATCCAGCACCTTATGGCACACAAGGCAGATTGATGCCTAATTTGCAGGAAAGCATATTAACTCATCTTTCAACTTCTGTGACATTGGGAGATCCCGTGCCCCTAGCCTACCCCTTCCAAAAATCATTCTAAAATCCCCAGGGGGAATCATACTTGCTATCAGGAGAAGCCACCCACAGTTGTGATTCAGAGAGAGGGAAGAGGGAAGGGTGGTCAACAAACATTTAATTAATTTTACCCATAACATATGCTGATTTGTTCATGCACTCAATCCTGCCAACTGCGAAACACCCCGATTACCTGATGCCAACACATAACTCCATGTACCTTCTTGTTAAGTGCTTTGAGATGAAAGGGGCAATTTCAGAGTTAAGTATTAATATTATCATTGTATACACACACAAAGCCACAGCTGAATTTAACATTACCCATCCATTGCGTAGTTCATACGGGAAGGAAGGTGCGATATTGCAATGCTGGCTCTTCCAGGAAGTTCCACATCACCATCTTTTGGAGGTGCAAAGATTGACCAATAGTATCCTCCTAAGGGCACCATAGTGGTGCTTTGGGGGTTGATGGTCAACATTCCTTAGCACAAGATGTTTACTAGATTCTTTGTACTTCTGTATCTTCCAACCACTGATCTAAAACCATTTTACAGTAATTGATTAATCAATCTCACAACATCCCTTTGAGGTAGGTAGGTAAATATTATTAACCTCAATTTACAGGTGTGGAAACTGAGATTCAGAGAGCATACTTGGCAAAGTCACTGATCAAGTCAATAGCACTGCCAGGAATAGAACCCAGATCTTTTTACTCCTTGTCCTGTGTTCTAAGAACTAGACAATTCTCCTATTATATTCTTCACTAAAAAATATCAATATTCAAGGTGTCAAAAGAGTTAAGACATCCTACATGGCCAGTAAGCAAACAGATTATTTTATTATTAATTCTGAATCACAAAGGCACAATTTTTCTACCCAATAAGAAAGATCATCTACAAATGTGAACCCAAGGTGCACAGCATGCAGTATCCCTTATTGGTATAAAATGATTCTGCTCACGTTTTTATATTTTTCAAAAGAGGCAGGATAAAGTGTCAGCTTAATCTGCCTTCAATGGTGTTTATGAATTGTACCAGCTTCTCAACTTTATTAACCTCCACTCCTTTTGCTGTTGGTAGCCTCCTAGGGAGGTTCTCATTCACTGGTCAATAATTATGCCAGAATCTGATGATATTTAATTCAGAATAGCATGACCATCATTTGTCTTGATATCACATATTGGAAATGTTTCTCTCTATATATGTAAATAGAATCCTTTTCTACAAACAGAATGCCATCCCATAATTTGAAAGTAGACTGTTAAGGGGGACTATTCCTTCATTGTGAAGCAGCGCAGAACACACATACACAAGTGATGTCCCTATGCCTCATACCCACATCGATTTATAAAAAGACCAGTCTCAGAGAGAACGTTTAAAGCCTGATGGATTCTAGCGTTATGTTCTCTTTCTATATATTCCCTAATCCCACATTAGGATTCACACCTCAGACTCCTGCGCCTATGCACATTCCAGTTAGTTCGGCCCAAGCTAGTGGATGCAGAATTTGTGTGTGTGTGTGTGTGAATGAGAAGAATCAGCTGAGCAGTGATGGATGAGCAGAGGGCAGTGAATTGAATCTGCTGGGGGTGATTCTGCTGCTGCTTGTTTCCTCAGGCTCAGGTTTGTGAGGGGGAGGCAACAGGGGGAGATTCCGGGCAATCAAGGACAGCTGGGAGGAGAGGGAGACAGACCATGGTCTCTGGCACCCTGAGAGGGTCTTGGTCTTGTGGCCAGGGGTGTATTAGAACCCGTCCAGTGTGAGGTCCAATGAAGCCTTAGCAGCTGAAGGAACTACAGGATATGAGGCACTACTAGATATTATTTCAAGACTAGGGCTGATACCACAGTGCTCCTGCACCTCGTGAGGGGGTGGCATTTTCAGTGTGTTTCCCGTGGCTCCATGGGCTTGCTACATTTTCACTCAGAGGAATTCCTGCTGTCCAACAGTAGAGAGATGGAAGAAAACTTCACACTCAACTAGTTACTCAGGTAAATTTTGGATATACTTTGATAGAGGGGCACGATCAAGGATTTTTAAACCCATAGTTTGACCTCACTTTAAATTATGACGACTGGTAGGAAATATTTTCTGAATTCTGAATGTCTATGAATGTTTTCAATACACCCCACTACCGATGAAACAGTAAGGTTTGACTAGCTGTTATTCACGTGGAAGCAACAAAAACACCAATTTGTACCTTGAAATTCATTTTACTGGTTCTGCTGCAGCAGAAACAAATGAAGAAAAAAAGAAACCCACTGATTGTTTTGCTCGTATTCCTGGCAATGCTGGGTCGCTCAAGAACATCAGTTAGAGCTAGAGCTTGTTGGAGGGGGGCAAACATTTTCACAAAAATGTTGTGATTTCCCCTCCTCCCCCCCTTTTATTTCCATTGGAATTTTCCAGGTGGCTCTTGTTAGACCTCCCTGTGAAAGAAATGACTAAGAAGTTAAGAAAGGAGGGAGACTATGATCTTAAAGTCTCATCTGTAAGTATCTCAGAAACAACAAGAGAAGCAGGAATTGCATGCTGAACTCTAGCATAGTAAAAACAAGTTCCTAACTTGTGGAGAGTCTGCCTTCTGTGTTGTGTATTAAAATAAGAACAAAAGACTCTGTGGATTTTTTGGGAGCTTCCCGATTAAATCCACTCCTAATGCTCAAAGAGAGCCGTTTAGTTATATATATTCATTAGTTGTAATATCCTTTTAAAAATAAAATTCCTTTCTCTCTTCCATTTTGTAAACATTGATATTTCCCTTATGTTCTATATTGAACTGAAATTATTACAGCTGATTTTGTTTACTTCTCTGAGTGAACCAACAGTAGCACTATTTTTGATATTGTTTTCCCTTATCTTGCCTTCTAAGCATGCAAAATGTGCTGCTTGTCAGCGCCATTGACACTGTGATGCAGCCCAGAATGCAATTCTAAAGGGTCTCAGAATAGAAGTACAGTATCACTTATATAAGAGAATATGTAGGCTGTATTTGAGGCACTCCTCTTGTTTATGCTTTGAGACTAATCTGGTTTCTACCTGTGGTGTCATACGCAGGTGGCAGCTTTCTCCATAATGATGAATGCAAACTACTGACTTTGTAATAATTTGTGTATGTTACGTTAAACCAGGCACATAGAGCATAACCTGTATTTCTTGCCCTGGATGGCTTCTATTGCACAATAAAGACAACACCCAAAAGAAGGAATAAAAAATATCCAGGTGAGAGGCTCGCTCTGTAATATTGTGCAGCTGAACTGAAACACAAAATGACAACTATCCCTCTAGCAGACAGGGGGCACTCCTCTAAATTTAATGGTACAGTTCACACAAAGCAGAATAACTGCATCTCTCTTCAGTTACATAGCTGTACACACCACAGTGGAGCTTTCTGCACATTATATCATCACAGAATAGGAAAAGTTTCTTTCCAGTGTCCAGGCTAGAAATGCAAATTAAGAAGACTGCCACTTAAGCTTTCTATTACCCTTGAGGGGATATTATAAATTGTGCTTCATGTACCATAACAGCTTATAATATTACATAAATTTTGCTACATGAAAAGCATTAAGCCAAAAATCTTCTCATTTTAATGAAGTTGCAGGGCTAGTTGAAATAAAGTATTTCCCAATCACTTCAGATCCTCACTTCATTTAGTTATACATCCTTTTATTTCCTCCTGGCTGGACTACAGAAAGTCTATTTACCTGGGCTCATGCTGACAACCATTAGGAAATTCTAACTTGTACAGAATTCAGCAGTCTGTCTCTTCAGCAACACTGGCTGCCCCAAATGCATCCAGTCTGTCCTCCACGCTTTACATTATTTCCCATTGAACATAGTGTCAAATCTGAGGTCTCGGTCCTTATATTTAAGGTACCCAGCCATTTGGGGGCAAGGATACCCAATACATTGACTAATGCTCCAGGATGAGGACCACAGACAACAGCTCTACTGCAAAGGCACAATGGAATTCTCCATAGCATGTAAAGCTCATTTGCACAAGAAACAGAGCTTTCTTTCTCTTAACTCCCCTAGGAATTAGGACCACTTCCAACCTTCCACTCCAAGTGCAAAGCACACTTCTTCATCCTCGCTTTTGCTAACACAGCACAATATGCCTATCATATATTATTTTTTTTAAATCGAAACAAAACCCCATGCCCACGCAATTTTTCCTTGGGGAAGTGGAGAGGGAAAGAAAGAGCAACATCTAACAGATGCTAGACATGCTGTTTACTTCAATTCTAGAAGGCACTTATATACAACTGTGATGAGGGCTATATAAGAACCTAAGAAAAACAGAAGCTGTAGTTTGAATTAAGTAGGGCTGTTTT
This sequence comes from Emys orbicularis, assembly GCF_028017835.1. Classification (NCBI taxonomy): domain Eukaryota; kingdom Metazoa; phylum Chordata; order Testudines; family Emydidae; genus Emys; species Emys orbicularis. The sequence goes on along the minus strand of NC_088691.1, from coordinate 16,324,132 downwards.
CAATCAGACACCAAATGTGGCAGTTTCAACTATTATCTGTGTGCTCTCTCAAAAAATTCTGAGTGGAATTAAAAAATGTGGCAGTTTCATCACCCTTGTTGACTTACATAGTAGCTTCCACAAACAGTCAACAGCACAGAGGTACAGTCTAGGAGCTGTAAAAATCCACCTGTTTTGCAGCAGATTATTGTGTCATGAAAAGTGATTTCTATTGAACTGCACTGAATTTTTATTTAGATATAGATCGATACAGCTATAGACAGGTAGAATTTTAAGGCTTGATGACTGCATCTGAGATGATACAACAAATTCAGATATTTAGAATAATAAATAACTGCAGTATCTCAAATATGGTAAACATAGAGGGTCAGACTCACCAGTATGTCCCAGCTGCTCTGCACTACACTGTGACAAAAAGTAGCTATAAATCTAGTTTACCTGGAGTGCACAAAGCAGCTGAAAAGTATGGGTGAATCTGGTCTTGACTTTTTAATGGCAGCTACTATAATGTGGGGGGGGGGGTGAGGGCTTCAGCTGGGGGTGCCGACTCTGGGGTGGGTCTGGGGATGAAGGGTTTGGGAGGTAGGAGGGTGCTCCGGGCTGGGACTGAGGGATTCGGAGGGTGGGAGGGGGATCAGGACTGGGGCAGGGGGTCAGGGAATGGGAGGGGGTCAGGGGTGAAGCTCTGGGCTGCGTTTACCTCAGGCAGCTCCCGGACATAGCGGCATGTCCCCCCTCCGGCTCCTACGCGGAGGTGCGGCCAGGTGGCTCTCCGCGCTGCCCTGTCTGCAAGCACCGCCCCTGCAGCTCCCATGGGCCAATGGGAGCTGCAGAGCCAGCACTTGGGGAAGGGGCAGTGTACGGAGCCCTCTGGCTGCCCCATGTGTAGAAGCTGGAGGGGAGAAATGCTGCTGTTTCCAGGAGCCACACGGAGCTGCATTAGCCCCGCTGCGCTGCCGACTGGACTTTTAATGGCCCGGTCAGCTGTGCTGACCGGAGCTGCCGGGGTCCCTTTCCAAACGGGCATTCCAGTCGAAAGCCAGACACTTGGCAACCCTAATCAGGAGTAACTCTACTGAACTCAGTTGAGATCCACTGGAGTCAAAAAAGGCATGAGATCAAAATCAGTCCCAAATATCTTGAACCTATTATTTTTGACTGTGTTGATTTCCTTATAATTCTGTGTCCTATGTATACACATAAGCTCTAAACCATATTCTAGCAAGCGGGCAGAGGTTGTACAGATATGACTCAAATGTTTTTAAATTCCAGTCCGTTGTTTGTTTTTTCCTAGCTCCCTGTGAAAAATACATTTATCAAGCTTTCAAATCAACATTCATAACAGATGCACTAGAACCTGACTTACTTAGAAATTCATTTAGTATAGGTGTATATTCTCGGTAATTAGATTAACAGATGTTATTAAAAGGCTTTAGAGTGTGGATGCCCTAATATCTCATGAGATAGCAAGAAAATTCTATCTGCCTGTAGGTGCCAAAATAGGAAAACTTGGATGAGGATGCTTACCTCTAAGTTCATTATCCTCTGTAATACAAAGGCTTATATATCCTGATGTTGTCTGGATGTTAGTGATAGCCTTATTAACAAGCACTGCACTGACTGTGTAATTGATGAATTATAGCTGCAGAGCAAATTGCTAATTGGAAATTATGATGATCATACAACAACACAGCAATTCCATATAAACTGTAAGATACATGCATGCCATGAGTTACAAACTGTTGTCTTCTTGTGTGGAATTAAAGTAATATCTCACAGACGATTAGATGACCCTTTGCTACCTTGAACTACAGCAAAAATGAATGGGAGCAATTTTGCTTCGACAGACAATGGTAGAAAACCCAGCAAATATCAGAACTTGGCTGCATATAAAGGTCAGCCACAATCCGTTGCCTCCATCTTTTGCAGATACTTTGAAATGTTTGGGAGGTCCCTCAATATCTTGTTTATAAGAATGACAGGTCTTTATTAATTATTATTAATTATTATTTATTTTATTAATTACTGTAGACCAGAAAAGTTTGCTGTAAATGTGGTATTGCTTTTGTTTTGTTTCGTGTGTGGTTTTGGAAGAATATCATCAATAATTAATGAACAGTGATTGTTTTCAGCAACTGGCAAGCCATCCAGGAGTCTGAAAATAATTTAATGTGAATATGTAGATTGCCTCTCTTCTGCTTAAATAAACAGCTCTATAGTATTTTTTCCATGTTGCTGGTGATTACTGCAATGTTTGCACAGAATCGGGATGTGTGTAAACTGGCTTGCAAGGATATGCAATCAAAATAGTTGATTAGATGAAAAACAAATTTCATATTGCTAGATGAAAATTCTCACCGGTCTCTGCTTTCCTTATCAAGTAATTAATACATCCAGTGTTCATTCTTTCTATTGCCCTAACTGAATTCAAAACAGATTCAGATGTGAGTTTAAGAGCTTGTCTACATGGGGAAGTTAGTGCACAGTGAGCTAGGGTGTGAATTTAAAGCACAATAAGTACTCCGCACTAACTCCCTAGCTCCCTCAGACTTAAGACACTTCCAAGTGCACTTAGCTAATATGCACACAGACACTTTCACGGCAGTCAGAGAGTCCACATGGGGAGTAAGTATGGAATAGCTAGTGCACACGAGCTACTTTAGGCTTTTTCCCTGTGTAGCCAAGCGCTAAGAGAAACTGTTGTAACTTATGCCTTCCAGATCGCTTTGTACAAATGTTGCATGAGCTCAGACTGACTCAGATTAACACCCATTTATTGATGTGTAGGTTACAGTTCCTTTCAGATAGCATCTGAAGTTAGCCTACTGAATCTAAAGGAGTTTAAACTGGTATAATTTACATGCCAAGAGTTAGAAGCATGGGCGTAGTAGGAAAACAACTAAGAGTAAGGGCTAATTAAAGTACCCTCTTAAGTTAAACACCTTCTTCCAGCACTTAGATTAGAGTATGTCTACACTACAGTCCAAGGTGTGATTGCAGCACATGTACACATACCAGAATTAGTTTTAACCTAGCTAACCTGGAGTACCAATAGCAGTGAAGCTACAGCAGTATGGAGTTCAGCACGGGCTAACTGCCTAAGTAAGTACCCAGTGTCCTGAGAGGGCTTATACAGGCCACACTGAAGTCCGTGTTGACATGGGTTCACTGCTATTGGTACTCGAGCTAACGAGATTAAATCTATACCTACAGGTGTTGCAGTCACACACACTGATTGCAGTTTAGATGTACTGACAATAGGCTCCTTTAGAGGGAGACTTCCTTGCATCTGTTTACACTCAGTCACTAATGTGTAACTTTCACTGCCTTACACATCACCTCGCAGTTTGTCCCCAAGTTTAATCAGAATGAATCAATCAGAAGTATTTTTTCCCCCTGATGCATAAGTCACCAAGATGCGACTTCACTGGGCTTTGTAGAGAACAAACAAAAAAAACAAAAACAAAAAACCAAAAAAAAAGCGGCTGTGCCGCCCTAGGATTGGGCAGAATGCCGCCTCGAACAATCTGCCGCCCCAAGCACGAGCTCAAAATGAAGAATGGGTTTCATCCATAATGAGCCTTGCTTGAGTTATTATTATTGCTATCTTAGGGTGCTGTGTTAAATGAGAGTGAGAGAAAATGTGAACGTGAAAAAGCATACTTTATTGCTGTCTCATTTTTGTTTCCCAATCTTTGAAAACAAAGCTTTCCTCACTCAAAATAACCCCAGGATATTTTTGACCACATTCAGAATAACAAAAGCTTACCCTGCAGCCTTGCTGTTTGGAATCTTCCCTTGTTTCTGTGCCTGAAAGAGTAAAAATAATATTTAAGGATGTCAATCATTCTAAAGCTTTGGTACAGATCCCCTTCCCTTGGTGGTAATGCTCTGCACTCAGATTGTTACTTCACTGTAGGCAGAAGACTGTTCATACACTTTTCAATTAGATTATGCTCTTTGAAAAATATGAATCTAGCTAGATTTATGGTACATTTATGTACATTGTCTTTGCCAGTGTAGTTCAATGGGGTATCTGTCTTTAATCTGGCAGAACTTTGACAATGTGTCTCATAAGCATACAAGTTGAGCAAGTTTCTGTTGCAAACTAATCAAGTTCCTGTGATGACAATCTGAGCCATCTTTCTATTTTAGGTGTAATGACATATTAATTCTCCTCTCTCAAATCATGAGAATGTTAACATCTTTCATCTGTTATATCTTTCCTGAGATAATCCAAGGAAAATAGAAAATATAGTGTTCAGAGGTGGAACCTGTTATGTTCATTCATTAAATAATCAAAGGGAGCAGAGAGCACATGGAATGTGTTAAAATTTACCTTCCCCTGCAAAATGAATATGCCTTCTGTGAACTTTTCAACATCTCAATAATTCATTCTATAGGCTGTTGACTAAGTAGTTGATATTTCTATTAAAATTGGTACCAATATTTGATGGTTTTAGACCCTAGCCATTAGAGCTCTGTTCACTAAAGAAATGTTTGATTCTGATTTATAAAGATCATTTGGCATGCAAGAGCAATGAAAGCCTAGAGAACGTGAATTGATTCATTGTTGACAGATACTACATATCTGTATGAGAGACAAAAGACTCTTAAAATTCCACTCTTTGACCTACACAAGCACCATGTTTGTGGTCTCATCCTGAATGCAAATAAGATTTCATTTCCAACATAATAATCTCGACTCTCCCTGACAGTATGAAAGCTAAGCTAGACTGACAAGTACTTTATCTCCAAGGCTGGCCCTGAATGGAGTTCTCTTTCACTATGTCAGGCACATGATCAAATGAAAAAGTTCAAGAAGTTGTTGACAAAATTCTACATGACATTAGCTCCGAGAATAAGAGGATGTTACTATTGGAGTATGGCTATGTATTGCTGCTGCATTGTTGGCTGAATTTTTCTTAAACTTTTTTTAAGTTATCCTTATTATTTACCCTCAGGCAGCTCGAAAGCAGAAAAGAGGTGACTGAGCCATTAAATTAAGAGTTTAGCAAATATAAATATTTAAGAATTTAAGGTGATCCCCCAATCAGTTTCTAAAAGGGACCCCCCCTCCACCCCCAAAAAAGGTCAGAGGCAAATAAGGCCCTAATCCTGCAACTGGCCCTGCATGGGCCGACCCCTATTCCAATGCAGAGCTCCTTTCACTTCAAAGGGTGGAGGGGCAGAGGTCCATCCATGTGTATCCAGTTTCAAGATCAGAGCCTGAGCGACTTCACATATGACTTAAATGTAGCCAGTTAAGTCAATGGATGTTTTTGGCACTGGTTTCAATGGGTTCAGGATGAGGACAAGAGACAGGAGGCAGTTGATAGGATTTGTATGTTGTGGATGTATCTGACTAATACCAAGAATAGGAATAGTGCCATAGGCCAATAACTGCACTGCTAAAGTGACTTTTTTTAAGAATGAAGAAATACACTACATTAATAGTATGTGCAAATACAGAGAAACTTCAGTGAGTATGTAATATGACACTTCAGTACAACTTCTCTAATTTGCCTTAGTGACAGGAATGCCCATGGTGAATTGCTGATTTTTTAAATTAGCAACAGAGCAACTAACACAATAATAAAGCCAGGGCAATGCATCAAAAATATACTCTGATAATGTATTTTGATCATTGTAGTTTAGTTATGCTAATATTTCATAATATACAAGTAAAAGTATAGTTCCTAAAAGTAATTAAATTTTAATGATCTGAGACCTCATTAAAGTGCTGTGAGAACCTTTATTCAGAAGCAGTGAGAGATACCAGGTGTTTGTGTGAATTATAAGGTATGTGGATTATTGAATTGCTGATCAGTGAGGGTAGTGCTTGTAATGCTTTACATTCTGGGGATCTGGATGCTGGGTTATTTTGTAATTGAGTTCATCAGCTAAATTTACTTAGCCTTAAAATAAACCTACCTTGACACATGTCCTGTTTGGTAGCATATATTGTACCTTAGAGTGAAGGTAGTCAGAAAACTTATTATGAAAGTGTACCAACGTAGAGTTAGCTACTTAACTTGTAGATTCAAAGCATGGGCCTCTCCTACTTTAGCTAAAGGAGTAACTGTTGTAACTGTTATGAAACCAGCCACTGTGCCAGTGTTGTAAGGGCATCCATATTTATTCTGTGTCAACAACTTCTATATTGAATTGGATCAGCATGCAAGGCAAAAGATTTGGAGGTCTGTTTTTCTACGGGTTAATCCTACAAACTCAATTAGCAATCTGAAAATGAAGCTGTTTTGTTTCTTCCTCTTCCACTATCATTTAACCTACAGTTTCCGAGGAGTAAAAGTAGGTTCAGCACTTGGCAATTAGCTGGAGATCTTACTGATGAATAGAATTTAGTAGTTATAGTACTACAGTCTTCTTTTTGACTGCAACGTTGAAATAACACAGCCCCAGATCCATTGCTGCAACTAAAGAGCTCATAACAGAACTCGTGGGGTGGGGGAGGGGTGCCACATTGTACTTACATAATCCTGGGCCATCTGAATTCTTGACCACTCCCCTGCATGAGTTAGAGCAGCGTTAAGGTCCTCTACCTTACATTGCCTGCCAAAAGTTCCTAGAGACGGATATGATAGGCTAGGGCACTGTGAAGACCAAGTCACGTCCCCTTTTCCTAGCCATGTCCCCTATGCCAGCAAGAGGGAGGGGGCAGTGTGTGAGGGCCACTGAATCAGTTCTTCTCCATCAGAGGACTCTTCATGGGCAACTCTCCCATAGCAAGCTACTCTGCTCTCATTTTCTCCGTAAGTGCTAAAAAGAAAACCACATGGTGCTCTTGAATCCTATCTTGAAAACATTATTTTGATTTAAACAGCAGCACTACACTGCACTACAGCAGTGCAGTGTGTAATTTCATATTCTTCAGCCTAGCTCATTTTCTATTGTGCCTCAAGCTCCTTCCTGACAGTAGTAGCGACAGTCATACTTTGCACATGTATAATGTCTTCCCTCTCCAGATGTCAAAGCATTCATTAATTAGGGCCACTTACTAAGGGCTCTGTTGTAAGGACACATATGGATCTTAAATTTTTCAGTACAGCTGTGAAGTAGGTACCCTTTTAGAAACAGGGCGAAATGAAGCTCAATGAAAATGGGGGGTTGATCCATCTCCTATTGAAGTCAATGGGAGTCTTTGAATTCAGTGGGAGATCCATCAAATAACTTTCCGTAGTTTACTAAGGGTATGTCTACACTACCCGCCGGATCGGCGGGCAGCGATCGATCCAGCGGGGGTCGATTTATCGTGTCTAGTCTAGATGCGATAAATTGACCTCCGAGCGCTCTCCCGTCAACTCCCGTACTCCGCCGCCGCGAGAGGCGCTGGCAGAGTTGACGGGGGAGCAGCAGCAGTCGACTCACCACAGTGAAGACACCGCGGTAAGTAGGTCTAAGTACGTTGACTTCAGCTACATTATTCAGTGTATCCAGGCCTGAGAAAACTGTTGGGAACAGATCCCAGGAGTCCTTAATCTTCTATGTTCTCGCTATTATATAATGCCCCTTCTCTATAAGATTAGAGCACTATGTATTAAAATAGAAAAATATTAACATTAAACCAGAGAGACGGATGTGATTTATGGCAAAGGCGCATGTATAATTTCAAATTATAACTCTGTAGGTTGTGGGGAAGAAGAAGAAGAAAAAAGTATCTTTAATAATACAATGTTAGACTCTACATCAATATTACAATATTTTCTTTTAAATAACTGATGAGTCCTGTGAAACGATATGATGTATGCCATTCTCTGAATTGCATCTGAAGGCTTGATTCCACAAAGTGGAGTTCTGGGAATATTTCCAGATCTCTCAAAATGTGTAGAGAATATTAGGCATACATTTAGATTACCTCCCAGAAAGTAAATTGTAAGAGGTCTGTCCCTTCTAAAAAGAAGATACTTGTTGGGGGGTTATATAATTTCATGCAGAATATTTTTTTAATTACTTTCAACATCTGAAAAACAACATTTGAACAAGATATAAGAAACACAAATGCATTGGAAAAGATTCAGGGACAATAATTACAGAGTACTACAAAATACAAAACTAAAACTGCAGTAAATTAAGATTCTCCATAGACTGTATTGGACATCTTCAGAAATACAAAGTTTATAATTTAGAAAAACAGATATTTTGAAAATATAATTAAAGATTGGGCAATTTTATGTACATGATTTGGCTATGCAAAGAAGAGCTGCATTTCTACACATTGATTCTGCAGTTTTGTTATGCAGCTCCATGCTAATCTGCCTGTGTATATACTGACAGCCTACACCCATCATAAATATTTATTTCAACCAACAAACAATATGAATTTCTGCGGGATAGCGTGATAATGGTAAAACAAATAAACCTATACTTCTATAAAGATATCACCTCATCAAAGCATGAATAGGTTTCCTATCTCTCATCCTGACAGCAGATTAAGAAATAATGTCATAAAGATTAAAATTATACTTTTAAGGGTATATGTCAAGAGTTAAAATTTTAAATCCAGCCTTTCTCTCTAGCCCACAATTTGGAGGTGCAAATAACAGAGAGTGCAATTGATGTCACTTAGGGCATGTCTTCATATGGCGCTCAATTGGTTCTGCTGCAATCTATGTAGCAGCATCAATTTAGTGGGTCTGGTGAAGATGTGCTAAATCGATGGGAAAGCATTCTCCAGTCGATTTCTGTACTCCACCTCCCCGAGAAGAGGTAAGTTGTCGGGAGAGCATCTCCCGTCAACACAGCACAGTGTAGACACCGGGGTAAGTGGATCTAGCTATGTCAACTTCAGTTGCATTAGTCACGTACCTGGAATAGTGTAGTTTGGATCGATTTACCACAGTAGTGTAGACCTGGCCTTAGTTATCAAAGTACAGCATCTGCAAGGTTGGCACAATTAGATAGATAAACTATATCAATGTAATAAAAAGTGACTGCACTGCAAAATTGAATGCACAATTTTTGTGCTTTCAAAACTGTAGGTGTAAATGGGAGAGTTTGCTCCCAGCTTTAAAGCAGGATCCAACAGTATAGTGACTATACTGCTGTGACTTACAAATATATTAAGATAACAAATTGGTCCTAAACTTATTGTCATTGCAAACCAATAGAACCACAAACTATTTCACATATTACAATAAAAAAGTAATGTTGATATCTTTCTTCATTACACAAGCTGCCTTTTTTTAAGCTTTCCTCTTTTTTTAGATGGTAAGTATTTAAGGAGAGGGACTGTTTATTACTTCATGTGTAAAATAATAATAATTAACAACAGCATGGCATAGTTCATTTTGTAGCTCATTTTGTAGATGCACCTTTAGCATACATGGTTTGGGGGGAATAATTAAATGTATTCCTATGTGCCCTTTTTTGAAAAACACTCCAGTTTTCAAACTGCCCGAGGTAGGAATCCAATTTAACAGAAGTAGTAGCTCCTAAGTGCTTCTATAGCCAGAGTCCTGTAATGAGCACTGAAAATATTTTAAGAACTTTCTTCTCAGAGTGCAATACTAAACATAAAAGTTATTAGTGAATCGAATCTGAATTCTTACTGTAAAAGAGGCTTTAAAAATTGCCTCAAATATGAAGATGGTAACGGTGTTAGGCAGAGAGCTACCCATCAGCTTCAAAAAAAAGCAAGAATGGCTTCCCTAATGATAAAAATCATGAACAATTAACAAGCAAAATCACAATTTCACAGGTAGTTGACCATTTAAATTCATTCAGACTTTGGGAAAGAGTGAGACTGCATTAAATTTTAATCGAATTTCATAGCTGTTGAAATATATTCATGCCATACTTGATTGACATTTCTAACACAAATAGTCTGATCTATAAACAGGAGCATTATGTTTTAAGGTCAGCCCTGTCATTTTCATCTGCCCATGTTCAGAATGCATAGTGTTGAAAGATAGTGGTTATTTCCAGTAGTTTCTATTCATTCCCTTTATAAACCTCATTTTTATATACTATACATATCACTGCATCATCAGGGACTAAAATGAGTCTGATGAATGCTATTACTTTTTCAAGAGTATAATAATAATTCCTTATCTTTTGTATGTATGTTATCTCCCTGTCTTCACACATTCAGCCTGTTTTATGTATTAACCAAATTTTATCTACGTGGAAAGGTTTTAATTTCTAAAAAAAAAAAATTGTTCCGTTGTTCCATCATTATAACCAGTGCTATTTATACTGCACTTGTTTAGTCTATATCGATATTCCCATTAACACTTCTACATATATCAGCGTTTCCCAAATGGTGGTCACGACAATCCTTAGTGTGCGTATGCCATTTTGCCCCACACAGCATGACCTGGATGAACTAATTCCCAGCCTGACCAGCAGGAGGCGCCGCACTGGTGAGTCGGCACTCTGTTACAACATGTTAGTGATAGATGGCTAGTTACGAGGCACTAATACTACAATATAGATTATATACAAGAGAAAAAGTCTTAAAATGGCTGAGTTCACATTTAATTATTAATAACAGTACCTTTAATATTAGGACCTTATGTCCCAGCTCTGTGAGCTACTTAAGCACACGTCTAACTTTAAGCATATTTGGGTGCCACCAAAGTCAACAGTATCACACAGAGCCTTAAATCACTTAAGAAATGTCAATAAAAAATTTTAATTCAATATCCAAACAAAAGTTTCAACTTTTAGAGTGTAACGTACTTAGGATTGTTAAACTCCAAACTGGCATTTACTGTACTCTTGGAAAAGGAACAGCATTCAAAAGCATCCTGAAAAATCATTTCTAGGATTGTCTCCCCGACACTGGATGATGTCAACAGATTAATGTATGTCAGCGGTTCTCAATATATATATTTTTTTACTGACTTGACCCCATTTTAAGGAAGTATTTCCTGCCAGGACCCCAGACAGGATGGGGTCACGCCCTCTGCACAGCGTGACCTTGCATGCGCCGTACATGCGAGGTCAGACCATATGTAGCTTGTTCTCTCCTTCTATCATCTGTGACTGATCCTTCCTACATTTGGGACTGATCCTGCAAGATGCTGTGTGCCTCCCAAGAGGTCCTGAGCACTCTCAAGTCCCATTGACCTCTTTAGAATTTGCGGGTGATCACCACCTTGCAGGTCCGCTTTGGCATCTTCTGGTTAGCCAGACACTGTAAAATTGTCAGACATTTTGTGCCAGGTTAGTCTATTTGTATGTGGGCATTCTATGGCAGTCAAGCTAAATATTGATTGCAGTGTTATTGTAGCCATGTTGGTCCCAGGATTTGAGAGATACAGGGTAGGTGAAATAATATCTTTTATTGGATAAATTGCTGTCTGTGCAAGGTACAAGCTTTTGAGCTACAGAGAGCCCTTCTTTAGATCTGGGGAAGGAAACTGAGTGTGGGTTCAGAGTGTCTGAGACACTCTGCTTCCTTCCCCAGACCTGAAGAAGAGCTCTGTGTGGCTCAAAAGCTTTTACTTTCCACCAACAGAAGTTAGTCCAATAAAACATATTACCTCGCCCACCTTGTCTTGCTCAAACTGAATATTGTCTATTTGGGCATCCAAAATTCTACTGTGATATTCCAACATCAAACAGGATTTTTATCCACCAGAGTGATTGGCCACCATTTTAGACTCACAAAAGGTTGCCTTTTGTAAATTAAATGATTGCAAGCATCACCTCAAGAAGAACACACACACACACACCCCAACACACACACACACACACACACACACACACACAACTTTTGAAATGGCATCATTCCAACATTGGGAAGATCACTGCATTTTACCTGCAGCCACAAAGTATATGCTGGCAGATGGGGTTCATTATTGCCACCTGTTCTATCTGGATCAGCAGCTGTATTTGTAAACTGGTAATACGGTATTTAGTAAATGACCAGCTATCTACACGCATTTTTGGAGATTTGGATTAAAAATGCTGTCTTTTTGTAAATGATATTACTCATTTATGTGGGTTGCCTTATTTAGCTATTTGTACAAGGCAAATAGTTTGTCCTTCCAAAATAGGGAAGCAGCTATGGCTACAAGTTATCCATATCTCAGTGTAATTAAAAACAAACTCTCTGTTAAATGTTGGCTATGCCTATTAAAATTAATTAAGACCTTCACCCTTTCCTGGACTGTTTCTTAATGAGCTTAGAATGAAAGTAATAAATCCACCAAACAAGATCTGTCTATAATAGCAATGCCTCCATATCTCTTTTAGAGGGTTCACTGTATATTTCTGTTCTTTTTTCTAATTTTTATGCTCATTCTTCAGTAAACATCTATGTGCTTTTTGAAACTAATAAACTACTTTGTATGCAAAGTAGAGGGCAATAATATGGAAATCCGAGATAAAACAATTTGAGGACTGTATTCATTGAAAGGTCAGGTTTTCCTAGTTAAAAAGGCAACTCAGCCAGTGGATTATTAAAAGCTCCATTAATAATCAATGAATTCCTAGCTCTGGCTACAACAGGGTGCCACTACTAAACCAGGACAAGAGTTGATTCTCCTAATTTGAACCTTGTGCAACACATTAAGTGATTTCATTACATAGATGAACAGACTAGAGTATAATGAAAATAAGAAATACAGTGAATATGTAATTAATTAGAATTAATATTTTAAACTAAAATTAATTGGTTATATGACAAAGAATAGTTCATTTGAATAGTGCTTGCTGGCTGATCTTGTTACTCTGAGATCCTTTACAGCATTTTGTTTCTGCTATTTATTAATTCAATTAGAAATGTTTTCAAAGCTTCATGTTCCTGAAAAACTCTACCTCCTATGGAAAAATTCTATAGACTATATCAGAGATAAATCAAGAAAAAATTCTATCCTGGTTAAGAAACCACACCTGACTTAGAGGGGAAGTGAAAGCAGCTATAAAAATGGAACAAAGTCTATAACCAATAAAAAAGGGGAAATGGGTAGCAATATATATAAATTAGAATGTAGGAACTATGGGGAATTGATAAAAGAAGCAATAGGACCAAAGGACAAATCTATAGCTAGCAAAGTTAAGGACAAGAAGGAGTTTTTCAAATATATTAGGAACAAAAGGAATCCTAACTATGGCATTGGTCGATTACTACATGGAAATGGTAGAACTGTCAATAATAAAGCAAAAAAGCAGAAATGTTCAATAAATATTTTTGTTCAGTATTTGGTAAAAAGCCATTTGTATTTATATCATATGATGATGATGAAATACTCTCCATTCCAACCAAGGAGGATGGTAAACAGCAGCTACTAATGTTAGACATTATTAATCAGCAGGCATGAATAACTTACATTCAATAATTTAAAAAGAGCTGGCTCCGGAGCTCTCGGTAGTATTAATGTTGATTTTTAATAAGTCTTGGAACACTGGAGAAGTTCCAGAGGACTGAAAGAAAGCTAATATTGTGCCAATGTTTTAAAAGGGTAAATGGGATGACCTGGTAATTATAGGCCTGTGAAATTGATACCAGCAAAATAATGGAATAGCTGATACAGGACTTGATAGATAAAGAATTAAAGGGGGTAATATAATTATTGCCCATCAACATGGGTGTATGGAAAATAGATCTTTTCAAACAAACTTGATACCTTTTTTTGATAACATTACAAGTTTGGTTGATAAAGGTAACCGGGTTGATGTAATACTTCTTTAAGGCATTTGACTTAATAGCACATAACATTTAGATTAAGAAACTAGAAGGATACAAATTCAACATAAGACACATTAAATGGATTAAATACTGGCTAATGTAGGTGTTAAAATGTAATTGTAAAGGGGGAATCATCATCGGAGGGGTTATAACGGTGTCCCATAGAAGTAGGTTCTTGGGCCTACAATATTTAACATTTTATCTGTGACCTGGAAGAAAACATAAAATCATTTTTTATGAAGTTTGCAAATGACACAAAGATTGGGGACACAGTTAAAAATGAAGAGGACAGAGCATTGATACAGAGTGATCTGGATCTCATGGTAAACTGGGCGAAAGGAAACACTTTATGTTTCAGTATGGGCAAATGTGAAGTCATACATATGGGAACTAAGAATGTAGGCTATTCTTACAGGATAGAGGTCTCTATCCTGGGAAGCAGTGACTATGAAAAGGATAATCAACTAAACATGAATTACCAATGTGACCTCATGACCAAAAGGGCTAATGTGATCCTTGGATCAACCAACACAGGAATAGGGCATAGAAGTAGAGAAGTCTAAGTTGTAACTCCACTTTAAAGTGGAGGTAATTTCTAAAAATGTAAAAAGAATTAATTTGGACTGATAAATCTCTTAATTTTTTTCTTCAATCTCAAGATAGTTTATCAGTCCTCAATGTGGTCTTAATGAAATATTTTTTTTCATTTTTAAAGTTACCTCCACTTTTGCAAAGACACTCAATGCTCCCTTTCATTGCTTTCAACACTATCCTGTTCAGAAATCAGAGTACAGAAAAACACCCAGGTATGAACTGCAGATAGTTGGATGAAGAACAGAAATGGAACCTTATAGTAGATACTGGGAACCATGTGAGTATTTACCAGATAGAACTCTTGTTTTCCTATGTTTAAATGCTAGAAATTTGTTTTTGTAGCCATGGAGGAAGCCTTGGCATTTATGCCCTCTCATTTGTTTCCCCTTGTAATGAATTATGTATTTATCCTGTGTTAGTTAATCCAATTCCTACTGGCAATAGCTCCGTTGTTCATGTGTGCTGCATTATGTTCACTATACTATAAGTTAGACTTAAGTTTTCCATGGATGGTTTAGTACATTGAATTTCTTATCCCTGATTTGCTTTTGAGAAGGCCTAAACTTTAGCTGCAGGCTTATAAGTGCCTATGTAAACAGGTATTTTGGGAGAATTACATACTGAGTGTACTCTCTAATTCATGCATGAAAAATTGCAATTTACTACTCCACAGCTCTCAGCTGGCCTGGGTTTAGTAGAGCCTGCATTGGCTTGTGGCTCTTAAAACCAATATTGTCTTGTTTTCCTGAATCCCTTACACATAAAAAAGATTGACATGACAGAATAATAGAAAGTGTATTACATTAGGATTTAGCATTAAAGATAAACAACACAAATGAAACTGAAAGCATATGGCACTCTTTGCCTGCTATGCCAGTTGATGAGCAATAGATTTTGTATTATGATCCATTTTGGAGGTTTTAGACTATTAAAACCTAGTTGCTCTGTTTTGTATGCTCAAAAGTTGCCAGTTAAACCAACTGGAGCAGCCTAATTTTGCTGATTGTATGATGGACGTGTCAGACTTCTGGCTTTGATTTTTCTGATACTGGAACTGGAGGACTAGACAAAAAATGTGATGACAACAGATTGTATTCAATAACACAGCCTTAAAAAGGAAAATTATCACTGAAAGAATGACTAAAACTGAAATAGTATTTATGAAAATATATTCGAAGAAGTAGAGAGAAAACAGACTAAAACTCAGATGTTCAGGTATCAGATGCAGTGGTTGCCATTAGAAAGTTAACATTCATTTCCAGTAACCTCATAGTAATATCCAACAAACCGGAATATTCTCTTGCACTACTTGCTAGTGTAACTGCTTTCCAATAAAAACAACAAGGAGTCTGGTGGCACCTTAAAGACTAAAAGATTTATTTGGGCATAAGCTTTCGTGGGTAAAAAACCTCACTTCTTCAGAATCTGTTAATAAAGGTGCCACCAGACTCCTTGTTTTTTTTGTGGATACAGACTAACATGGCTACCCCCCTGATGCTTTCCAATGTAAGTAAGGCTTCAATTACTGGGCCCTTAGAGTAGAAATTAACTGCAGTCCCTCAGATACTATATACATTTAGGAACAAGTTGTGGCTAACCCCTGCATAGGTACACAAGAGATACAGAGATCGCGTCCCCCATGCTCCCACTTACATCATCAGTCCAAATATACTGAACAAATCATTAGCATAAAATCAAGACGGTGCAAGAAAATAAAGGTACCGGAACCTCTCAGGACTCCCGATGCAAGTGCCTTTCCCTCAAGACCTATGGTGAGACTGATTTCCTTGAGTTGGGTCATATAGAATAACCCAGATCATGTAAGGTGCTCAGCATTGCATGTACTTAGGAGGAAGGTGCCCCAAGTCCTCCATGTCTGTTCTCCCTAAGCATGTCCAGCAAGCAGTGGTGTCCCGCTATTGAAACGATTTAAGTGGAATGTTTTAAGAATTAGGAAAGAAAAGCCTAGGTTACATTTCAAAAACATAAAGTGAACTAATGATTACCAGTGTTTCATCCAGGCAGGAGAATGATGTGCACTAAATACAAGATGACGGTAACCAAGTGAGAATAATTCAGTCAGGATTATGGCAACCAAAAGTCTTCATCTTTGTATATTATCTGTTGATAACATGAAACTTGCTTATGCCACCACCTGTAAAGTGATCAGTCACTCCTGTGCTGGGATCCAGCCAATCTCCAAGCCAAGAACTAGTCTGGTATATAAGCCTCACAGGAGGAACAGCATCTTGAAACTTTTTCCTGCCTGACAGTGGTAACAGACTCCCCAAGTCTTAGCCTGTTCCAGCCTTGCTCTCATTCTGGCCTCGCCCCAACCCCGCTCTGAATGCCTGATGCAGGCGCTGCTCCTGACTCTGACCCCTAGGCCTCACTGCCGTGGCTCCAACCACTAGGACTGACCATCCCCATCACGGTTTCTGACACCACCATATTGCATGTTTTATCTTTGTTATCGTGACAACCATCCTTTTGTCCCTAGTACACTGGGGATTGAACTGGGGGCATCCACAGCTAAATTCAGGAGCTACTAAAGCTTGGGCTAAATTTATGTTTCATGGCATACAAACAGGTAAGTTTGATTAAAAACATAAAATACTCTTGCTGGAAGCTTGTAACATAACACTACTTTATTTCTCAGAATTCAGAATGATAACACACAAGAACTCAAAGATAGAGACACACAAAACAGGCTGCTCCCTAAATCAGAGAGGCACAACTCACCAAGCTTACTCTAAGCTGTCTGTCTGTCTGACTGACTCTGATGGCAGACTTCTCTACAGAACCCCCTGTCTGCAAGCAGGACCAGGGAAACCCCTGAGCATTTAAAGCGATTGATCATAATTTTAACATATTTTTCAAATACACCTCACTAAAGAACCAGGCCTCTGTAGTGAGCGAGAGTAACAACTCATACCCTCTGTGGATTGGCATGGAAGGGACCTATAACTCTCATTAGTGGATTATGTTATGTTCAGTTCATTCTATCTAAGATATGATTGCTTAAAACTACCTTCCAAGTATGCAGCTATTGATTCTACCTTTTAATGAAGTTTGTTACAAACTGACTGTCTGACGGGGTCAAAGGAATTTTAGCTCCTCGCCACTCCTTTTTTTTATATTGAATTTCTTAGAAATACTTGAGTCATAAAATAAAATCAACAGTCTCGAGGGCATCATTAATCTAATTCCATTTATGTCTCTCCTATTTTGCATCAGTCCTTTTCTTGCAGAGGCACAGATCTGTTTAGACACATTTGGCAGTGTGTGTGACAATTTGTTCATGTTTATTTCAAACTTGAAAGAGCAGTAAAGGCAACATTTTCTTTTAACTTTCCTGTGATTAAATGTGTTATGTCAGTGAGAGAGAGCCCAACTGAAGGCTTAGCTCTTTGCTGTTGTGAACTTTCAGTAATACAGTCTGGATGCTTGTAAGCTCTCTCACCAAAGCAAATGGACTCATGGGGTTTCCAGCTGGTTAGTGCAACACATTTAATTATACTGATATTGACAGTATTTTTGACAATTACTGTGAATTGTTTCACATGGTCTCTTGTGGATTGACTATTTAGGTGACTATCAATTTGAGATTGGGCAGAAATATTGTTGATTTTCAAATTCATTTTTAATAAATACAAGTTTCTAAAAAGAAAGTAGTGGTGTTTTTCACTAGAACTCTCCCCTCACCTTCCCATCACTCTCAGCCACAATAGAAATTATCAATCTGCAGCACCCACAAAAGTGTTATCTTTCAGAAGTTGCTAGGTACCACGATCTCTGGAAGCCATTATTGTGACCACAGAAAACCTTGTGTTTCATTGGTTGAGTGTGTACTCTTCTAATACCAGACCTGAATCAAATAATGAAATCAATTGAAAATGCTTTATTTGATGATTGATGGGGGGAAAATAATCAAATACATTATTCATCAAATCATACCATCTACAGTACTGACTGCATTTGCCCCACTCAATACCCTACTGAATAAGCTTTGTGTAGGAGGTAGTGGTCTAGAATAAATCAGCACATTATTCTTCAGCTTGTGCTTGTATCTGAATTTAATCTCTTAATAAAACTCAGTTATTGATTGTTATATTTTTAATTTGCCTCAGGGCTCTTATATAACATTATTCCAAACACAACACAATCTAAAGGAATTTTCCTACAGAGGATACTTCAAGTAAAAGTAAATAACACATAAGCCTGAGTTAGACTATGTTATCCAACTTTGAGTTTCTCCTAGAGAGGTTTGGCAAGTGGAAAGTTTTGTTAAAAATTAAACAGCGGAGGAATTTTCCTTTGCAAAGTGCACTGAAAAGTTGATATACAGCAAATGCTAAAGTGTATTTCATTCATGAGACTGCCAACCTAAGGACACCCAAATGCTCTCATAAAAATTGGAGCTCAGCCTGAGCCCAGAAAATTGGTTGCAAGTTGAGATCCACATAGTAAATGCAAAGCACATGTTGATCTCTACGATTGGATTAAATAGAATTTTAATCCAAACAACCAGTCTCTCTTTTCCCCCTGTAGGTATGAGATTAGAGCTGGATGAAATTTTTCACCCAAAACTCTCCTCCCTCCCCCCCCCCCTGAAAAATGTAGATTCAGATCAAACAAAATATTTTGTTTGACTCCAAAAAAATGTTTTCAACTTCTTCTATTTGCTGAATTAAAAAAAAAATCAGTTGCACTTCAACCCAAACTTAATTGTTTTAATATTTTTTGGAACTGTTGGTAAATAAAAAAATCAGTTATTTGCATAGCTCTGTTTGGAATATCTAGTTCAATTATATGTTTTAAATTACCTAACTTGATTTATTTACTGCTGCTTCTGTTGCTCATTAATCATTTGTTCTGAATGTAGATGTAATTTACAAAGTGAATACTGTACTATTAACATTGGCTCCCTCCCAACTTCCCCTTTTCTTTGGATCCACATCTGTACAACACAAATTGCATTTTACAAAACACGGGCATTAATGTCCATCACTGTTACCAAATCAGAGACCTACAGTAAAGAGGTCTGTGCCAGCAGACAGGAAACGTCCAGTGCTGGGTAACAAACACTCTTAGATATTTTAGCTAGATATCATATCTGTGATGAGAAGCAGGTATCATGACTATGTGGTGTTGTAGATTTTATTTGTGCTCCCATCTACCATGAAATTTTATGCTCTGTGATTTTATGTTGTATATCCTGACATGGGACATCTTTAATGCTGAACATGGTGAAAGAAACAAGCCATACAGAGAAGAATTTTCTCCTAGAAATTGCCGTCTTAGACAAACTTGTGGCAAAATAGTGAATAAATTATCTGTTGCAATGAGGCACCTAATTACTTTTGGCATTTCGAAATGTCTAGTTCTTTAAAATTTAATGTCAGCTATAATATGGAGACTATCACTAGAACCAGCAATAACTTTAGAATTGGAATGAACTGTTCAAGTATAGGAAATATCTTGGAAACCTTTATGCATCCAAAACCAGAAAGAACATTTTAAGTGTGTGCACTGTACTGTATATACAGGTAATTATTAGACCCTAATGTATCACTCTTTTTTTAACTAAGAGTTTAAATAAATATAACATTAGCAGGATTGTAGTGAATGTAGAAGTTATTCATGTGATCTGTTGGCAATAGATAGAACTGAAGTGTACTTGGTACAAATATACACACGTAGATTTGAACAAAAGCAACTTACTGTTTTGTTACTTTAATTGTTTTACATGAAAACATTTTTAAAATAGTTTCTCAGATAGTCTAACCCAGGATAAAAGGACAAACGCTGCCCTTGTTTCTTTCCAGCAACTCTACTGAAGCCAAGAGAGGTGCCTAATTATAAATGAGAGCAGAATTCAACCCTCATTGTTGGCCTGATTCTTTTACCCTTACTCACTGAATTAAATTGGACTGCTGGCAGAGTGAGCTGTTGTTCATTGTATGTGTAGCAAGACTGATTTTAAAAGAATTGTTGTTGATCACATCCAGAGCCTCAGAGATAGGGAGGCTTTGTCCAGCAAGAGAGACCGGGGACTGGCCTAGCCAAGGATTTACACCCTCTGCATCTCCCCACCTCAGGGGCTTGAAGAGGGGGCTCTGTGGCTGATTGGTAGGAGAGAAGGGTGAAACATAAGACTGTTGGTTCCAGTGTAACCAAAGGGAGGGTTTATAAGCTCTTTCTCCTGCCCAGGGGCAGTCCTCTGCACCAGCAAGAAAAGCTTGCCCTCCCCCCGCCGCCTCTTGGGATTAGAGAAGAACTGGATTCTTGTGTCTACTGTGGGCATCATGCTAGTTGTCTTTTGGGGGATGGGAAAGAATTTTTCCCTCACTACCAGACTGACTTGGGTGGGGTGGGTTTTCTCGCCTTCCTCCCAGCAAACCAGCGACCCAAAGGATAGGTTAGATTGTAAATTCATTTTGTTGCAATTTGGCAGTTGCTCAGTGCAGGGAATCATTTAATATGGGTGTGGTTCCCTGATAAATTGGAATTGGAAATTGGAAGTGGATAAAGCAAGTGGGTGTAGCAGCGTGTAGTCTCTGAACCTATCCTCTTGTGGCATGGCATACCTCAGTTTCCCACACAACCCACACAGACTTGATCATGTTTACTGCTGGAGTGACTTAGCCATCCAGATGAGTCCCAGATTAGTCCATTCCTTACAGGGCATTAAAGTTTCAACAAACACAAAAACTACTGCCACTCCTGGGTTCTGCTCAGTTTCTTCCAGTCAGAGAGTGCTGATTCTCAAGGTAACTCTGACTGGAGTTTCTCTCCAGTCAGGGTCCTCTTCCCTAACCCAGGGGTTTCTGTGGGAACTTCCTTGCAGCTCTTCCCCAGCTTCAGCTGAGCTTCATAAGGGCCAGGAGCTCCTCATCAGCCCTGAATCCTCAGCTGAAAGCCACTAATCAGTCACAGGTGGGCTTAGCCCATCTCCCGCCTCAAAGAATCCAGTCACCCTGTGACAGCGGGGAATAGGGTTGTGGCTCCTTATGTCTGGTACATTGAGGAGACAACCTTCTCTTTCCCATCCCCTTAACTCTTGTACAAGTGGAGGGTGGGTGGGTCCCAGCAATGGAGGTAGGACTAGGTTAATAGGTGAGGGGCTGATAATAGCTCTCCACCATGTGGTATGGATTACAAAGGAAGAAGATGCTGCTCTGGATGAGTTATTGCAAGATACTTCTCAGATGAGAACTTTATAAAGTTGCAGCCTAGTTAAACTACTTTTCTGGTATCTTGTCTTTCTTTCTGTGATGTCCTGGGCAATTAGAGATTGATCTATACTAAAAATATCATGGGTGTTTACAATCCAAACTGGATGTGACTATATATGTCATGTCTGTCCACTGTCTCTGTAATGAACTGGACCAAATCCCCAGCTAGGAACACTCCTGAGCTTCAAGGAGCATTTATGGAGAAGGGTTGAAATCTGAATCGAGGTCCATATTGTGTAGCTCACGGCAGTCCTATCTCTAATCCTTTTATTAGTATTTGTTATTTACTACAGTAGCAGCTAGCGGTTCCAACCAATCTCAGGGCCTCACTGTGGTAGGTACTGTACAAATAAGAGGCAGTCTTTACCCTAAAGACCTTGCAAATCTAAACAGACGAAGGATGAGAAGGGAAAAAGAAGCTCAGAAAGATTAAAAGAATAGCCTAAGATCACATAGCATATCAGTGGTACAGTTGGGAATAGAGACCTAGTCCTCTGACAAGTGTCCTACCTGCTACACCATGTTGCCTTCCATCAGTTTGTAGGAGAAGACTGGAAAAGCTAAAGAAATCTAGTGTAAGATGAGCAGATGTGAAGAATGAGATGCTGCAGAAGAGAGAAAGGACTTTAGTCTAGGTATATACTCTCAGAAATAGTCCTTAGTTAGTGGGTTGGCTACAACTGTTCAGCGGTTTAATGCAGTCTTGAAGTAAAGGAAGTTTTATTGACGTAACTGCCCTATGGTGATTTGACAGAAAGAAGGGCTTAGGCATGATAATTTACTCCCTCCAGTATACTGTTTTCATTTTTAGCACACATTTCTAGGATACTGATGATTGTGAGGAGACCACTGGTTTCTTTTGGGAACTCTGATCAAAACATTTGTATAGTAGCTTTCTTTTTAGCTTTTGCAGGTAATTTAGCAGAAAGGGAAGCTTTCTTTTTCATCAGGGTAATAAAGTTTAATTGGAACAGTGATGCACCTGCCCACTTCTAGTGTCCTTTCTGTTAAAATTCCTCATCCCCAGCTATTGTCTTTTCAAAAGCTAATGTCTACATGATCAAATATCCCAAGATTGCTTCCAAACAGAGAGGAGGCTTTTAATGGGAGATAAACCAACACTGGAACTGACAATTTTCCATCAGTAAGATTTGACTGAACAGCAGGGTACTAGTAGCTATTAACATCCTGACAACATTACCTCTCTTACACAGTCTAGTCTTCACATCTGGATGCTGACCAAAATAACTCCTTAACTCAGTAATGTGATTTGATCTGCTTTATAGACCTACAAAGAAATATACAATGTATTAAGAACCTCCTGCGACAGTCATTTTAATACATTCTGTGTAGTGACATTAGCAGCTCTGCTACTGTTATCTAAACAGCTGGATTTTTTTTTAAGTATTACTTTTCTTACATGTCCCTTAATTCATAATTTTCTTATATATTTCATTATCCATTATTAATTGTATTTACTATTCCAGGTTACTTTGCTTTATACTATGTCCCATTGCATTACACTACATGGAGGGGTACAATATAGCATGACTAGTGAAAGGGAAAAATTGGTTGTCTTTGTAGTACAGCTATCATGTACTGTACTCACTCTTTCCATATATTGTAGCAGAGGGACTATACAGGATCTTTTGATAGCCTAGTAAGTTGAACTGGCCAGCTGTTCTTTCAAAATCACTACTCATTGCTTTAAAGATGCTGTTTTGTGCTTAATTTGTCCAGTCTCCATATGTTTCAGTCTGCAATGACCATAGTTCAGTAGCAGAACTTTATTACTGATGATTGCATTGTCCTACAAACAATAATGCAGTTTGTTAGCTGCTGGCATGGAAATATCTTCCAGTATATTAGTTGACCAAGTTACCTAGGAGGGATGCATAATAGTCCATGTGTTAAAGTCTGGCAAGGAGCAAGCATAAGACTGAAATAACTGCCTTGATGATAGACCAGGTGGAGAAGTTGAGACTGTTTCTGTACCCATAGAAACTCCATGTTTGGCTTGTTAAAAGGTATCCCTATCTATCCCTGTCCACCCCCCACTATTTTAGTACAAGCTATGTTGCCTGAGTCACAATTGGTAATAGCTTTCTGCCTTTTCATTTATGAAACAATGTTCTTTGTGATTGTGTGATTGCTACAAAGACTTGATGTCCATGGAATAAATGAAAAGGTGCCACTGAGTTAGAGTTGATAAAGAAAAGTAGACTCTCATCAGACAATAAATAAAAGACATGAGAGAGAGAGGATGTGCAAAATCATGATTTTTCATTATCCTCCCAGGACTTAAACTGTTAAATAAATGGTATGACTAGAAGTGCACTGAGCTTTTCAAAAGGGATTTGAACTCTGGTGAACAAACCTTCTAGGAGTTCCTAAAGAACTAAGCCTTGACTTTAATCTGTCCTCTAGGCTTGTATCAGGCTCACAGAGGGCTAGACAAAAACAAACCAAAAATTTCCCTATGAAATTATTGCCCTTTGTGGTGGACTCAGTAAGTGAATCAAGGAAAGTTCCTCTCTATAAAAGTCATTAGAGGGCCCTGGAGCAAAGGAAAGACTGGATCAGAGTATGATAGAGCTGCAGCTAAAAGAGAAAGATGTATCTGGTGGCAACGTCAGCAACATAGAGCATTGGGGAGGTGCATGAACATTCTCCAGTGAGGCACCCTTACCTGTTTGCAGAGGAAGAAGGGTGAGAAAGTACCGGTAATAGTAAATCAATCGCATTACAGAATTAACAGTTCCATTATAACTGTAACTTTTTGAGATGTTGTAATTAAACCACTAGGTTGACAAATTACAAATGTTTTATAACAGAAACTTATTTCTTGTTACTCTCGCTATAGGGCCCAATTCAGAAAAGCCCTTAAGCATATGCTTAGTATCAAACATGTGAATAATCCTCTCCCTGTTCAGCAAAGTGCTCAAGCATGTTCTTAAATTAAGTGCATGAGAAGTCCCCATTTAAATCAATGGGATGAGAATACAGCAGCAAATATTTTTCTTTATTAATGTTCATGAAGATTGAAAGAATGATTCCTCTGTGTGAAGAGCCATCATGCGAGCTTTCCCATGCAGCAGCATACGTTGGGGTTGATTATGCTCTCACACTGGTTTTATGCTAGTATAACTCCATTTACGTCAATGGAATTACTCATCATTCACCTGGTGTAAATGAGAGCAGAATCAGTCCTGTTCAGTCCTGGCTAGCACCATTCCTGAAGTTGGAACTCTGCAAAACATTTTGCAGGGAACATAAAGGTGGTCAAAATCTTTTGTCTGCCTTTGGCATGGAAAGCACACTCTTCTATAAACAGGACAGAATGGTGTCTTTCTCTTCATTAAAATAAAAAATGCCTGCAAATTCCTACTCCATCAGTGTAAATCCACAGCTATCTGATAAGTTTCAATCTCAAGCTCTTCAGGAGTGCCTTATCTTGTCTATAACATTACTTTGTTTTCTGTTGGTAGAAACTCTTTCAATGTTTGTATGTATAATTAGCTAAATGTCACAGGTGCACTTAAAACATTTCTGTTACCATGCCTGTACTCAGGATTATTTCCCAGGTTAGGTTTTATTTTCAAATGCAAAATTTATTTCTTTTTAGTGAATTGAGTTCTGTGAAAGGTACCTCCCTGACAGCGCTAAATATTGAAATCCTATATTTATCCACAAAAAGGTTATATGGATGGAGCAGCAGTGCAGGCTTCCCATTATACAGAGAAGACCAAGGGGTGAGGTTTGAATCCAAAACTGGGTCTGTCTCAGTTTGGATCTGAACTACCTAGGGAAAGACAGTTAGATCAGGTCTCATCTAAGCTCAGTTTTTATGTTCTAGATACACAGCTATAGCTATAGAAGGTTTCAAAATAGCAGATCTTAAACTTGTCACTAGTAGGGGACTGAATGTTGCTCATCCTGACTAATTTTTGCAGGAAAGAAGAAAATATTTTGTGGCAACAGTTTTTAAAATGGCTTTTTTCCACAGAAGTGGTTCTGGAGGAGATAGGCTAGAGGAGAAAGTATAGGAGAGGTTGGCAAGGTTGCAAAATTAATTGCAGTCTATCAAAAGGTGGTAGAATTAAAGGGCTTTATTATTTATCGTATGGCTATTCTCACCATGTACAATTTGCATTAAGGGCTCAGTTGTCTATTGGGGGTAAGATCATGTTCAGGATGTCAATTCCCTAAATTCATATATCGTGGGGTACCTGTGCCTCTGCAAAATCTTCCCCACCGCCCCTCGCTAGATGTTGTGCCAGGGCATCCTAAAATGTCTCTGCCCTTGAAATCAGCTTGAGAGTAGATCCCACAGCATTAAGTTGAAGTTAGTTACAGACTGGATGGGCAGTAACTTGAAATACTGTGTCCAGTGGGTTTGTGAGGGGAACATGCTACGGAAAGCCTGCATTTCTTTTGTTCCATGCCACCCATGGCCTAGACCTGCATTTCTGGCTCCCCTACAGAGTTCCATATGTATGCATGAAAAATTAAGAGAAAGCTAAGGTTGGATAGAATCAAGGTACAATAACAGAAGAGGAAGAAATTATTGTTCAGATATCTAGAAATGATGCGAAGGACAGGTCTCTTCAGCAAACATTCTCCCAACAATTTAAAGTCTATTAATTCGCAAAACCAATCATTAGATGCAATACAATCTCTGGGAATAGTTTTGAAATGAATGATGAATTAAATGGTAGCTCTAAAATAAACCATAATATTTTTCAGGAATGTGTGTGTGTGTGTGTGTATATATATATATACATATCAAGAGAGAGAAGTTTTACCTTATATATCAAACTATAACTTGTTCCAACTACTTTCTTGGAGAGACCTGGTAAACAAAATAGTAATTAAAGGCAATTATTGTAGCGATGACAAAATCAAAGCCTCTATACTATGGATTTCTTATTTCCAAAATTCAAAGCAAGCAAGGCAAAAGCAGTGACTGAGATTTCCCCTAGATTAGTTGAAAAGGAACTGAAAATTAACAAACTCATGTACCATATCTCACATCTGAAACAAAGGAAGATTGAGATCACAGTGTCATAGTCAAGGTGAACTCCTCAACCTAAGAACTACAGGAGGCGAGCATGTAGCCTAGTACAATCTTTTGTGGTTAGAATAATAACTTCTTAACAAAAATGAAACAATTCTAATGCAAAGTACAATCTTTACTTTTTCTTTCTTTGTTTCCATGCTTATTCTCTGTCTTTTCATTTCTATATTTATTTCTATTTTTTCTTTTATTTCTCATTCCATCTGGTACTCTCCTCTTCGTAGCATTTTCTTGTTACTTCCTATTTATTTTTTCCCTTTCATTATTTTTCATGTCTTCCTTTTATCTTCTTCAATGCAAAAACAACATAAATATAGCTACTGTATCTATACACATAGATTCTATGTATTCATATGAATACATAGACAAATCACAATTGTCTTGGCAATTCACCATCTCAAGGCATCCTCTCTTATATCAAACTTGCTTTCAAGCAAGCACACATGTGAATGAATGATCCTTGCACCTACAATGAAGGTCAACAAACTCAAATTCTGATTACACTATTGTTATGAGAGCTGTCTGTGTTACAGTAATGCCTAGACAGAGACCTGAAAAAAGATTATTGCCCCAGTGTGCTATCTGCTGTTTATATAGAGACAGTCCCTACCATGAAGAGCTTATATCTATACAGAAAAGGCAGGGGGAAAGTGTTATCCCCATAATTATGGCCCTACCAAATTCGTGGTCCATTTTGGTCAATTTCATAGTCATAGGATTTTTTAAATTGTGAATTTCATGATTTCAGCTATTTAAATCTGAAATTTCACAGTGTTGTAATTGTAGGGGTCCTGACCCAAAAAGGAGTTGTGTATTTGTGTGTGTGTGGGGGGGGGGTCACAAGGTTATTGTAGGGGAGGTTGCGGTACTGCCTCACTTACTTCTGTGCTGCTGCTGGCGGTGGCACAGCCTTCAGAACTGGACAGCTGGAGAGCAGCAGCTGCTGGCTGGGAGCCCAGCTCCGAAGGCAGAGCCACCATCAGCAGCAGCATAGAAGTAAAGAAGGCATGGTATGGTATTGCCACCCTTACTTCTGCACTGCTGCCTGCAGAGCTGGGCGCCCAGCCAACAGTCGCCATTCTCTGGCAGCCGAGCTCTGAAGGCAGCGCAGAAGTAAGGGTGGCAATACTGCAACCCCCCTAAAATAACCTTATGACCCCCTGCAACTCCTTTTGAGCAGGACCCCCAATTTGAGAAACGCTGGTCTCCCCCGTGAAATCTGTATAATACAGGGTAAAAGCATACAAAAGACCAGATTTCACGGGGGGAGAGCAGATTTCATGGTCCGTGATGCGTTTTTCATGGCCATGAATTTGGTAGGGCCCTGCTCATTATACAGCTGGGGACCAGGTTAAATCCCTAGAGCTGAGGAATGTTGGCCAGTCAGCACCCCCCCCCACACCTCAACTGGCTAATTGATGCCAGAGACTCTAAGGAGAGGGGGAATAGCTACCTTCTATCTCTCAGCAAATGTCTCCCTCACTCCTCGGGCTTTCTCCTTTCCCTGCTTGCCCCATCACATTCCCCCACCTCTGATGATGATAAATGGCATTTAATATCCTCATTAGCCCCATTTTACAGATGGGAGAACTGAAGGAAAGATACTTGCCCAAGTTAACATGGTAAATTTGAGGTAGAGCTGTGAATTGAACCCATTTTTTCTATGTTCAAATCAGTGCCTTAACTACAAGACTATCCTTGCTGTCTAGGTAGGAAAAGTCTCTAGGTGGTTACATTTCAGATAGAGCTGTGTGAATATTAGATTTTTTGGTTTGCAGGCAATTCCAAAAAAAAATTAGAACATTTTTTGGGTCAAACTGCAAACATATATTATATTTTTGGTGAAATGCAAAGTGGAAAAAATTGTTTGACCTGAAACTAAACATTTCATTTTGATTTCAAGCATGTTTTAATTTTAAATTATTTTAAATAAAATTGAGGGAAATTTCTAAATGAAAAGTTATTTCAAACTAAAAAATCAAAGTGTTTCATTTTGACATTTTTGGATTTTTTTCCCCCAACATGAACAATTTGGCAAAATGTTTTGGTTTTGCTGAACCTGCATTTTTCATCAAAAACGGTTTTGGCTGAATTTTCCCCCCCCAGCAGTAGTTTCAGAATCAAAGCCCCTTTCTCAGCAATACATGCCTCTAGTTCCCCCCAATTCAATACTAGGGCCTGTAAATATAAATGTCTCAAGTGATCTTACACTGATGGGATGAAGTTAGGGAGACAGGCAGCTACTTTCTTAAGTAGCCAGGAACCAGGACCATTATGGCTAATAAATAGAGCAAAGACTTAAACATAGAGCTGTAGTGATTTTTATTTTATATATTTTTTTCTTTTCAACAGAAATCAAAATGTTTTGAGCATCATGAATTCACACTACCTCCTAGAGCTTATGTGACTTGAGAGCTAAAGAACACAGCCCTGCAAGCTATAGTACATATAACTGTGGTAAGTTCAACATCAGCCTTTTTTTTTTAAAGAAAAAAATATTAAATGAAATGAAGTAATATTTATGCCAATTACTCCTAACGTTTTACCATTTGAAAAAGTCCAGTCCTAAGCAAGAAGTGAAATGGCTACTTTGGGGTGTTTTACGCAGGGAGAATAAGGTTATTTATCTGAGTGAAAAATAATCTGATCTTTCAAAGCCAGATTCAGTGTTAAAAGTTGCTACATTTAAGATCTCTGAAATATTTTTCTGGGCTGAGTCAGCTTTCTTTGGGGATATTTGACTCAGGGCTTGTCTACACATAGAGTGCTGCAGCAGTGCAGTTGCAGCACTTAGGGCTTGACTTCATTACGGAGCTAAATCGGCGCTGCTCCAATCGATGTAGCAGCTTCGATTTAGCGGGTCTAGTGAAGACATGCTCAATCGATAAAGTGCTCGCCCATAAATTTCTGCACTCCACCTCAATGAGAGGCGGAAGCAATGTTGGCAGGAAAGCGTCTCCCATCGACATAGTGTAGTGTGGACCCCGCAGTAAGTAGATCTATGCTATGTCGACTTGAGTTCCACTACTAATGTAACTCAAATTGTGTAGCTTAGATCGAACAGCAGCGGTAATGTAGACCTGGCCTTATGTCGGTAGAACTGTGTCGCTCAGGGGTATGGAAAATCCCGGGTGCAGACAGAGCTATGTTGATAGGAGGGCTTCTCCTGTCAACGGAGCTACTGCTGCTTCTTGGGGAGTTGGTCTTCCCCAAGAGTTGGTAGCTGTGTTGACCGGATAAGCCCTCCAATCAACATAACGCTGTCTACATGGGGGGTTAGGTCAGTATAACTACGTCGCTCAGTGGTGTAGATTTTCCACACCCCTGGGCAACATAGTTATACTGACATAAGTTGGTAGTGTAGACCAAGCCACAGTCTAGTGTAAACTTCAGCCTTGAGGAAACTGCTGGGTTTTATTCTTGTTGATTCTGATTACTCTTATTGATTTAGTTGTCCTCCAGAAATTGCTTCAGATGCAAACACTCACCTTATGGAGGTAGATTAACTGTCTGACCTTTAAACACTGCATGAAAATCAACTCACCTCTCTTAAATACAGAAATGTCACCCTGGCAGTAAAAGGACTGGTTAATGTGTTTGGAAGAAAACTGAAGTTTTTCATGGGATATTGTTGCTACAGCCCCACTCTATATTCTGCAGCTTGCCTTGTGGCAGATTGTTTCATTATCTAGCAGTGTCATTAATCTTTTTTATTAGCACCTTAAAAATAAACAAACAATGATTTTGTTGCATTTGACACAAGTAGTGCATTTTAATTTTGTAGGCTTGTATTATTGACTTAAAAAAAATAACCCAACAACAATTCAGACTGAAATACTGCCCTCAGTTCCTTACAAATACGAAAACACTATTCAAATATGTAGAACTAATACAGCATCTGTTATGCATATTAAATGATGTGTGCTATTTTTGTATCTTCCACATGGAGCTTAGCATTAACTAGGAAAGTTAGTACTAATTAATTTTGAGAAATAATAGCGTGTCAGTCATTTTGCGTTCATACAGACCGTGAGTCAGTGCTACATGCATTACCCAAAGCATCTCTGTTAGAAATTGTCTTAATATTGTTCTAAGTTATATGGTCACCTTAATTTCAAGAATATTATATTGAAAAGTGAAGGTCTATCTTCATGAATTATTTGTTGTTTATAATGAATCAAAAGCAACTTTTGCCCTTTCTTTATCGGTATGCAGTTGTCAAAAGTAATAATAATAATGGTGATGATAAACAATGCAAATATCCAAGAGTACTACTATTTTGTCTTAGATATAAATCACTTCCTTAAGAGTAAACCCACACTTACATGCATTATGAAAATATCAAAATCATTACCAAGTTTCCCCAACTGTGTGTGAGTCTAGAACATGGGAACAGGGAGAAATGGCAAAATTGCCACGATTTTCTGTTTGTGTAACAAATATTCCAAATATATAGCTTGTGATCCAGTTATGTAGGCATGGGGAAGCAATTTAGCCCTTCTAATGATGCCACCACATAAGCATTCACCTGCAAAATAATTTACCGTGTCCTGGATATATGACCCAGAGACCCAGATAGATACTGTTTTATTGAAAAAAAAATCTGCATATGGAAGAGGCTGATAAAGCTGGATAGTCTTCAGAAAAGTTAGGAATTGGAAAGTATGAATACATTCTTCTTCTGAAGAAAAGCTCTGTGTAAGCTCGAAAGCTTGTCTCATGTGTGTGTGTGTAGACAAATAAAATGTGTTACTAGACTTATTCAGGAAAAAAATATGGACATAGATCTAATTATAATCATTCTGCATTTTATTTTAAGAGTCTTAATATGGATCAGTCCTTCCAGAACCCTTCCACATCCATTCTGTCACCCAGTTGTAACATGTCTATAAATCAAATAAGACCACCATAAATGAACATAATTTGAATGTTTTCTATGCATTTAGCACTGGTTTGTGTTAAATTCCTCCAAGCAGCTAGATTTCTTAAAATAAATATTTACAATTGGCACACGGTACATCTGAATGTATTACAGTGAATTTATTTTAAACTGGCTTTCTCCCACCACTGAATTATGATTACTATGGAAAAGCGATTCTGGACACTAGATTTCTATGGGAGCTCAGGGCAACAGCTTCATATTTTCTTCATCTTCCTTGGATTTCATCCAAAGCCAATTCTGTTTAATCTGCCTGCTGCTGCTCTGGAAGTGACATCTGTTCAAATTTACACTCTTTATCATGGCTGACATGTTGTTTGTGTGTATGTTTACCCCAAGCCCTAGTTCCAACTGCCTCTTGCAGATAATTTGTGATTGCTTCCTTCAGTCCATCATAGGTTGCTAGGCATTGCATCTCTGCATATGGAGTTTTGCTATTATTTCTTTCCTAACTCTACCTGGAATTACATTTAGAGAAAAAGAGAGAAGTCTAAATGCAACATGTGCGACATCAAGTATGCTCACTGGAGGTGGGAGGGAGCTGAGAGAGAGAATGTGTGTAATATTCTTACTTAATATCCATAAGTACTACCAAAATACCCAGAGGTAACCAGGTAACTTGTCTCCTTGGTACTTCTTGATACCTAATACAGTGTGGGATCCATTATTTGTGAAACATTTAGGTTGTCCTTTGTAAAAACAGACAAACACACAAAACCAAAAAAATCCTAGTACACCTCTACCTCGATCTAACGCTGTCCTCGGGAGCCAAAAAATCTTACCGCGTTATAGGTGAAACCGCGTTATATCGAACTTGCTTTGATCCACTGGAGTGCGCAGCCCCCCCCCCCCCCCCCGAGCACTGCTTTACCACATTATATCCGAATTCATGTTATATCGGGTTGCGTTATCTCGGGGTAGAGGCGTACTGTAATTTTTGATGTAGAGATAGGCTTAAGACAAAAATCTTAATTTAAATTTTGAGTTACTCAAGATCTGAATCCACATGAGATTTTTGTGGCTTGTGGTTCATATTTGTTTATCTATGTAGATGTGAACACACGCGCGTGCGCGCGCGCACACACACACACACACAATTACCGACCATCCCACTCATTCAAAAATCATGAATCGAATCTCAAAAAATCAAGAGATTGGCTTGACAAGCATAAGATTTATTTAAAAATAATGAATGTGGGTTTCCTTTTTGTTTACCTTCTGGTTTCTAAGCCTTTGGTGGTATATTCTAGTTGCATTTTCAATCTTTTCTCTGCTACCATGGGGGCTAGAAACTCTATTTTTGAGATTCTTACATAATCATTTGACTCCAGGGGAGGGGACTTTAAAAAGAACACTAAATATCTTGGGACTCATAGAATCATAAGTGCTGCAACACTGTATATATTAAGATGGGCATCTCTGTAGTACATACAACTTGTGGGGGAGGGATTACTAAGTAAAATATATGCCTAAACAGTGATACTAAAAACAGTGTCTGAAATCATAGAATTCCACACCATTGCTAGATTTAGATGCAACACTCAGGCCAGGTCTACACCCAGCCGCTAGTTCGGCGGCTGGGAATCGAAGTTCTGGGTTCGATTTATCGTGTCTGGTCTGGACGCGATAAATCGATCCCGGAAGCGCTCGCCGTCGACTGCGGTACTCCAGCTCGGCGAGAGGAGTACCACGGAGTCGACGGGGAGCCTGCCTGCCGCGTGTGGACCGCGTCTGAACCGCGGTAAGTTCGAACTAAGGTATGTCGACTTCAGCTACGTTATTCACGTAGCTGAAGTTGCGTACCTTAGTTCGAATTTGGGGGTTAGTGTAGACCAGGCCTCAGAATAATTGCGATGTTTGTTCCCAAAAGTGAATATGCAAGTAAGGCAGAGAGAGAGAATATGCACTGACATTCACTATGAAATGCCATAAGGAAGATAAATTATTGAAGCAAGTAAAATGAGTACTCAAATCTACTAGTTAACACTCTTTTGGATTATCAGAGAATACAAAATAAAGTTAGGCAGTAACATGAGAACCAGCTTCAGATTTTATTTGGAACTCAGTTACTACTGTGACATGCCTGGTATAAAAGTGTACATTAAAAGGAATCAAACTATAGTACTTAAATGGTCCCTATTGACACAGTATCTGAGCATTCACAATCTTTAACTCCCAAGTCCCAGGCCAGCACCCTAACCCAGTGGTTCTCAAACCTTTGTGCTGGTGACCCCTTTCACATAGCAAGCCTCTGAGTGTGACCCCTGCCTTCCCCCCATACATTTAAAACACTTTTAAATATTTTTAACACCATTATAAATGCTGGAGACAAAGCGGGGTTTGGGGTGGAGGCTGACAGCTTGCGACTCCCCATGTAGTAACCTCGTGACCCCCTGAGGGGTCCCAACCCCCAGTTTGAGAACCCCTGACCTAACCACTGGACAATCTTTCGTCTCAAATTCATTTGTGTGTGACCGACCTGAGCTACGAGGAACTGAAACACGATGAAGGATCTACTTTGGTGTAGGGGTAAAATATTTAATTGGTAGTGAAAAGATGGGCAGATCTATCTGTACCAGCTGTAATATCCTGGACAATCCTTATGGAATTAAGATAAACTTTCTTGATTTAAATTTAAACTTACTGAATTAGGTTTAACACCTTTGGGATCCATTGTATTGAAAATGCAATTCTGTATGTGTTACTGCAGAATTGTATGTAATTCCTGTAGGAGGAGGGGAATGCTAATGTTGTTTCTTTGGTTATCAGCCCTTTTAAGCCAACCTCTGAGAGGTTTACATATATTAATTTACACTGGATTCTCAGGGACCAACAGACAAAGGATTTTTTTATATAAACAGCCTGGTTTTAAACAGGCCTTCTTCCTGAGCCAGCAAACAGACAGGGCCCCGGTCTATGGAGGTACCTAATCCTTAGGGACAGGTTTGAAGGACTGGACCTACTGAGGCCCATAAGACTGTGTGCTTGTTCTGAGCTAAAGCTGTGATGAACTTGAAACCACAAGGAATCTCCCTGGGTGAGGCACTGAAGAACTGCGTCTGCCAGAGCCCACGTCAGGGTTGGGGTGATCGCTGGTAAACATATTAGCCTGTGTGTAGGTTCTTTTATTGTTTTAATATGTTTTCTCTAATGCTTTTTACTTTAAGAACAAAACAGGCTTGCTTAGAAAGAACTGTGTGGGAACTTATAACTGTGGCCAATCACACTATTAACCATATCTGAATAGAAAACAAGCAGGTATATTAGGGCAGCCTGTCTCTGCTGGCAATAACACAGTAAAGGCAGGGAACTGTGCAGCTTTGAAGTACCCTGGTCAGAAGAGAGTGAGACTCAGGTCACCTTGGAAGAAAGGCAACAGCTGGGGAGTTGGAAACCTGAGAGTGGGTACTATTACTGGACCACTGAGAGGAAATACAAATGCAGTTGCCCTGTACTGTGAGAGTGGCATTGTTACGGTTGACCTTGCGTTAATGCAGTCAGAGTTCAATACCTCTGTGAATCTAAAATGCATTTAACTGTCAAATTAAAACACTGGTACATCACCTCCCATTGCAACACAGCTCAATAAATAAATAAATAAATAAAGTTGACCAGAGAAATAGCAAAGGCCGATTCTAGTCCAGTGGCTGACCAACTTCCCCCCTCCCCAACCCACACATGCACATTCACGCTCTAACCCCCCAAACATGTCTGTATTGGTCTCATCCCCTGCCTTTGTAATATCTGCCTACTGGTTGACTAGGTAGTAAATCCAAGCAGACACACCTTTGAGCCAATATATCCACAGCTGTACGATCCATCTGTAGAATATGCCTTATGTCAATTGGTTGACAAAAGATAAGTTGAAAGGAGGAAATATTAAACACCATGCAATAATGAACAATACAGTTAAAAATGATTTTCCCTTCTCACCCTTACTGTCTTATCCCATCTCCCCAGTTTCTGTGCTATTGTTATTCCTACAACTGCAATGAAGCTGAACACTGCTGCTACGACAACATTTGGTGCAACAGTAACATATGAAGTCATTATTTTTTTAATGATATCATGGATGCCAAATAGTGTGTTCTGTTAGGGTCCCACATTAGTCATATTGTCTAATTTCGCCTCATGTATATTGAGAGTAGCCAGATCAGATAAGGTATTACAAAGCCTTTGCCAGTATAATTACTTGACAAATAAAATTCTTATGGTATATGTTAATACCTTCTGAAAATAAGTAGGCTAATGGAAAAGGAAGCTGCATTACAATGGGCTAAAACTGAATTACATGTGGAGAGAGAGAGAGAGAGAGATTGCATAATGTTGCATACTTGTTTTCTATCTCTGTAAGTTCCCGCAGTGTAACCATCACTATAGTATTTGAGCACCTCTGAAGAAATGATAACCAAAATCATAATGGGCCTTATTTTTCCTCTTTGCTTCCATTAGTATAAGCTCTAAAGCTTCGGGCATGTTTCTGAGAAAGCCGTGTCTCCCACTCTCACAAGTTTCATCCTTCAGTTTCTCGGGTTCCTTCCTCCTGTTGAGGGAGGTCACTGTGGTGAAGAAAGTGATGCTCTCTCAGGTTACCTGGACCAGTTCCATAGAGAGCCCCGATGAGGAACTCAGAGACCTTGAATTTCTATGAGGTTTCACATGCAGTGAGCAGAGACCTGGCTGATGAGTTCTCAGTGGATGATGTTAAATGTAGCAAGCATAAAAAACTTCAGGCATGCATGAGCAAGCACTGGATGCAATATCCAAGTAATCAGAGAGCTATCAGGTGGTACATAAGAAAACAGATTATCAAATAAAATTAAAACAAAAATGAACCAATTTTATGAAAAATAGTCCATATGTCATTTTACTCTCTCTTTTTCATTTAGCCGGTAGATGTTGCCTCTAATGTGTTGTTCTTCCAGGTCTATGCCTGTTTTGACAATAGATAATATGTTTGCATCCAAGTTGCATAGAGAAACAACGCCTGGCTACTATTTGACCTAATATTTGCAGGGTGCTCTTTCTAAACTAAACTAAACTAAACTAAGAGAAAAACCTCCCTTCAGATTACAAAGCTGTGAGCATGTTGGTGAGAATCATTATCTGGCTGGTATAGTCTGCTAAAAGGCTTTTAGATCCACCTACATTTGTAAGCCAGGAAAGTCTATTTAGCTACTTTCATGCGCTTATTAGTACATCACAATCCAATGCTCGTATTAGATTTTCATGCACCAGAATACTAAAAATAGCATTAATCGCCTTGTTTTAATGAACAAACTATAAATGAAGGGGATGGAGACACTGTCAGCCTAAAACCAAATCACACTGCTGTCTGAAAATGTTTACTTACTAGCATTAAGGTTACCATAATACAGAAATTAGAGGGAAAGCTTTGTTTTCTATTTTTTGTTTGCTTACTTTGTACATGTAACAGCAGTTTGTGTAAGTCAGTAAGTTTGCTCTTACACCTCTACCGTCAGTTAGGTCCCTATTCTTCAGTTACGTAGGCATGTTCTTAACTTTATGCATATGAGTAATCTCACTGAAGTCAGTGTAACATTAAGTATGTTAGCGCGCGCGTGTGTGTGTATGTGTGTGTGTGTTGGAATGTGGAGGACTTCCACAGGGGAAAAAATAGAAATCTCTGATTGTAAAAATAACTAAATGTAGCAGAGACACATCCCGATAGGTTGAGTTACTTTTAACTCATTTTTAATTCATTTTAACTCATTTTTTACACTGACTATATTTAGATTCAGTGTGTTCCTTTAAGGTAGAAACACTATCTTAAACTTAACCTGCAGTGCCTGGATATTGATTTTCATTTGATACAATAGGTAAAAATTATTCAATATTTTGATCATTCCCTATTCTGCCAACCAAGGGAATAGGCCATGACGTTCAATTTTTAATTTTCTACACTATCATTGCTAAGGGGGACTGAGATCTGACACTCTCAGTGCTCCCACTGTGTTAGTGATCATATTTTGTAAAGTCATTTTTGTCTTGGGAGTTTTTGACAAAACTGCCAGTGGGGGGGCAACACATTGGTGAATGAATTTGAAATTGCTGCCAGATATCGGATGTGAAGCTAACAAGATAAGTTAAGTGTGGAATTTTAGTTCTTTTCCCAAAGGGCCTGAGTTTTGTAGTTGAACAGTCTTTTATCATTATTACCGCATAGGGTTTTTGTTTGTGAGTGTATGTGAATTGTTAATGTTAGTTTAAAAAAACTCATAAAAACGATTGATAGTTGTGAGAATTGTTAAGAAAAGTTGTTATTTTCACACTAGACCAAACAGCTGCTTCAGAGACATTTCCCAATATTATGTCCATCTTTGGGGTCCTATTCAAAAGTTTTCTTTTTTAAAATTTAATTTATGGGGTTTTTCTAGTGCTCATAAAAACAAGGACTCAGCACTAGCTTTAGCCAGAATAGCAACAGTGCCTGCTTCTATCTTTGTATTAATCCATCTATGCAATCTACGTTTTTATACTCTGCTCATGATCATGGTATCTAGGTGACTCCTACATCTCACCCCCCTGTGAGCTCTGCCAAATCTCAGTTAACTAACACCAAGATATTCAAGCTTCTCAGTTCTGCACGCTAACAAAGAACGCTTTCCATTATATCTGTCAAGTGCTCAGCAGGGTATGGATGTAAATTCCTTACAGGAGCATGGTACAGGATATAATGAATTGCTGATGTTTACACATCCCTGCTAGTTAAGGGACCCTATGACATGAAAATATACTTGTAAATAGAACATGAAGAAGGCGGGGGGATGTGGGGGCAACAATGGCCCCCCTCCTATCTGCAATATTAAACCACTTAATAAGTAAGTACTGCACATCAGCATAGATATCAGGTTCCCGAAGTGCCATAAAACTGGATGGAAGCTTTGAAAAACAAAAACATTTGTGCATTATGGAAGCAATAAACAATCAACCACATTCAACTAGGGCTGCTGAAGGTTTATGCTGTTATAAACCCAGGAACAGGGCTTGGTTCTCTTTTGGTTGGCAAATTTATTCCCTATTCAAAGAAGCATTTCAGCTATGTGTAGATAGGCACATACCAAGTAATTCAAGCTCACTTTTGTTCACCATGCCTACAGGGGCAAATGCCGCCTAAAGAGCGAGCAGCATTGGTTTGTATGGCTGGAGCCAGCTGGAGGAAAGCTCTGATTTAGCACATCCTTCCAGCAATGCTCCTATGAAATTAAACCAATAGCAGCAGTAATGCCACCTGACCTTCCCTTTTGCAGAAGCAAGGGGGCAGGTTGCTGAAGGCAGTGAATATTCTGGTAGATTAGCCTTTCAATATTATGTCCTCACTTTAAAAAAATACCTTAAAAGGATACTCATTAACGGTTCACTGTTCTCCTCCTGATGCTTAGAAGGATCTTTAAGGCAGGTCCAAATGCTCACTCTCTCTTATTTCTTTCCGTACCCGCACCCACCTGCTGCTGTTTCACTTTCAGCTTTGCTGCTGCTGTTACTGGTAAACACCTCCTTGCAAGGCCCTAGGGGAGAACGTGAACATGAGCTCCCGACCACAGCAGTGGATGGGAGTGATGTCATTATACTAGTGCCTGAGTCAGGAAATCCAATTAACCATCAAGAAAAGAAAAGAAAAAGGAACTGACAAATGCACAAAGTTAACAAAACAAAAAGATAAATATCTT
Organism: Emys orbicularis; assembly: GCF_028017835.1. NCBI lineage: Eukaryota > Metazoa > Chordata > Testudines > Emydidae > Emys > Emys orbicularis. The sequence continues at coordinate 16,284,936 of NC_088691.1, read as the reverse complement.
CTGTAATACATTTATTTTCTGCTCTACTAATCTTACTTCTTACTTACCTTAAAGCAGTGCTGGGCAACCTGCAGCCCGCGGCCCATCAGGGTAATCTGCTGGCGGGCCACCAGACAGTTTGTTTACATTTGCAAGGCCGCTCACAACTCCCATTGGCCACGGTTCGCTGTTCCCGGCCAATGGAAGCTGCGGGAAGCAGCGGCTAGCACATCTCTGCGGCCCATGCCGCTTCCCGCAGCTCCCATTGGCCGGGAACGGCGAACCGCGGCCACTGGGAGCTGCCTTAAAGTGTTACTGGCAACATTAGTAGGTGCACAATTTTCAGATGGAAATACGTTTTTCAAATTGATGGAGTTCCTCTAACCGTACCTCAGTTAACTGAAGTGCATAGATCATCTTGTTCACTTCCCCCCCCCCCCAGTTGAAATAACTTTTAACCAACCCCCCACCCTCCCAACAAACCAATCCAACAACAACAAAACTACCTTTTTATTTCAAAAGTCATAGATGGTTTCTCTTTTCGGGGGAGGGAAGGAGTGTCTAGATATTTTATTTCATGTTTCACCCTAAATTAAATTCTCTTGGCCATATTATGAGTCTTTGAACTAGGGAGTATACTGGATAAAGACTGACTGAGCAAGGGAGGGGAAGGACACAGTATAAAAAAAAAGTTAAACCTAAAAAGAAGTGTATATATCACCTTGAATGCTCTGCTTATCTGTTGCTTCCCTTTCTCCTATATGTTGTCCTTTGTATGAGTGAGGACCACATAAGTCATTGTTAGATTCTTTTTTAAAAACTTGGCTATTTAGTGTAGGTCTTTACGGCATGTATCTTGCTATGACAGGTGAATTGTTATCCTAGTTATGTAATTAGAATAGATTTGCTTCAACAATTTTCAGTTTCAAAATCCAGCTTCATTTGGCTATGAGATACCATGAGTAGTTTAATTTAAGATTTATCTTGTTGAAGTGCAGAAATAGAATTTCACCAAATTTTTCTATGCTCCTAATTGGAATTTCCGTGGCCTAAACACAACACCGATGTTGGATCCAACAGGTTTAAGGGGGAGATGGTCTAGGCTGAAAAGGAGTGACTTTGGTCCCTCATATAAATACAGATTAGTTAGTCCCTTGATTTGTTAAATAATTATCATCTCAGGCTCAAAAGATATTCCATCATTTAGATTAATTTACTAATTTGTAATAAACACATCCTATGTGGAGCCACTATACAGAAGCATGCCTACAGAGGTCACCACTATAAAGTCAACATTTACCTACACTTGCCACCTAGTGGTATCTGAGCTATCACTGTGTCTCCCTCTGCTGATTATGGAAAATACCTGTAGTATATTATTTACTGACTGGTAATTGTAAGTAAATGTTGACCTATTTCTGGAAAACAGTATCCTCACAAAAAGACTGGAAAACATGACAGTCACAAAGCGGATATTAGCAGTCCAGAATGTCCTGTTGATTGTGGGCATTTTCTGGTATAGTTTTAGAATACCAAATATACAAACATCTCATGTTGATCTGTGTTTGTATAGCATCTAGCACAATGAGGTCCTGCTCCATGACTGTGGTTCCTAGGCTCTCCAGTAATATAATAAAATCAGTCATGTTCCTCCATTCAGTCTGAACTGAGAATGAATCTTAATATCCAAAGTGTAGACAGAGATCTGTTAAGCATTATTGAAAATGCTCAGAGGAAAAAAACCCATAAAACTGAATTTTAGCCTTTCTGGTGAACTGAATTCTTACCATTATCCAGCTACAGCTACCTTGTAGCATGGTGCAGCTTGGTTCGTGAATCACAAGCACACATCACTTGTAACACTACATTCACTTGTTGGTCATAAATTTTGGAACCAGAGGTGCTACATGGTCTTAGGCCTGTGTACAATGTCAAACATTGTCTGAGGGATCTTTCGTAGCCTGCCAGACAATCTATAGTGCTGAACTTATGGGGCTAGTTTAGCCAATTTTTCTGTTCCTGAATTATCAATTTTTTGCTAACTTCTATTTTTACAAATTTGTCACTCAGAATCAATCGGCGGCTATATGGTGAAAGATCACAGCTTATGTGTTGCTTGCACACTATTGACTGTGACAATTGCTTTGATAGATTGTTTTTGCAATTCACTGTTAAGACTGAGTATCAGAGGGGTAGCCGTGTTAGTCTGAATCTGTAAAAAGCAACAGAGGGTCCTGTGGCACCTTTCTGTTAGTCTTAAAGGTGCCACAGGACCCTCTGTTGCTTGTTAAGACTGAGTCATCTGAGACACATGGTACTGTTTTCTGGTCCCTGGTTGGGTGGCAGACACTTTCATAAACAAGAAAATGTCTTGAATCAGTCACTTACACAAATATGTGATCACATGAGTGTATGCAACACTTCTGGTATGAGCACGCAAATACATACTTGAATGACTAGTAACATTTTTTTTTCTTTTTGCAAAAGTACTTGTGAATATTTTTTAACTGCCTAAATGTGTGCATAGTCATAGAAAGCAAATAAAAATTGTTCATAAAAACTAGTTACTATTTAAATAAATATTCACAAAACACATTATTTTCAGTGTTTTCAATATCTATAGTATGTTATGGAACAAACTATCAGATTAACTGTTATGACCTTAGTTTCCCAGCACAAATATAAATATGCCCCAGTATTAGCTCTATTTAGTACAATATTCTGTGCACATGTAGGTGAAGTGGAACTCTGGACCTAGATCTATGTTTGCCAGCTAAAGCACAGGGCACATCAAACCAAGAAACACGCACAACATAATTTTCTGTGTGCTGCATATGTATGTACATGCACCATGGAGAAGTATCATCGTCTTTTTTCTCTTTTGTTATTCTCTGAAAGTAGCTATACTCTGGCTGACTATCAAAGTACTGGCAGACTTGCATTTAAATCTGAACTGTGGACAATCTCATAAATGAGATTAATTCAAACATCTTTTCCAGCTCTCATTAGGCAAATCCCTGTTATCTCCATTGTATTTATTTATTTATTTATTTATTTATTTAAACAGAAAATGTAAATATGAACATATCTCTGGATCTTGTATACTAACTTCAGGTAAACATATTTGTTTCTTTTAAAATATATATTATATTGAGGCTAATTGTGGTTTATACCACTGTGAGTTTCTCAATTTTATTTTGGAGACCACGCTTCTTATTTCCTTTATGTAAAAGGTATCATATTTTGGCATCTATCACAAAGTACAATAAAAAACAGCACACACTATTTCTAGAAAAAATTGAGCCCAATAAGTCTTATGTCACAGGCTCCTAGTTTAGTACCTTTTCAGTGACCACATAATGAATGTAAACTACCTTTGGAAAGGTACTATTATTGTCCTCATGGTTTCTACTGTTTTTCGGTTTTAGAATGTGTTTAGCCTTTGAAGATTAAAGGTAGTCTCTTTCATCTTTCTGTCATATCTTTCTAAGCAAAGGAGAAATTGGAGCAGACAGCTTTAATAACTTTACATACAGTGAGGAAACTAGGCACAGGCAGAATATAAAAAAGCAATCTAAAATTCTGCACCTTAAGTGCCTGGAGCTTGAAAATGACGAAGGTGTTATAGCTTAATAATATCTTTTCGGAATCACATTTTGGGCTGAAAAAAAGGGAAGGAAATGCGACTCATGATTTGTGATACAGTATATTGCTGTTTGGAGGATAATCTGTTACTTGTTCATTACGACATATACCCTGCACAGAAGTGAAAGCAGGTTTAAATTAGCATTTGCAGATTATTTAGGACCTAATTTATGGTAGAGGAGATCAGTAATTAAAAGCAGTTTTTTCTGCTGCTAAAGTGTTGCTGGAATATTCTGCTCAGTTTCCTGCTCCTCAATTATGAGTATTAAAAAAGAAAATAAAAGCCTCTGTTTAAATAAAAATTGAGATTCATTTCAGTTCAGATCTATATTCACTGAAAGATATTACAATCTAATGGATGTTTGATTATCTTGGTTCTGTTATTGTCTTGCCCATGTGACAAAATGGTCATCTATGCTAACAGTCTCAGCAGAGTAAAGGATTTGGGTGGGTGGCCCTGGAGAATGAACTAGTTGCTCTTCTAGAGTTGGTTGATCCAGATCAGGATTGAGTTTTATTGGCAAGATTTTGCAGGGAAATTTACAATGCTGCTACCTATGCATTACTAGCTCTGTAAATAAGGAACTTCAAGCTCTAGGGCTTTCAATAACAAGAACTAATTGTAATAATTAAAGTTTGGCAAACATCTGCAATGAACAGTTTATTTGGTGTATTTACCTGTTTTTTTTGTTCATGAATGGACTATGATTTCTATTAAATTGTTCACTATTCAGGATTGTTAGATTAATGTTTTATGGAACAAATGTCAGTGTTTAGATTGCTCATGCACTGTTTGTGGCATGTCTCCCTTTGAATATTCTATGCCGCAGTTGGATATTCCAGCTGTGTGATTTATCACTTATGTCACGTGAAGCCAGATTTATAAAGATGGACACAAAAATAGGCATGTAAAGCAACTGCTACATATGCAAACTTGGTGTCTCGTGTGTGCAAAATTTACACACACTTTTGCTCACAGAAGCCTATGTATGGGCCTTTGTGCTGTTTCTGTTCCTCTGTAGAATGACCTAACCTTTACAATCTACCTCAGTGTCCAACCAAAATAAAATTTGTTTTGTGTGTACAGGGATCTTATCTGCAAGCCTGAAATTTACTATCTACAAAGTTAATATAAATAAAAATTCACAACAAATATTTGGTGAAAAACAATAAAAATGCAGATGCATGTGGAGTGAAATTAAATTCAGCAGTTTCTAAAATGTTCAGGATCATTTTTTCTGATTATTTCTAGAGCTATAATAGTAATGACAAATAATCTGAAAATTATTACTGAGCAAGCCAACAAAAGTCAAAGAAGAGTATCACTGTTTGCTTCTGCTAGCCTGCTTGTTATTACTACTATTGCAAAATTAAACCAGCTTTTCCTGAAACTTAAAATATAGACTTTTTAATTTCACTTCTTAATAGAATTATTAGTATTTATTATTAATATCAATACTGTCATTTATACATCAGTCTTTCATCCAATGATTTCAAAGCACTTCAGTGATACATAGGTAGGATCGCAAAAAGAACAGGAGTACTTTTGGCACCTTAGAGACTAACAAATTTATTTGAGCATAAGCTTTCGTGGGCTACAGCCCACTTCATCAGATGCATAGAATGGAACATATAGTGAGGATATATATATATATAGGTAGGATCGATTACATTCATCTCACCTGTAGCTTCAAAACCTAGGTGCAAAGTTTGGTCAAATGAGTCAGTGGCAAATAACTGGGAATAGAACCTAAACCTAAACTTTCTGCCTAGTCCTTTGCTGCTATCTAAGCACTAGGAGGTAACGCTATCTCCTATTATTAGAGATGATGGGAAGGGATAATCTTGTTGCTCAAGCACAGGGCTAGAGGTCAGGAGATATATGTTCATTTCCTAGCTCTGCGACAACTTGTTTTGTGATCTTGGGCGAGTCACTTATAGGAACTTTTGGTGATCATCAACTTACTATTATTATTCATGTTTATTATGGTAGTGTCTGTGGACCAACAAGAATGGGCCCCATTGTTCTAGACACTGTACAAACAGAGTAGTAAACAGTCCCCAAAGAGTTTATAATCTGAATAGATGAGGGAGAGACAGGGAGAGAGAAGGAGGAGAACACACAAACAGAGTGAACAATAGGATGGCAGCAAACAGCATGTAGTTACACAATTTTTTGAGTGGATTTAGTTAGGCAGGGATAACATTATTAAGCAAGTCTTTAATCGCTCTGTGCCTCAGTGATGGGGATAATACCTATCCACCTCACAGGGATTTTATGAGAACTGATTAATTAATATTGGTAAAACACCTTGAAATTCTTAGGTACAAAGCACAATATAAATGCAGAGTATAATTCTTTTTTTTATTTAAAACAAGCTAATGGAATATTTTTAGAGCTTTTTTTGGTCTCATAGGTAAATACAATTCAGACAGGGATTAATTACACATTTTAAAGAATCAGCATTGTTTATTTTTCAGTTTATAGTTTATTTTTCAGACTTGTTCGGATTTATAAAGTAGGTTAAATGTATATTTAAACATTTCATTGTAAATCCCAATTTACTGAGCTATGGAAACAACTCAGAAACAGAACTGCAAAGTTTGTTTTGTGATAGGTTTCAGAATCCGAAGTCTCCAGGCTGCTTCACAGGGGTTAGCACTAGCCCACCAAGCCCTACAAGCTTAGCTGGAAATCTAAATTCAGTGGATACCAATCTCTGGGTTCTCATCCTCCTTATTCCCTTCTTTCTCCCATGAGAGGGTGACCATACATCCCATTTTGGCTGGGACAGTCCCTTTTTTAGGCCCTGTCCCGGACGTCCCAAATTTTTTTGACAAAACTGGGCATTTGTCCAATTTTGTCAAAAAAGTGGGGTGGGACCCCTAGCAGGGCACAGAGGAACATGCCGGGGCATGGGGGCAGGGAGTGGCAATGCCAGCCCTGTGCTGGAGGGAGGGCTAGGGAGAGTGGACTGGGCTGGCCAGCCCCATGTGCAGGGAGGAGAGGGGGACCTCAGGCAGCCCCGCACGTGGGCATGCGGCAGGGGGCTCGGACCACCAGCCCTGTGGAGGAGGGAGGGGAATTGTGGGAGGGTGGCGGGGGGTTCAGACCCACCCCATGTGCGGGGGGGTAGGGGGGTTGGGGTTGGGCGGCAGGGGGGCTTGGGCTGGCCCTTGGTGCCAATGGGGAGTGGGACCTCAGACTGGCTCCATGTGGGTGGAAGGCAGGGAGAGCTTGGGCAGCCCTGCGCATGGAGGAGTGGTGGTGGGAGTGTGGGGGCGGGGGGAGAAGCAGTAAGGCTTGGGCTGGCCCCGTGCGAGGGTGTCCCTTTTTCCCTTTGGGAAAATATGGTCACTCTATGACCCATAAGAGCCTGTTGTATTCATTCAGAAGGAATAAATGGGCCAAAAGTGTTAACACACCCCAGGTCACTGTCTAACATTAAACAGTGTTAACCTAGGTCAGCCTGCTTAGCATCATGGCAGACACACCATTAAAAGTCTTTTTTTTATTAAAGACACAGAAAAGAAGAAAAAACAGTTAACACATCTGAAATGTTAAGTATTAAGTAAGGCTTTTATTTTAACAACATTTCTTGTCCCCTTTCCCTTTAGCTGGAAGAGTTTTAGCAGGAACCCCCCCTTGTGTGACAGTCTCTTAGCCAGTACTAAAGATGGCAATGACTGTCCTTTGGGGAAAAGAGAAGAAGGTAGCTGAGATGGGCTAGAGCTACTGCTGTTGCTGCTGTTAGAGCGCGATCCTGTTTCATCTCCGGTGGTGTTTGGGATTCAGCTGGAGCTGGTAGAGGTGGCGATGTTATTTGGGTCCCTCTCTTTCACCTGGTCTGGTCAGGACACCCCTCAGGATTAGGATGATGAAGGCTTCAGGTCCCAGGAGATGACAGGAGGGTGGGAGCTAGGGTGACCAGATGTCCCGATTTTATAGGGACAGTTCTGATTTTGGGGGCTTTTTCTTATACAGGCACCTATTACCTGCCACCTCCTGTCCCAATTTTTCACACTTGCTATCTGGTCATCCTAGTGAGGGCAGCCATGATAGTGAAACTTACTTCAGTAGCTTTTGTCTGTTTATTTAATATTTTTCCTCTAAAGTCTCTTTTTTTTTAAAAAAAGGACCCAGCAAGGGAATGGTGGGTGGAATAGCTATGTCATCCACCAGTTTAGCATAATATTTGACACACCAGTTTTGGTTCATCAATTTCTGGTTCCCACAGCTTCTGTTTTTACCAAGCATGATTTTAATATGGTTATATCAATAAGCCTTTTTGTTTAGACTAATGCAGTTTTTCCTCTCTCCCTTTCTTAACTTTCCCATTAACTTTTGTTATTGTGACATTTTATGAACTTTTACATACCTCTTATAGTTGAGCTTATAATTGGGGTAAATTTGTAGGCCAAATTATTACAACAAGCCCCACCATCAAGAAAGTTAAAGTTAGGTGGTTGAGTTCCCATGGGTGTGTGTTGGATGCATTTCTGACTTCCAGAAAGACTCTCACCACAGAGCACAAGAGAGCACTATCAAAAGCCATAGTGTAAAAAACATCTTGTACACTTGCAGTGCTATATAAATTATTACCATAGACAATAACTTGGTGCTGGGACCCTGACCACAGGGTCAGGCCTGGCTTCTCGTGGAAAGAGAAATGGCTGGCATTTAAGCTAGCCAAGCTCAAGATGGCTACAAGTAGAATGTGTGAGGGGTGCTTGATGCAAGGATGCACTGCATTTAAATGGCTTCTTGTTTGGAATCCAGAACCTTATCTGAGGTCCTGAATGAAAACACTTAGTGCTTTTGTCATGTATGGAAAAAAATATATATATATAAAATTCACCAATCTTGATTATCAAGTGAAACTGCTTATTCATTTCAGAACTTATACCACCCATTAAACCCCTAAAGCAACTGTGGGAGCTGCAAAATATTTTCATGATGTTCTGAGTGAAATAGCAGTCATTTCAAGGCAATATCCAAGCTACATTTTATATATATATAAAAAAAATTCCTTCTGGTCACTGTTTCAGAAAGTGATCCTTCAAGGTGCTCAGGGCCCTGGAGTCCCATTGCAGGACCTCAGCGCTTGCCTCCTAACTTAGACAGCATTAAGAATTTGACCCAATACTTCCTCTCTTCTCACACAACTAGTGCCCATTAAAGTCAATAGAGCTATATCCAGGAGTACAGTAAACAGGATGTGATTCTTAAAGTACAAATTATGAGCCAGTTCTGAGCAAGTCCTGCAAGTTTGTGAAGACTTCTAACTTTCGCTGGTCCTATTGAGTGACTGAAGGCAATCAGCACATAACAGGATTGGGTACTACAAAAAGACTGCTCATAATACCACCTTGATAGTTTAATTAATCAACGTCCTCATTTACATTTAAAGTTGATAGGTTTTTGGAATATGCATTTTGTTTTCATCCTTTGAAGCCTCCCCAGTCAGCACAATACAGTCACAATCCCAAATGTTTCAACATAGGATGAAATAAATATAATTTTCATGCTTATGTTCATTAGGCTGTTACAGCACTTAAATTTAATAATTTTAATTCAGAGCACTTTTGGAATGATTTACTTGGAAGTCTGCTTTTCAGCTTACACTTTCTTGAAAAATCATATAATTTCTGAATATATATCAAATAACATCACTTTATGTGATTTTTCCAAGCACATATATCAAGGAAATACCCAACTCTGGTAATATAAAATGTCATACTTCATCGTTCTGAAAGTTACATGCACAATATATCATTAAATACAGGAATACAAAGTAAAGTGTATGGTTTATTTATGTAATTATTCAGAAAATACAGCATTGGTTGCCAGGGCAATAAGAAAAAGGGATGTTGCCAAAGGGGGTCAGCAACTTACTTCATCAGGAGAATTGTTTTAATCTGGAGGCAACCATAATTTAAGAACTGGAAGCTTTAGACTCTTTATGTGAGTCTACTCACGCTTGCCAGCCAAGGGCCTGACTGTTGAGAGGAGGTGAGCACCTGCAATCCCCATTGATGACAATATCCAGTCTGATCTTGCAAGGCATCGAGTTCCTCCCAAAGGGTGCTGAACGCCATCAAGTGCCTTTTGAACTAATTGGGAGCAAGGAGCACTCGGCAATATTCTGTGCTCTGCACTTTTCTGGATCAAGCCTATATCTTCTTCCAGTATGCCTTGAGGATAGACTACTGCTTAGGTTTCGTAGAGCTTTTCTTCATCACATACTGATTGAAGATTTTCTCTCTAATTATGGAGGCACTGGATACTGTGCTCCCATGTGGTAGACTCCTCCTTGGGGCTCAGCCACTGATGCTCAAGGCCTCGCAGCTGCAGTTCCTCTTTCCCTGGCACTATTTCCTGCTCACAGCAGGTCTAACTTGTAAGAAATAGTAATCCTGTATTTTTTCTTTCTCCTTTTTCCCCTCATCTTCTGGATTTTTTTAACTGAAGTACCTGTAATATGGTGTGTGCTTCTGTGTAAGACGCTAAAGATGGCAAAGCTAAGCATTACCCTGGTGACTGAATTCTGAACTCATACCTATTGAGACTCCCAAAACTAGGTGCATACAATAGGAGAATGGGATTTTAGGTAAATTATTTTCAAGCCAGAGTTTCTAAGATTATATCTTATTATGGAAAACATTAATATTTCCCTTGCCCTCTGCCTCCTATCACCTCCATTTCCTCCTCTATTTGTTTCGTTCACATATTATGTCTTTTTATCAACCTAGATTATGACCTATTTAGGGCAGGAACTGCCTCTTTACTGTACATGGTGCCTGACACAATGGGACTTTGTCCTTCCTTGCCCTGTCCTTGGCACTATGGTAATCAAAATAATAAATAACAAGAAGAGCCCATCTCCGTCCATCATGGTAAGAAGATAATTTGTGATCAGTACCATGTCCATGTGTGAAATTGAATGAAATGTAACATACCAGTGTTGAGTCTTTACTGTTCACGTATTTCTACAGTTGTGTCATCACTATTTGCCTCCAGATGTGGTCCAAAAATGTCAGGTTAGAATTGAGTGGGATGCAGGATATGATCATTGGGATTCAGATAATAGAAAAAGAGAGAGCATAAATGGTCCAGGAAGATGACAGTTTGCATATAATTAGGTTTTATCATGTATTTTATAACACGGCTGTACAAAGAAAATGAAGTATCGGAGATATTACTTTCATATGCATATGGAAGCAAGTGAAAGGGAAAGAAATCTTGTGGCACATGAAAAGAGTTGGAATAAAACAGGGAAAAATGTGAAAAGCAGACTTTGAACAATAATTGTATCTAAACAGTATTATTATTTAATTGGATTACCTTATTTCATTTTATACCAAATTAAATGATTAGATGATTTTATTTCTATTTGAAATATGTTAAAATATGGACTCTTTTAAAGTGACACTTAGCAAATCAATACAATAAAATGGAGCTACCCTTTAAATTTTAGCTTAAAGGGTTTAAATCTGAAAAAGCTCTAACAACATGCTCTATGGCTTCAAAGGCTAATTAATATTTTCTTTGTGCTTATGACAGGTACCTTAATCGTTGGATAGGTGTCTGCGTTTTTTTGAGCTTTCTCTCTGTTTCTGTGTACTGTTGGGTATTGATCTACATCTGATTAACTTCAGATGTAGTCTCCAGATGCTCAGGTGTTGTTTTTTTGCTATGGTCTCTCATGTAATTAGTGCACATGAGTCTGTTGCACTGAACCCAGATATGTTGGCCACTGAGTTGTTCATTTCATGTATTGTCTGATGGGAAATGCTATCTGTAGCTTTCTATAGTATGATCTGATGACTTGCAACTCTGATTCTTTATAAGGTTTATCACATTGCCCCTTCAGGGCCTGATACGAACCCCACTTGAACTCCTTGTGTGTCTTTCCATTCTCTTCCAAGTGCTTTAGTTAGACCTTTACAATATTACCAAATAATAGTCACTTAAAATGTTGCCTGCCTTTTTGACTTTTGCAATTGCAATTTTATTTGTTTCTCCTTCCTTCCCCCATCCTTCCCATTTTAAATGTATATATTTACTTTATTAACCTTATTAATCTATCTGTAGATTGCAAGGGAATTAATAATAGCTTTCAATATCTCCAATACAACCTTCTTTATAAGGCTTGATAAGGCCTCAGCTGGAATACTCTGTCTAGTTCTGGGCACCACACTTTAGGAAAGATGTGGACAAATTGAAGAAAGTCCAGAGGAGAGCAAAAAAAATGATTAAAGTTCTAGAAAACATGACTTATGAGGAAAAGATTGAAAAAATTGGGTTTGTTTAGTCTGGAGAAGAGAAGACAGATGGAGGACAGTCTTCAAGTACATAAAAGGTTGTTGTAAATAGGAGGAGGATAAATTGTTCTCCTTAACCATTGAGGACAGCAAAAGAAGTAATGGGCTTAATTTGCAGCAAGGGAGATTTAGGTTAGACATTAGGAAAAACTTCCTAACTGTAAGTGCAGTTAAGCAATTATCTAGTGAGGCTGGAGAATCTCAATCATTGAAGGTTTTTAAGAACAGTTTATACAAACAGCCTGTCAAGGATGGTCTAGATAATACTTAGTCCTGCCTCAGGGCTGGGGACTGGACTAGATGACCTATCGAAGACTCTTCCAGTCCTACATTTCTATTATTCTTATGGCCAGTTAGGCCCTATTTTTATATATTTTTTCATTCTGGAGTGGTTTGCATCAGTTTATTCATCTAGTTGCATTCTTTAGAACCCACTGTGCCACATGCTTTCTGCTGCTGCATGACACATATTGGAGCAGTGTCACAGAAATACCAGCCAAAAGGTGGGCAGTGCAGAAAGAGAGGAGACTACATGGTATTTTATATCCCCATTTGTCCAGCTCTCAGCAATCTCTTCATGGTGACAACATGTATATTTGATAATAAGCTCATGTAGTATAGTCATTATTCCTTCCAAGACCGCCTAGTCCAGACCAGGATTTAGGGAGCCCTTGTGAGATGACCCTAGCCCACTTGTGTTTTTTCCATCAGGAACCTAGAGAACTAGGGACAATTAGAAAGTCTATCTGTGTCCCGCAGCTGCAAATATTTCTCTCTATATAAATTACAAATGAGTTCTGTCTTGTGTACTGTGAGATGGATTACAGCAAGTTTATGGTGTATGGCAGCTGGCTTAAACAAGAGTGGAGATACCCAAATGTTCAGATAAACTTTCAATAAATATCTGAAATGTTGTGTGCTTATTTGATCCCTACCAAAAGTCCAAATGTTCTGAAGTTTGCACATCAGACATCCCTAGTTATAGTAAAGTTTCACATACAGGGCCAATTATTGCTTTAAGATCCACAGGTATAAATCCAGAGAAATTTTGTTGAATTCAGTGAAGTAACTCCTGATCTTGACTGGTGCATATGAGAACAGAATTTGACCAAGTGTATTTCCTTTGGACAGTGCATCAGCCTTGTCCAGTTGGACAAGTGTTAAAGTATAGATCTGTTCTGAAAAGTGATATACATAAATGCCGCCAGTTTACTCAAGATCTGCTTCTTGCATGTATTCAGAGTCATATCTGCTGACTGGAATGGTGTCAATAAGTTTTTGCTACTTAATTCCTTTCAGCACTGCATAACTAATGTAGCTAAGAAGGAGTGAGCTGCAGATTCTGTTCCATCTGGGGGCATCAACAGAATTGTTTATTAATTTCGAATCTGTTACTCCAGTACAACCCCTTTGAAGAAAATGGAGTTACACAGGTGTAGCTGAGGGCATAAGTTGCCCTGTAGAACTAGTGATGATGCAAGAACTGGAAAGAGCCCAGCTTAGTTAGCTGAATTCAAGCTGAGTTTGCAGAACTAGCACTTTGGGGGGGGGGAGGAGGGAGGGAGTCTTATCTTGCTAACGGAGCACATTTGACAGGGAAATAACTTAAAGGCAATAATCATACAACTGTGACACTTCCTGGAGGTATCCAGGGTTGGGAGGCACACCAATACCACCTGCCTTTAGCATGAGGAAACCTTTTCTGTGCTTGCCAGGGATCAGTTCCCTCAGTCCACCAGGCACAAGCAACACAAACATTCCTCTCTCCGCCCACCTGGGCTCCACTGTCATTCCGCAGGTAAGCAATTGGCACAATCCAAACCCCGAGTCTTCTGAGCATTTCTCTGGAGTGTTCAGCTCTGGAGTTCACGAGACACTCATAGAACTTCCAGCTCCTCTGTTCCCAAAGTAATGTACATCACAGCTTACTAAATACAATGCAGGACAAAGCTCCGCTTACCATACAGTACCTATATCTGCTTATAGAGAAAGCAACTTGGATAAATACCAAGGAGGGAGAGGAATTATTTCAGCTCAGTACTAATGTGGACACGAGAACAAATGGATATAAACTGGCCATGGGGAAGTTTAGGCTTGAAATTAGACGAAGGTTTCTAACCGTCAGAGGGGTGAAATTTTAGAACTGCCTTCCGAGGGAAACGGTGGGGGCGAAAGACCTCTCTGGCTTCAAGATTAGGCTAGATAAGTTTATGGAGGGAATGGTTTGATGGGATAACGTGATTATAGTCAATTAAGCATTAACGTGCCAGCGCTGGTAAAATGAGGGTCCGGCTGTATAATCTTGCCTGTATGCTCGGGGTTCTACTGATCGCCATATTTGGGGTCGGGAAGGAATTTTCCTCCAGGGTAGATTGGCAGAGGCCCTGGAGGTTTTTCGCCTTCCTCCGCAGCATAGGGCAGGGGTCGCAGGCTGGAGGATTCTCTGCGACTTAATTTAAAGACTTCAAGGGAAAGTGGGTGGGTCAGCTTTTGTGGCCTGCATCATGCGGGAGGTCAGACTAGATGACCATATTGGTCCCTTCTGACCTTAAAGTCTATGAGTCTATGAGTCTATAACTATAACTTTATTTAGCAAAGTACAGAGATTCAAATGATAGTAAGCAGAAATATTTAAAACAAATGATTACATATAAACAAAATCATAACACACATTCTAGATTTAACTAACAAGATGCCCTCATATCTAATAAGGTACTGCTGACCCAAAGTCCTTCTCACAGAGTTGTTCAACCAGGATGGCTGAGACCCTCATTTCATAAAACCAAGCCCCATGGCAGCTTGTCTACCCAGCTGAAGGATGCCACGGCATCTCTCTTTACCTCTAGATATATTAGACCAGTCCTTTGCTCTTCACCTGTAAACAAGGTCCTCCTACTTCCCTGCTGTTCAACTTTTCCTGTTAATTTCTTCTCCTGAAGTCTCTGCAATCTCTTCATTATCATTTGATTAAGTATGCAAAGAGACTTCCATTGTAAGATACACAATACACAGTGATCAGTCAGGGAGATAAATGTCTCCTACCTCCTCTATGGTGGAACCTGTCTTAAAGCATGTCACCTCCTCTGCCCAGACTCAACATAAAGTGCCTCCAGTCCCCCGCTTTAACATCAAAGCTTTGAAGAACATAATTTCTAATTTAAATACATATCTCCTTATGTATTGTCTGCACATACTTTTCACATGTCTTACATGACACTCTTTGGTGAACTAGTATATAAATCCCAGACCCAGGGGATCCCTGTAACCTTTATGCACCTTTGTGTCCTCTGCTAGTTGCCATCAAGAGTTCCTTGGGTCACAAGAACCTCACAGTGCCTATGTTTTATAAATTCAGTTCAGCATAAAACCACTCTTTAAAATGGAGGGAAATGATCAAATTCTGTTCAAGCAAAAATCCACTGGAATTAATGGAGATGCACCTGCTTGAATAACCACAATATGTTTATAAAAAGTAAAGGTATATCCCAATATTATTTCCTTCTTTTTGTATCTATTAAAGGTTAGAGCTAGTTGTTTGATACTGGGTTGTAAAAAATGACCAGTTTTTACTTAACAAATACTTACATGCAAAAACTGATATTTCTGCTTAATTTTAATAATTTGATATACAGGAATTTAATAGAGGTTTCTTTTGCCAATGAGACAAGTTTTTTATGGTGAAAATAATGAAATCACATCCATGGATAAAATTATGAATTTGAGGTGAATTTTTTTCACAGCAGGAAGTTCAAAACTTTGTCAAGGAAAACAGCTTTTTTCCCCAATGAAATGAGTTTTCCATCTGCAGAAACTGCCCTTTGTCATTGCAAAGGAAGGAAGGAAGAAAAAGAATTTTTTCTTCTGGTCCTACAAAAATGTGGTTTAAAAAAAACATATTTGCTACACTCTGAATGAGAATTACTGTGCACACCTTTATTGCTGGATTAATTGACATATGGTAAAAGAGCAGCTTTTTTTTAAAGATACAAGACTATATACCTATCATTTTGCTATTTTTACACCATGAGTAAAAGCTATGTGTACTTTTTTCTGCAAAAGGCTATGCTGGAAGACCAGCATCTAATTATTCCAATAACTAACTGAAACCAAGCATTTCAGATTGCTTGAGAAATCCAAATATACAATAGTGGAAAGGGAAAATTGAGACTGAAATTTGCAAGATACCCACATTCTGCTTTACAGTCAGTCAAGTAATAAGTCAAGTACAATTGTTCTGTTGCTACACAATTGTACAAGAAAAGGGCAAGAGATTAAATAAATTATCATTACAATTGCTGTTTATTCCATGTTATATTTTCCCCCACAACTAAAATGAGTTCAAAGCAGAATATCTTAGTAATGAGGTATGTCGGGGTAAAATGCACACATTTCTTCACATGAGGACATTTATGACCTACATTAACTTGAAAATGATTGGGTTCCATTATCATGAAAGTTCTTCCCATCTGTTTTCAAGCCTATCAAACAACTTTTCCAGTTCATTGTTTGTAAATATTGTGACACCGAATAGTGGAAAAAATGGTGATGAAATAATGTAGAACAATATGGAAAAGAAATGTTACAAGCAACTTGACACTTAAGTAGATCATAAAAGTTCCTGAGTGAGAATATCTGGTGCTCCATTAACACGTTGCAATACCCAGTGTATATTTGAATAAAGTTGATACTACAAATGTCAGAGGTTTAACAAATCTAACGTTACTTTTAAAAAGTTTCTATTTCATATGTTAGCTTTCCCAGATCATTTATTTCTGTGAAGTGCAGCTATTTTGGCATTAGCCTGGTCAGAAATAATTGGTTTCTTGTTGATTCCAATAATATTTGTAATCCGTGATATGCTTGTCACTTGGATTCATAACAGAAGCAGAGAAGGGGAGAAAAGACATATGGCTCCTGGACTGAAATTGTTGTACTGCATTTTCTCTTCTGAGATATAGTCTGTGGCAGTGTGGATCTGGAAAGGAACATGGGTGTCAAATTGTGCAAAGGCTGATGATTAGCAGGAGTATAACTGTTTGACTTGTCCAAATGCCTAAACCTGGCTTCATGCCTGTAATGGAATGGAATATTGCAGAACTAATATACCAGCACAGGACTAAGAATCTTTAATAACAGCACCTCTACCAGACAGATCCGGGAGTTGACTAGCTGCAGATTTGTGTGAATTCAGAGGACATCATTCCCTGATTGTAGTGCACTAATTTTCAGGTATATAGAAATACTGTACTTGAAAGACATAACATGTCAGAGTGTTACCAAAAAAGAGAAGTGCACTTTTGCTCATTTTGATATTCATGAACAATTAGTGATGGACAACAGACCACAATTCACTGCAGCAGAATTTAAGTAATTCCAAACTAAATATGATTTTGAATATATTACTAGCAGCCCACATTACCCACAAGTGAATGAAGCGTCTGAGAGACCTGTACAGATAGCCAAGAAAACCCTACTGCAGGAAGATCCATTCCTTACTCTTCTGATTTACAGATCGATACCAATAGCAGCTACTAGATATATTCCAGCACAACTCCTGCTGGGAAGATAACTGACTTTGGAAAAGAACCTATCTCCAAAATGGCCAGACATGAAGAGAGTAGCCAAATCAGAGAAAAAGGCAAAAGGAGCTTATAAACACTTTCACAACAGATGACACTCAGAGAACTTCCTGGTCTAGAACCAGGTGACCGTGTTTCTGTCAAACTGGATGGAGAGAAAGGATGGAGAACTCCAGCTGTTGTAAAGAAAAAGATTTCAGCACCCAGATCATATGTGATTAAGACTGACAGTGGAGAGTTCAACAGAAACCATTGACATCAACAGTTTGTTCCTCTGAAAGAACAATCAAAAGAGCAAACTCTACAGATGGCAGATGCAGAAAAAATAAGACAACTCAAAAGATTTCAAACCTATCACAACTTGTTTTGCAGCTAACGGACAGCCAGATAACCGAGTTGTTATGCATTCAGATCGTGTAATTAGAAAACCATTATGATTCAGAGACACTTAACAAAATGATCTGTACTGAACTTGCAAGATAGCCTAATAGCGAGTGTTTTGTAAATGGTAGGAATGTAGAATTTAAAGGGGGCAATGTAGTAGAATGCTAAACTGTATTGTACCGTTCAGCTACTAGGTGATGCTATGTGGCAGCCATCTCTCACAGAGGGCAGACATAGATGTCGACATTCAGCACAGAATTCGATGTGCAGGCCTTGCCTTTGGCAGACTGTCTCGCTGGGTGTTCAACAATCACAACATCAGAAAACATACTAGACTTTTGTTTTAAAGCGGTGCTAATCCCAGCTCTCCTCTACGGCTGTGAGACTTGGGTGATCTACAGAAAACACCTGAAAAACCTGGAATGCCAGCACCAGCACTTTCTTCGGAAGATCCTCAACATAAAGTGGGAGGATCATCGCACTAATGTCAGTGTCCTCACAGAGGCCAACATCTTCAGTATTGAGACCCTGATTATCCAGCACCAGGTGAGGTGGAGCAGGCTCTGTGTGCACATGCCTGATGTAAGCTTGCCAAAACAGCTGCTGTATGCCCAGCTCACCAAAGGAGAAAGGACTGGGAGGCTAAAAGAAACGCTTTAAAGACACCCTCAAGATAAACATCAAGAGATGTGGCATTGATACCACACATTAAGAGATAGCAGTCCGGGATAGGGATAACTGGCGAAGACTTGTCAGAGAGGGAACCTCCACTTTTGAGGAAAATCACCTTGCCCTGGTCGGAGAAAAATGCCAGAAAAGAAAGGAAAGACGACGGTCACGCAGCAATCTTGGCCGAACCCTGTCTTCCAACACCACCTGCAATGTCTGCCAATGAGCCTGTGGCTCAAGAATTGGACTCCTCGGTCACCAAAGGACCCATGAAGAATAAAACCTGCGAAAGAGATCATCCTCGACCTCGAGGCATCACCAACAAGCTGCCATGTGTAACTTATTTAACTTAAACTCACAACATCTATTTGGGGCTGCACCATTAAAGGATCTTTTAGAAGACAGATATGGTGTATCTCTTTGAGAAAGAAGCTCTGTAGCCAGTCCATATCTGGTACAGTCTGACCTCCTAGTAGCAGCCCTGCACGCTACCATGTACAAGGTGAACATTGCAGTGTCCCATTTTCCTTCCAGCACTGGCAGCATAGCTTGCATTGGGGCCATGCTGCTTTTGACTGGCCCCTTGTACAGGCATTTCCTCTTCAGTGTATCCAACCCCACCAAAGTGAAGTTAGTGCTGCTTGAAGTAGCCATAATGTATGACTGTTCAGTGATCCCCATCTCTTCCAGTCACTGGCCTGTACAGAAGTGGTTCTCAACCAGGGATATGTGTACCCTTGCGGGTACTTAGAGGTCTTCCAGGGTGTACATCAACTCATCTAGATATTTGCCTAGTTTACTACAGTCTTCATAAAAAACAGTAGCGAAGTCAGTACAAACTAAAATTTCATACAGACAGTGACTTGTTTATACTGCTCTATACTATGTACTGAAATGTAAGTACAATATTTATATTTCAATTGATTTATTTTATAATTATATGGTAAAAATGGAAACATAAGCAATTTTTCAGTAATGGTGTGCTGTGACACTATTTTTAGGTCTGATTTTGTAAGTAAGTAGTTTTTAAGTGAGGTGTAACCTGGGGGTATGCAAGACAAATCAGACTCATGCAAGGGGTACAGTAGTCTGGAAAGGTTGAGAACCACCGCTGGCCAGTATGTGTGTTGGAGTCTGCTGCAGCACTGAAGTTCAGAGAAGCGTACCACAGAACCACCCTTTATCTCTGTGGCCTGACCATTTCATTTTCTGTCCCGTCTGTGCTGCATAGCAAGAATCTCATTGATGGTGCTGTATTAATATGTACAGAATTCTCTTAACACTTGTTTTTCATGCCATGTTTATACTTCAGGAAAAGAGACCACACGGCCTGTTGAGTGTGGTCATCAGAACATATGGACGTCGTATGTGCTTATTAAAACAATGCTAACTTTTTATTTTTTCAAAAAAAAATCTTTTTTTGTTTTAGCTGTTTTTAGAAAACATGACCTGAGGTAAGATTGAAAAAACTGGGTTTGTTTAGGCTGGAAAAGAGAAGACTGAAAGGGGACATGATAACAGTTTTCAAGTACATAAAATGTTGTTACAAGGAGGAGGGAGAAAAATCGTTCTTTTTAACCTCTGAGGCTAGGACAAGAAGCAATGGGCTTAAATTGCAGCAACGGAGGTTTAGGTTGGACATCAGGAAAAACTTCCTAACTGTCAGCGTAGTTAAACACTGGAATAAATTGCCTAGGGAGGTTGTGGAATCGCCATCATTGGAGATTTTTAAGAGCAGGTTAGACAAACATCTGTTAGGGATGGTCTAGATAATACTTAGTCCTGCCATGAGTGCAGGGGACTGGACTAGATGACCCCTCGAGGTCCCTTCCAGTCCTATGATTCTATGTGTCGTTGACCCTTGCTTCTGAGCTGAATTGCTATGAAACAAGAAGTAGAGCACCTGATTCCAAAAGGTTTTGTATAACCTCAACTTCCACTGTGGCCAGTGGGTGGAAATGGTTTGTGAGTGCTTAAAACCTTGCAGGACCTGGCCCTGAACACCACAAAATGGAACTGAGAGATCTAATACCATTCTATTTCTTTGCCACGCTAAAGTTTCAGAACTTGAAAAAAATATTGAGATAGGGCAAAGAAAAATATTTCTTCTGGGCCTGATTAAAAATACCACTGAAATCAATGGCAGTCTTTGTATTGACTTCTTTGTGCTTGCATCAGGAATTCTTTGTTTTGAAATTTAGTCTATGTGCAGACTTCAGTGTGGGTGATCCTCTGAATTGTCTCAGGGAGTCTGGTGTTTGATGTATTCTATTCTGCACTATTCTTATACTATACTCATCACTTAGCATCTGCGTGCTTTCCAGTAGTGCATTAAGTAACATGACCACGCCTGTCACATGTTGTCCCTGATAAGGTTTGTTTTTTGTGAGTAACTCATAACTTGTTTGGATGGAATGCTTTTGCAACCACCCTTGCCTGAATGTGGATTCTTTTCTCCTCCAGTCCCTGCAAATTTTCTCTAGATGAGTTGCATTGTTGAACTCAAGCTGGGGGGGAAAGGGATTTCTTGCCATCATGTGCTGATTCACTTTTTCTTCTGGTCTCCTTAAAACCACTAGCTTGTTCCGTGATATTAGATAGAGTCATTAATATCCCATTGAGATTCATCTTACTTCTTTTGCCACTCTGAAGATGATTTTGCAGCAACATTCCATACAAATGGGGACTGATTTGGTAGTCAATTTAAAGGTATAATAACTTCTGTGATTCAGTGTTAGCATTACATTTCTGGCTGATAATTCTTTAACCTACCATTGTTACAAGTGACACCGAACATTGTCATCACTGAAAGACTCCAGAAAAAATTATTCTCTGGTTTTTCAGTTTCTTTATATGGTGTCTATAGTGGTTTCCCTGTTGTTTCTCTGGATCCGTCACACAGCCAAAGAGGAGAGAAAGTCATTTTAAAAAGTTTGTAAAATCTTGCATCATGGAATGACTCAGGAGCCAATGCTGCTCTTGAAACTACTTTTAACTTTCTCTTTTTCTTTTAATTGATAAGATTTAAATGTGATAGTACCCTATTAAATAAATGTACAATGAACTGTTAGCAAAATGCAGTAGGATTGAGCTGCTCTTTGCTCACTGATGCCCAAGGGTTTTGATTTTTTTCTAAGGTTCTCCATCTCTCTTTTCCTATCAAGATACGTGCACATCTGTACTGAGTAACAGTAATTGTACTGCTGTGAGGTCTTCAGGGCATGTGCTTCTATATGGTCCAAAAAGCATTCAGCACCCTTTTGCATAAAAATAATTAATAATAATTACCTTCACTAATTTTTTTTTTTGACATCTTAATATGAGTGACGTACTTGAAACCTTTATTATGCCATGAGTTCCTTCCCCAGGGCTTCTTTCAGATGCTCCATTGTCCCTAATATATGGGTACTCAGATTATCAATTTTGGCTGCCAAAGTTTTAACTTTTATCTTTCACAAAAGTCATGGTATTTTGCAGGTTTATGGTTCGTAGAGAAAGAAAGGGATGTCTTTTTGACTAGTAAAGACCAGATGACATAAACCCTAGTTGAGCCCATGAAAATGCTTCTTGCTCCTGAGAATAGTGGACAACACAGATCAAGCAGTGAGGAAAAGGTTAACTATCTTGGGTAATGACTAGAAGTGGTTAGAAAATGTGGACTTTTTGGCAAAAAAATCAAAAAATGAAATATCCCAGACAAAAAACAAACTTTTTGATTTGGAAAAGCTACCATTGTTTTTTTTCATGGGAGTTGGAGTTTGGGTGACTCATGCAGTCATGGTCCTCTATAAGCCAAGCTATCTTATCACACTACATTTCCCATTGTGCCAGAGTCTCCTCTCATGGTAAAAAGAGGTGGTTGCATCCTGGCTGTGGTGTCTTCTGAGACATGTCTGAATAGAGAGCCCCATTCATAGAGGAGAATGGAGACATGAGGAAACTGCAGTACAGTTCCCATGAGGCACCACAGCTGGGTCCACAAATGAAAATATGTTTGTTTCTTGGTCATTTTTTGAGCATTTGGTTTTTCAATGAAAAATTAAAATTTTCTATGAAGGCAGACACTTTTTGCAAAAAATTCTCTTTAATTGAAAAAACTATTTCCTGTTGCAAAACGGTTATCATAGAATTTTTTTGGCTAGGCCTAATAATGACCATATATTGCAAACGATCCTGACTCTTTGATGAATCACATATTGCAGATTTTCATCTGAAGACTCCTAAACCTTAGCAGAAAATTTAAATCACTTGAATAGAAGCAACTACTCTTCTTAGGAAAAAAATGCCAAAAAGCCAAAGGAGACAATTAAAGAAATTTGACTGCTTCAAAACCGGGTGGTCAATAAATAACATACTTTGTGGGCATAGAAGAGAAAAACAAAAACAAGGAGGAGATGGAGATGAGGGTGAGGGGAAGGTATGTTAAAACATCATGAGTCCAAGGATATTCCTGGAGAATTATAGGCAGGCATCTGAGTTCTTAGGAAACAAATTGGGTCTTTAATATTGTTGTTGAATTGCCTGTTCTCTAAAGGTTAATATTAATGCATGTGGTAAAATAAGCCCAGCTATTAACACTGGCCAACATTTTCAGAAACAGGCGCTTAGTTGGTCATTGAAAATCCCACCCATAGGCATCTAAATATGCACATAGGAGTCTAACTGCCATTTTTGAAGATGTTGGCCAATGTTAATAGCTGGGCCTTATACCTTCCTTGGTATATACAACTTAGGCAGTAGCCTTCCTTTATTTAGTCATTTGTTTGGAAGTTATACCAGGGAATTTCATCTCCCGCTCAAGAAAAAATAAATTGTCAAAAGATTTAATGATGGTCATACACATGTGGGTTTTTGTGTTTTGTTTTTTCCTTTAATTTAATGATTGAGTTTGTGAGCCACTAAGATATATACCATATACACCACTCCACCCTGCTCCCTATTGTAGGACATATTAGGAACATTCAATTGTTCAAATATTGCTTGTAATAATGAGTGAAAGAGCCATAATACATACAGCATGTTTGGCGATGTTTTAAACTGTCAGCACACATTTTCAGGTTCATCACTCGAACTTGAGCATTCAGAAAAACAAATTTCTACTGAACATTACACCATAATATTTCAGGATATGTTACACAGGAAAAAGTCATTTCCGCTTGTTTTCATTTAATTAACAATGAAGGATAAATGACATCAGCAAAGAAATATCAGCCATAGGGGACCAAACATGTTTGTTGCAGATCGCCTCATTATCTTGTTTTCAAATTGTGTTAACCAGAGTGAAATAGCAACATGTGACTAGCTGTGGTGACAAAACATCTGTTGTCTTAGCTGCAATAAGGCCATCGGGAGTGGGTAAGGACAAACTATGCTCTTATTTAATCATGTTAAATTGAACCAGAGAGACACTTTGTCATCTGTGGTCTTGTCCCAGTCTGATGTTTCTCCCTAAAAAATTACTTAAGGGGTTAGGGTTGCCATTGAAAGTTTTATGCAGTTTTTATAAATGAATGATTTCCATCTGCTTTGTAATGAGTACAAATGTGGTAACGGCTGATTGTCAAAAAAAACAATCGTCCACATTCATGAAAAACACACAAGGGATTGAGCACTCCTATTTTGAGGCAAAGAATTTCAGTAGTTCCACAGGATTGTGTATAAGGTGCAATTTTAGCCTAATTGCTAAAGCTATTAGTAACCGATGAAGATAAAAATGAGGTAAATGGATTGAACACATTTTTCACATTGCCAGGTAATCTGCTGTTGTCTACTACCATATTAAAAGAAGCAATGTGTTCCACTATTTGGAAGTATTTCAAATAGTTATCTACAGTGGCGACACAAGTTAATTGTGCCATTATGTGATAAAGGGGTACAATTAATGTGTTTTACCATAGTAAAATGCATTCACCATTATTTCCAAAAGAAATAATGTTTCCAAGGGCTGTGAGCCATTAAGAAGTCTGTTAATAGTGAGGAATCTTGTAGTGGGAATGAAATCAGCTATGTCACCACCCAGTTTTGTCACTTTGTATTAGGGTGACTGGATGTCCCGATTTTATAGGGACAGTCCCGATATTTGAGGCTTTGTCTTATATAGGTGCCTATTACCCCCCAACCCCATCCCAATTTTTCGCACTTGCTGTCTGGTCACCCTACTTTGTATATACAGTGTTCAACTCTTAGACTTACAAAAATGTCCTTGTAGGGAGAAATTCACCCAGTATAGAGAGCTCATGAGAAGCCTAACACAACTTATGGTAAACCTCACTCAAGCCCATCACTGAGGGAGAAATCGATGGAACAATGCTCATCACAAGGCTCAGACTGGGTAATCTGCAAAGAGGAGTTGGGGGAAAGAATTTTCCTCCTAGGCCATGGCTGAAGCAGAACTCTCTGGCCTGAACATCCCCTCCCTATTGGCCAGAAAACAAGAATGTTTTTGTTTCACTGCAGAGTGAAAATGAGAGAGAGGGAGATCAACTCCAGAAAAGCCACTCACTTAGGATGTGGGAGGCCCAGGTTCATGTACCTGTGATTTCGAGCAGAATCTTGAACCGGGGTGTGTCAATTCCCAGAAGAGCACCCTAACCATGGGGCTCTGGGCTGTCCAGGGGTGGATCTCTCTGGACAGAAATTCCATCCTGTACCTGAAGAAAGTTTTTTGCCAAAACCATTAAGTTTCTGCAAAAAGTTTAGGTTTTCATGCATCAATATTTTCCATAAAAAAAAACATTTAGTTGAAAAATTCCCAACTAGCTCTGATCTCCACCCTAACACAGGAGGAGTACCAAAGCATCTTGCCCCATCCATTACCACAGCCTCACCTGATCTCACCCTTCTATGGAGCTTGCCTCAGAGTCTAGCAAAGATTTTGCATCCCTAAATCCAACCCCTGTATAAGAATCATACTTGTTCCATGCCAGAGCAACCTTTGTGGCCAAGAAGGTTGAAGATGGAGTTGCCTGCAGGGGCTTAAGTGTTTCATAGCATCTGACACAGACCTTCTTCTCTCTCTCCTAAATCCACCCCTGTACAGGGGGCTAGCTCAAGTCCGATATACTTATTAAACCCTGTTTTGAAGTTCTTTTACTGCTCCTCTGCACGGTGTGTGAATTTCATCTTTAAGCAGTATTTTCTTCTTTGATCTGTAACATATCACCACATCAAAAGCAAAATTTTGCCTCCATTTTCTCCCTGTGCTGGAGAGCTGTAAATGCTTCCCATATTTGCAGTTATTAACAATGGAAAAGTAAAATGCACATTGCTTTTGTTTAACCTCAAGCTGTTGTCAACTTATTATTAGTAGTAGTCTTGGGCTTAGTTCAGTGAAAACGTTGTGGAATTCCTATTGAATCAGGAGTGATGGGTACATTTTTTTTTTTACAGTGGCTTGCAGAAGTACACCATGCTGATTTTGTTAAATGTACCTTGAAGTGATCATTTTTACCTAGATCTTACTTTTTCCATAAATTGGGCTCACAAATTGTTTTACATTTTTAGACTGCAAAATGGTGTCTTTAGACTTTTTAGACTGCAAAATGGTGTCTTTTAGGAGTTTACAACTCTCCCAAATCTGAACAGATTTTCATGAGAACACTGAAAGGCATCTCTCAGATCCCAGAATTTACCCCTCTGCCAAATTTCAAATCTTCTATACCAATCCTGGAGACATTAGCATTCTTAATACACAGACTTGGAAAAAATGACCATCTAAAAAAGTATCTGTTTTTAAACTGATTTAGAAAGGAATGTGCCATTATTGGATGCTATTGATATCTGAAAGTAGGTTAAGTAAAATTAAGACACCTATGTAGCATGGGAGAATGGCATATTAGACAACTTTAATTCCTTTTATAAATTTTGTTTATAGAATTGTATTAGGCTTATAATGCAGGTTTAATGCAGTCTATTTACTGACAACAGAAAGAATATTTTATAATAAATAAAGCGAGTGTGTTTGATTTGATTTTTCTGGGTCTGATTTTTTTTATGATTAATCAACTCTCTTTATGGGAGACTGTCAATTCATGGAGATGAAAATATATTCCATTTAAAAGCAGTGCAGGATGTGCTGAACTACCTACAAATGTCATTCCTGGGCTACTTTCTTTCAGAAGTCCTTGCTTTCAGATAAGTGCTTTATCAGCTTCATGTATATGAAGAAAAGATTGCATCCAGTGACCCATTAAGTTAATCACCAATGTGTATTCCCAAATGGTATCTTTTGGCACGTAACCCTGTCTACTTTCTTATTTAAAGAAACATTTCTGATTTAAATTGGTTATCAGCTCCCAAGTTTAGAATCCTGAAATTTCTGTACAGATCTTTCAATTGCCAGATATTTTCCTTAAAAAATTGTGATCATATAAGCACTACTTTACAACTTTTCACACAAATTCAGCTCTAGTTGTTGTTTGACACATTGTATTAAGTGTAAGGGGATTAAGTAGGGGGTGGGAATTTGCAAGGATCCCTCCCCAGAATCCCCAACATCAGTCTGTCAAGGGAGCATTGTTTGTCCCTTAACAAACAGGCCACAGTACCTGTCCTCACACTTAGATCCCAGGGAATCTGCAAGAGGCTTGTATTGCAGTTCGGTAGCCCGGTGTGGCAGCTGGTTGAACTTAAGGTGTCTTCAGATCACTGGGAGGCTGGACTACATTATCTTTTCTGAAGAATCTCCATAGCAACCCTCAGTCCTATCCAACCCTTTCCATAGTCTTCACCATCTCCCTTTGTACAGACTCCTGGACCAGAGAGCTGTCTGCTATGCTTGAAGAAGTGGAGAGACTGTGGTGTCAGGGCCGGCTCCAGGCACCAGCCTGGCAAGCAGGTGCTTGGGGCGGCCACTCCGGAGCGGGGCGGCACGTCCAGCTATTCGGCGGCAATTCGGCGGACGGTCTCTCACTCCGGCTCGGAGCGAAGGACCTCCCGCCGAATTGCCGCCGCAGATCGCGATTGCGGCTTTTTTTTTTTTTTCAAAACCCTGGAGCCGGCCCTGTGTGGTGTGTAGGGTAGAGATCTGCACTGAGATCTTACCTACACAGGATCCAACTTGTTGTTTGCAAGGAACTTTAAGCCATGATCCTTCTATTGATATATTACGTCAGTGACCAAATGTATGTTTAAATGCTGTTTCCTGCGCAGCAGTATGCTGATCAGAACAGGACTGCCACCTTCTTGTTCTCACCTAGTATTTTGGTAATTTCATGTTAATTCCTGGGATATTTTGCAATTTTTTGAAATTCACAAAAGGTCTAGTGGTGTGTGAATCATCCTTAACCTGCAAATAGTTCCATGCAGGGCCGGCTTTAGGCCAATTCCACCAATTCCCCCGAATCGGGCCCAGTGGCAGGGCTGCCGGGGTGGGGGCAAGTGGCTGAGAATCCTTTCCCTGGCTAGAGGCTCCTTTTTAATTTTTACTCACCCGGCGGCGCTCCGGGTCTTCGGTGGCACTTTGGCGGCAGGTCCTTCACTCGCTCCCGGTCTTCGGCAGCAGGTCCTTCAGTGCCGCCGAAGACCTGGAGCGAGTGAAGGACCCACCTCCGAAGACTAGGAGTGCCACCCAGTGAGTACAAGCCCCACGTGTTTTTTTTACGTGTTTTTTTTTTTTTTTTAGTCATCCCAGCCGGGACCCCGTCGAAACTGTTCGAATCGGGCCCCGCACTTCCTAAAGCCGGCCCTGGTTCCATGCAAGAAGACCTCTGCACCTATGCACAGCTCCTGTCAGGATTGGGGTTTGATCAGGATGAACTTTTGTGATGCTATCCAAACCACTTTAGTTTGCTGAACTGGAACTTGATATTGCAAACACTTAAAGAGCAAGCAGAGAGTTTGCTATTGTGGATTGTCCAGAGAAAGTCAGGATTGGGATCCATTGGAAATCACATATTTCTGGTATTACTGTTTCCTGCTTATATTCATAGTGGATGTATCACATAAACAATCTTTCTTGTTCTATAGTAATGACAGATTGCTCTTGCCTAGGTGGATAAGTATAATTTGCCCCATTTAACAGGTGGCGTAAATGAAATTAAGTGACTTGCCCAAATCAATAGCATAGCCAGGAAAAGAATCCATATTGTTTGTCTCCCAGTCTGTGGCTCTAATCATTAGACACTGCTGCCTCCTTATGTATTTCTTCACTTCCTTTTCTGATCATATAAAAATACAGAAACAAGAAATGGAAATATAAATAAATACTGCAGGGTTATCTAAATATTTGAACCACGGGAAAGTTTTGTTTTGTTTTGCTGCTTTGCTTGAATTTCAGGCAAAAGATTCAGTTTGGTTCTTAGGTTAGTTGAAATGGTTCAACGAATCCTAGGATTTTGGTGGAATTTGCATATTTAGATTTTTCTAACTATACCTGATTTTCATTTCTAATGGATCTGTTTCTACCAGCAAATATAACTATTCATGCTGATGGTGGAGATGGATTTGCAAAGATGAAAGGCCATTCTCATATATTAATAACTGTTTGGAGAAGAGCCTGGTATGCAAAATTTGGATAAAGGTACAGATTTCATACTCTATCCTCCCCCTGCCTACCCATAATTTAGGTGGTGCTTGGATCCTGAATGTTATAGAGATAGTCTGTTCATGAAATTTGGATGTGGTTTTGAATTCCAAGTCCCTCTGCAGATTAAGGATGTTCAGATCCAGGGGACTGGTTTGGGTCCATATCTACTTTTATTTTTTGCATAACAATGTGAAGCAAAAAAAACTGGACATGAAACCACAAATTCACCTTTTGCAAATTCTGTGAAAATAGATATTTTACAGGGCTCTATTCAGGAGCTGCAATTTCACTATTCAAGAGGCTCCTTCAAAGGGCTGGACACATGGTATATGTCAGTAGATCCATTAGGAGATTTAAGAATAACTTTAAATATCCTCTTGTGGCTGTAACTAAACTCAAATGGTTATGTACAGTATGTTCCTAGAATTCTTAACTAGAAACCAGAATGAACTGGTGGGAAGAAACGTTGGAAAAGCTGAGGAGTCAGTGCATGAATCGTTTAACGAAGGTAACATTCTGGGAGAAATTTCAGAGGCTTTGATAACAGTAAATGATATTTTCCTGTACATAGAAAAATGGAGACTCTTGAAAATTTAACAGCAGGAATATAATACTTTGGGGAGCTGGGGGGAATGCAAAAGAGATGACGTGTTTTCATTAGTGAAAACAATAATTATTCATCATATTCCACCCTAATTATGCCATAAACACTAAAAATATCACATTTCTGTTGTAATAGGAGAGTGGGCTTGATTCTGATAGAACTTACAACAGGAGAGAAAGGGGCCTAAAAAGGGGGTGGAGGCATAAATCAAGCAATCTCAGTTAAATGCCATCCAGTGATTCCTTCACACTAGGGTTGGTCCTCTATGTTTCCAGCTGCTGTACATCCTTGCTTAAGTCATTCTGCCCAAGCCAGAAGAAGGAGGGTTTACATCTTTTAAAGTAATTTACAATTTAGGGCCCAGATCCTGAAAACATAAACGCATTTGCTTAACTTTAAGCATGTGAGTAAACCCATGTGAGTAGTTTTACTGAAGCACTTAAGGTTAAGCATTTATATATGTTTAACCAGGACTGGGGTCTTAGAGCACTGGCCATACTCTATTCTGCAGAGTTACTTGAAGCAGAACTAGATATCTTTGTTTTGATGTCAGAAATGACAAGTTTTCCCCCTCGCTTTCATAAAAACATCATGGCTTAGAGCTAAATAGCAATTGCTATCATCCTTTTTTGTTTTGTTTTGGTTGGTTTTATTTTTCATCAAGTAGAGAATTATTGCTAATGCAATATGCTCTGTATAATTACCGAGTACATAATATTGGATTATTTGTTGCTTTTTGGATATGCAGATTTAAACTCAGGAAATAAAATGAAAATAATATCAAGTGGGGGTAAAAAACAGATGGCTTCCATGAAACTAATTATTTTTAATGTTACATTTTATTTTGTTTTTATGAGTGATTCTAACTGTGATATAGGTTCCCAGCCTCATATGTCAATTTTACACCATTGACTTCGATGGAGAAACTCCTCACTTACAGTAATGTGAGAGGAGAATCAGGCTCTGTGTATCGAAAATGAACAGTAACTGCTGATGAAAAACTTTCCTTGGGGAACAACTGTGTGAGAAACTGGAGTGGACTGTTAAGAAGCTGCTTTCTTACGAGTAAAATATGTTTGTTTAATTTTCACCATTTGTTCCCCCACATACCATAACTTGCCAACTGTGGACTTCAATATATCAGCATTAAATGATGCAGAATGACTTGAGGGCCATGTTCATCAATGTGTAAGGCTGTAAGAAAATCACAGGACATGATTTTGTTCTGGAACCCACAACTTTTAACATATGCCACAGTTTTTTATAGTTGCTGCACAATTGAGCGGCGCTGTGACCTGGTGCCACTCAAATCTGGCCTGGTTGCTCCTATCTCATGCTTGCCTTCAAGAGTCAAGTGGGACACATGATGTCTCTTTCGTGCGGCCGTCCTGCTTTGGAAGGCAGACTGCATGCCTTGGAAGAAGGTGCTGAAGCGTACGCTTGAGTGTGCACCCAGTGTGCTCCTTTTGGCGGTACCCAGAGGGAGTCTTCATTCCTCATCAGGAAACAGGTTGAAGGGAAGCCTGAGACTAAACCCCGAGGGGAGTGTCTGCCTAGTGCTTTGCTGGCATGCCAATGTCTGACTGTACCAAAACCACAACTTTAACAAACTGTGGCTGCCACTTCTGAATAAAAACAAAACAAAAAACCTTTACAGCCTTTAATGAGCATAACCTTTGTAATTAATAATAATTTTCACTTACGGAATCCCAGGATCTCTAAAGACTTAACAAATATTAACTTCTGGTATTGATTCTTGGAGTGCAACTCCTATTGATTTCAGTGGGAGTTACGTGTATGTAAGTAAGGGGACCAATTTGGCACTACCTGAGTGGTAAGGTGGCTGTGTATTTTAGTATTAATATCCCCGTTTCACAGACGAGGAATTTTCAGCACAGGAGGGACTTAGGTTAAAACATTAAGAAGTGTGAAATAGTTTTCGGTCTAATTTGAGTCTCAGGTTGGGATCTTCAGAATCATGCAGCATCCAAAATGAATGGAACACTTTTGAGAATTTGAAGCTGAGTAATTAGTTCAAGATCTCATAGCAAGTTCGTGGCAGAGCCTTGATCAGAACCTGGAAATCCTGAGTCTCAGACCTTTGCTTTATCCTGAACTACCCAGGAGTTGCAGGCAAGGCATGAGGGGAGCTGCTGAGCTGACAGAAAGTGATGACGGCATGGGGAGGAGGGAATAGAAAGAGCCCAGCACTTCAGGGCCAGCTGTGCTTTTGCTCTCCTCCTGATCATATGGCTGCTCTGTGTTCTGTAGAGTGGGAAAGAGGGGCAGGCACAAAAAACATTTCCTCCTCTTTCCAGCGGCCAGCCAGCACTCAGTCCTTGGCCCTGAGGAATACTGGACCTGACTGCAGAATAGTGAGGCTGCTACTTAGGGTATGTCTACACTACAGGATTAATCCGAATTTATATAATTCGAATTTAGGAAACCGATTTTATAAATTCGAATGTATTCGGCCACACTAGGCACCATTAATTCGGTGGTGTGCGTCCAAGCTACCATAGTAGCATCGATTTCCAGAGCGTTGCATTGTGGGTAGCCAATAACATTGAATTGCCAATAACTTCGAATTGCGGCCACACTAACCTTAATTCGGATTAACAATACCGATTTTGACGCTACTCCTCTCGTCGAGGAGGAGTACAGAAATCGAATTAAAGGGCTCTTTAATTCGAATTAAATGGCTTCGTTGTGTGGACGGGTCAAGCGTTAATTCGAATTAAAGCAGCTAAATCCGAATTAAAGTCGTAGTGTAGACCAGGCCTTAGCTGCAGTGCGGGGAGGGATAGCTCAGTGGTTTGAGCATTGGCCTGCTAAACCCAGGGTTGTGAGTTCAATCCTTGAAGGGGCCACTTGGGGATCGGGGGCAAAATCAGTACTTGGTCCTGCTAGTGAAGGCAGGGGGCTGGACTCGATGACCTTTCAAGGTCCCTTCCAGTTCTAGGAGATGGGATACCTCCATTAATTATTATTTTTATTATTATGTACTGCATAATGTGGTACAGTTGAGAGCTCTGGACATGGTATCTTTGAAAATTAGGGTCTTTATTACTAACTGCTGAGATACACGTGAGGAGTAACTTCCTTGTTTGAAAGAAAGCACAATTGTAATATTGGAATTGTTACATTGATGCACAATATTAAGTGATATTTAATATGGGAGGTTTAATATTCTTGTCAAGCAGCTGAACAAGGGTATTTTGGTGCTTTATATTATGTGCTTAACTTGAGATATTGCTGGAATTTCCCTTCATGAAATATCCCTACAGTGTTGTTTTAGTTAGAGGAAACGAAAGGGAATCATTGGTCAGAAAATGAACAGACATAAAATATTTTTTTCTGTAATATGATTTCTAAGCACATGTAATAGATTTGGAAGGAGCAATTGCATTTAGTAACTCTGAGAGTAAGGGCAGATGCTTTGTAGAACTTTTTGAACAGTGTGTAATTATAAGAAGGTTGTCAGAATGAAAATTCTACTTATAAAAATTAAAAAGTCTAAAAACACTTGATTTTCAACCCATTGAAATTCAAGTAGCCTACTTGTCTGTCAGAGAAATTTCAGAACAAGATCCTTGAGAAGTTCAAGTTATCCTTGAGATTCTGTGGCTTGCAACTACTATTCTTTATCAGACAGCTGATCCACCTGATGGGTTAATTAATCACATCAGCCCAACTGGATAATACAACATTTTCAAGCAGGACAAAAGAATCTGGTACAAGTACCAGGAGTATTCTGTTCTTAACATGCAAAGAGAGAGTAGTGTGCAATTAAGCAACAAGAAACAGAGTTCTCATTATTTTCCCACTCACACAAGCTTTTCACCAGTGCAACTTCACTGAGTTCAGAGAAGTTGCTCCTGATTCTCCAGGATGCAAGGAGAATCAGACCCCATGCAGAAATTGTTGGGCCCCTCTCTGATTACCACTGCATTCATTCAGTTCCCCACTGATATACATTTAAGGCAACTCATTTTAAATAGGTATTTGTGGCATAAACAAGAAATGGATTTTTAAAAATATAGTTGACATTTTCAGTATTTGTAAATTCAATAAAATAAAGATTTGTTATGGAGATCATTCTACAAAAATATTAAACAGATTTTTATATTGGAATCATTTGAATTTCCCTTCTTTCTCTGTTCTTCTTTGTCTATTCACTTGCTTTGCAGAATAACCTATAGCTGTCTACAGTTAGGTATTTTTCAGAATTATAAGCCTAAATCAAGTAGGTATACTGTGTTCCTATTATCCCTAAAATCTTTTAATATTTATTAATGTCTTTCAGTGCTGTTACTGTATGTGATCACTATTAATGGTCCTGAACCATTCTCCCTTGATAGCTTCCTGATGGAATGAACCAGCCTTCATCTCCTTATATTTATCATGTCCATTAAATCTTATAGTCTAACACCACCATCCTCCTCCTCTCTCTTTTAATAGCTGCTCCTTTTATGTTCCATTGACACTGCCTCTTGCTTTTTTATGCATTGGCTATGTCATCTCCAGCTTGAATTTTTCATAAAACATAGGAGGCTGCTGTTTGCTGAAATAAACAACATAAAACATCCCCAAGTAAGGGAAATCTTGCATTGTTCCCTACTATTTTCTAAAGTCTTGCTCATTTTTTCCCTATGTACTGTATATACTTTTTGATCTGACTGCAACAAGAACTGTTGCTATTGAAGCAGGAGTCTGTGTAGAGAAAAAAAACATTATTTGTCTTTCCTGACAACCCGTTTCTCTCTATTCTCTAATCTTCACTTACAGTATACTTTCAACTCTTTGATGTTATCGCTCTGGTTTAAGTCTACACTGACCCATTCCCCACCACCCCCACACGGAAGTATCTTTAACGAGCCTCTGAATCTGTTAGTTCTCAGATCCTATTGGATTTTCAGCATGAACTTCATAGACATTTTACTCTTCAAAACCGAACATCTGGAGTTTGGTTCTTTGAACATAATTCTGACTCATTTGAATAAGTATGCTAATGCAGCTTTTTAGGGTGGTATTGCAGATTTTTGAAAGGAAAACTAC
Source organism: Emys orbicularis (assembly GCF_028017835.1). Lineage (NCBI taxonomy): Eukaryota > Metazoa > Chordata > Testudines > Emydidae > Emys > Emys orbicularis. Next base: position 16,250,168 of record NC_088691.1, on the reverse strand, counting down.
TTTAAAATCTCTGGTATATAGTGTTGGTAACAGTTTCAATTGAGTGTCTCAAATCACAATTTAATGTAGATTTTATATCAGTAACTTAGAGATCATTGAGAAAACAAAATGCAGTATGCAATAGTTTAGATGCATATAAATTCCAGGACTAAATTGATCACCAACAACCTCAGTCCAATGTGAAGAACAGATTTAAACATCAATTTTTATATTTAAACTTGGGATACATTTCTGTAAATATATGCAACTCGGTTATCAATCAGAAATAAAGGTGATACAAATAATTGTTTTAGTGGTTGCTGAAACAGGAACTATTTGAATTCCCTAGCAAAACTGAAAAAAAGCTAAGTACAAAAAGGAAAGGTGCTTTGAAATGGAAGCAGATGTAGTACAAATAAGATAGTCATGTGTATAATTAGTAAGCTTTGCACATGGTGGGGATTAATGTCTCACCAGAGAGTTTATGCCATTATGTACCTTTCAGGTCACTATAAAAATCCCAACCAAACAAACAAAATCAGAACAGTCCTTGCTCCTGCAGTGGGAGTTCAGAATGCTCATCCCTTCTCAGGAGGCACTTTGCACCTTGCAGGATCAGGTCCTAAATGAGAGATTCACAGGAGTAAGCCATTTGTGAGCGTTCTTGATGTGAGGAAATGCTGCCCACCACAATCCTCTGGGATCTATCCAAGAGTAATCAATAGAATCAAAAATGGGTGATTAGACCTAGAAGCATTGGCATGGCTGGATGACTTATTCCTAAATGCCATAACTTGATGTCTCTATGCCATTCCCCGGGAACTGAGGATGTTGTGGGGCCAAACACAAAGCATTGCTGTGGTTAGCTAATAACACCTTTTCACCTAACTTCCCCTAAAAGGGTAGGTTTAGAGGCAGATTGTTAGCTGACAAGATTGCTAGCAGCAAATAATGTTTCTTCAACACGGGACTGAGTGATACATGATTTAAGGTTGCTAGTAGGTTGACCTCCCTAAAATTCTGATCTAACTCCTGGTGTCTTTGGATATGTCTACACTGCAATTAAAACCCTGAGTCTGGCCCATGTCAGCTGACTCGGGCTTGCGGGGCTCAGGCTAAGGGGCTATTTACTTGCAGTATAGACATTCAAGCTCGGCTGGGGCCTGGGCTCTAGGACCCTGAGAGGTGGGAGGGTCCCAGAGCTAGGGCTGCAGTCTGAGCCCAAATATCTACACTGGAATTAAACAGCCACTTAACCAGAACTCTGCAAGCCTCAGTTAGCTGTCACAGACCAGATGCGGGTTTTCAATTGCAGTGTAGACATACTCTTAATGATCGACCTCACATTAAATCAAGTGTTGAGTCTTGGTCAGCATAGTTCGAACCCTCCCCACTAGGCTTTAAGTGACCAAGACTGGTACGGAGCCAATTTATATATGGTGGCTGATGTTTCTCAGTGCTTTCATGAACTCCCTCCCAGCACTCCCACCGTGCCCTGTTTAAGATACTGTGAATCCCTGAAAGAATAATTATGAAGTACTCCCTCTCTATCCCCAGTGTGCACCTATATAAGGGCTAGTTAGTATGTAGCCCCCTATTCAATGAAGGTATTGTTGAAGAAAGCAAATTGAATTTTAACAATAGCAATTTAGAGATGTTCTTTTACATTCCAAAAGCAGAGTCTTCACAATCGCACAGTTTGGTCCCAGAGGCAAAGATGATAAGAAAAATGTCTCAAGCTCATCTAAGTGCAAATGATATGTAAATGTATGTTGGTGTAATTATATTACAGTTATTACTATAGTCTAGACCTTTGCTAAAAATAATAAGAAAAAAATAAGAAAAAAAAGCTCTCTTCAACAAATATATTCCTGACAGCAATGCAATCATTGAAATTATGGACTGCTGATGTTATCTGCACTAGCCCAGGGGTCGGCAACGTTGGCACGCGGCTCGCCAGGGTAAGCACCCTGGCAGGCCGGCCAGTTTTATTTACCTGCTGACGCGGCAGGTTCGGCCGATCGCGGCCCCCACTGGCCGCGGTTCGCCGTCCCGGGCCAATGGGGGCGGCGAGAAGCCGCGGCCAGCATATCGCTCGCCCGCACCACTTCTCGCCGCCCCCATTGGCCTGGGATGGCGAACCGCGGCCAGTGGGGGCCGTGATCGGCCGAACCTGCCGCGTCAGCAGGTAAATAAAACTGGCCCAGCCTGCCCGGGTGCTTACCCTGGCGAGCCGCGTGCCGAATGTTGCCGACCCCTGCACTAGCCTCATGATAGTAAGCATTTGGGCTACTTCAAATGTGTCTGCTTTAGAAAAAGGCTTTCCATTGACATATTAAAATTGGTCAATCACATAAATGCTTGATGAAATCATAAGATCTAAAATTAGGACCTTAGTTGTCTTCAATCAGATATGTTATGAAGAAGAAACAGCTGATCCTTTTTATCTGCAGGGAAACCACAGGTAAGCCAAAGTGACTACTGCAGACCAGTAAAATGATATTCCATGTTAACTCAGATTCCTGCTGCTAGTACCATAAACGACCGACAACGCCATTTGTAGATACTTAGTTATGCGGGTGGGTTCCATTCATTTTTACCCTTTCACATTTGTCTACAACACATGCAGAACCACCCCTTGCCATTTTATGAGATGATTAAAACACTGGTGGAAGCTGAACTACAAAGCACAAAATCAAATGAAAACAAGTTATAATATACATTTGCTCTAGAATGTTTAGACTAATACATCCCACAACTTCTAAAAAGGGTAATCCATAAAGAAGTGATCAGACTGCTAGAGTTTGTTGAGGGGCACTCTGATGCCATGCTTATGACATGCATGCTTATGACATCCTTTCCTCAAAGGAAATTTGCCCTTATAACAACTATTGGCTCATGTATTATTCTGTATAATATAAACTGAGTTCATCTCTCCTCTACATCCTAACTCTGCGTGTAGCCTCTCTGTTCTAAAGTGCCTGGCTCACTATGAGCCTGTTTACAGTGCATCTGACTTTTTGAACTGCAGAGTGTGACATACTGACAATGTGTCTGATTATAAAATCAGCTCATCTGGCAGTATTAGGGAAGAACAAGTTACCGTGTGAAAAAGGTTTTAAATGAACCACATTGTAACTGGAAAATAAATCAGTCTCTAGTGTCTCTAAGGCGATACACTCTGCAGTCTGGGCTTTGTTGGGTTTGGGTTTTTTTAAAGGTTGTGACACTGTCCGGCCATCCCAAAAGAAAAACAGGAGGCAATTGTTGTGGCCTAATTAGGCAGCAACTTTAGTCACTTAAAATAGCTGAGAGCGCCCAGCAATAAATTATACAGCGCAGGTCATCATCGTTTCCTTAATCATTTCCACATAATCCCCAACTTGGTCCCAGCTATCCTGTTGCTGGGAGCTATAAAAGGGGAGGAATTGGCTCCCTGCTGTACCAGATGTAAGAGCCCTGAACCCCCATTCCTCAGCTCCCTTAAGGGATGCTTTCACTTAAATCCTTTTCCAAACCATTTTATCTGTATCCCCTCCACCATGAGTACCCGCACTGGACATTTGTCACAAGGAGGTGACAGCAATTTAGCTTGGCTACTTCCCCCAACCCTTGCTGGGTTTCCAGATATTTACTGCTCCTTCCTTTGTATTGGACAAAAATATATTCGCTGCCTAGTAGATAGGTGTACCCTATCCTCCCTGAATAACTTGGGATCCCAGTAAGGTACATCTGGATGAGGAATTACCAAAGCCCTTTGGGTACCTATGAATTTAGCCACCCCTCACCCTCATTCCCACCCCCAGTCACATGCTTCCTGGTCATCTCATCAACCCACAAAAGCTTCACAGCTCACAGCCACACGCTGCATTACAACACGTCAGACTAAGTAATGGTCACCCTCAGAAAAATCCTGGATCTGCCCCAAATCCATCTTAGCTCTGCTCATCAAGTCAACCCGCTTACACTTTCCCAAATAATTTTCACTGAGGTGAACAATAATCACATCTGGATCCAACTCCCAGACCAAAGTGTGTATAAGATACATCAGCTGGTCCCATAGCATGCCTTTCCTTCCATGCCACCTCAGGATTGCCTCACTCTATAGGCCTTCCAGATAATCCAGAAACCTGCTTATGCACCCAGTGTACAATACTGTACCCACTGACCCACACCACTGCTCATTGGCCTGTTTGCATTATTCAGAAATTATTTTGAAATTAGAAACATAGGAAGAATTAGCTCCAGTTCTCTGCCCGGGGTCTCACAAACATCCTATGTGTATTTGAATGCCATTGTCCCAATTGCCTGAATCACTCTGGCCTCTAGCCCTAGGTGGGCCACAGCTGTCACAGCCCTGGTCTGGAATGAATGGGAACCGAATTTGTGCACCCAACTTTGTAAGCCCCTTTCTGAAAGCCATAACAAATTGGTATGTTGTGAGGGTCCTTCCGTCCATATGAATAAAGAGGAACCCCCCTCTTCCCCAGCTGATCTGTTTTTGAGATCCTGCTCTTAGCAACCTTATAACCCTGGGTGAGGTGGAGGACTGGCAATTGATAAGTACCACCACCATGTTGTTATTCCAGAAACACACTCTTTTGTTTGCAAAATCCATTCCCTAAATAGTCACTGCCACTAAAATGTGAAATTCCAGAATGTTATACCTCTTACTATCCCTTTTTCTGGGAGGGCCATTTCTGGTAGCATCACCTGCCACCCCAAAACCTATTCCTCCCGATGCATCTGAATTAATCTTTAAATCTGCTTCTATCATCCATTCTGCCCTCCAAAAAGACACTCCATTAAAATGATTCAGAAACTGTTGCCATACTTCCAAATCCTCCTTCATCTCTTTATTAACTCTTATTAAAAGTCTGGGTTTTGATATTCCTGTGGTGGCAGTTGACAGTCGGGTGCAAAATGCATGCCCTGGAGCCACCATTTGGCATGCAAAGATAAGATGCCCAATAAGAGATTGCAGCGCCCTCCGTGTAACCTTCCTGGCCACTGTAGTCTTGATAATCAATCCGGGAAGGTCCCCCAGCTTATCCTGGGGGAGTCTAGATATACAAGCTCACATATCTAATTCAATCCCCAGGCAGGTAAGTTCAGTAGAGGGTCCCTCCGTTTTTTCATCCACCAATGTGGCAAGCAGGCTAACACACTCAGAATCTGTGTCCGGTTTTAAAACCAGCTCATATGGCGTTATTAGGGAAGAACAAGTTACTGTATGAAATAGGTTTTACATGTACCATGTATGAACTGTAAAATAAATCCATTTCTAATGTCTCTAAGGTGAAACACTATACAGCATGTTCTTTGTTGGGTTTAGGGTTGTTGTTTTCTTAAGGTGTGACTTTTTATCTTTTGTTCTCATAATACATGCAGTAGGCACTGAAAAATGTGTGCGCTCTTCAGTTGCGGTAGACTCTTCATTTGTAAATATAAATGAACTCAGTAAGTTAACTGCCCAGGTTTCTGAAAGAGCTCAAGGCTAGACTTTCAAAAGCTCACTATCCACAATTAGAGCCAAAAGAACTCAGCTTCCATTCAGGCATCTAAATAAATAGGTGCTCATATACTACACTAAATAGTGCAGGATAAGAACCTATATATAATAGAACAAGGGCCAGATTTGCAAAAGTGCTCAATAACCAGGAGCACCCATTGTGACACTGATGGCCAGATTTTCAAAAACGTTCAGTGCACAACATGCTGAGCTATTTTGCCAATCTGGCTAATATAGCATTGAAGCTGAAATGTGAGATATTTTCATAGCTTAGCTCAAGAAATTTCACAAATGATCTTGAAATTGAAAATTTGCTGATTCATCCTAAGTCTATATGGCTTTCTTCAGAATCATAGAATATCAGGATTAGAAGGGACCTCAGGAGGTCACCTAGTCCAACCCCCTGCTCAAAGCAGGACCAATCCTCAGACAGATTTTTACCCCAGTTCCCTAAATGGCCCTCTCAAGGATTGAACTCACAACCCTGGGTTTAGCAGGTCAGTGCTCAAACCCCCATCAATAATTTGGTGTTCTTACACTGTGCAGCAGATCTTTACCTGAAGCTCAAAACAGGCCTGTAGTAAATGTTTAATATGCCATTAAAATTAAACCACAATAAAAGTATTCTAGTACCATTAAGGATCTGACTAAAACCCCCAACATAAGCAACTTCAAGCAAGGCCATCCAAAACTTCAAGCCAACACTTTAGCTGTAATGTACTTTACTTTATTATGCCTTTCTGTTGCAGCACTTATTTTGTGTGTGGAGATATTCCTATCTCATAGAATTGGAAGGGACCCTGAAAGGTCATCAATTCCAGCCCCCTGCCTTCACTAGTGGGATTATGTACTGATTTATGCCCCAGATCCTTAAGTGGCCTCTTCAAGGACTGAGCTCACAACCCTGGGTTTAGCAGGCCAATGCTCAAACCATTGAGCTATCCCTCCCCCCACTTATATAATAGTTATTTATGGAGACAGAAAGTTCTGCTTAAAAACAAGTGAGGTGGTGCTCCCTAGTTAGCCTACTATGAGCCACATTTTTGCTTAGGGTGATGTAATTGAGTTACTAATTCCTATTCAATGAAAACCCAGACAGACCTGTTGTAACACTCCTAATTGTGGCATCCCTACAAATTAACATTCTGCTGCGATCAGACATGAAGACGAGTTTAAGTACTGAGCTTTCTAATCTGGACAGCACATAGAAAAGTCTAGAGTGCCAGAAAAATGAGGAGGCTAATCAGAGCTGCAGATATATTGGCCACAAAAAGGAAATACCTTACAGGGACTGTTTGTCTTTAATTAATAAAATTGTATGAACCTTAGTCCTTGACCCACATTCAATCCTTATGCTTAAAGGAAACTCGTGAGTGAGTTGAAGTTCTTTTTTGTGCATAGTGCTATCAGCGTGCATGCAGCGTGTTGTTTCCTCAAAAACTATCTTCTATAATATAAAGATATGGCCCAGGTTAATGAGCTATTGAAAGCATACAAAAAGGATGGTCTCCAAAATGTTTAATCCTTTTTGAAACTTTGTGTACTCAAACTCTGAACTGCCAATCTCCCCATGTAATGAACCAATAGTTGAGAAGGCAGCTCCTCCATTTAACATGGAGAAGGCATTGTGCCATTCCCACTTGCTTTTGAAATTCTTTTTCCCTTGTGGCACTCTCTAGTGTGAGTTGTCATGCACATCTGATCAATCCAAGTATAATAGTGCCTGGTGTGCTTGTGTTGTTTCTGCCTTGTCTCATCATCTACGCTGCATGCCACTGGCAGCATGGAGGCTATGGGGAGCTATGTGCTGCAGTGAAAAGCAGGCTGCATCCACACTACAGTGTGTAGCTACACACCTCAGTGAAAGGATCTGGTGGACATAGCTGCTCGCACCTTTCCTGGTGCCTCCTCTTTGCCAGGGCTTTTTCCCACCAGAGGAGTCTTTCACTGTAGCAAGGAAATGCTCATCATCTCCCTGCAGCGGGGAAAGGCTGCAGCAGTGGCGAGCAGTGGGACACTATGGTGCTAAAAATAGCAGTATAGACAGAGGAGGCATTGCTTGGGCATGTAGAAAGTGATGCAGAGCACATGCCCACAGGCTACAGACATGTATTTACTCTACTCACCTAAGCAATTCCTGCCTCACTGTTAACCCTGCTATTTATACCTGTACTGGGGCATGCAGTGTACATATTCAATATGCTGGTGTAAGGTTTGTGCACTGTAGGCATACCCTAGGATTGAGTTCAGGTTAGAGTCAGGCCTTAACTAAAATCCTGGATTCACAAACCCCCAACGTTTATTGGTAAGAGATGTTCATAGTCCAAACCTGGACCAGAACCAGAACTTTGCAACTGAGCCTGCTGCTATAATGAATAAAACCTCAAGGATTCAAACACTCCTGCACTTAGAGGTATGAAAAAATCTATGTCCAGATCTGAACTTCACAGTTGAGCCATGTATCTAGTTCGGAGCATGAATGTTCCTTCTATGTTTGATTTAGGCAGCAAAAATAAATAAATACAGTACAGCTCACACACCAATAGAGCTAGAATGACTATACACTGGCTTTTGAGTTTTACCAGTGTTATCCCACAAAATACACAGCAGGCCAGTAAATCTACTAAGACTCGATGTTTTATATGATGTTTTTGTATTTCTTTCTTTAAGAAGTGGACCAAACTCTTTGTAAAGATGGGTAAAATTTCCTAGTGAACCTGGTCATTCCTGTGGAAAGAAAGAAAAGGATAAAGTGCACAAGTATTTCCGATTAGCACTTCACTCACATAAAAGTAAATTTGCTAAGAGATCTTGGGGAAAAAATAATTGAAAACATCATAGTGGTTTTGATTAAAGTGAACATTCTTTGAGCTTTATAGTCACTGAAGCTCACATATGGAAATTACAGTTGGTCTTAATCTGCTTTCAGAAGACTGATGCAAATATTAAAAAGTAATGAACTAACAAGATTGTTTGTTAATGCCACATAAAAGTGCTAATTATACATCATTTCCTGCCTACAGCTAAACCCAAGAGACATTTCCTAAGAAATTGTTAAATAAGCTGCTTCACTTGAAATGTGAATAGATCCGCAGTGCTTGATGGATTTCCGTTTAAGGACCTGGGTGCCATCTCACCCTTTCAAAAAAGTAGCACACTAAATGTATACTCAGAATAAATTTGTTTAGTTCACAGAATGTCTATTATTAACATATTCATGATAGCTAGTGTGCACTTTAAAGGGAAAGGATTTAATACTTAACTGCATTTATCCTGTGATTATGGTATACAGTGTAATATGGTACTGCAGTATAAGCATATGTAAATTCTTATATTAGTGCTGTTAATAATTTAATAGCATAATGATGGTATTTTTTTTCTTCAAAATATATTTGAAACATAACTCCTGGTGTTGCATTGTAGGAGTCTGTTAGTGTTTCAAAAGATTTTTACCTTGCATTCATATTGACTTCTGTATCCTACGTCTGAATTGTAGGTCTGCCATAAAAATGTCATTACAGAAATGTCACAGTGAAAACTGAAGACTTTTGAAATTTTTATTTTTACTTTACTTTTTTTGACAGTTTCTTCTGAAATTCACTGTTTTCTAGGAGGTAATTTGAAGTTTAAAAACCCTGCCGGTCTTTCTTTGTGCTTAGAGTGTATATACTGAATTATATGTATGTAAATTCCATTAAACTGGAAAATATAGTCACTTCAGCAATGAGTATTGGGTCTCTGTAACCTGTCGAGCACCTCCTTGTGGCTTGAGGTCTCTGTGCAGGTGTTGGGCTTCTTAAACACTACGTGCAAATTCTTCTCAAGTGCAGCGCACTCCTCGTTGGGGCTAGATTTAGTAACATAACAAAATAATTCCCAAAATAAAGTTCTCAAGAATCTCCATCAAATCCATACTCCCAGTCTCATTCTTGCAGGGCGTCTGCCAAGCCTTCCCTTCCTAGAATCCTTTTCCCTGAAAATTCTGTTCCCAAGCCTGTTCACTCCCAGCAGTCTCTGTAGTCTCTCACATCCTGCCTTTCTCTGCAGCTTCCTGTAGGAAAATCAGTTCCAACGTACTCTGCAGGTGTGGCAAGAAAGGCTAATTCTACAGGGCTGGCCGCCTCTAGCCCTTAAAGGTGTAGGCTGCCTCATTACAGAACCATTTAAACCACATCTGTTTCTAAGTTGTAGTTTAAAAACACAGATTAATTCCACATGACCTCATGGACACAATGTGGACTGAATGTACACCCCATGCTACCCCAATTAATTGGACAGTGCAAATGGGTGTAAGTCTGGGCAGAAACTCACACTAAAGGATGACATATAATGATCTGTCTCCCATGTGATTCACATGCTTTAACACAATTTCGTATGGATCTATATGGGACAATGAACGGCCCAGTATTCAGTAAGGGAAATGATACCAAATATAGGGATGCATATTAATATTTAGAAAGTCTTTAGCCACATGCAGCTCTGAGTGTGGACTTTAGACTTTCTAAGTGAACACTTTAAAGATACACTTAAGAAGCGAGGTTGATGATGGACTTCATTAAACATGTCATCCAGTTCTTTTTACCTAGAAGATATGGGAGCATCTTTATGGTCCCAACATATCATGGTAGCACTTGGAATGTGGGGATAGGTGGCCATTTAATTTCACTAAATCCAAATTTGATTAAAATATCGATAGCCTTTTTCTTCAAATGGCAAAAACAGTTTGTGCTGGCTGTTTGGAAAAAACATGGTTGATGCATTTTATGTGTGTTAATATTGTATAATCATACAAACTGGTACTTTCCCATATATCACTGATAGGTTTTCTTATCAACCATCTGAATCCATGGGTTTGTCTCCACACTTCATTGCTTCTCAGGATAAATCATGAGTTACTTGGCTTGTGAGTCTGGTAAGGTACAGACTTTTATTCATATGGCTTTTAATGAATTGTTCACAGTAAAATGAAACTGTAGCTTTCAAAATCCTGCATAGGTTTTTTGAGTCTTTACTTACTGAAGAGTTCTTCTTTTGGGCACAGATTACGTTTGAAGTATAGTGCCAGCCACAGATGGGAAAGCGGGGAGAGAGATCAGTGCTCTGAGATGGCAGAACCATTCTGCATCTGGCACTGCTGAATACAGTGGATGCATAATGAAGACAGGTTCGATTAAACAAAATGTGAGGCCATTATAACACAAGTAAAATACTTCCCATTGTACTCCGCATAACAAGAACAGGTGCATATACTGGATGTTGTGGAAGTGTTGTAACTTATTAATAGAGAAAACAAACAACACAACACAACAACACACAGCCTTTCCAAATGCAAAAGGAGTTTGAGTATTTAAATATTCACTTTATGTGCCAACAAAAACAACTAAAAGGGGGAGGGTGGATGAGACATGGTCCAAGAAACCATGTTCATGCTGCAGTTTGTTTGAATATATTATGTTTTATTGGTAATCTTTTAAGAATGCCTAATGTATAAATATACCTACCTCTAAAAAAATATTTTATGCCTAGAATTGGCAATTATACTGCTCTGATGACCTATTACTAATAGAAGTTGCTTTTTTAGGGATAATCAACATTCAGACTGTGACATTATACATTGTCTTCAGCACATTTATAGTGGTACACTTTGCTGATTAGCTATTGAGTGACTATAAGGATTCAAAATATATGGCTTTTCGTACATAGAGGAGGCGATAATGCATGCTATGGGAAGAGCAATAAAACACATTTATTGGCTGCTTGATGAAGACTGCACTGAATAAAACTAGGTATGTCCCTACCAACTCCACCTCAGGAATTATATTAGAAGAAGTTTGGGAACGTGACAATGGCAAATCATAAACTTTTAAATAACTAAAGCAAAAAAGAAGTAGTAGGAAAAAGTGACTGAACTTTTTTCCCACCCTATGTTTTGTTTTGGTTATTTTAGCTCATTAATGTCTGATAAAGTTAAGCATCTAAAGCAGAGTAAATCCTCCATGGGCCTTTTGCACTAGCAAAGTTCCTCTTGATGATAATGGCCAATAATTCTTTTCACCTATTACTGGCTACACAATGAAACCTAGTTTCAATAAAAATCAAGCAAAGAAATTCTGCGTTAAGAGAACCAATTTCCTGCATATGGTTTATTCATATCTTCCATTAACAACTGGTCCTTCTTAAATGCTGAAAATGGATATTGTGCTATGAAATATAGTAGTTCTGAGACTTGTGAAACAGGTTGATCTTCCTAAATATCTATTAATTTAAATGAATTATCACTGGACTATGGCATATTCACTCTTTACCGTGTATACATCAATATTGTGAAGTATTTTTAAGTATAGCAAAGGCACATCAAAGGTATCTTTAGCAGAACTGGAGAAATAATGGATTTTCCAGTTGCCTTGCAATTCCAAAAAAAAAAAAAAAAAAATTAATTTCAGGTTGAACTGAGAACTATGTTTTCAAAAATTTTCAGTAGGGCTGTTAAGTGATTAAAACAATTAATCGCAATTAATCGTATTGTTAAACAATAATAGAATTCCATTTTTATAAATATTTTTGGCTGTTTTCCACATTTTCAAATATATAGATTTCAATTACAACAGAGAATACAAAATGTACAGTGCTCACTTTATTTTTATTTCTGATTACAAATATTTGCACTGTAAAAAAAATAGTATTTTTCAATTCACTTAATACAAGTACTGTAGTGCAATCTCTTTATCATGAAAGTTGAACTTACAAATGTAGACATTACAAAAAAACCTGCATTCAAAAATAAAACAATGTAAAATTTTAGAGCCTACAAGTCCACTCAGACCTACTTCTTGTTCAGCCAGTTGCTCAGACAAACATGTTGCATTTGCAGGTGATAATGCTGACCGCTTCTTGTTTACAATGTCACCTAAAAGTGAGAACAGGCATTCGCTGTTTCTGCTCGATAACAGGCATTCGCTGATGGTTTCTGCTCGATAACAATCCAAAGCTGTGCATCCCACCGCATGTTCGTTTTCATCATCTGAGTCAGATATCACCAGCAGAAGGTTGATTTTCTTTTTTGGTGGTTCGGTTTCTGTAGTTTCCGCATCAGAGTGTTGCTCTTTTAACACTTCTGAAAGCATGCTCTACACCTCATCCCTCTCAAATTTTGGAAGGCACTTCAGATTCTTAAATCTTGGGTCGAGTGCTGTAGCTATCTTTAGAAACCTTAGACTGGTACCTTCTTTGCGTTTTGTCAAATCTGCAGTGAAAATGTTCTTAAAATGAACAACATGCTGGGTCATCATCCGAGACTGCTATAACAAAATATATGGCAGAATGCGGGTAAAACACACAGCAGGAGATATACAATTCTCCCCCAAGGAGTTCATTCACAAATTTAATTAATGCATTATTTTTTTCACGAGCGTCATCAGCATGGAAGCATGTCTTTTGGAATGGTGGCCAAAGCATGAAGGGGCATACGAATGTTTAGCGTATATGGCACGTAAATACCTTGCAACGCCGGCTACAAAAGTGCCATGCAAATGCCTGTTCTCACTTTCAGGTGACATTGTAAATAAGAAGAGGGTAGCATTATCTCCCGTAAATGTAAATAAACTTGTTTCTCTTAGTGATTGGCTGCACAAGAAGTATGACTGAGTGGATTTGTAGGCTCTAAAATTTTACATTGTTTTGTTTTAAGTTGCGCTTTCATGATAAAGAGATTGCACTGTGGTACTTGTATGAGGTGAATTGAAAAATACTATTTCTTTTATCATTTTACAGTGCAAATATTTGTAATAAAATAATAAAAAGTGAGCACTGTACACTTTGTATTCTGTGTTGTAATTGAAATCAATAGATTTGAAAATGTAGAAAAACATCCAAAATATTTAATACATTTCAATTGGTATTCTATTGTTTAACAGTGCAATGAAAACTGCGATTAATCACGATTAATTTTTTTTTAGTTAATCGTGTGAGTTAACTGCGATTAATCAACAGCCCTAATTTTCAGTGAGTCAAAAGGTCAAAAAATTCCAAGTTGGGTCAAAGTGAAACATTTCATTACAACTTGATTACAGTTTTGTTTAGATTTTAAGGCATTATGACAAAAGCAAAGGAGGAATAGATTCACAAAACGGTTGGAGGAGCAGGAGGTGGTAGTGGTACCACCTCTCTAATAAGCCTTTTAGCCAAGTGGTTAATGCATTCATGTAGGATGTGGGAGATCTTGGTTCAGTTCCCCACTTTGCCTGATGTGGAGAAGGGCTCTGAACCACCTATAGTGGTAATTCGTAGTCATTTATTATGACAATGGTTAGGCTTTGACTCAGGAAAAGAAAGTGAGCCTGGTGGTTAGGGCATCACGTAGGAGACCCAAGTTAAAGTCCCTACTCCAATGAGTATTTATACAAAATGGAACAGCTTTAAAAGGAGAGTTTGAGAAAGCCCCACTGGCTAGGGTACTCTCCTGCAATATGGGAGACCCACGTTCAAATCCCTTCCCCACATCAGGCAGAGGGGGAATTGAAGCTGGATCTCTCATATTCCTGGAGGTACCTTAACCACTGGACTAGAGACTATAAGACAGAAACTGGCACCACTGCTGTCGCTTCCACCTTTTGTGGTTTTGTGATTCTGGTCCTTCTTTCCTTCGCTTTTGTCAAAACATCTTGAAATCTAAAGAAAATGTTTTGTTTTGACATTACCAAAACATGGATTTTTTTCAATTCAGTTGAAGCTGTTCAGTGAACTTGACATGAATCATTTTGGCCAGCCCAAAATTGGATTTTCAGTGAATAAACTATTTGGTGACCTTTACTCATCTTTGTAGAACTTATAAATAAATGGAAGTATTCCCAATATTAAAACAGAACTTCTCATTAGTAAGATTGAGTGGTGATATCAGTGAATTTCATCCTCTTCCTGGGTGCTCTCAATAAGAATATTGTCTTGTTTTCTATTATCTTTATCGTTCAAAGGCCCTAATCAGGATTAGGGCCTCATTGTGTTAGGAGTTGTACAGACACATACAAAGACATGCCCTCAAGAGCTTACAATTTAAGAAATTGTGTGAGATTTCTTGCTGGCTGTGAAGTAAGTCTGCACCAACCAACTTTGCTTGCTTGAAAATTTAGCTCCATCAACCATAGTTGCATCACTTTATTTTTCTGATGTCTTGCAAATCAGTTTTTACTGGCACTTTATAATACCATTATTGTAGAAAAATGAAATAGTTATAGGACTGTCTCAAACTGTCATTATAATCTGGATGCATACTGGTAAATGTGTTACATGCTAAATAGTTTACATAATTACCTCACTGGCCTTTGACATATAAGGATCACAAGATCCCAACCTTAAGGGTATAATGAAAATAGCTTGTTTACATTATTTAGCATTCCTATTTTACAATCTTTGCCAGCAGAATTGAGCATAGTCTTTTGCAAACTATAAACCTTGAACAGATTTATAAACCTAGGCTTTAACCTTTTCAATATTCTGTATTTTGATTGGTTGCCCATTCCACCTCTTCTTCCCAGGTTACTAAGGCTGTTAACAGAGGAGAACAAGAATAGCTAATGAATCAAACTATGGGACACTGAAAAGGTCAAAGTAGTACAGTGTACTATTATCTTCCACAGAAAATGAGGCATTAAAATTCTGATGCCACAGTCTTGTGACAAAGAATATAATGAGAACTATAAATAATAAACAGCACAACATGAATCTCTTCTCATGATAATGATTGTAACCAGACTAAGAGACAGTAAATCATTAACCCATTCTCACTACCCTCATAAGAGAAGGATTCTCCTCTGATGTGTTTGTTGTGGGCTTCTGTAACTGAAAGAATAAAAATGGAGAGTTTGTAAACCATAAGAGCAAAGATAGGAGGTTGGAATCCCAGGCATGAAGAGTGATGGAGGGCTAAATATGACAGCTTCAATGCATGCATCCGATGAAGTGGGCTGTAGCCCACGAAAGCTTATGCTCAACTAAATTTGTTAGTCTCTAAGGTGCCACAAGTACTCCTGTTCTTTTTGCGGATACAAACTAACACGGCTGCTACTCTGAAATCAATGCATACTGTTTTCTGTGATAGAACATTCCGTCCAGTTCAGTATAACTATGAATAAACAGTATGTGGACTCATGCATGACAACATTGGTGAGATGGGCTATGGACCCACTAGTGATATCACCATCACCCCTTTATAAACTCTCTGCAGAACCAGCTGTTGGGATGTTATTGAAATACTGGCTGGATTTCTTTTCAAAATCGGTCTCAACAGCTGGTGAAGAAGATATTTTTGATGCCCATAAGCATGCCCAACTCATTCTCTCATTAGGGCTGACAATACAATAAGTGCTTAATACACTGGGACTAAGCTACTTCATAGCAAGCAGCTGTCGACCGATTTGCTGAATACTTTTGTCCAATCCGCTGTGAATTTGTGGCACATTTCCAATTTCAGGACATGCTTAGTATAAAAGAAAATTCATCCAGCGATAGCCAGCTGCCCTTTGTAAATGCTTTGCTGCCACCTGTAAGAATGGCATTATCCAAGAAGAAACAGTGACTAGGTCCTTGAAGAAAAATATTGTGCACCTTGGGAGGGCTTCTGATTAGAGCTGCAGCAAGCAAACAGTTGGGTATGCTGGGAAATCTACGTGAACAATCACTCAGATTCAGCTCTCCAGATATCTGCCATTGAATTGTGGACTTGCAGACTTGCTCTTCATGGCAAGCCTGCATGTTTTCATCAGGTTCTGCTCAAGAATGAACTGAAAGATTAACATTTAAGCTTTCCAGCTGGCATGAAATGTCAAGCTTTGGGCAGTCCAGTGGCCTTATGCACAAGAAACCAACAACACTATAGTATCATGATCTCATTCCAAAGGGAATTCGTTCAGATGGGGACAGGCCCAGATTGCATTAGTAAAGCTAGTACTTTACGCTTGTATAACTCATCTGGAGATCTCAGAGTGCTATGCAGACTCACACCCTGAGCCAAGTGACAGACCTCAGCAGTGTTGTTTCAGTTTTCTATGACTGATTCTTTCCTTTTCTCTGAAAGGATCTATGAGAAGGGTGACTAGTTTAGAGTACAAGGACTATAAATCGGGATTCTGTTCCTTGTTTTGCCACAGACTCAGGCCTCAATCCAGCAATGTAGTGAAGCACATGCCTAACTTGAAGCACTTAAATAGTTTCTTTTGACTTCAATGGGATTATTTATGTACTTAAAGTAAGACAAATGTATTAAGTATTTTGCTGAACCACAGTTTCATTGCCTGATGTAGGGCAAGTCATTTTGCTTTTCTGTGACTTAGCTTACCCATCTGTAAAAATGATTATAATGATATTTACTTACCTCACAGGAGTACTGTATTATCCAGTCACCTCAATCCTCCATTAATCTAAAACCATCTCTTTACACCATTGATGCCCCAGTTGGTTGGTTCTTTGTATCGGATATTATTTTTTATTAGTCTATGCTTGGCGCTAGAAAGTTTGCTAAGAAGATACTTTCTGTTCTTTTCCTGGATGCGTGATATCATTCTTAATTATTTCAACTCTTCTCTCACTCTGTTGCTGGCTCCCCTCTCAGCTGATCTGCAGATAGCCAGGTTCCTTTCCTATGGATCTTGTCTGTTATTTAAACACACCTTCTGCTGGAGGAACTGGCAGCAAGTGGCTCCATTCCTCCATCTCAGTTCTCAGGGGGACATGAATCAAGCCATTGTGCTCTATTTCAGATATTAAGGGAAAGCAGCATTATGGATAATTTGGTGAAGTCTTTAAATCCCGAGGAGGTGAGAGAAATGCGAACAATTGTTGAGCAAAGTTAACTGCATGTGGGGATGTGAGATAGCTGCCAGAAACTGAAGCTTTGCCAAGAAAGCAGCTGAAAGCTTAGCCTATAAAGGTTATCCATGGCCTCTTATTTGAAAAGACAGCTCCAACTATGACTCCAAATGTTGCTAAATTGTTTCAAGGTTTGAGTCGAAATGCCAACTGGGAGTCTTACATGGTATATTTACTCTTGCTTAGTAATGATGAAGCTATTAAAAATATGCATTACTGCCAAAATTACAACATTTTTACTAAAATGAGCTTTCAGTGTTGTATACTGCAGAGAAAGTGGCATTTAAAATGTGTCCTCCTTACTTTCAATAGAATGAAGATCCCAGAATGTTTTTTCTATTTTAAAAAAGTGTCTACAGTTATATGCTTACCATCAGGCAGAGCCTGTCGCACACAAATTCCATTAGCAGATGTGGCTTGATGCCAAGTATTTGTTCACTATCTTGGGACAATATTGTATTTTTATTTATCCAGATCTCACTTAGAGTGAGTCATGGTCGGTTCATCGTAAATACTTAAAAGGGCTGACTTGCTGGTGACGGAAATAGACTGCGCTCTGATTGGGTAAAAGGAGCATCACGGGTCAAGTATCCCATGTATACAGTGTAATTCATCTCTACAATTAGTATAAGAAGGTTAACAGCAAAGATGGTTATACGCCATTACTCCAAGTTGACCAAGTGATAGTGAAGAATAGGAAGCTGGCAGTTAAAATCAATAGCAACTACTTCTGTGGCCAACTACTGTAGTTCATGTTGTCCCTTATTGTCACTAATGACATTTGTTGGCTGCCTATTGTTTATCTTTATATTTTGTTTTATTTACCATTACTTTAAGGAACACTGCAAGTGTATAAGGAACTTTTCAGCCAGATGAAAAGATAGGGGCCCTGGGTTTTTACAGTCTGAATTTTGTCAAGGACAGAATAAAGAAATGACATCAGGCTGTGATGAGTATACTTTTTAAACAGAATTGTTAGAAAACAGGCTGTGCTGAGAAGGAGCAAGTAGGAAAAGGCTACACATTACAAAACTACACCTCTACCCCGATATAACGCTGTCCTTGGGAGCCAAAAAATCTTACCGCGTTATAGGTGAAACCACGTTATATCGAACTTGCTTTGATCCACCGGAGTGTGCAGCCCCACCTCCCCCAGAGCACTGCTTTACCGTGTTATATCCGAATTCATGTTATATCGGGTGGCGTTATATCGAGGTAGCGGTGTATACTTAAGAGGCAAGGTGGATGAGATAATATCTTTTATTGGACCAACTTCTGTTGATAGAAGAGACGGAGACAAGCTTTCAAGCTACACAGAGCTCTTCTTTGGGTCCCTCTGTGTAGCTCAAAAGCTTGTCTCTCTCTTCCAATAACAAAAGTTGGTCTAGTGAAAGATATTATGTCACCCACTTGTCTGTTGCATAGTCTGGGACTAACACAGGTACACCACCATGACAAAAAACTATACTTAACATTTACTAATCACTTTCTGTGTGAAAATCTCAAAAATGTATAAAAGTGAGTAATTATTATTTCCCTTTTACAGATGGAGAAACAGGTACAGAGAGATTAAGTGATTTGCTCAAGGTTACTACGTGGTAGAGCTAGGAGTAGAACTTCAGTCTCTCCTGGCTGTTAGACTTGTACCCTATTCACTGGATCATAGTGTTTCCTATAAGGAGAGGGGAAGAATTACCTTTTGGAAATGTAATGATTCCCCTGGAAGGGCTTGATCCTGCACCATTAAAGTAAATGAGAGTTTTTCCAGTGACGAACTGGAGCAGGATCAAGCTTCAAGATAAATTAGTATTAGTCTGATTTGTGTAAGATGTGTAGATAGAAGTTCACTTACAAAACCAACCAACCAACCAAAACTATACAAACTATAGAAAAGAAAAGGAAAACTTTGGATGAGGTGTGAGTTTTGGATGAAAGACTGTTCACCCATTCATTCTCACTATATCAAGCATAACACCTATGGGGTAGATAAAGAATTCCAGTGTAACAATGAATTACCACAGAATAGAACTGGAGATAAGTAGTGAAAGATAGTCTTCTCTTCTGCCTAATTGGATGCTAGCATTTTTCCACAACAAGTCTTAGGAGAAAGAGTAAATTCCTCATCTGTATTTAACAAGTCTGGTTTTTTTCCCCTCATTAATTTGCTGTCTGCAATATGTAGCTAAGTTTGGAATGCTATGTCCCACCGCAAAGGGGTCAGTACTAGCTGGCTCTTTGTATTTTATAAGAAGGACGGGATTATGGTACACACTTTTTTTCTGACTGAAAATTGTAATCAACATTTAATTTTTCAGGAGTTGGTTAACTGGGTTTAGTTTTGAGTTTCACAGCAGGGAAAACTGAAAATGGTTCTAATGATTAGCAAAAAAAGGCAAGAAAAATAAAGACCATTTTCTTTGCCTTTAGAGAGTCCTCATTTGATTGATTGGCTGAGTGATTTGTTGCATTAAATAATTTCCCCCCTACATGGTCAAATAAACAGCTTGCAAGATGAAGGATAATAATTTTATAGATTGACTATAATTCAGAATGCAAGAAAATGTGCTGATGAGGCCCAAAATTAAAATTATAATAAATTCCACCCAGAAGGAGCATTTCTATTTACTTGTTATATTATGTAGCATTATTGTGCTGTTGCCACTTCTCTTTGTTAAAACAGCCTGCATAATCACTACTGACAAAAACATCTTTTTTCTTGTTTTGTGAAGGACTGTGGGACATTTGATGGCCCCTAAATGTAAATGTGTTTACCCTGACTCTTGGTATCACAGTGCTTTCTTTATAGTGTTTTATGGTAAATATCAAAGAAAACAAATATACTAGATGCTGCTTTTAGCAATTTAACATAGAACCATTTCCCTGGTTTTGAAAGACCTCTGCAGGTCCAATGTCAATGGAAGGAAGTTTTACATTAAAATTGTTTCCTGTTAAATGGAAATAGATTATTCTTACTTCTGTGTATTTTATTTATTTATGCATTGAAACAAAACAAAACATTCAGTGCAAATCAGTATGTAAAATATAAAGTGTGGAGGGTGAGGCATAAATCAATGAACAAGAAGCAATTCAGAAATGATTTACCACACTGGGCCAAATTTTCAAAGGACATCAAGAAATGCAAAAGACAAACACGCAAAACCCAGCATTTACATGCTCATTTACAAATTGATTAATTACATACCTGATTGCCAGTTTGCAAGCACAAGAAGTCTGACTGTAGAAATGTATCCATGGTTTCATCTTCACACAGAAAAAGTTCAAGTTTCAGATGCCCTTGTAAGTAGGCTTATTTGAAAATCTGGCCAATTGTCAGATATCTGATTTTCAGCATATCATATTTGCTTTATTATTTAGGCACAAAGTAATACATTAAAATGGTAGTGGCAACTTTGTTTCATGGTGATTCACTTAGCTCCAGTCAATTTGGGTCCCCACTCCCTTAAATACTTAATTACTTTTTGGACTTACAAACTATTAGGCCTGATCCACAGCCCATTGAAGGCAGGCAGCACTTTGAGCCCCAATGATGTCTTTGAGTTTTGATCCGGCACATTATGTTCTTCTGAGGGAATAATTGTTATCATTTATATTTTATTAATATGCCCTGCCACTCAGGGCACTATACAATAATGCTGCTATGCCACAAAATCTGCACATCCCTCAGCCCGCGCTGCTTCCAGCAGCTCCCATTGGCCTGGGACGGCGAACTGCGGCCAGTGGGAGCTGCGATCGGCCGAACCTGCGGACGCGGCAGGTAAACAAACCGTCCCGGCCTGCCAGGGTGCTTACCCTGGCGAGCCGCGTGCCAAAGGCCGACCCCTGGCCTAGCACAATGCAGCCTTGATCTCAATTGACGCCTCTAGGTGCTATCATTATACCAGTAGGTTGGGATTATCTAAATAGCCTAAGGGAATTCAATGCCAAAATCCCAATGAAATTCTGACTCCTCCATATGACACTATTTTTTAGTCATTCCTCCAATCTCGCAGGGTGTATATGGCAAAAGAGATGCATCCATCTATCATCGGTTTACAGAAACTAATCTTGTGTAAGTCAATAATCTTGCCCGGGGGCCTCAGATATATGTTGAACAGCATGTAAGATAGATTCTTGAAGGACACTCCTTTTCAAATTCTCAGTGAAGAGACAACTGTCCACCACTACCAGCTGGTTCCAGCTTCTAAGTATTACTGGAGGCACAGAAGAAGGGTTGCAGACATATCAGCAGCATCTCTTAGATACTGAAGCACCAACCTCTGAGCAGTCATATCAAAAGGTGCATCCGGCATGGCTAAGATGGCCATCTGACCTCCAGTCTAAAACCAGCAAATCAATATTCATATTTGGAACCCAGAGTGGTATCTACCCCCAGAGTCAGTGGTGTTCAAGAGTATGCAGCGTTCTGCCTTCTCAGTCACCTTCCCAAAAGGGGTTTGAGACAGGCAGCAAGAGGTGTTTATATGTGGAGCCAGTACATGTCAGTAAACTTAAAGATAGTTGGTATGCTCACTCCACTAAACAAGGTGATGACATTGCCTACCATTGGTGGTACACTTGTCATAATATGGTAATACATAATATTTGTATGTTAGTGTTTTTTATCCATGTGCCCTCTCCAGTAGACCACACTTCAGCATCAATTAGGAGATCACAGACATATGAACATAGGAGTTACTAGTGTCTAAGGTTTTGTGTGGAGATAGAATATGGCATGGAAATGGGCATGGAGTAGTCCCTAATTGATATGCATGAGATCATACAGGATGACCTGAATCTCAAATATTCAAATCAAATGCCAAAGACAAAGTCCAGCATATCATGTGACTTTCCTATTCACATGCTTTGGGCATCAATATGTTAAAATCTGCATATTAATCTAATGTATACACACAAATAAATCTAGGTCTTTCACAGAATTAGAAGAGGTTCTCCCCCATCTACCTTTTTATTCCCGTCATGAAACTTCTATCCACCAAGTTAGAGGAAGCAGCAGGGGGCTTGTAAAAAAATTCTAATTGCAAATATAAAATAGTCATTAGAAGCACAACTTCCCCCCTAAACAAACACGAAACGTATGCTAGGTAGCTTTGATGAAACTGTTTTGAAATACTTGCTGCTTGCCATCAAATTAAATTTCATCTTATATTTAGCATGAGGATTACAACACTTAAATAAACAATAACTTTATGCAGCAAAAAACTAATTATATTTATTTAGCCTAGCTAACACATAGCTATGTGTTTTGGCTCATTCACAATGAAGTTTGGAGCTGTCAGTATAATGTTCTCATTATTCATGATAACATGGTCTCTGCTTGGGCTACAGACTACATTATAGCTTATGAAGCCTTCTAAAGCCAAAACAAAAGTACTGCAGAATGCTTGGAGAAACTTACTGGCACAAACAGCTCTTTTCTAGACTTCGAGAAATTCAAAAATATTTTCATTCAAACGTAACACAGTAATTTGGTGAGAACTACGTTTAAATTCCAAACTCCATAGCAAATACCAATGTGACAATGATCCTGTAGAATTAAAAGGATAATGTTTCAGTGTGATCTCTGAAGGAGTAAAAGCACAACTGCTCTAGTTAAGTTCCCGCTTATTAAAAATGTATTCTAAAATACTAAAAGATTGTTATAATATTCAGCCATATCTCCTCAGGCTGTGATCTCAGATTTCATAAGTTAAACAGCTAAACCAGCAAGCAGGTCAGTGCTTGAAGACTTCAAAATAAAACGCAGTAGGTAAAGATAGAGGTGTTTGTGATTCAATAGTAGCACTCTTCTTTCTGAGTCAGTACTGCTGGATTTAGGGAAAGATTGCCATCTAGGAGCTCCAAGCCACTTTTGGTAAAAAAAAAAAAAAAAAAATCCATTGTTTTTTGTAAGAGTAGCAATATTAGCACTAGTGTCACTCAGCATGTCCAATTTTCATGTGGGGTAAATTTAAAGAAACTTCACCTTGCAGTTTCCTCTGGGTAAACTATTCTCCATTTCCTAACCTAAGCCTAACTGTTGCAAACTAGGTTTGTGCGCCACTGACTTCCAACCAGTCTGCCTGTGTTTCAGTGATTTATAGAAATTGGATGGGGGGGGGGGGGGGAAGGGGAACCTGTTTGTTTACATAATACATCCCCTTTACATTGGAGCATTGCTGGCGATTTTGTCCAGTCTAGTTTAAATACATTGTGCCCAGCAATGAGATTTCCTTTGGAAGACCAATCCACAGTCAAACTGATCTGTCAGATGATCCTTTACTCTCACAGATCTTGGGAGACAGACCTGTCCTCGCTTACAGACAACCCCCAACCTAAAGCAAATACTCACCAGCAACCACACATCACTGAACAAAAACACTGACCCAGGAACCTATCCTTGTAACAAAGCCCGATGCCAACTCTGTCCACATATCTATTCAAGTGACATCATCATAGGGCCTAATCACATCAGCCATACCATCAGGGGCTCGTTCACCTGCACATCTACCAATGTGATATATGCCATCATGTGCCAGCAATGCCCCTCTGCCATGTACATTGGCCAAACCGGACAGTCTCTACGCAAAAGAATTAATGGACACAAATCTGACATCAGGAATCATAATACTCAAAAACCAGTGGGAGAACACTTTAACCTGTCTGGCCATTCTATGACAGACCTGCGGGTGGCTATCTTACAACAGAAAAACTTCAAAAACAGACTCCAACGAGAGACTGCTGAGCTGGAATTGATATGCAAACTAGATACAATCAACTCAGGGCTAAATAGGGATTGGGAATGGCTGAGCCATTACAAACATTGAATCTATCTCCCCTTGTAAGTATTCTCACACTTCTTATCAAACTGTCTGTACTGAGCTATCTTGATTATCACTTCAAAAGTTTTTTTCTCTTACTTAATTGGCCTCTCAGAGTTGGTAAGACAACTCCCACCTGTTCATGCTCTCTGTTTGTGTGTATATATATCTCCTCAATATATGTTTCACTCTATATGCATCCGAAGAAGTGGGCTGTAGCCCACGAAAGCTTATGCTCTAATAAATTTGTTAGTCTCTAAGGTGCCACAAGTACTCCTGTTCTTTTTGCGGATACAGACTAACACGGCTGCTACTCTGAAACGATTTTAGAATCATCCTAAATTTTCCTTTTCTTTATTTCATCCTATTGTTGCTTATCATCCTCCCCTTCATACCATCTAAAATATTTCCATTTAATCCTTGCTGTTTGCACCACTTAGATACTTGCATATGGTTATGTCTCAAGTGATTGGTGAAGTAATTCGTGCAATGAAGTATGGTCAAATTGTCTCACGCTCAGTAGAATGTATGCATTTGGGGTTTGGACTGTTATTGGTATAGTTACAATTATATAGTTACACAGGTGCAAATTTATCTATGTTTACAGGAACTTAATCTCTTCACATCAGTTCACCCATTTGAAAAACAGGGATAATAATATTTAAAATACATATATCCAAGATGCCTAGGACTCACCGCAAAAAAGATTTTACAAAGCAAATGAAATAAGAGAGAAGATAACAAAATAGAATTTAAGGACAATCAAAGAAACAGCATATAAAATAAAACAACTTCACCATTCCATCACTGCTTTGTGTTGGGTCCTATTCACCATCCCTCATCTGGACAATCTCTATTTATTAAAGGTTGTAATCTTTAATGGCAAAAACTGTATAAACACTAAAAGTAACACTTGCCTACCGGAATGTTTTGATGCTCATCGTTTGAGATCCTCTTTGGGAATCCTGTTAACACTTTGCAATTGTTAGATGAAAGATATTGATATGTCAATATCTATATATAATTATAATTATTAATAACAATAAGTCAAAGTACTTGTACAATATTTGGCAACACTGAGCAATGACATATAAGTCATTTCTTGAGCGATGTCCTTGGAGTATATGCAATTGGGTGTTATTTTATACTGTGACAATGGCTGTTACAAGGTGTTTGCAGTCTCAGCTGAATGAGACCCTCAGAGCTTGCAGAGAGTAACCTATGAGTTTACTGCCACGTGCCCTGTAGCTTTACTTCTTGTCATTTAGTTTGAAGGTGCCTGTAGGCTTGCCATGAAAAGCCAGCCTAAAAGTGGGCTAATAATTTTGCCATTGACCCAGTAAGAATTTTTTACTACTTGAATTGCAGGAACAATGATGTCAACATGGCTGCTGAAACAGGAATGAAAAAGCTGTTTCATGGTTCATAGAAAGGTGACTCCTAAGGAATTCAATGGGAGTTTTTCAAGTATTGACACTTTCAGACTGAGCCCTAATAAGTGTGTGCTTTCCTCTCTCTCTCACTTGCCTTTGTATTTTATTAATTTCATTGCATGCTCAAAAGACTTGTTATATTTTATTTTTAAACAGCTTCTTCATCACTTATGCTTGGGCTAAATTTACCCACGCAACTCTGGTCATTTTACTAAGTATTGGTTAGACATTGTTTGGAATGTTGTTTGAAATACTGGTCAATCATGGTCATAAAAGACCTGGGGGGACAGGAGGATAACACCTTGCTGAGTAGTACTTTACTCAACAAGGTGTCCCAGTGATTTCACAGAGAGAGGTATTACTCAACATGAGTAACAGTGGCAGACTGGGGTTCCTAGTGAGGTCTAAGAAACCAGAAAAGGAAATGTGAGGTAAGGCAGAGATCTTTCTCATGTCCTTATCCAGCATGTCTTCTTCTAGGGCCTGATTCAGCGGCCAGTGAAGTCAGTGGGAAGTTATTTATCCTGCTGCTGCTAGAAGCATTTTGAGTATTTTACTGCAGTTGTATTTTACATCAGTCTGACGCTTCTTGCAGCAACCAGAGCTGTGAGTTACCTTGCTGCCACCAGCCTCCAGCAGGAGGGAATCTTGCCTGTGCAGCTGGGTATTAGCTCCCTAACACAACCAGCCTGTCACCTACTCAAGTGCTCTTCTGGTGCTCTGCACTACACCAGCCCAATCTTTGCCTTGCAGGATGACAACAAATGCACCCCAGTCCCAAGTCCCTTCAAAATATCTTCCTGTTGAATCTTAGCACAGAAATCCTAGATCCTCTGTTCCCAAAGGAACAGCGTATCCCAGTTTACCAGTTTTATCAGCCCACCGCTCCTGTACTGCACACAGCATTTGAGTTCCATTATAAAGCAAAAGGAAATTTATTTAACGAAAAATGGAGATTCAATTGAAAAACAGTTTGAGAGATGGAAACAAATGGTTACATATAAAACAACATTGTAAGACATATTCTAAATCTTAACAGTAACTAACAAGTTTCCTCCTGTCTAAAGAAATTTATTTCGCCCAGAGTTCCCTCCAGCGTTTTCAACCAAGCCTGGTTGTGATCCCTATTTCATTAAGCAAACTACCTCTCAGTTTACTTCCTAGGTGAAGGATCCCTGGGTGTCTCTTTGAACCTCCAAATATACCAGAACAGACCTTTGATGGTCACTCCAAACGTAGGGTCCCTCCCCCCACCGCTGGTTACCTCTTCCTGTAAGTTTCCTTCGGAAGTCTACACCAGATCTTCCTTAGCATTTGACTTAGAATGCTAATAGACTCTTATCATATGCCATACAATATATAATGGTCCAAACTGGAGATAAGTGTGTCACACCCCCTTTCTGGAGAAGTTGTCTCAAAACACACTACCTTTGAGTGACCTGTTTTTATCTACAAGGGCTTGGGTATGTGATTTTTAGTATACAGTAACTCCTCACTTAACGTTGTAGTTATGTTCCTGAAAAATGCTACTTTAAGCAAAACAATGTTAAGCGAATCCAATTTCCCCATAAGAATTAATGTAAATAGGGGGGTTAGATTCCAGGGAATTTTTTTTGCCAGACAAAAGACTATATTTTATATATATATACACACATATATACACAGTGTAAGTTTTAAACAAACAATTTAATACTGTACACAGTAATTATGATTGTGAAGCTTGGTTGAGGTGGCGAAGTCAGAGAGTGGGATATTTCCCAGGGAATGCCTTGCTGCTAAATGATGAACTAGTATTCGGCTGAGCCCTCCAGGGTTAACACGTTGTTAATGTAGCCTCACACTCTACGAGGCAGCACGAATGGAAGGAGGGGAAACAGCATGGCAGAGAGAGACGCGCATTGCCCCTTTAAGTACGCTGACCTCACTCTAAGTACATTGCCTTTTAAAGTAGATTAGCAAATTGAGACAGCAGCTGCTGCCAGCAAGCTCCCTCCATCCTGAGCCCTGTCATGTCCCCCCCTGCTCTGTGGAGATAAGGTACAGGAGCAGGGGGGACACCCCGACATTAGCACCCCTCTTCTCCCCGCCTTGCACAGCAAGCAGGAGGCTCCCAGGGGCAGCTCCAAGGCCGAGGGCAGGAGCAGCACAAGGCAGTGGGGGGAGGGACAGCTGAACTGCCAGCAATTGATAGCCTGCTGGGCAGTTGCTGCACAGGGAACTTAGGGGAGCAGGGAGCTGATAGGGATGCTGCTGGTCCACCCTGGTTCCAAGCCCCCACCAGCTAGCTCCAATGGGCTGCTCTTCTGCAAGCAGTGGAAAAGCAGGCGGCTGCCAAACAACGTTGTAAGGGAGCATTGCACAACTTTAAATGAGGATGTTCTCTAATTGATTAGCAACGTAACAACGTTAACTGGGACAACTTTATGTGAGGAGTTACTGTATATACATAACTCCTCACATATTTTCCATGCATACGTCCTTCTATGGTTATGATGACACAGGCTTTTTAGAGGCCTCATGGCATTCTGATGGTGAACCCAAAGGATCCCTGCACTCCTGTTTGCCCCAGTGCCCTCTTCCAGTTTGCATCCAGAGGTTCTTGGGTCACAATCTACCTCCCTGTTTTTGAATTCTTGCCACGGACTCCTATAAAAACTTTCCTATACTGTCCTTCCTCTCGCCACACTCGCCTCTCCATCAGAAAAAGATTGATGCATATTGAAAAGAAATCTACCAATAAAAGAGAATTTCAGATGCCCCAGATAGCAAGAAGTGCAGTTGTATTTCCTAGTGGAAGCTCTCCAATGTCATGTTCAAATCAGCTACAGTTGGTTTCACTATATGAAGTTCATATTTTACATTCAGTAAAATTAATTAGTTTTATGCCACTTATTTTGCATTTTAATTTGTAGAATTGCCTTTTTCTGGTTCTCTAACCCAGAATTCAGTACTGTCGGGAAAGTTACCTTAGGAAAGCAAATAACAAATACTGAAAATCATATTTCACTGACTTATGTGATACTTAAAGTGAATACCAAGGTGGCATTATTTAAAGCATGTAACCAGATAGGTATTATCACCACAGGACGAAATTATATAGTACCTCTTATTACTGAACATGGAAGGGAAGTTTCATAACTAGAAATTGTTCTGCAATATATATTCATGTTAACATTTTGTCTTTATATTGATCAATTATATACACACTAGAAAAGTAATATGAAATCATAGTACTTTAGAATTCCTCCTCCTTAAAGCTCCCTGCACTGCAGGGTGCATTACGTTCAAAGAAGATGGAGTTCTTGTAAAAGGGATGCTTCCTTTCTGCAGGAAAAAGGGGATTTGTAAGGTTCTAGGAGTGTCTTTTTTAAGTGCTTTATTAAAATCAAGAGTTTATATGCACTGAAGTCAGGAGCATCAAAGTTATGGTTTCCAGATCAGAATACATTTTTTCATGCTTCAGGGTGTGTAGGGTTATGAACCTTCAACAGCGCCCCCCCCTTGGGGTGTCAACAGGGTTGTTTACTCACTCCAGGTAAGATCACTCAAGTGAGGGCACTCAGTAGCACTCTGAAGGGGATGGGTTCTCAGTCATCTGGCCGAATATCTCTGGATACTCACCCCTTCCATGGTACCAGGAACAAACAATTTAGTAGCAGGAAAATAAACAAAGAAAAAGAAGATATTCAGTCAGTCCCAGCTGGGCCACTAGCTTCTCTTCCTTCAGAGGGGTCTTGGATGGGCTGCTCAAAGTCCACAGGTTCACCAGCAGAGGAATATGACACAGCCCCCTTGCCTCAGCGGGCCTGTGTCTCCTTTTAGGAGGAGGGGATAAGCTCTGTTCTCTGCAAGGCCTCTCCCTGAGAGCTAGGAAACTCAGCACGCTGCTCTTCTCTGAGCTGCTCACTGCTGAGCTCAGCTTCCCCCATCTTGAATGCCTCCATTCTTGACATGACGTACAGATGTGGTAGGGCAGGTCTACTCCAGCCCCCAGAGAAACTCCCTTCCTGCCTAACGGGGGGTCCATACACTGCTCTCAGAATATGGGAAACCTGAAAATAAATGCACTGAGGACCAACAGCAAGACTGTTAAATCTGCTACATTCTTTCCATTGCCATCTTAATGAAGACAGGGTACAGAAGGATCTGCAGGAGAGATATAGCTTTCAAGAGTATGGTGAGAATAGCTGAAGGCATGTTCACTCACAATAGGCCATTTGCCCTCCTGGAAATGAACAAGGAACTCACTTGATATCAACACGAGTTTTGCTTGTGGGTCAAGGTTACTATATGACCCCTACTCTGATCTGAAAAGTAAAGTATTATATGTTTTCAGTGTGATAATTGCACTTATTACTTAATATCTTCCCTAACATTTTTGTTCACAGTTTGCAGAGCAGGCATTCGTCACTGATGAACATAACATTGTTCCTTTTTCAGCAATCTGAATCTGTAGAAACCACGAAACATCTTGCATCATAAAAAGCAAACATGGGTAAATCAATAGTAGCTGAGCAGTTTTTCTTAAGAAAATACTCGAGTTCTCGATTGAGAACAGGAACATGAGATTTCAGTCCTAATAGTAATTTTTTTAGGTGGGAGGGGAAAATTGGAAGTCACTGGAAATAAAGACTAAGAGAAAACAATTCTTTCTGTACTGTAATTGTTAACACAATCCTGTAATGGAAGGAAGCCAATAATCATATTACTATTATATAATACACCACTGTACTTAATCAGAAGAACATAAGGAAAGGGGGAAAATGTATATTTTCAAACATGTTCAGGCATTCTTTAATAAATAACGTTAATGCTGTCATTAGTGGCAGCTCTCAAGAAAACTTTTATCTATTTTTTCCTATGGATAAGCACTCTTCTGGGAGATGAATATTGCTGCAGTCATATTGTGCTTTCAGTTAATGAGATGTGGATTCTATTTGTTAGAGTTTTATGGTAATGAAGCTTATAATTTACTGACAAACTGGCTTGCTTTCAAAACATTCTCTTACTGCCATGACATTTTTTATTTTCGTCAGAAACATTGATGTGCTAATTTGCGTGTTGATGGCAGCAGATGTGTACCTTCACGGAAAGGCACTGAAAACATGAAACAGGATAAAAAAGACACACAGCGAGAGAAGGGTGGGGTGATGGGTTCTTCTTTCAAAAGGCCCTGAAAGCCAGAAATAAATTAATAAAGGGTATAGCTTCTGAGGAAGCGTGTTCTGAAATGTCATTAGTATGCAGTGTTTTAAAGATGTTTCATCAGGTTGTGCCATAAATTTGATATTTGCAAAGTGTGAAATTCACCCCACTCAACCCCCTGGGAATCACTTAAATCCAGTGCTGGGTCTTTTTAGGGGGAGTGGCAGGTAGAGAAGCAATGTAGAGCACTGCTGGACTATCTACGTGCCATGAAGGTTACCCTCAGTGGCCTCACATTTTTGAAGTTGCCTGTGAAATGTAAAGTCCTGAATCCAGTGAAGTCTTTAATAACATGCTTAAAGTTACACACATGCTGAAGTGCCTTTCTGAATCAGGTTTCTTTGCAGAATCAGTGCCAAATTTCAGAAATGGAAATAATTATTTTTGTTGTTGTATAGGGTTTTTTAATTAAAAAAACCTGGCTTGTGGCTCCTAAATGATGAGGGATTTTGCTCAACCTTTGCAGAACAATTCTCCATCATGAATCAGTGCAATCACTGTAACAGAGGATGCATTTTGTTTGATTTTTCTTTAGTATATATCCTAGGTATTATTATAGATTTGGGTATTCAGAGTTCACATTCCCATGTCTGGCAAATGATGAATTGATCCCCTGGCCCATTTTTAGACAAACCTTTCCTCCAAATTTTACCTGAACATGAAACATCTACAAATCAGGACCAGACCAGTATTTTTAAAAAAGGGTACTTAAAGTTGGTTTTCTAAATCTTTATTTAGGTGCCTAAGTAAGTGGCCAGTTGAGCACCCAGTTACAAAAAACATGTTAAAAATCAAGCTATTTATTTAGGCACCTAAATATTGACTTAAAAGCCTAGCTTTAGGCCCTTTTTTAAAACATCTTGGCCTTGGAATGTAACATATTGGAAAAAAATTACAGTAAATATTATTTATTTTATCAGGAAGCTGTTGATCCAAAATCATGTTATAATTATATATTAGAAGCAAAAGAGCGTTCTGATGAGATGCTAATCTTTACATAGCCTTTGTCAATTTAATGTATAATGTATTTCTTTGCATAAATCACTGTATTTTAATATAACAGATCTCTGCTTGGGAACTTTTCTTTTTCTAATCCTTTTGCAATTCCAATGAACAATAATGTAAAACAGGTCAAAACAGTACTAAATATTGTCGGTGGGCATCTGTGACCTGATCCAAAGCCTGTTGTTGTCAGTGGAAAGACGCCCTTTGACTACAGTGGACTTTCAGTTAATTCCTTAGGGCTTAATCTAGTGAAAAAAGTTACCTTTACCTTTATGGGTTGCTGTCCCATAAAATTTCTGTGGGTCACCTCAATATGCCTTACTTGACCTGGCTTCTCAGGATAACATCAGTGGAGTTAGCAAACAATAGATTGCCTACCAGAGCATCTATTTATTCTAAGCTGTCTGAGGCAGGG
The DNA here is from genome assembly GCF_028017835.1 of Emys orbicularis. Lineage (NCBI taxonomy): Eukaryota > Metazoa > Chordata > Testudines > Emydidae > Emys > Emys orbicularis. The sequence goes on along the minus strand of NC_088691.1, from coordinate 16,217,942 downwards.
ACTATCTCTTCATCTGTGTCTGTACAGCACCCAGCACAATGGGAACTCAATCCATTATTAGGGCCTTTTAGTGGTACCACAATATAAAGAATTAATAATAGGAAATAAAAACAAATATTAAAGGCTAGACGTTCACTATTAGGGTTGCATTATTGCAGGGTAACCTTCTGTATGCCTCATTTGTGTGCACAAATTAGCAAAGTAAGTGCACAGCTAATTTTGACCATCTTGCCCTATTTCCTGCCCTTTGTTTTTTTAATTCACCTAAAGTCATTCACAAAAGGCCTTCCAAAATGAAAATAAATCACTAATTAGCATCATATAGCAAATACTGGGTTAAACATCTGATTCAACTGTATAAAACATGATCTTTGCTTTGCATTTGTGTTTTTTATGAGTATACCTCATATATACACAGAGGGAAGGCTGAGGATATAAAGAAACTTTTTAGGTGTAACTACAAACTTAGTACCTTCTAGGACAAACTTCTCCCAATTATCTCATTGTGTGCTTCATCCATTATGCAAGTCTGTCAAAAACAACTCTATTCCTCCAAGGCAATTGATTAACATTGATCAGTTTTTCCTCAGTTTCTGTTCAAAGTAATGTTGCCAGATTAACAACACAATTATTTGCAGTGGGTTGAGCCTCTGTTGTTTAATTAAAATAAAATAAAGCTGTCCATGAAAAAACAACTTGTTTGCACAAATACAACTGTTTAGAACTGATTCCTGGGTTTTAATTTATGTAGGAATCATTTTATTCCCCTTCCTGACAAGATAAAACATTCATTTTGTTGTTAATGTATCTTATTCATTTTGAATGGATGAAGAGCTAGTGATTTTGTTTAGTAAACTTTGCATGAGGGAGGGAATTTGCTAATGTGGCATGGTGGTAAAAGCTTGAAATTGCCCTAAATGATTGTGAGACAAACCTGCAGTGTCTAATTATTTCTTTAATCACAATGGTCCTAATTATATTCCACATTTGTATAGATACAAAAAAGGATCAAGTAACAAAAAAGAAGTATTCTTTAATTAAAATTTCAATTTCAAGTCTGCTATTAAAATAAAATTAGCATTTCTAGAGAGAGACAGCATATTCAGCTGCCTAAAGCATTGGTCAAAAAATCTGCATGTTAATTGACTTCTTTTGAAATGTATATTACATGTGTGCATAGAAAGCTGGTAGATATGTTTTTATACAACCAAGAAGAATCCCTGAGGGCATTAGGTCGACTTAATATGCTTTCCCCAAAAAGAATGCTGCATTTTAATTGGTACTTTAAAAGTGTAAACACGTATGAACAATGAAAGGCCTTCTATCTGGGTAGAAATAACTCTTAACAGTCATTTGCCTTTAGTTGACAATTTAACCGGTTGATACATTTTTAATTATAGCACCTTCAAGCTTTTAAAGAAGTGTTGTTACTTCTAAGCAAGGGAAATCTCTGAGGCAAGATTTCCTATTGCTTTGTGTCAGGATGATATAACTTTGCTTCAGGCATTGCTACAAGCGGAAAACACTTTTAGTAGATTAAAAAAACAAGACAGATGGGCATCTGTAAGTTGATAACCATTATCAGTTTGACTATGGGTTTTCTATTGAAAACTATTCTTTAATGCACACAACCGTAAAACATTATGATGATGCCATATGATTTTAAATATTGATGTGTGAAGTAGAGTGTAATGATTCTAAAAGAGCTTCTATGGTCTATTGAGTTAAAACCGTTTTTGTAAACTAAAAATCTGCAAGGAACAACAATGGTTCTAGTGGAGTTTTGTGGTTTTAGAGGCTAAAAGAAGTTTTTGCGTCAAGCTCAAGTGTGAATTTAACCCACTGACACACATACGGTATAATGTGTGTTATAGCTTCCTGAAAATATTCTATAGAACAACATTTTCCGTATTTAAAGTTTTCTGAAGTTTTGTTTTAAAGTAATTTATAGTCTCAATAGTTGTAGTTTCTTGATTATGAAATAATGCATCGCAAGTAAAAGGAACCTAGCTGGAAAGAACTGCTGAAGATGGAAAGAGTATATTTGGTCTTACTTTATTTTTTATATTATGGTAAGATCTAGATGTTCCAATTGGGATTGGGCTGCATTGTGCTAGACACTGTACAAACACATAGTCTCCACCCCAAAAAGTTAACAAACTAAATAGACAAGACAAAAAAAGGGCGGGAAAACAAAACAGAGGGCAGAAATGTGTAGTGACTTTTCCAAGGTGTCACAGCAGATCAGTGACAGAGCTGGGAATAGACTTCCTACTTCCAGTCCTTATCCACTAGCCTAGGGGTCGGCAACCTTTCAGAAGTGGCGTGCCGAGTCTTCGGCTTTGTCTTCACTACCCGCCGATCCGGCGGGTAGCAATCGGTTTATCGGGGATCGGCTTACCGCGTCTAGTGAAGACGCGGTAAAATCGATCCCTGATCGCTCTGCCGTCGACTCCGGAAATCCACCTCGGCAGGAGGCGGCAGCGGAGTCGGCGGCAGCGCGGCAGCGGTCGACTTTCCCGCGTCCTCACCGCTAGGTAAGCCGACCTAAAATACGCAACTTCAGCTACGGTATTCACGTAGCTGAAGTTGCGTATCTTAGGTCGGACCCCCGCTGTAGTGTAGACCTAGTCTTCATTTATTCACTCTATTTTAAGGTTTTGCATGCCAGTAATACATTTTAACGTTTTTAGAAGGTCTCTTTCTATAAGTCTATAATATATAACTAAACTATTGTATGTAAAGTAAATAAGGTTTTTAAAATGTTTAAGAAGCTTCATTTAAAATTAAATTAAAATGCAGAGCCCCCCTGACTGGTGGCCAGGACCCGGGCAGTGTGAGTGCCACTGAAAATCAGCTCGCATGCTGCCTTTGGCACACGTGCCATAGGTTGCCTATGCTGCCAGTCCTTGTGTGGGCTGCAGTGGTTGAAGCAATAGGAAAAGTAGTTTATGGGTAATGTTCTTTTAACAAGAAGGAGGGAGGCCAAGTTGGAAACAGGAGGTCCTCAAAGATTCCATGGTAGTTGAACCTCACTTCAGTTTATTGATGCCACTGTACACATTGAAGCACTGAGAGAAATTTACTTAAACAGAATTAGTGGTAATATGGTAGCCATTAAAAAAATCAGCTTTTACCAACAGTTATTAGCATCTGGGATTATGATTGTTTCCCCCATACATAGAATGGAAGGTATCTGAGCTAACGCTTTAGGAATGATAGGCAAATATTGACTTTTTAATAATTACTATTCTATGCATTATAGCTGATATACTAGTGGTGCACAAACTTTTCCTGTTGCACCCCTCCCTTACCAGTAATGGAATCTGCCCCCCCAGCCCTGCCCCGCCCCGTCCCATTACTGCACAGTTGGCTCAGCAGGGGAGCTTGGGCTGAAGGTGGAGCTGGGGGCAGAACTGAAGATAGGGGAGGAGCTGGGCCTAGAGGCAGAATTGGCCTGGGGGCAGAGAGGGAATGAGGGCAGAGCTGCGTCTGGACCGGAGCCAGAGCTGGGCTGGGGGGGAGAAGCAGGGGGCTGAGTAGAGCTGCAGCACAGGGGAGAGCTGGGCTGGGGGCAAAGCTAGGATAGGTGGTGCTCCCTCCCGGCTCCCCTGGGGGCTGGCCTGGGCCATGCCATATGACCCCCTGAATGTTCCTCTGTGTCCCCATAGAGGGAACGCCCCACAGTTTGGGGACTACTGTGATACAGTGTATGTCAGAACAAAAGGAGATATTTAGGCCACATAGATTTTTTGAGTCTGAGGATAGAGGAAAAATAATTTTGAGACCTTGCAAGATCACCTAAGAAGGAAGTTCTGCTATATTCATTTTTTGAATGTAAATGCAGGATTTGTGCGCTCAGTTTAGGTAGTTTTGAAAATGTAGCTCATAATACTCAAAGAGAAATAAATAGAAGCCCAATTATTCCCACAAACGACAGAAATAGATCTCTCCTTGAGTGCTGCTTCTTATATTGTTATCCACAATTGAGGCAAAAGTCAGATTGTCAGCAAGATAAATGTGTTACATTGATTCAAATAATGCTCAAAATGATTGCACTGGTTTACAGCAGACTTGTAAATTAAGTATAGGATGGTGGAAAAGTCACAGAACAATCACCCGCTTTTGAATCAGACTGTAACAAATTCTGACAGGCTCTTTTGAAAAAGAATTCTATTACAAATGACTGATTACTGGATCTGAGAAGTAATCAGTTACATATTACTGATCACCTTCTCATAGAAATCCTAAATGATAGATTAGTCTGAGTTTTCTTTTGTGTCATGTAACTAACTTGCTCAGTTAACATAGTGGATGTGTTTCATGATGCTCTGTCATCTTTGCTCATGCTATGCTCTGAAGATGAGAGTTATATAATGGCTAAAAAATAAAACCAAAAAAGTAGTAAAAGTAACTTACCGTAGTTTGCAGCCTGAAAGCAAATCAGATGACTTTGCAGGACTGCATGCTTTAAAGATTAATCTGTAATAACTTTTAAAAGGGTAACTTTAAACAGTAATAATATTTATATTATTGGAGGTTTTCCTAAGAGTGCACACTAGAGGGTACTAGTATTCAATACAGAACCCACGTACAATTCATTTAAGATCTTCTTGAAAATATGGGAAGTGAAAGAGGGAGTTTTAAGAGCTTCCTTTTTTCCTGCTTGAGTTCAAAAGGGGAGCACACTGTAACTTTTGGCCTAGCTGTTTGGTCCTCTGTTTTCTCTATGTGGGCGTTGCTTCTTTTAAATAAACTGGAGTTAATATGAATATTGGTGTCTGTAGTGGATTTGGAGTTGACTGTAACAACCTATAAATTCAATATTCTCTATGTTTGTCTGAGTATTGTCGATGTTTACTGAATGTATGTGTTGATTTTAAGTTAATATAGAGTTGTTAGGAAATTCATCCCAGGAAGGGAGAGTGTGGATCCAGGTAGCTGTTGATCTACCAACACTACAGACTTTGACTCTGGTCAGCACTGCCAACCAGGCCGTTAAAAGTCCGGTCGGCGGTGCTGCGGGTCTAAGGCAGGCTAGTCCCTACCTGTCCTGGCCCCATGCTGCACCCTGGAAGCGACCAGCAGGTCCGGCTCCTAGGCGGAGGGGCCACGGGGCTCCATGCGCTGTCCCCACCCAGAGCACCGGCTCCGTACTCCCATTGGCGGGAACCGCGACCATGGGAGCTGGGAGGGGCAGTGCCTGTGGGAGAGAGTAGTATGTGGAGCATCCTGCCCCACCCCACCTAGGAGCTGGATCTTCAGGCCACTTCCGGGGCACAGCATGGAGCCAGACAAGCAGAGAGCCACCCGAGGTAAGCCCCTGCCCCAACCCCCTGCCCCAGTCCTGAGCCCTCCCAAACCCGGAGCCCCCTTCTGCATCCCAAACCCCTCATCCCCAGCTCCACCCCAGAGCCTGCACCCCCAGTTAGAGCCCTCAACCCCTCTCGCACCCTAACCCCCTGCCCCAGCCCAGTGAAAGTGAGTGAGGGTGGGTGAGAGTGAGCCACCAAGGGAGGGGGAATGTAGTGAACAGGGGCGTGGCCTTGTGGAAGGGGCGGGGCTAGGGTGTTCAGTTTTGTGCAATTAGAAAGTTGGCAACCCTACTCTGGGCAAGCTAGGTACACATGTAGGCTTTTTGTTGTTTTCATTCTTTTTTTCTGAGATACTTTGTTCTTCAATGAACAATATGTTAATTTTAAGAAGGCAGCACTAGTCCTGGAAATCCACTGGTCACAAGCTCCCAGAGGGGAACAAGAACTGCAGGCATCCAACCCCCGTTGGGCCTATAGGGTAAGAGCAGTTGGTACGCAATGTACTGCAGTTCAGATCTCCTGCCTGAGCGTGACAGAATTGTCTGATTCCACTCTGAGAAGGTAAAAGGCAGGAGGCCTAACCTCTGAGGAGTTGCACTCAAAGAGATCATAAAAGGGCCACAGTTGCAGCTAGCTCTGAATGCTGACAGGGTCTTTTTATCATTTCTAAGTTTGCCCTACAGTTATTTTGAGATAGTAATCTGATTGCATGTAACTCATTACTGTAACTGCTTAGTTTTATCACCCTGGATCTTGATCACCTGAAGAAATGAATTTTAAAAAATGTACCCATACAGTGAAAAATGTACCGAAGTATTAAGAGTTTCAATGTCTGTCAATGAGTTATGGGATTTGTCAATTTTCAATACCAGATATGTAGGTGACTGTAACAAATTATTTTAGGTGTCTCTGAATAGGTTATGATGATTATCCATCTTGAATATGTTGGTGAGAGTTTGGTTGTTAGACTCTGTTAATCTTATCTTGTGCCAACTTAGATATCGAGTTATGCTTTGCTTTTGCTGTGTCACATTTCACTTCTCGAGTCATTTTCCCTGTAGATCATCACACGTGCAATAATACAACATGACAAAATGTTACAAAAAATGTGTAAGGGAACTTATGTACACTGGGTTGAGAATAGATTCCTTCTGTGCTATCAGTCTGGGACTCACATAGCAGATGGCTATTTTTTTTTTTTTTTTAAGATGGGAAGATTTTTCTATCTGCAAATGATATGTGAATGTATTTGCCTACTCTACCTTCCTATACATTACTACCAATAAAGACTTTGTTAACCCACAGTACTGTAATTCCATGGGACCTAAAATCCTTCTGTTTAATGTATTTTTAATATAGTTTGATATTTTTGCAGTTTGTCAAATCAAAGTTGATTGAGAGCCGTGAGTAAGAATTTTCCTGGCTTTACAAGTCTGGTGCACAAGGAGATTGGAGAAGGTTTAGAAAACTTGCTATTATTTTGATACATTTCTCCTTGCTTTTCACCGAGCCTGTAAAGCACAGCCCAGGACAAAGGACAGTGCTGAGCCACACTACACTGGGGGACCAGCAGGAGGAATTCTGTTTCAAGGGGGCAGAATTTGTTTCTGAGCTCCTTCTCCTAGGCCTTCAGAAACTGCAGGATTGGTTGTTCCTACTCTGCACAAAGGGGAAAAGCCACTCTCTGCTCCTTTGGGGGGAACTGTGTGGCTCTTGAGAAATAGGGAGGGACCTTAGTACTTCCTTGCAAATAGTTTTACAGCTTTACAGAAACCACAATAAGGGTGGATCATCCTTTCATCTGGCAATAGGAGATTGTGCCTTCTTACTGCTATGTTATCCCTTGCTATAGCAGAAGCTTACTGACAAGGTGGTAACATTCATTTTCTTTTAGGTAATGATGACAGTCTTATTGCTCTTCTACTGCACATCTTAGCCATAGTCACTTTGAGAAAGAGGTGTTCTCACAATCATTAAAGAAGAAGGGATGTGAAATGATCTGTTTACTGCCAAACTCTTTTTTCTCTTGGAAAGTAATTTAAAATATCAGGCAAGCAGAATGGTTGGGTTTTTTCTGCAATCATGTCTTTCTGTGTATTATATTTCAGTAGAAACAAGGCTTTAAGAAAAGTTCTTCTTGTCTTTCATAGCAAACAAAGTGGTCCTAATACTATGGAAACATAAATTAATGCTGGAACTTTGTATCTTGTTCTGTTTGAGACTTTTAGGTTTTTGTTGATGGATTGAAACAACAACAACAAAATCCTATTAGTCCTGTTAATTTTGGAAAATACACAAAAGTAGGAACTGAAATTGTTTCTCCATGAATCCATTTCAGTATTTACTCTGTACATGTGATTGTTAATATTTTTATGTTTGTAATTTATAACAACAGTTTAACTCTTAGCATTCTAACATCTTCCGGTTGCTCAATTCCAGACCTGTGTGTACCCGTGTGCCAGAATGTCGCTGTATGCAGATGGATCTGTGGGTACGTCTATACTTACTTCCTGGTCCGGATGTAAGCGATCGATCTTCTGGGATCGATTTATCGCGTCTTGTCTAGACGCGATAAATCGATCCCGGATCGATCCCAGAAGTGCTCGCCGTCGACGCCGGTACTCCAGCTCGGCGAGAGGCGTACGCGGCATCGACGGGGGAGCCTGCCTGCCGCGTCTGGACCCGCGGTAAGTTCAGACTAAGGTACTTTGAATTCAGCTACGTTATTAATGTAGCTGAATTTGCGTACCTTAGTCCGAAGTGGGGGGTTAGTGTGGACCAGGCCTGTGTATACACAGGTACAAGGTATATGTTAATAGGTTGTGTAAGTGCTCCCAGTACATACCAGAATAATTGTTTTAAACTAAACTTAGAAAGACTGACTATATAATGATTTTTAAGTTACAAAACCATCGTTAGCTTGGGAAGGATAGACATTAGTAGAGAGCTTTTCACAGGAACATAGGAATTGCCAAACTACATCAAAACTGTGGTCCGTCTAGCTCAGTAACCAGCCTCCAATAGTGGCTAGCACCAGATGCTTAAGAAACCCCACAGTTGACAGATGTGGAATAATCTACCCTTCCCCATCATGAAAGGCTCATCATAATCCTTTCTAGTTAGAGATTGACTTAAGCCCCAAGACATGAGCTTTTGTATTCCTTTCAATATTCTTTTCTCATTAACTATTATAACTCTGGATACTCTTGATATCCATGGAACTCACATGAGACAATGAGTTCCACAGTCTAATTACGCATTGTGTGTAAAAGTATTTCCTTTTCAGTTTTTAATTTACCACCATTCAGTTATGTATTGTGTTATGAAACAAGGAAAACTGTAATTCCCAATCTACCTTCTCTATATCATTTGTTATTTAATATATCTTTTTACAGCTCCCCTCTTTTGTCTCTTTTGCAAGATAATCCCAATCTGAGAGTTTTTCTATGCCCTTAAAATCTTTATCACCCTTCTCTGAAACTTCTCTAATTCTGCAATATATATTTTGAGATGGAAGTATATAATGACATCATAATTTATTCTATGTTATTCCCTATCTCATTTCTTATACATCTAAATATGTTGTTTGTGTGTTTCTGAGCTGATGTGATTAATATAGAACTATGTAAGGTATATGAATAGTTCATGCTCCTCCCCCCCCCACTGTGCATTACTTTGCATTTATCAACATTCAATCTCACCTGCCAAATGTGTTGCCCATTCACCTGTTGTTATTATTTATTATTTGTATTCCATAGCACTGAGAAGCTCTTCTCATGGACCAAGACCCCATTGTGCTAGGTGCTATACAAACACAGAACAAAAAGATTGTAATATTCTTGGGGCGGGGCCATCTAAGCATAAGAGAAGAGACAACAGATGGATATAATAGATGGGGGAGTACAAGCAGACAACAATAAGACAATATTGGTCATCATAATAGGCAGCAGTCAAGTCCCTCTGAAATATCAGTGTTCCCTGAACTTGACTAATATATATAATTTTGCATCGTCTGCAAATGTTGCTACCTTGCTACTCACCCCCCTTTCCACTTGCTAATAAATATATTTAATAACATTGAACCTAATAGAGAACCTTGGAGCCCATTGCTGGTCCATACATTATACGTTTGACAAGTGGTAAGATCTCCAAAATCCTATGCCTTTGATTCACGAAAATTTTTAAAATGTGTTTGTTTTCATACTCGCTCGACCACCTGACAAAAGCATTTCTGGTTCTCTTGATTCAATACTAGGAGTAAAATTCCAAACTCTTTCACAAAAGGGATGAACAAATGTTTTGTTAAATGCATTATCCTTCATGCTGAAAAGAGATAATTTGACTCTAACATGGCAAACATTCAAAATGAAATCAAACTTTATGGTTGCACATTAGCATCATCCATTACCTTGTCCCATAAAATGCAATAGTTGTTGTTATATGTTTCTAGCTTCAGTGCAAGCTCTGGACTGGGTTATTTTTTTCTTCAGCCCATTTGGAAAACTGGAATTCTTAAATTAAAATAAAGCTCTAGAGTTTCAAATTCCCACCTGTGCTACAAAGTGGATTCCATTGAATAATCTTGAGATCCTGTAAAAGAAGCACCCCACATATCCCTTTCCTCCTGACAAATGGTACTTTAAGGCTCTAGTGCTGTAGGTGCATTAAGGCACGAAGTCAAAATTTTTACACAAATTATCTTAAGATCTTGTTATGATTATAAGGAGTTTGTGGCATTTGTTGCATATTTGTTAGCTTTTAAAACTACTCTTCATGCAGTTTAGCCTTTTGAAGGTGAAGTGTGAACATGCTCATCTTCAGTAATTTGTACTGAACAAAATTATACCTAAACCCTCCCTCTTCTCAGCAAAAACATACAACCACCCTCCCAAATGGCTGCTCATGCACTCTTCCATGGGCAATGAGGCTTGACCCTGCTTCACAGCTGCCTTTCCTTCCAGCAAACCTCAACCTAGCTTTACCCCTTTTCAACTATGAGCTTCCCTAACATGTGCTGCCCTTCACCTCACTGCTATTTCCAAATTGAAAATCCAGACAGAAAGCAGCAACTGGGAGGAGAACAGGTAGACAAATGGAATGTGAGGCTGGGCATCACTTGTAGAGGATGTGGATAGCAGTAAGAAAAGTGTTTTTCTGAAAAAATCTTGTTTAGGCCAGTGAAAATGGAGTAACCATACACTGTTGGTTGAATGCAGCTGTGTGATGTTTCTATCTTTCCCTTTTAGTAGTTGATACCAGAACAGGTAATCTGTGGGTAAAAAAGAATAATAATTTTCTTTGCTGACTGGCTAACCCTGAAACATATAGCACCTGTGTAAAAGAATGGGTGAGAAAAAAATAAAGGTCCCATCCTGGGCACCTCAGTTGCCATCAACGTCAGTGTGAATTGAGGACACTCAGAACCTTGCAGAAGGCACTGAATAAGTATCAGGATCAGGCCCAGAGAGAGACACCCTCAGTCGAAGTAATAAAAATGCAAGGCTCAGTTTGAAACACAGACTGTCCCTTGACAGCAAGTACCAGTAATGCCAGTAAACCATAGGTCTGTATCCCCTTGGCAAGTGAAAATGCAATTGTAAGTGGTGTAATGTCTTAATGATCAATTCATGTCAAGGTATATTTGTGTATCTGATGCTATTTATATAGAGCTTCAGTCGTGTCTCTTGGTGAATATCTGTAGCTTATGATACAAAGAAGGAAAATTTTAGCAAGGGGTTATAAGGTGGTGGACTAAGAAAAATACAAGACTTTTGGGAGACATGGTATAGAAATTGTCTGAAAGCTTTTCTAAAGTTGGAAAAGCTTTTTCACTTGATCGCAATTTTCAGCAGGTAATGCTTTCTGATACTGCCTGTTTGACACTCATGGTATGAGATATTAGTTGGGCTGGGAGGCCTGTTTTAGTTGGGCTGCTGTATGTATCATGGTGGCATCCTGGATCTGATGGCCATGATATTTTATTACCGGCCATCCTCTAATAGAATCCTCTGTAACTGTGCAGTAAGTATGTTCTACTCACATTTTGGATATGACAGGGATTGGATAATACTCCCCCTCCCCCACCCCTTTCCCCTTCCCTCATCTCCTTTTCTCTCCCTTTCATTTTTATGAAAAGTTCCTATAATCTCAGCTGGCCATGAATTCCCCTGATACACTGAATCTGCAAAGTGTCTCCAAAATGTCAATTCAGTATGTCTGATAAGTGCAGACAGCTCAATGGCACGACACTAGGAAGTCTTTACATTTTGCATTTGTGGACTGTCAGGATCTGGATCTGGAAAATGCTTTTCATTGACCCTTGCTGACGTTCTTGCTCAAAATTTGACATGTGAAGCTGCAACTTCTGCTTCCTAAATTCTAGCAGACAAGAAGAAATGTGTTTTTTGAAAAGAGAGTAAAGGTACAGGGAATTCTTGGCCAGCTACATATTTGGGCCTAGATTCTCAGCTGCTATAAGTAAACATAGCTACACTGATATCATTGTTACACCAGTTGAGAATCTGGCCCTTAATCCATGTGACCCAAGGAATATAAAACTCTTGTGAATGTGTCAACAGAATGGTGCACCTATATATTTAAATAAGAGTGTCTAACCCTTTCTTTGTGTGTGCGTTTGGGTGTGAAAGAGACTGTTTGGTATTTTGGGTTTGGTTTAGGTTTTTTTCTTTCTTTTAGTGTACCATTTATATTTTTAAGAAGTTTTTGTATTATTAAAGAAGCTATGGTGTTTTATATTTTCTGGGGCTATCCAGAGATTAGTTCTGCCATCTTGCAATCAGACTTGCTTCACCGTTACTTTGAAGCATGCACAAAAAGACAGTAATCAAAAGTTGCCTTTTCTATTTGACTACAGAGTATGATCCTAAACAAAGCAAGCAATGGCAAATGGATCACACCTGACATGCTTGAAAAGGCATCTCTTATCTTTAGAATAGTTAAGAACTTGTTGTAACCCCCCAACACACACTTCTTTAAAATGCATACTTCAGCTTCCCATGAAGTCCATAGTAGCCAAATTGTGTCCTGGAATTGAAAATTCATGAGTGAGTCTTGCAAGGATCCTAAATTTTCCATTTGGAATACATTCCAGAATGGACAAGACTACAACCCATATTATACCTGCTCTGCATGAGACACTTGAATCATAGGACTGGAAGGGACCTTGAAAGGTACCAGGTGTTTGTCTTAAAAATCTCCAATGATGGAGAGTGCATAACCTCCCTAGGTAATTTATTCCAGTGCTTAATCACCCTGACAATTAGGAAGTTTTTCCTAATGTCCAACCTAAACTGCCCTTGCTGCAATTTAAGCCCATTGCTTCTTGTCCTATCCTCAGAAGTTAAGGAGAACAATTTTTCTCCCTCCTCCTTGTAATAACCTTTTATGTACTTATGTTATCATGTCCCCTCTCAGTCTTCTCTTTTCCACATGGAACAAACCCAGTTTTGTCAATTTTCCCTCACAGGTCATGTTTTCTAAACCTTGAATCAGTTTTGTTGCTCTTCTCTGGACTTTATCCAATTTGTCCACATCTTTCCTGAAATGTGGTGCCCAGAACTGGACACAATACTCCAGTTGAGGCCTAATCAGCATGGAGTAGAGCAGAAGAATTACTTCCCGTGTCTTGCTTTTAACACTCCTGCTATTATATCCCAGAATGATGTTTGATTTTTTTGCAACAGTGTTACACTGTTGGCTCATAGTTAGCTTGTGACCTCCAGATCCCTTTCTGCAATACTCCTTCCTAGGCAGTCATTTCCCATTTTGTATGTGTATAACTGATTGTTCCTTCCAAAGTGGGGTACTTTGAATTTGTCCATATTGAATTTCATCCTATTTTCTTCAAATCATTTCTCCAATTTGTCCAGATCATTTTGAATATTAATCCTATCCTTCAAAGCACTTGCAATCCCTCCCAGCTTGGTATCATCCACAAACTTTATAAGTGTACTCTATATGCCATTATCTAAGGGTATGTCTACACTACGAGAGTAGTTCGATTTTACTTAAATCGAATTAGTGGAACCGATATTACAAAGTCGAACATGTGTATCCACACTAAGAACAGTAATTCGACTTTGTGAGTCCACACTAATGGGGCAAGCGTCGACATTGGAAGCGGTGCACAGTGGGCAGCTATCCCACAGTTCCCGCAGTCCCCGCTGCCCATTGGAATTCTGGGTTGAGCCCCCAATGCCTGCTGGGGAAAAAAATGTGTCGAGGGTGGTTTTGGGTAACTGCCATCATTCAACCATCACTCCCGCCCTCCCTCCCTGAAAGCGCCAGCGGGCAATCAGTTCGCACACTTTTCTGGTGAGTGACAGCGCGGACACCACAGCACTGCGAGCATGGAGCCCGCTGCAACCATCGCTGCAGTTATGGCCGTTGTCAACACCTCGCACCTTATTGTCCACCTTTTTCAGAGGCAGATGCTGAGAAATCGGGCGAGGAGGCTACGGCAGCGCGGTGAGGACATTAAGTCTGAGAGTGGCACAGACCTCTCGCAAAACACGGGACCCCGCGCCGTGGATATCATGGTGGCAATGGGTCATGTTGATGCTGTGGAACGGCGATTCTGGGCCCGGGAAACAAGCACGGATTGGTGGGACCGCATAGTGCTGCAGGTCTGGGATGAATCACAGTGGCTGCGAAACTTTTGCATGCGTAAGGGAACTTTCCTGGAACTTTGTGAGTTGCTGTCCCCTGCCCTGAAGCGCAAGTACACCCGGATGCGAGCAGCCCTGACTGTCCAGAAGCGAGTTGCCATAGCCCTCTGGAAGCTTGCAACGCCAGACAGCTACCGGTCAGTCGCGAACCACTTTGGCATGGGCAAATCTACCGTGGGGGTTGTTGTCATGCAAGTAGCCAACGCAATCGTTGAGCTACTGCTCTCAAAGGTAGTGACCCTGGGAAACGTGCAGGTCATCATAGATGGCTTCGCCGCGATGGGATTCCCAAACTGCGGTGGGGCTATAGATGGAACTCACATTCCTATCCTGGGACCGGAGCACCAGGCCAGCCAGTACATTAACAGAAAGGGCTACTTTTCAATGGTGCTGCAAGCACTGGTGGACCATAGGGGACGTTTTACCAACATCAACGTCGGATGGCCGGACAAGGTTCATGACACTCGTGTTTTCAGGAACTCTGGTCTGTTTAGACGGCTGCAGGAAGGTATTTACTTCCCGGACCACAAAATAACTGTTGGGGATGTGGAGATGCCTATAGTGATCCTCGGGGACCCAGCCTACCCGCTACTGCCCTGGCTCATGAAGCCCTATACAGGCGCCCTGGACAGTGAAAAAGAACTCTTCAACTACCAGCTGAGCAAGTGCAGAATGGTGGTGGAGTGTGCTTTTAGACGTCTCAAGGGGAGATGGAGAAGCTTACTAACTCGCTCTGATCTCAGCGAAACCAATATCCCCATTGTTATTGCAGCTTGCTGTGTGCTCCACAATCTCTGTGAGAGCAAGGGGGAGACGTTTATGGTGGGGTGGGAGGTTGAGGCACATCGCCTGGCTGCTGATTATGCCCAGCCAGACAGCCGGGCGATTAGAAGAGCCCAGCGGGACGCGCTGTGCATCCGGGAGGCTTTGAAAGCTAGGTTCCACAGTGAGCAGGGTAACCTGTGACTATTAAGTTTGTTTAAAGAAAAGCTGAACCGGCCCCTGTTTCTTTACCCACTTAATGTTGACTATCCTCTCCAGTTACATACCCCCTTCACCCCGTTGCCCCCCTTCCAACACACCTTTAAAAATAAAATAAATGGAACTTTGTTCATTAACACCGTTTTCTTTATTAAGGGTTTTGTGGTAAAGGGTTGAAACTGGGACGCAGACTGTGGTGGGGAGTGGGTGTAGTGATGGAAAGGACGCTTCTAAACTTGAGGAATGACAGGCTCCTGCTCCTAGAGCGGTCCGCAGTGGTGGACTGGTTGTTTCAATGGAGCCTGCCACCCCTCCTTTTCAGGACTGTGTGTGTGGGGGCTATGTGACTTTGTGGCGGGGGAGGACGGTTACAGATCCCCTGCTGCGTGGCTCTGTCATCCAGGCTAAGGACCGCTGCATAAGATCTGTAACCGCCCTCCCCCGCCACAAACTCACAGAGCCCCCCCAAACAGAACAGGAAAACCACCTCCCAAACTGACCAGGGTGCCTAGTGCCTGCAATGTGTGTGTGACCTGCTGCTGAACCTGCCCCCGTGTCTGTACCCTGGTAAAGGTGACTGTCCTTTCCAATTCCCAACCCCCTTTCCCCCTTCAAACACACTCTCCTCTAAAAGAACCTGACAGAAACGGTAATTAAAAGAAACACATTTTTTATTAACAACTGCACAGGGAGGGGATGACACTGGGACGGGGGCTTGGGTGAGGTGCTTTTGGACTGAAGGAAAGGACTTATCAAAACTTTGGGAATGAGAGCCGTCTGGTACTTGAGCAGTCTTCAGGGGTGGAGTGACTGTTTTCACAGCCCCTGCCGCCCCTCCTTCTTGGGACTTTGGGTGAGGGGGGGATGGAACTTTGTGGCGGGGGAGGGCGGTTAGAGATAGACTGCAGCGGGGCTCTGTCCTCCTGCCTCCGATCCTGCAGAACATCTACAAGGCGCTGGAGCGTGTCCGTTTGCTCCCTCATTAGTCCAAGCAGCGTTTGAGTCGCCTGCTGGTCTTCCTGCTGCCACCTGTCCTCCTGTTCGCTGTGTGATCGCTGGTATTGCGACATGTTCTCCCTCCACTGGGTCTGCTGTGCTGCCTCGGCTCGGGAGCAGCCCATAATTTCGGAGAACATCTCGTCCCGTGTCCTTCTCTTTCGGTGCCTAATCTGCGCCAGCCTCTGGGAGGGGGATGCCGGGGTAGGTCGGGAGACACTCGCAGCTGTGGGATGGGAAAAAGGGAGTGAATTCCTCACAAAGATACATTTTTGTGAACAATGAACATAGTCTTTCTCTGTGAACAAGACCATGCACAGCACCTATCACATGCGCACTCAGGACAAGGTCGAATTTTCGGCCTTCCCATTCAGTGCCTGGGGTCTTGGACTACAGATCACACAAGCGGGGCAGGACAGCGGAATTCGGGTAGCAGGCGGACATAGTAAGCCGGTAGACTTTTGGCTGCTGAAAGCTTAATCTATAGCAGTGCCCTCCTTTCACATTCAAAGCAATGCCCCTAGCGTTGGCCAGTTCCTGCTGCCGGCAATCCGGCCAGCATGAACTCTGCCCCTGTCCCACCCCCCTCGCGGCTGTCCCCGGGAAAGATCCCAGTAGGCTGCCCCTGTCCCGCCTCCACTGCGTGGCTGTAAACCACCGGTTACAGTTATGTAAAGGAACAGGCAATCAGTCCCAATACTAACATTCCCCTAATTTAAAGCAGGTCACCATGAGTTATATCACTCTGATGAGGATTTCGGACACTAAGAAAGACCGCATGCTGCGTGAATGCCAGCAAAAACCAGGGCCGTATGCGGCCATGCTGTGTGAGGCACTGATCCCAGAGTACTTGCTGCTAGCCTGGCGCGGAAAAGTTTCCTACCATGGAGGACGCAATAAGGCCGCTCTCCCCAGGAACCTGATGCAAAGGCTTTCAAATTACCTCCAGGAGAGCTTCGTGGAGATGTCCCAGGAGGATTTCAGCTCTATCCCCGGACATATTGACCTAATTTTCCAGTAGCTGCACTGGCAAGGACTAAAAAGTAGAGCGCCTAGGGCAAACTAATCATGAAAAAACGGACATTTTGAGATACTTTTGCAGTAGTTGCACTGGCAAGGACTAAAAAATTAAGCGCCTAGGGCAAAGTAATCATGAAAAACCCATTGTTAATATTGTTAATATTCCTGTTCTGTTCAAAATAAATGTTTGCATGTTTAAAACACTTACCGACTGATCCTTCCCCTGATTCAGGGTCACGGTTCCGCCTTGGGAGGGTTGGTAGGGGATCTCGGTGGGGGTGACAAAGAGATCCTGGCTGTCGGGGAAATCAGCGTTGTAAGCGCTGTCGACTGCCTCGTCCTCCTCATCTCCTTCCTCATCTTCCCCGTCTGCGAACATCTCCGAGGAAGCGGCCATCGACAATACCCCATCATCAGAGTCCACGGTCAGTGGTGGGGTAGTGGTGGCGGCCGCACCTAGAATGCAATGCAGTGCCTCGTAGAAATGGCATGTCTGGGGCTGGGATCCAGAGCGTCCGTTTGCCGCTTTGGTCTTCTGGTAGCCTTGTCTCAGGTCCTTGATTTTCACGCGGCACTGCGTTGCATCCCGGCTGTATCCTCTCTCCGTCATGGCTTTGGAGATCTTCTCGTAGATCTTCGCATTCCGTTTTTTCGATCGCAGCTCCGAAAGCATGGACTCATCGCCCCACATAGCGATCAGATCCAAGACTTCCCGATCAGTCCATGCTGGGGCCCTCTTTCTATTCTGCGATTGCATGGTCACCTCTGCTGGAGAGCTCTGTATCGTTGCCAGTGCTGCTGAGCTCGCCACGATGTCCAAACAGGAAGTGAGATTCAAACTGGCCAGACAGGAAAAGGAATTCAAATTTTCCCGAGGCATTTCCTGTGTTGCTGGTCAGAGCATCTGAGCTCGGACTGCTGTCCAGAGCGTCAACAGAGTGGTGCACTGTGGGATAGCTCCCGGAGCTATTAGCGTCAATTTCCATCCACACCTACCCAAATTCGACATGGCCATGTCAAATTTAGCGCTACTCCCCTCGTTGGGGAGGAGTACAGAAATCGATTTAAAGAGACCTCTATGTCGAACTAAATAGCTTCGTTGTGTGGACGGGTGCAGGGTTAATTTGATTTAACGCTGCTAAATTCGACATAACCTCCTAGTGTAGACCAGGCCTAAATCATTGATGATGATATGGAACAGAACCAGATCCAGAACTGATCTCTGCAGGACCCCATTCGATATGCCCTTCCAGCTTGACTGTGAACCACTGATAACTACTCTCTGGGAACGGTTTTCCAGCCAGTTATGCACCCATCTTATAGTAGCTCCATCTAGGTTGAATTTCCCTAGTTTGTTTATGAGAAGGTCATTCAAGACATATCAAAAGCCTTACTAAAGTCAAGATATACCACATCTACTGCTTCCCCCATATCCACAAAGCTTGTTACCCTGTCAAAGAAAGCTATTAGGTTGGTTTGACATGATTTGTTCTTGACAAATCCATGCTGACTGTTACTTATCACTTTATTATCTTCTAGATGTTTGAAAATTGATTGCTTATTTATTTGCTCCGTTATCTTTCCGATACTGAAGTTAAGCTGACTGAACATTGTCATCTGAGATAGTTTACATGGCTGAGTACCGACTCTGTCTTGTATTGCACCTCCACATTGCTAGAGTGGGCTATTTCTTACATAATCTTTGAAATAGTACATTAGAGTGTGTTAGAGACTTCCCTGCTTCCTTATTGTTGGGAGACAAGAAGTCACAGGAGTGCGATAGCAGGGCTCAGTTAGGAAAGCAGTTGACAGCTGTTAATTAACATTGTTACTGTAACTCTTATCTTTAGCAGTGACATATTCATTGTGTTTTCATCATTCACATATTCAGAGTAGTTGGCAGAAAAGTCTCTGCCATAAGAGAGTGTGTACAGTCAGACAGTGAATCTGTAGCAATGGGGGGTCCCTGCAGGAAAGGACAAGCATTCCATACCTTGTATTTTTTTCATGGGAACAATACTTTATACATACCAGTAGCACTAAGATACTGTTACTATGATGCAGCTATTGGTGAGATAAAATAATCATGAATGCATGCTGAATTAGTGTAGCTCAGCAAGACAGGCAATGCAAAGGGACTTCTCAAAGCAAGACACTTACTAACTGTGGCAATAGGAACAATGTGAATGGGATGAGACGATGTCAAGAAGATGCCTAAAGAATAATGGGCCAAGGCATTTGAGGTACTGACAGACATTCCAGACTGCCACAGCAACAGAGTAGCTGTTTGTGTATATTTTAGATAATAGATGAAGCATGGAAGCATCCTTTTTAGGCAACTCTTCTGCTAGCTATATTTTGAGTACAGATCTGTTCCACCTTCATTAGAAGATCACTATAGTGAAGCAGACAATTTCTATTGGTCCATTGAGTGACCACTTATGAGAGGTTTTAACATGTGTGCATATATGTAGATCATATATATGCATTGTGTGGGAGTGTATGGAGGTTATATCTATGATATTTTGCAGTCATGCAATAAATTTATTTATCATGTGACCACCTCACTGACGTTTGCCTATCATCCAAGTCCCTCAGGTATATTCTAATGTTTCAAACCTCTCATAAGCTTCAAGCATGGGATCTCCATTGAAAACGGCAGTATTCAGTATGGATAAGAAAACTTGGTACATTTTTTAGCTTTTAATCTGAGAATTTTACAAGCCTTTTGATTAATAACTTTAGATATAGTGTTAATGGCACAGGATATACAAGATCTCAAACTGGAAATATTATGTGCTACTATGAGCAATCATGATTGTGAAATACTCTTGCCAATGGAAGTTGTAGCCCTTACCTGGATATAAAAGTAGCCACTATATTGATTACCTGAAAATGCTTGCCCATTCTAATCAAATGTGAATGCATGCCAAGTGAGTTTTTCATCTGAATTGAGAACATTGTAGCTCAGAGCAGAGAAACATCCCCCAATTTTAATAATCATCAAGAAAAATCATCAGGAACTGGGGAACTCCAAAATCCTGCTCTAAAGCTTGCATACACAAGCTGATTATTGACATCTAAATCCTGAGTTTCAAAACATATGCCTTTGAAAGTGATCTTTGTGTAATGTATGCAGTGTTTGCCCACCTGCAACTAAACACGTCTAAATAAGACTTGATTTGCATGGCACAGATGACTTAGCAGATATATGAACTTTGTTCTCTTTCCTCCTATACTGTACATGGGAGGTAGAATCCTGGCCCAAATGAAATCAATAGAACTTTTGCCATTGATTTTACTTGGATAGGGACTTTACCCATACAGTCTAATTTCTATACCTTCTGATTATGTCTTTCTTTCTTTCTTTCTTTCTCGTTCACACCAACATCTGAGTGCTCCCCTTTTGAAGGTCATTATAGAGTTCATAGTGTTTCTGAGCCTTTTTTCGAGCTGTAACTAATACAAATCCACTTTTTTATGGCCTTCACTTCACCCACAATGTCTGGGGTCCCTCATTAGGGACTAAAGACACTTCCCCATAACTCTACCAATGCCAGCAGGGGCGGCTCTATGTATTTTGCCGCCCCAAGCACGGCAGTCAGGCAGCTTTCGGTGGCGTGCCTGCGGGCGGTCCGCCGGTCCCGCGGCTTCGGCATACCCGCCGCCGAATTACCGCCAAAGCCACGGGACCGGCGGCCCTCCCACAGGCATGCCACTGAAGGCTCCCTGACTGCCGCCCCCCCAGTGACCGGCAGGCCGCCCCCCAGGCTTGCCGCCCCAGGCATGCGCTTGGTGCGCTGGTGCCTGGAGCCGCCCCTGATGGCCAGGATCAGGGCTTTGGAGTGGAGCCTGGAGCTGGAGCTCGGAGCAGATCTGGAGCAGTGGAGCTGCAGGTTTTTGCCTGGAGCTGGAGCGGAGCTGGAGCACAGCTCCAAAGCCCTGGCCAGTATATCCCATTCTCAACCAACATCTATTCTATTTCAGTCCCGCCTTTAGCCCCAGAAGACAATATCGTGTGTGCTGATTTATGTCAGACAAATGTGGTCATATGAGACCACTGCACTCCTTTCCCTTGTTGTTATAAACAAAATGCAAACACTGGTGCCCACAAATTGTTACTGGAATTCCTTGTGTCAACATTTACAATGATAGTTCTTTAGATTATCCTGTAACCCTTTAAAAGTTAAGATCATGTCCTGATAGATGATCTAAAGTGGGTGTTTCCTTACGTAATTTCATTGTTTCTACCTTTTATGTTGGAAAATTCTATTGATTTAAATTATGGATTTCACTGGGATGATATGTGGACTCACTTTTCATAGGCACCTCTTTGCTTCTTTTATTGCCTCTTTTAATTAGTATGGATTATATTATCAGTTATATCCATACTCAATTCTCTCTCTCTGATGTAGTCTCTTCATGTGGTCTCACAGTCATCATAATTGCATATGCTTTAGTTCTGAAAGGAACAAAAACTCAAATTGTTGGAAAGATCAGTTCTTCTGTGCACATAACTTGTTCACCTATATTGTGAATTTCTGTCTTTAATTTAAAATGGGATAGGTGTAAGTATTATTAATTGTTCATTATATATTTAAAGTTTCATATGCAATTTGCCCAAGGCTGACATATATGGTAATTTAAATTGTACCCCTTACTGCTGAAACCATAGACTATTCGTTTATGGCTTTTTTCAGACAATTCTGCGTAGATTGCAACTTGTATAAAATGCTGCTATCCGAATTTTAACTCTCATGCAGCGGGTTCTCAGAGTGTGTCCCTCCAAACTTGAAGGAGCTAATACATTTGCTTCCTCTTAAACATCAAACTTACATTAAGATTGCTTTGACTTAAAAAGGCAGTACTCAATTTGGGCCCCTTCTGTTTATCAGAATTTCTGTCTCCATAGGAGTCCAGTTGTTGCTTGTGAGCTGCTAAAACTGGGCTTGGGCCTTTCCAAAATACAGATGAAAGGACTGCAGTACCAAATATACAAACTGAGGTGCTGAATTATCCTTAGCTTTTTGTTTCTGGCAGAACACTAGTGTGTTTTTTTAAAAATTAACCTTTTGAAATACCAGTTTGAAATACGTTTGGGGAAGATTTTGCTTGAAACACATTGTTTTAGCCTGTACCATTTACAGACAGGAGGTTGGCTGTCATAGATCTGCAAGATCTTGCTACACTTCAGCTTTTAAACAGTCCCTTTGAGGAACCCCTTCAGTGTGCCAGACCCCCAAGGAGTCCTACTCTTCCTTAAGGGTAGTCTCAGTGGCACTGAAGCCGCATAGCCTGAGCCTCTGGCCTTCAGCATTCCTGTTTCACGCAGTGAGTTCTGCCCACCAAATCCAACTGAAGTAGACTCTGGGTCAGAAACTTTTACTTTCTTCAGGGACCAGTGCAACTCAGCAACTATTTGCAGTTACACCCGCCAGCCTCTTTAAAACAGAGTTTGGTTTTAGTAACACAGCGTCAGGATGTCTTTAGGTTAGCAGAGAGAAGCAAATATTAACACCTAATCTATATTGGCCACACCATTGCAAAATGCTTTGGAATCCATTTCTGGCTGTGGCTCTCTGTCAATCCAGGTGAGAGCTCAGTGTCTCTCCAAAAGCCCGCTCTTATCCTTGCCTTTTGATACCTTTTGGTCCATTGTCTAACTCCTGCAGGACCATACTGAGTTCACATGTTCAGCCCGCTGGAAATTCCCACCATTAGGTGTTCAGTCCTTGGTGCTCCCGCTGTCTTACTGGATCCTCTACTGATATTAGTCAGTTTCAGCCAATCCTGTCATGACCCATTCATTCTACCCCAGGCAGTTATATGACACAACACATCTTCTGCCCCAAGTTCAGCTTTCTTAACCCTTTTGCTACCCAGTGGGGTAACAATCCCTAGCCAAATAAGTCACTGCCAGGCATATAATTCATAAAACTTACAGGAAATTCCCACCTCATTACAGTGACAATTCAATACAAATAGGGAAAGTAACTATAATATGAACAGTGACTGCTTAATGAAGCCAGTATGAGGGCTTTGCAAAGGGTCTTGATGATTCTAAGGGCTGGTCTACACTGGGGGGGATCGATCTAAGATACGCAACTTCAGCTACGTGAATAGCGTAGCTGAAGTCAAACTATCTTAGATCGATTTACCTGGGGTCCACACGGCGCAGGATTGACGGCCGCGGCTCCCCCGTCAACTCCACTACCGCCGCTCGCTCCGGTGGAGTTCCGGAATCGACGGGGAGCGCGTTCGGGGATCGAAATATCGCGTCTTAAAGAGACGCGATATATCATTGGACGTACCCTTTGAGTAACTACTCCAATTCCACCTGTTAACATTTGTTCTGAAAGTTTTGCTGCAGTTCCCTAACTAGACACCAGATGGTATAACAGTGACAGCTTATTGTCCCCCCACACCAGTAAGATCTGTTTCCACACCTGGCTACAGCTGTTGAAATACTTGTAAATGACCCTTAAACTCATTTAAGCTCACTTGAATTTGGCCCATAATGGGGATCCTGAAAAAGAGTAAAAAGCCACATTTTAAAATGAAGCTGAAACCATCTATGGCTCAAAGCATTCCAGATAAAGGAAGAAAGAAAGAAGTTTACTGAAGGACTGTGTCGAGATGTTACCCTTAGGATTTGTGACTTCAGCCATGATAATTTATACCGTACATGAAATACTGTCTGAAGACAGCAATGATTAATTTCAGATGGAAGGAATGAGGCTCATTTTTACTGTTTGGCATACATAGTAAAAAGTATTTGGCACATTCTCTTCTTCATTATTTGGTCCCAAAAATGACCATATAAATCTCTCCTTCACCATACTGAATAAGCATGTCAAAATAGTACCTCCCATGTGTAATATCTCCACTAAAAGCAATGAAGTTGTGCTTCTGGACATACTGATTCATTGTGATGAAGGAGAAGTGATACAGACCAATTTAAGAGAACCATCATGGATGGCAAAATCTTACTGTGGTATTCTGAATGAGAGGTGAGGGGAGGGGGGGAATCTGTGTAGTGTGGATTAATTTACAATATCCTGTAGCCTGCATTTCAGAAATAGTAGTCACATATTAGCCAAGCTCATCTGTTTAGATGCATTCATATTTTAAAGATAGTCTAGCGATATTGTACTAGTGTTGGGCAGTATGTCTTATTCACAGAATATAGCAATCCCCCTATCTTTGCTTATGGGACTGTGTATGTATAATGTACCTTACAATGTTACATGTATATGAAAACAAATCAAATTATTTATAAGCAAGATTGAGGGAAAATAATTCTCTCTTGCTTTTTACCATAAATCATTCTGCTGGAACTGTTTTGCTCAAACACCTTGAATTTAGCTTGGTAATGCTGCACATTTCTGTATTTCTAATCTTTTGATATGTAGCACTTTTTCTGAATTTTATTCACACTTATTTGTGACCACAGATAGGAGACATTTTCAAGTATTGTTTTGAAATAAATTATAATATGACATGGGAAATAAAATTACCTGGCTTGATACTTCAAATAACCACAGCCAAGAAAATCATTGTCCATTTTCAAACTAAATCAAGCTGTCAAAGATAAATGAACAAGTTAAGAGTTTGATTGGCATTCAAATTGTATTTATCACTCTCAGCTGTACTGATTTGGTCGGTATATTGCCAACAAATTTAGTAAACATTTCCCCTTCCTAAAGAGCAAGACTGACGTATAAATGACTACTATATAACTACCTTTTTTGATACAAACTATTAATAAAGACTTGGCTGAGAGAGAAAAAAAGTTAATAAGCTTCCCCATATGTAAAAACTTTTGGAAGTTGGACAGCTCATTTCTATTGGTTTGATTTCCATATACCATTTAAAATGTTAGCCAACATTCTGAAACTGCCAGTTAATAGTTTATCCTTGGGTCTAATGTACTATCTCTTTTACGATCCACGTGTCTGAAGTGAAATCAGTCAATATTTTGAGAGATCCAGTTGTGTTTCAGCATAAGTCATGGAAAACATTTTTACTCCATTTCATTATTTATTTCAGTTTCTTGCTTCAGGTGAGACTACTTTGATAGCCTCTTTCTAGGTAGAAAGATAGCTGAAACACATCCTTTTAGGCAAAACCGTTGTAGCTCAGAAACCTAGGCAGCAAAAAGGGGATTGCTTGTATTTGGATTCAGTCTCACAAGGTGACGGGCACTAGTCCTGAACCCCTCCATTCTCACTGATGTTGATTGGAATTGAGTGCTCTCAGTACCTTGCAGGAACAAACCCTTAGGGCTGGTCTACACTGGGGGGGGATCGAATTACCAGGGGTCCACACGGCGCGGGATCGACGGCCGCGGCTCCCCTGTCGACTGCGCTACCGCCGCTCGCTCTGGTGGAGTTCCGGAGTCGACGGTGAGCGCGTTCGGGGATCGATATATCGCGTCTTAACAAGACGCGATATATCGATCCCGGATAAATCGATTGCTACCCGCCGATATGGCGGGTAGTGAAGACGTACCCTTAATGATCCTTTTCCAAAGAGGGGACTGGCTAGACAGCTGGTATGCTGCAACTGCTGCATGCTACACTAATCATAACTGTCTCATTCTTTCCTTGTGCTCCCCTTGTCTGTTTGGTGTACTGGTCTTGTAGTTAGACTAAGTTTTTCAGGGTGGGGACCATCATTGTCTTCTGTATGTCCTGTGCCTAGTACAATAGGGCCCTAATTGGAACCTATAGGCACTATAAGCAATATAAATATAACAATGATATCCTTCATATTTGCATTATGAGCAGCTTTAAGATGATAGTCCTGTATTTGTTTCTAAATCTAGGTGTAAGACTTGTAACACTTAGAGTGTAATAGGAGTAATAATAATGATACCTACCTCTTCTATAGTGTTCTTAATTCATAGAACTCAAAGCGCTTTCCAAAGGATGTGGTATCCCCATTTTACTCCTGGGGGAACTGAGTCACAGAGGTGAGGTACCCAAGATTGTACAACAGGCCAATGGAAATACCAAGAATTAGATTGAAAATAATACTCTCTAGCAAAGTAATGTGTATTTGGCAATTATTGTCTGCTTTTCCTGGACCCTCAATAGTCACTCAAAAACACTGTCATTATTCACTGTGGGCCTAACTGTTCTCATTGAAACCAGCATTGAGTGCTTTGAAAATCCACTAATGTTTTTCTGCTGCTATATCCAACTTTTTTTAAAACCTCATTTGCCTTAGCAAGCGTGTTAAGCATCTTTCCTAATGACCATGTTACAATCTGAGATCTTGCTGTAGGATAGGCTGTTTTTTATCCTTGTCTTTCAAAGAATAACCTTGCCTAAAAGCATTCCCAAATTCAAAGCATAGTTTTAACTAGTGTTTTCAGGGAGCCTCACTTGCATAAGCAGTATTAACAATTCTACTACATTGTTTGCCTTATTGGGCTAGCTTCGGGGATTTAATGGGTCACAAATACTGTGTATGTAGGGAAGAGGAAAGCATTGATTTTTGCTCTGCAGTTGATGTTCGCCTTGCTTTTCCAGTTTCAGTATAACCCAGTAGGATGAGTGAGAGAATACAGAGCTTTGGATTCTATTAGGAATTAATTTTTAAAGTTTACAAGTTCAGTTTCTTACATTTCACTTACAACCTCTGTGGAGATCAAAATGATTTACAGTCACCGTTGGACTTAAGACTGATTCCCAGAAGTTGAAGTCCAGTAGTACGTCTATAAACCACTATAATAATATTTTATTTTTATGGTTCTAAATGTCCTGCAGTGTATGGTAATTCAGATATAAAATAATTAAAGGCAATTAAAGGCCATTATACTAAAGATTACTTTGAGCTAATGATAGACTACTTGCCGCAAGGAAGAATTCTTTCTAAAGTAATGCAGGAAACCTGATAACTGGTGGAGGTGGGAAAAGGAGCAGATCACTGCGATTTAGAATAGGGGGAAGCTAAAATTTTGGAGATTTGTGCAGCCTTTAGAACTGTCATAGTGTTCTGTCACTTTTTAATATTTTTATAACCAACTATAAATACTATTTTATAAGGAAAGTTATTCACTATGGAACACTTCCTCAAAGAATCAATTTTTCTCAAACAGCACTTTCAAAGAAAAGAGAGAATTATTTTGGGTTTTAAATTTTGTTTTGACCATATTCTCCTCTTTGGTTCAACAATGATAACTTACAATTCACCTCCCAGAAGTGAGTCTATCTTTTAATAAGAAACTTCCCTTTTTAAAATAAAATTCAGTATCCTTGTTGGACAGAGCATCAAGGAGTAGAACCTTTAGGGTCAACTTTTCTAAAGAGCTCTAGGCAAGATTAAGTGCTCAGCAGTTATGATTGTGGCCTCATTTTCAAAAATGCTCAGCATCTAGCAGATTCAATTGTGACACAGAGGGCTGAATTTACCAGCGAGTTTTGCACTGTCAGTTTCTGGGTTACAGACAGGCAGCTCCTGCTGTTTGTGTGCTGCACAACAAGTAAGGCACCCCCACCTGCATAAACAGGAGTCTCCACAATACAACATTGAGCCAAATAGTCTTACTGCATCTGAAGGGGATGATATAGTCCCACATTGCCTAACCCCAGAAGGGGCAGAGGATAGCAATACCAGCCACGTAACAGCTCGCCTTGGGCCTTGTGGAACCTATCCTACCAGGTCAGTATACCAGAGTCTCCTGTCTCCTTGTGGGTGGAGGGGAACTGGTGAGTAACCTCCTTGATAGCAGTAGAGCTACTAGCCGCTATCTCCCAGAGCTCCCCAGCAACTTTCTGGAACTTTCTGCTTTTAAGCTCTTATTCCACCCTTAACATAATTGACAGGGCTGGAGAGGCAGTGTCAGGCTTGTCCACAGCAGCTCTTTAACCTCTTTGTCACCAGTGTGATGTTTATATGTCCCATCACACCAACATCTTGGCTTCTTCCTCACTTCTATTTTTACCAAGCTAGCTAGAGTGCAGCTATCATGGGTACATCTACAATAGCTGCTATTCACCTCCTGGCTACAATATTTGATGGAAAGTCCTGTAGTTGGACTTGAGCAGAGTTGCACTGGTGATTGGGAAGGGAACAGTGCCTCAGAGGAGCCCAAATCCCTCTTTGGCCCTCTGGGGCATACAGAGGGTGCAAGAGCTGCAACATCCTAAAGGGTGAGTTGATTTGAAGAAATTGCAGAATTGGTACCTGAATGAAGTCTTTAGAATTTAGCCCATATCTACTTATAAGCTTTCATTACTGAAAGAACCAGCACTGACTGTAATGATGGGGACCATAATTATTCTGAATCCATCATTTCACATACAGTAGGTGAGAGATTGTGATCCTATATCTTTGTATTCTTGTAGTATGCATTCATATTGTTATGCACATGGGTTGCCATTCAGTTCAGGTTATTTATTCACATCTGCATGGTAAACATATTGCTGGACTAGTCAATTCAGATTATATTTATAATGAAGACTTCATCATCCATTAACATCAGGTAGTGTCTGTGGAAATACACATTTCAGTAATAAAGCTGCTTTCACTCAAAATCAACCCTGATGTCCTGCTTTGAGGTAGCAGCACTGATTGCTTCCCCTGTGCAAACTACCCTGATCTTTGCTTTTTATCTTGTGCTTTTGTGCACAACACTCCTCACCTGTGCTTTGCAGGATCAAGTCCAATATGTTTCATCACACCGCAAGCAACATAACGAGGTGCTGGAAGCAAGATCATGTGAATGGTAGTAGTGTTTTCATTGTCCATTGGCCGGATCCCATTATTCTTTTTTAATCTGCTTGCCACATTTCTATAGAAATGGACTAATTTGCTATCTGCCTTTGAATTCACTCTTAAGGCACCTCATACAAAAACAGTGAAGTGTTCTTAGGCTCTTTGAAACATCTAGGTCACACTGGGGATGCTCAGAGTCTTAAACACAAGGATTAGAATAGTCACTCTCCTAATAAATTTACATCATCTTCTTTGAAAAGTCACGGTCATATTAGTGACTACAGGAAGGGAACTGATGCCACAAAAGCTAATCTGTATTAATCTGCCAACCTAGATTAGAACTAGAATTTATGAATGGTGGCGAAATGTGACAGGTATGGTATAAATTGGACAAACTGATAGTCAAAGTGTATAGATCTCAAAATGGATTCTGTCTCTGGTCACTGCAGTACTACAGGGGGACTCATCCAAATATAATTATGTCCCTGCTGCTTTTGCTCCTAGAGCTCAGCTCAAGGAAAGTATGTAGTATATACTCATTATATAAAATTTCCCCTTGAATGTCATTATTAGTTAGTAGCGTAAGTTGCTGTTGTTCAGTGCAGTCTGTAGAGGAACACATGCAGAAGAGGGATAAGCAAATGCCAAAATGGGTCCAAACCAGTACTTTAGGGTGGAGCTGCTTAGCCAGGTTGTCCTGTCAGAGGCCACTCTCTGTCAGATACATTCTTCTGCAGCTTTGCCTCTCAAAGAGGATGATGTGGCCTGAAACAGCCAGCCCATGAACTGCAGGTTTTTTCAGGTAAGTCTGCTCACCTTATCATATGGACGAGTGAGGAGATAGTGCCTGAAAAAACTTAAGTGGGAGAAATACACATTGTGCAATGTACATGACCACTTTTATTGTATCCAAATGAAAGAAATTACATTTTTTCCAATTAAAATGCAAATAACGTTGATAGAACCTCATCATATACTGATGTCAGAGGAAGTAAGACTTCTAAGATCTCACTATTTGAAATCGTCTAAGTCAATAAAAACTGTTCATCCATGAAGGATTGGAGTGTTAACACAGTTTTATGTGAGGCATAAAGACAACCTTGCTTAACATTTTATTTAAATAAAATACTCTTTATGTGAAAATAAGCAATATTGTTTGTGATTTCCTTGCAGCTACTTTAAAACAAAATGATTGCTTCTCCTCTGAGATGGAGTTTTTCAAACACTAATGTTAATTGCTAATTCCTCCAAACTGGGAATAATTTTAAATTTCATAAAGCACTTTCCTCACAAATACAAGAAATTTCATTTGAATGACAGGAAGGAAATGGAAAAGAGATTAACAGAGACTCTTATCACTGTAAAAAGAAAGGCTATTCTCGAATCCCACTTATCCTTTCCTCTGCTAAGCATTCATCATTGGTCCATAGCTGAGCCTTTGTTTGCAATTATAGCATATTAAAAAAAAGTTTAAAGTGAGGAGACCTTCTTCATTGGTTTGTAATTACATATTTAGGGATACTGTGTTCTTTATTTAAAAATAACTCATTAATGTAAACAGCATATAGAAATAGCCTGCAAAGGAAGAAAGTAATGTTTAAGGAGGTCTCAGTGGGAGTCTTAAGAAATGATGTTTTGGCTGGGGAGTCCTTTTCAGATTGCAAATGTAAAAACCAGCATTTTAAATTTTAACAACTGATTCTGGGTTACTGCACAGCTGAACCATTGGCACGAAAGCCAGGTTGTTTGGAGCTTCACTTAGCTCTGTGACCAAAAGAAGACTAGAGGATGCATAAAACTTCTGAGCGACGTTATTTAGAATTCAAAAACATGAGGTACCCCTTGTGGCAAATTTTAATAAAGTGCAGAAGATTAATAACAAGATTTTAAGAAATAAGATAAAACTGTGTGCATAAAAAGGTGAAGTTAATGGGAAACTTGTTCAGAGATGCCCTATTTATCTACCTTGGGTACCATTGCAATGAGAATATCTATTACAAAAGATTCCAAAGGGCATTATATAATGTGCTCATGGTAGAATTCAGTCACCTCTGCGATGGCACATAGGAGTGTTATAAAGATCTTCACCTATTGAAGTCTTTGGGAAGTTTGTCATTGACTGTAATGAGAAGAGAACCAGGCTCCCAGTTCACAGATAATGAAATAAAGTGAGGCATATCCTTCATAAAAGGCAATGTTATGCAATTCCTGCAAACTACTTAACTGTTGTGATATCATCTTAATCTTGGAATTTTGTCCTTTGGAGTCTGATACTGTGCCAACCAAGTGTTGCTTCCATTACACAAGCATTGTTCTTTCAGATAATCTTCCACCTTATTCACTGAAGAATCATTATTCGGACAGGATTTTTCCTCTAAAAGGTAAGGAATGGTGGGAACAAGCACCCAACCTCAGTGCCCTTCCACAGTAAAGATGTGCCTGTCATAATAACCACAATTAGGCCGCTCCTGCAGGATCCGCGGTATCTATATTTGGGTGGATGCATTTATAATATTTCTAATTAGATTGGAACTTTCTTAAATCCAGGCTGTGTAAAATCTAATCGCAGAGTGAGGATTTTTTCATACCTTTAAAAAAAAGATGCAGGCAATAAAGTGAAGACTCCCTAAGATTAACATAAATCCAGTATCTTATTACCATATTTATGCATTTTCCACCAAATTTTTGGTTAATTTTAAATATTATGATTTTTTTGTAGATTAAATTTCTTTACTATGTTAAAAGCAGTGCTGAATAAGCTTTGAAATAACTCTTGCTAAATTGATAACTGCAGGGTCTCTAGTGAAGCTCTCCAAATTCTACTGGCTTACACCTGATTTGCTCTAATAAGGGTTATGGGAAAAGAAAAACTATTGAAACTCCATTTAGAGATGCCTGGCAACAGACAGGTAGAAAAGACTTCAAATTACTATTTTTCATTACTGAGGGCCCCTTAGGACTATACTGGAAAGAATTCTGTCTGCCCCAGATAAGAGTCTCCCAGCAGTTTAATGTGCCAATCAGTTGCGCTCAGCAGCCTAGAATCATCATATTGCAGCTATTGAATAGTTCCAGACCATATGCACAGAAGGATAGGGAATGTGATATGTGTCACACTTTCAAAGAAGGATGATGAAGAGTATTAATATGCTGATGAAGAAGAAAAAATAGAGTGAAATCTGGGGGATCCTAATATACCTGTGCTTTAAAGCCTGACAGATATGCTGCACCAACTATGCCACTTCATATACAGTGACATGTTTGAGTTAGCATAAGAGCCGTCTCGTACTAAATTTCTCAGATCCCCTTTATCTCTTCACCTGTCCTTTATACTATCCTGTAATTGCTTTTTTTTTTTTTTTTTTAATGAAATAAAGAGTTAAATCAGACTCAAAATACCTACAAGGAAGCCTGTAACAACATCCACTGGGTATCCTAGAAATGTGGTTGCGCATGTTCTATATCTAACTAATTACCGTGAAAACAACTGCCTCCGGTTGAACCAAGTATTGCCTCATTAGCATTTGCTGCCACAGCTATAGCTTGAAGAAGGAAAACAAAAGGAGATGAGAGAGAAAAAAGTGAGAAGAAAAATAGTGTTTTTCTTGCTGCGTCGTGCATCTTCGGTTTCAAAATTTCCTCCTTTATGAAACTAAATGCAATTAGCATGTGTCATGATGAGCAGATAAATGAACAGTGCCTCATGACCTGTTATACATATCTAGAGCACACACAATATACTTCATCTTGCATCTGACCCCTAGTAGCCAGATTTTCTGGGGTGTATTCTCAGAATTATTGTGCAGGTAGAAATTTAGGGGCAAAGTAAAACCTGGTATAAGCAGCTAAAACTGCAATGATTTCTGCTTACACCAGATCTAAATTGGGCTCAGTTTTCAAGTCTTCCTTCTTGTTCATCTTCAGGCTCATTCTGAAAAGTCAAATAAGAGCAATCAATGGTACTGCTTGCAGCATAATGAATTTTATATAAATAAATGTTTTTCAAAGGATCTGGGAGGGACAACTGTTGTATTTTCTTGTTGCCCAGAACTATGAAATCTGGAGATAGACATTTTTTTAGCTAGCTCAAAAAAGATAAAAACTGTGTTTGTTTTTTTTCACAAAAGTATAAATCTCTTATTACAGTATGAATCCAGCCAATATATGAATGTTTGCCATTTCCAGTAGCAGCATGATTTTTTTTTTTTTTTTGGCATTGATCAGGACTGGAACTCGATGCCCTTAATCATTGTTCCAGGAAATGGTGTCAACCCATGTGCATTAAAGGATTGAAGCTGTGCTCACAAGTTACAGTTTGTGGTTTGCTAATACATTCCTAAAGAACTAATTACAGAAGAATGAAACAAAACTCACACTGTGTGTTCTTGCTAAAGGCTAGATTCTGCTTGGCTCTTATGTAGGCACAAGAGCCAGGCAGCATTGAAGTCCCAGCATCGAGGGGAGTACAGACACTTCTCTCTCTTCTTCCAGGGCTGCCCAAAGCTCCAAAGGGGGTGGGGGGTTGGATCTCACTGGACAAGCCCACAGAGTGGATTCAGATTGCAGGAAGAAGCAGGCTGCATCCCATGAAGGTGTGTACTAGTAGGGACGCTCCCCCATTGAGGAGCTTCATGAAGAGCATTAGCTTCACATCACACCAATGCAGGGCTGTACTCAACAGGCTCAATCCAGTGGTAAAACCGTAAAATCCTGAGCCAGTTGCAGTGAGAACAACAAACATACTCAGTGGAGAAGGAACTGACTCTTTGGAACTACACATTTTACATGCCTGAAAACCATCTGGTGAAACAAATAGCTTGTGGACACCATTGCAAAGTACAAGTCAAGAAAGGCAGGTGATTCCCTCATCCGCACCTACATGAATCTCACAACCATTGGTGATGTCCATCTAATATTGACCATCCATTAGAAATGGTCATTTGCTAAGTTAGTAGAAGGGATGCAAACCCCATGCTGCTATTTTTCAAACATGTTCGATGCTTGAAAATCATGAATTTAATCTGAAAGAAAAGGAAACAGTGCTGAAGAAACACAAAGGGAAAAAAAATGTTTCCTAAACTGTCCTCAGGCAAGAAAATAAGTATACTGTTTGAAAGGGAAGACTCTATGTTGGTGGCATTATTTGATCTCTGTATCAGTCCCAGACTTAATTGAAAATACTTAACTGAAAATACCCCATGCAAACAGATCACTGGATAGACATTCTTATAAACAAATGTTGCAGGCCATATAAGAAAATCTTAGGTGGAAGAGTCAAGTTATTTCCTCAGTCATCTTGCTGGTGTGCAACGTATCATGCCCTCTTGCAACAGGATATTTTTATCTGAAATCATTGTGCTTCTCTTTTGCAAAAATAGTACAGAAGTATTAATCTGGTTTAGCCTATAACAACGCAGTTATGATCACTGAAGATAACGTGGGACAGTCTAATAATTGTACTATACTTCTAAAGACGCAGAAAGGGCATATTTGTCTGGAACAGACCTCTATGTAATAGTGCTGAATAAATCCAAAAAAATTCATGAAACTTGACTGGTTACAGGTTTTGCCTGGTCCAGTGTTGCCAACTCTCATGATTTTGCCACGAGTCTCATGATAACTATTGTTTTCCTTAAAGCCCAGCTCCTGGAGTCAAGTGGATATGTGATGATTTCAGCCTTCATTCTTAAAGAAAAATTAAGCTTCTAGTCCTTGTGACTGTGGAGAAAGCTTCAAAATGTGACCCCAGTGCACTCTAAAGGCTCAAAAAGCAGAAGGCAAATAAAAAGACCTCCAAATCTATTATTTTACATAATCGCATGATTTTAAAGCCAATCTCATGATTTTTTGTGAGCCTGACTCATGATTTTTGTACCTGTGGGGTTGGCAATGCTGTGATACAAACTTGACATTCAGACCAATATTGTCAAAGTACTCCCTAAGAATCACAAACCTTTCATGTGAAGCTGAACACTATTTTGACTGAACCCTAGCTCAGAGTATATGTTTGCACTTTCATATAAAATCTATAGTTTTGCACAGTCTTGATGTACAGTTAGGAGGTTCTGGTAATACTTAATGAGTTTCATGCTGTGACTTTGGGTTCATTCAAACCTGAAACTAAAGTGTAACTTGGGGACAGGGCTGCCGGGGGGGGGGGGGGAGGGGAGGGGCAATTGGGGCAATTTGCCCCAGGCCCCGCAGGGGTCCCCATGAGAATATAGTATTCTATATTATTGCAACTTTTTTTATGGAAGGGGCCCCCTGAATCCTCTGGGCAGCCCTGCTTGGGGAGAGCGGGAGGGAGTTATCCAACACAGATTGAGACCAAAGAATACTCACATAATGCAAAGTGAAATGACCAACTATTACACAATCTCAGTCTGTAATAAACCAAAGTACAAATGAAACAAATGAATAATAATAAACCAAAATTGATAGCATTAGCAGCAGCAAATAGGAATGATCCCATATTTTTTCGTAGAGCAAATGAGCATATGGTTAATCTAAGGGTATATAATAATATACCCTTATATTATAATTATATATTATATATATAATATATAATTATATATATTAAATTATATATATATATATATAATATATAATATATATATATATTAAAATTATAATAATTCAGTCATGCCCTCAACTGGAGGGAATCTGAGGGACATCTCTTTAGCCACCCAGAAACCTGAAGGACTTAAAAGAACCTGAGCTCTTTGTAGGATAACTACCCTAGAATATTATGAAGGAACCTCCCAGAGTGATCTTATTTCATTTTGTGTTTGTTTGGGGTCCTTTTAATTGACCATTTGATCACTGCTCCACAATTCTGTGGTGTTGTAAATGTGACACCTTGCAGTTTTTTTATTTTTTGTGTTCATTCGTTACTCTTCTGCTCACAGCTTCATAACGGGGTGTGCCATACTGTCTGGAGTAGCTCACAACTGAGAATGCCAATCTCAGGTCAGGCTGTCAGAAAACAGGGCAGATACCCCAAACTGGTAGTAGATTCTATAATTAGATTTCACCAAGCCAGTAACAAATGTGTACTCCTGGATTACTATATTAGTCTTACAATGGAGTCTCAGTCTCCTTAGGCTCTCCTCCACATCTTGCAGTCCAGACAAACTAGACTTAATGATAAAAGGATATTAAAACCAAAAAAATCACACCACATCAGGTAACTCCCAATCCTAAAGGAAAGGTCACTTATCCCAGGCCAATGAATGCGCTCAATCTTACACCAAAAGCAACATTGGCAGCCAATTTCTTTAGTAAACTAACTAAAGGTTTATTAGCTAAGAAAAATAAATGAGAGTTATTGAGAGTTTAAAGCAGGTAAAATACATTAACAGGTGAGTCCAAGTTTGTAAGTCCAAAGTAATAACAGAGATGTAGTGGTCTGCTAGTTTTCCATAAATCTCTCGAGGTTACCCAAAATAACTTTGGGGATCTCTCTCTTGTATCTGGAACACTCCCTGAAAGTGTCCAAACACCTCAGAGATACAGGATCATTCCCTGGATCCATTCTTATAGCTGTCTTCCCCAGAAAGCATTCTGGCAAGTGTTTCCATCACAGCAAGGGCTTTTCCTCTGTTGACTAAATGCAGAATGGGTCTGTGGATTTCCCGTTGTCGAACACAATGACCAATGTTTTGAAGTTCCATGCTTCTTCATTTACAGTTCCAAGGCTCCAATCTCATTTGATGGGCAATCCAATTACAGAAATATACACAGTGTATTTAGTTACAGCAATCCAAACAATCTTTCATTAGTTTTCATGAAGATTACACATCAAGTACATTCACATCTTAATACTAACACACTTTCCTCAGGGTTATCTAATTACATAATGTATGTTATAGTAAACAACCAGTTATAGGCAAGTGAAAACAATAACATTAACATTTCTTTGATATCCACACACAAGTTAATTGTCCTATGCCACCTAGCCTACTTATCATTTTTTTGAAGATAAGGAAGATAAGGACAAAGATGTTGCACTTGACTCACTATTCTATGGGAAGCTAGGAGAGAGTGTGGTGGACAGGTTTGATGTAACCACAGTAGCCAGGGTTGCAGAAGATACTTGTTGCAGTGTTCTGTACCACTTGGAGTTTCCTAAGGGTTGACTGCTTCATTCCCATGTACACTGCATTGCTGTAGTCCACCCAAGAATTGAAAAAGGCATGAATAACTGAGGCCAAGTCATCATTTGCTGGGAGGGGATGGAGTCCTATCTCCTAGCCACCTGGAGATTCTGGAAAATGTTACTTGTGGATGATGATATGCAAGAGTTTAGTGCCTGTGAGGAATCCAAGCGTATTCGAAAACTACAGACTGAATTGACCAAAAGTGGGTGTATACTATCAACCAAAGGAGACTGCACTGTGGATGCAAACTCTTCAAAATGCTTTCCTCTGCCCCCCACCATAACCTCTGCCTTGCTTGGGTTCAACTTCAACCAGCTGTTCCTCATTCATGAGCTGAACTTGTTGAAGAACTGGGCTGTTTTGGTGATAGTGACGTCATATGTGATGAAGCACAGATAGAGCTATGTGTTGTCTGCATATTGCTGGTACTCAAGCCCAGGTCATCTGACCAGTTCATCTAGTGGCTGGCTGTATGTAAATAAATAAATAAATAAAATAAATGTATATGTTGAATAGTTTTTCTTTCCTAATATAGTCTGTGTTTTAATGTGTTTGTTTAATGTAATAGTACAATGTCCACTGTGGTGTGTGCCCATTAGTAAGGCTAAGATTTAGTCACGCGTATTTTTGGTAAAAGTCATGGACAGGTCACGGGCAATAAATAAAAATTCACAGCCCCTGACCTGTCCATGACTTTTATAAAAAATACCCCTGACTAAATCTCTACTTCTGGGGTCCCACTACTCTGGAGGTCCCCTGCTAGAGGGGACCCTGCTCCAGTGCTGGGGGTTGACTGCCCCCTGGCTGCTGCTCCCGTGGACGGCCTCCGGGCGCCTCTGGGGCCGCTGCTCCAGCTGCCTGGGGACAGCTGATGCTTGGGCAGTACCCAGGACCACTGCTTAGGCACTTCCCGGAGTCAGCCACTGTTCCGGCGGTCCCCGGAGCCAGCTGCCCGGGGCCGCCCGAGCAGCATGCGGTGCAGCTGGCCTCAGGGAAACCACCGAGACCGCTGCTCAGGCGCTCCCCAGGGCTGCCCCCAAGACTGCTGCTTGCGCGGTCTCTGGGACCAGCCACACCAGCTGCTGATTGGACAGTCCCTGGAGCCAACTGCCCGGGGCCTCCCAAGCAATGGCCGGTGTGGCTGGCCGTGGGGTGCCCGAGCATCTGGCCCTAAAGTCAGCCACACCAGCCATCGCAGAAGTCACGGAGGTCACGGAATCCATGACTTCTGCGACCTCCGTGAAAGAATTGCAGCCTTACCCATTAGGAATTGATTTACATTTGACTACAACATCACAACAGCATTAGTGCCAGCCAACTGTCACTTTACATTCAAAGCTACATGTAAAATAAGTATGTTTTTTTTCTTTTACATGTTTGGGATGTGGTATTCTAAGAACTTGAGTAATTACAAAGCCATGTTTGGATTTAGCTGTAGTGGTTTTGCAAACTCACATCTGCCAAAAGTATTTGATTTGTTCTATCTTTTAACAACATCTGCAGAAACTGATACCCATTATTTCATGGCCCTATCCTACAGTCCTTTCTCAGTTGGAGTTTTGGTTGGCTTAAGAATGCAGGAACTGGCCTTGAGTCAACGTGTTATTACCAAGTCTATCAGATGTACTGTGAGTTAGAAATTTAGTCAAAGTATGTATTTACCCTGTAATCTCACGCAGCTCATGTAAATATCATGCCATAATATAATATATTAGTAGAGACATAGAGCTACTATATGTGTGTGTGTGTGTGTGTGTGTGTGTGTGTGTGAAAAAGTATTAATGGTTTAGTTAACCTTTGCCAAATATTGTCCTACCATATACTGTGGTAACATCAGTTATACACAAGTTCAGTGCAGAGCTCTGGGAAGAGACATTTAGGAAGGAACATCATAAGCATTTATATTAACAGCTTCCATTGTAAAATGACGTTAATGTCTAAGGGGTATTTTCTCATTCTACTGCATGGGGATTTATGTGCCTAATTCCTATTAACCCATCAATCCTTACTCATTGAGATAAAAATATACCCCTCTGTATGGATTATTATATTAAGCCATATTACATACAGCTTAGATTTATTTTATGAATATGTTGAATTCAAAAGTCAGCATTTAGTTTCCAGATAATGATACATGTCTAGCATCAGATATATAGGCATTGCTGAACTCAGTTGAAGGGGTAACACTCTGATAATCATCCATTTTATTTTAATGGTTTCTATAAAGTCCTTCAAAATTCTTTTTTTAAGTATGAGGGGGAAATGAAAGGAAGGAAAATGGGGAGGCTGTAAAGAATGGAATTAGACATTAGCAAGCAAAGTAGGCCACTGAAATTCGGATGACCCGGTGCAGCAAGAAATGCTTATATACTGTATCTGCCCACATAACTCTGGAATTTTCCATCTGAAAATGTATCTAAAGGTAGGTCTGCACTTTGAGCTGGTGGTGTGATTCCTAGCCTGAGGAGACATACCCACACTAGCTCTCATTGAGCTAGTGCACTAAAAATACATTGTAGCCCCAGCCATGTGAGTGGCAGGAGAGGCTAGCTGCCCTGAGTATATACCTAGCTGCTCTGATAGGTATGTGTTCAGGGCTGCTAGCTTCTCACTCTGTCATGACTACATTCTATTTTTAGTACACTAGCTCAATGAGAGCTAAAGCAAGTGTGTGTCTCCTCAAGCTAGAAATCTCCTGGCTCAAAGAAGAGATATACTCTAACTCTTTGATGAAGGCAGACCATAAAACTATTCTTGCAGGCTTTCTCGTGTATGAGCAGCATAATTAGAAGTGATTACTGAACCACAAAGGCTTTGCAGTTCGGGTTCAGGTTGCTGTAGTACCCACATGCATTATAATCCCTTCTCCAAACTGTCTGAATTGGTTGAATCTGCAAAATCAGGCCCTGCAGCTGCAAAGAGAAGCGCAAGGTGGGACCTCCTCTGACTTCATTAAGGCCTGTGGGTGCAGGGATCCACTCATGCAATCCCTTTGCATAATTGGGGCCTTGGATTGAAATTGTTGTTGAAAATAGGCTTTCTGGTGGATTTTCTTGAAGTCCTTATTCCATTTAAACCAGGAATACCATGGAAAAAAAATACTCTTACAGGGTTTCAGCCATTCTAGTTTTGTTCTTAAGATTAATAATTGTAGAGGTGCTTAGAAATGTAAAACAATGTGAGGGAAGGAGAGTGGAGTTAAAGTTACATTGTAGAACGTGAAAGGGTTTGATTAGATTCTAGAAGTGGGCTAATATGTTGGAAGAAGTGGATTCTAATATATTCTCAGTATTGTTTAACTATCTCTAATAATTATCCTGTGGGAAGATGTCTTCCCTTGTAAAGTAGTTTACCTTTTGTGTGTCATTGTTTTTGCAAGCATGTGGAATCTAATTTGATTGACACATTTAAGCACATTATTGATGCATATTTAATTTCCACATCTCTTTGTTACCACTCATCCAGAAAAAAAAAAATCTTGAAGTGACCCAAATGTGATTGAATCAAAACATTCTGTATAAACTGTTCAAGGTGCTAGTTACAAGTACTATTATTATAATTTACTAAAGATGGTTTTCTATATAGAACTCAAATCTTTCACCTGCCATCTGGCGGAAAAAAGCTGCAACAGTGGAACACGTGGAAAGGAAAAATTAGATTCAAAGATTACACCTGTGGCTTTCCACTTGGTTATTCTCCATAAACTTGTACTTCTGTAACATTCTGCAGTGATAATTCTTTGTAGGGAAACATGTCACTGGTAGCCTATCTGTATTTTTTTTTTCTTATCTTGTGTGGTAAATGGCTTTTTTTACCCTGGTAAACCTTTTCTTCCCCAGTTTGAGTAGGGATAGAAAAAACACATTAGGCTTGTGTGATGGAGGCTGATGCAGTGACTATAAAGTCCAAATCTGGGACAAGGTTCATAGATTTAGTGTCTGGATTTGCCACTGACTACAAAGCTGATATCAAGTGATAAGTGGGGCAAAAATTTCCATTCATAGAAATGCATTGCTATTTGGCCAATGGAGATGAGGGGAAAAGTCGTCATTCCAGCCACTTTCCAAGCTTCAAAAAGTTGAAAAACTGCTGTTCTCAAGATGACGACTATTTAAAAGTACCAAAAAATCATCCTAATCACTTGTCTAATTTTCTTCTTACCATTTAATTTGGTTATTTATTCATTTCATTTATAACGTTAATGCACAGATAACCTATGAGATTTTATACTGCAGCGCTTTTATTTATTTATGTATTTATTTGGCCCAAAGTAAGGGAGAGAAGCAACTGAGACAGATATGGATTTTGGTTTGAATACTCTGTGTCTCTGCCCTGTGCAACTCAGCTAGGAGGTTCCAGAACCATACAGAAATAAGTTATGGTACTTAATGGATATACTCAGCTCTATCTGAGTCTGTATAGGACTTTTTCAGGTCATACTCAGTCACCTTCAGAGAGCTGAGCCAATCAGAGTGTGCGTGGAGGGACAGTGGTATAAATATAGGAGTTAAAGAGAGCCCTATGGACTCATTCAATGGCTGATCCGTGCAGCACTGGGAGATGGGTCTATTGTGAGGAGTGGGTCCCAAAACATCAACCACTTTGGATACAGGTGAGCATTACTCCGGCTTTATTTATTAGGGAAGCCATCCATTAGGATAATGTTTGGTCCACTGTGGTGTGTTTTATGGACCTAGAAGGAGAGCTGGGATGGGAGCATTTGTTACTCAGAGACTGCAGAGCCTGAGGAATTTATTTAGCTGCTAGCCAACTGCTTTAAACTGGGATTTTTTTCTCAGTTGAAGAGAGAATGGGGAAGAGTTCAGGGAGGTGAAGGAATTATATTTCTTACCTGACATAGCTGGCTTTATGGGGAAAAGATACTTGCTCTGTAGTATTAGAGCCTCAGGGCTTGTCTACACAGAGCAGCATTGTCTACTACGGGGATGTCATTTCTAAAATACACGATAACCATACCCCGTAGCATGTATTGCTGCTCCATGTATACGTGCCCTTAGAGATCCAGGGAAATAATATTTTATGTACTGATCCCCAAACCTTTACCACTTTCGATACAACCTACAGATTTCTGTTTCACCTGCAAGTGAAAACTGGTCAACTATTAACCGAAGGGCTAGAACAGGGGTAGGCAACCTATGGCACGCGTGCCGAAGGTGGCACGCGAGCTGATTTTCAGTGGCACACACTGCCCGGGTCCTGGCCACCGGTCCGGGGGGCTCTGCATTTTAATTTAATTTTAAATGAAGCTTCCTAAACATTTTAAAAACCTTATTTACTTTACATACAACAATAGTTTAGTTATATATTATAGCAAGAGGCCTTCTAAAAACGTTAAAATGTATTACTGGCACACCACTTCTGAAAGGTTGCCGACCCCTGGGCTAGAATGATACTAAGTGTGCAGAACCCCTATTTGTTGCTGACAGGATTCTGACGCATTTGTAAAAGAACTGAAGTGCTGCCTTCCTTCTCAAGCTTGGAAGGGTCCATGTGACACATGCTACATAGTATGGCCACATAAAGCCTGAGAAATGATCCCTGAAAGAGGATCAGAGAGGAATGTGTCTGTGTGTGCACTACAGTATAGAAGTGTAAATGTTACAGTGAAAACCTTGCATTACAAAATTTAAATATGTAACAGCAACAAAGGGGGGAAGTCTGTATGAGGAACACCAAATTACTGTCTCATAGCTTTTGTGTAAATGTTATTTATAGTATTCCCAATACAATTTATGTTATTTTCTGTGTACACAATATGTTTGTTTTACTGAGGGCTACTCTACACTGGGAATTTACATCAGCATAGCTACACCTCTTGGGGTATGAAACAGCAACACTGCTGAGAAATGTAGTTATGCCACACTGTAAGGGTCTGTGGCCTAGAACCTAGGTGTGTAGAGCCTTGGATGGTTGATTTTCCCCACAGTGCCACTGGGAGGCCATGCAAAGCTATGCCCAGGGAGTACTGTGGAGAGTAGACGCTGCAGAAAGTACCACCCAAGAGAGCCAGAGTCAGGGCCGGATTAACTCTACTGTGGGCCCGGAGCTATTAGATTTTGTGAGGCCCCTGTATACAAGTCTTTTTCCTAATTTGAAACAAAATGGTCACAATTATGGCATCGAGGATATTAACGCTGTACTAAACTTGCCTTTTAATTAACATAAAGCCGTTCTGTGGTTACATTTCAGTCTTAAAACATGTAGAATATAGTTAAGTTAATTCAAAATAGCCCACTTCTTACCTTAGAACAGCTGATATGTTAGTGTCTTTCTTGGAGGGAGTTTGGGTGCAGGAGGGGGCTCCAGGCTGGGGCAGAGTGATGGGGTGCAGGAGAGGGTGAGGGGTGCAGGCTCTGGGAGGGAGTTTGGTGCAGGAGGGGATTCTGACCTGGGGCAGGGGGTTGGGGTGCAGGAGGGGGTGCAAGGTGCAGGCTCTGGCTGGGAGATGCTTACCACAGGTGGCTCCCGGCCGGCGGCGCAGCAGGGCTCAGGCAGGTTGCCTGCCTGCATGCCGTGGCCCTACGCCACTCCTGGAAGTGGTCGGCTGCTGGCACATCTCTGCCCCTGAGGGGAGACACTGTGTCTCCGTGCGCTGCCCGCGCCCACAAGTGCCACCCCCGCAGCTCCCATTGGCCAGACGGGGACGGTGCTGGGGGTGGGGGCAGCGCACGGAGCTGCCTCCCGCACCCAGGACTGCAGAGACGTGCTAGCAGCCAGCTGCTTCTGGGAGCAGCGTGGGGCCATGGCATACAGGCAGCCTGCCTGAGCCCTGCTGCACCGCTGGACTTTTAGTGGCCCAGAGATCGCGATTGACTGTTAGAGGCTCCAGGATCGACCAGTCGATCGTGATCGACAGGTTAGTGACCACTGAATTGTATGTAATTATGGATTTATTTTTGTGGGGAACCCCTTAGCCTGAGGCTGTAGCCCTAAAGCCCCTGTGTTAATCCGGCCCTGGCCAGAATGACAGTACCCTGCAGCCCTCTGACTGGCAAAACACACTGTTTAACCCAGTTGCCCAAGGAAGTTGTCTGGGTAACCGCACAGACTTTGGCCTGCTATGACTCAAGATCCTGTCCTGACTCTGGCTCTTGCCTCCTGACTCTAGCCTGGTACTATCTCTGATCTGTGGTCTCTGACTCTAGCCTTACTCTGACCCTGATTCCAGCCTGGTACTACCTCTGGTCTGATTCCAGCCTGGTATTATCCGGTTTCTGACTCTGACTCTTGCTTACTGAACCTAGTTCTTGCGATTCTGCTGACTCCGCTCAGTGACTACTGTCCCTGACGTGCAGAACCAAGCCAAACTGTGACTGCTAGGCCAGACCGCTGACGCCCCAGTCCCTTACGCATGCAGTGTAGATAGTCGTAGGTCACTTCTGTGGACCTAGCTACCACCTCTCGGGGAGATAGATTAGCCCCCTATCAGCATCAGTAATGACTCCATGGAAGTGCTACAGCAGCGTAGCTGCAGCACTGCATTTGAGCCACAGTTGCAGTTTAAGTGTACACATACCCTAAGAAACTATATATTACTCTCTGTTTCAAACTGACTGGGGCTATTCATGCCTACTTGTCAAGGGTTTACATACAAATAACCCTGACGTTTCACTTGGTGTAATGCTTTCTGAAAAGTCCTGAGAAGACAGCTCTTTGGCGTGTGCTTCAGCAAAGAGTTGAGCTGAGGTGCAGGAAGAAGGAGTGATGGGTTGGACCAGACATGCCAAACCCATGAAAAAAATGCAGAAATTGGGCTTGTTTTTGGCTTAATTGGCTTGTGAGTTGCTTGTTGGCTAGTTTTTGGCTTGTAGCTTGTTGCTTGTTTGGCTTGTAGCTTGTTGTAGCTTCTTGTTCTTTTTTTTTTATCAGCTCCTGGCAAGCAGGTGTAAGGGGGTGCAAGCAGCAAGAAGGGGCAAGGTGGGGGAGAGAGTCAGGGGTGCACAGCGGGCCCACCACAGTCCCAGACTGCACGGCGGGGGATCTAGTCACATAGAGTGCTAGGGTTCTTAGGGAT
Source organism: Emys orbicularis (assembly GCF_028017835.1). Taxonomy (NCBI): domain Eukaryota; kingdom Metazoa; phylum Chordata; order Testudines; family Emydidae; genus Emys; species Emys orbicularis. Next base: position 16,173,025 of record NC_088691.1, on the reverse strand, counting down.
TGGCTTGTTTGGCCTTATTTTGAAATGGGATTAGCTTGATTTCGGGGCTTATTGTGAAAGTCAGAGTGCTTATTTACTGCGTGAAAGTTGGCAACTGTGGTGGACCCCTTGGGAAGCAACCTGATGTGCTGAGATACCACTGAGTCTACCTGTTCTGTCAGCATGGGCCCCCTTTAATCTGTCTTGCTGAGCCAGGCTATTAAAGCCTCCTCTAACACACATACACACAGGCAGGGCCACACCCAGCTGTAGTTCTGCTCTGGGAAGACTCATCGTAAGGGACTTGCTCCAGCACTCAGATGTCCACCTCCCTTGGAGTGCAGACCCAATGATATATTATGAGATTCGCCCCCTCCCTCAATGTGGAGAGAGGTGTGCACACTTCCCCCCCCCCCTCCCCCAGTTAGAAATTACAGAAACTGGGTTATATTATAAACAAAACAAATGTTATTAACTGCAAAAGGCAGATTTTAAGTGGCAAAAGGGATAGGAAACAGAACAAAGCTGATCACTAAGCAAATGAAATCAAACATGCAAGCTAAGCTAGTTTCACTAAAGAAATTAGTTACAAATAGTATTTCTCACCCTAGATATTGTTGCAGGCAAGTTGCAAAGTTGCTGTGGTTCAGAGTTGCAGTTATATTCCTTTTCAGACTGGACCCCTGTCTCAGTCTGGACTCTTCCCTCGCCTTCCCTTCAGGTGGCTTTTGGAGTCTTTCTTCTTGGGCAGACAGGCCATGGAGAGGAGGAGTCCCCTTTTCCTTCATCCCCACCCTTAAATAGGATTTACATAAGGCAGGAATCCTTTGTTTCCAAATTTGACTCCCCCACCCCCCGCTTCCCTTCAGTGGAAAGGTACAAGAAGTCCCAGGAAATGTTTAGTATCAGGTGGCAAGACCACCTGACCTAATAGTGTCACAGATACCTCCCTGGACGCCTCCCAGGAGGGAGGGAGATTAGTATCTTTATGTTTTGCTTATGGCTCATCAAATTTGATGGCCTGTCTTCTGGTGGGTGTCTTTCCAATACACACCTAGTTGTAATTGTTACATAGTCCATATTTCTAACTTCAGATACAGAAATAATACAGGCGTACACATTGGATAATCGCGTACAGTAAATCATAACCTTTCCAATGATATCTCACATGAGCCATCTTGCCATAAAGTATATCTCAGTTATGTCATATTCATATCATGAGCATATTTTCATAAAGAATATGGAATGACATGTCACAGAAGGGAAGTGTCATAGAGTTATGCATAATTGACTCAACCTACCACTACCCATTACACATGCACATCCTGCTGGATAAGATGTCTTTTTCCCTCATGAGATTTTGAAAGTATTTCCCGCTACTAATATTCACATTTCACCACAACTTTTTTACTGTATTATACTCCAAGATTCCTGAACGAATCTTTTTTAGAAGATCAAGCAGTCTCAACACTAAAAAGACTAAGGGTCAGATCCTGCTCCCAGTGACTTCAATAGGAGCAGAGTCAGTTCTGGGAAATGTCTTTTGGCAGGCTAACTTTTCCTTTTGTGTAATATAATGGCATGTTGCAGATTTAGAGTTCCCTACATCTACAATGTGTAGTACATGCTCCTGGGAATGTAATGAAGAAGCTGAACAAGTGCTTCTACCTCAGCTTCATTTCCATTGTGTACTCTGTCTTGCCCTAGGCACTGTTGCATTGTAAACATGTGATTTTCTTTATAATTATGCTGAGAAAATTTCCTCCTAATACCCAAAGTATGGGTTTAAAGCCAAAGCATTTAAGCAATCAAAATAAACAGATATACAATAACTCAGAGAGATATAGTGGGTGAGATAATATCTTTTATTGGACCAACTTCTGTTGATGAGAGAGACAAGCTTATACAGAGCTTGAAAGCTTTTCTCTCTCACCAACAGAAGTTGGTCCAGTAAAGATATTACCTCACCTACCTTGTCTCTCTAATATCGACACAGATGCAACAACACTGCCTGTACAGTATCTCAGTTATTCATCTGAAATGTACAAGGAATTGCCAGATATAAACATCCAAGACAATTCTTTTTATAAACAACTATGTTTAACTGCTCTTGTGCCTTACAGATAAATGAGCAACATGCAGTAAAATTATGTAAGTGATATATAAAATCATTTGATAATTATATTATTAGCTAGAGTTGTACAAAATTACCAAATTTCATTAATCCTCTCTATCTCGCATATAATGCACACATCAACATACTGTTATGCATGTTGCAAAGCTTATTTTTTGCAAAATTCAATTTAGGGCTAAATGTTTGTCAGTTTCCTTCAAACATACTGAAATGCCACAAGAGGAAATTAGGCATTTTACTGAACTTGTGCCAGAGTGAAATTTTGCCATTTTCCTGATATTTCATTATTATTGAATATCAGCAGCTTTTTTCATGGACAAAATGTTTTTTTCAGCCATGGGTATTGCCTATTGTTTTTGTAAACCCAGACAAGATGCGTGAGGCAATACACATGCACGCACACACACACACAAAATATTTCACAGCACATTGTGGAACACTCAGATGCCTGGAAGGTGTTCTCTTGGTGTGACATGGCAGTTCTATTAATATTGATTATCCAAAACAAAATGTGTCCCGAACTCTCTGCATCTTAAAGACAAATGAAAGAAATACAACTCATGACAATTCATGACATTGTGCTTTCAAGTTCAATCTGAAAGTTTTAGTGTATCTGGTAAACATTTCCATTCTACTACTGACCTTATAACAGGAGACAGTTGCCTTGTCTGTATTATGATTCACCACACATAAAACTTACAGGACTGCTGTAAAATCTTTAAATCACAACTCTTCATGGATAAAAATGAATAGTAGAGCAGAAATGCATGGAAATAAAAAATACTATCCCAAGTAAAAGTCATAAAAATATAAATTATTCTTTACTAAGTAGGGCATGAACTTAAACATGAATAACACAACATATAATAAATAACTTGTGATAAATTCCTTATAATAAAATTCCTTGAAAACTTGTGATAAAATGTTCAGTAAAAATGTTCATAAATATTCTTTTCAGCACTATTTAAAAGTGACTTTTTTCTTTTATAATAATAATGCAGTAAATGTCAATCACCTCCAGTGATCTATATCCTGAAGAACAGTGGTTAATAGATGGATATTTTTCACACTTGCTCACTTCTTATTTTCAGGATTGAGAGGTATGTTAAAGTATCTTACAGTAATTTTCATTTCAAAACAAGTTTAAAAATGGACCTATATTTAAAGAGATTTACTCACTAATTGTTCTTTCTTGAACCTTTGTAGCACATTTTGCAGGATTCTGTTGATAAAGGACTTCATAGTTGCTCTGGGTCCCATCCTGAATTTCATATTTAGGCAAAAACTACCCTTAGTATTTTTTCTTGAATAAAAAGTTCAGCAATTGATCTCTGAGAGCTGAAAATTTATTTAAATAAATGTTCAAGAGAGAAAAATATTCTGCTATTGATGTTATTAACCAAACCCCTTTTCAAGCGGATATGTTAAAGGTATGTTGAATAAGAGCTTTTATTACTGAATCTGGAAATTAATACCACTGGCCTGATTGTGCATGCCATATACAGTTAAAACTTTTTTTTAACTTCAGTTGGGGTTCTGGGTGCAGCAGTTTTGAGCATCTGCTACCCATTGGTACTCTGGAAAGTTTGAACCCCATGACTCTCTCTATAATCCGTGAGCATCTCTGAATGGGTATAGCCCATGATTATTTCCACTCCAAATTTTAAATATAGTTGTATACAATACTTCATTATGTAACATAAAGAAATGTGTATGTACAGTAATCTACTTTACAATGAATGGAGGTATGGACTGTGGGGATACATTGGATTAGCTTCTGGTACATATATTTTAGGTCAGGAGAAGATACATTTGATTCTCTTAAGTCCAGACTCGAACCTTTTGTTTCATGGATGCATAGAATGATGGGGAAGGGCACAAGGAAGTGCACCACCTTCGTGTGCCTCTTCAGCAAGGGGGGACTTCTGCACATAACCAAGCCTACAGACTGTTCCTTCCTTAGTATGCAAGTTATCCTAAAGGGGGTGAGAAGGAGGTAGGGCCATGAAATGTTATGATGTTCTAGCAGTTCTCTCATGTATCCCCCAAAGGGATGAAGCAGTAGGTGCTGATACAGAATTCCTTTCATATCTCCCTATGGCAATGTGCTTCCACAGCACCCATAATGTGGGAATGAGTTTAAAGCCACAATTGAACCCTCACCTCAATCCTAACTGATGTTCTTCTTTAGCACTCATGATTAGCTCCGTCACAGAAAATGATTCTCAGAGTAGTCTGACAATTATGAATGCATTGGGACATTTCTGTTCAACTACTTGTTTGCTTTATGTTCTTGAGTTAACAGCTAGCCTAATAAAAATGTAATCAGAATGCCCCACAATTACAGCTGTCCGAATAAAGTATTCTTTTCCTTGGCTTTTCAAAAAATTTGAAAAAAATTGCTTTGTGCTGACCCAAACCAAACATTTTTCAAAATTGTAAACTAAATGGCTTGTTTCTGGGCTTTTTATAACAGTTTTTAGTGAAGCGTAAATGAAAAGTTATAAATAGGAACTTTTTTTTAGAAACAAAATATTTAGTCTATTGTGCTTCTTTTTTTTAAAATTGAAACAATTTGGCAAATTCTACACAAATTCGTTAAATATTTGGGTCAACCCGGATCTGCATTTTTCAATGAAAAAAGTTTTAGCCAAATTTTTTTGCCCAACTCTATTCACAATAGAACTGTTGTGTGTATTACACACACAACTTCATATTAATAATTTCAAATATGGAGTAGTACAGTTCCCACTAGTAGGGTGTTTTAGGGGACCCCTTAATATATCCTCCAGTCATAACTTTGGCTGCAATTTTTATATTTATTACTGTTACAAATAAAACCTAAACTAACTGTAACTGAAAGTGATTATAGCCAAAATTTATTTTTCTGTCTTTCATCAGCTGATTTACTTTGTGCATGTTGACAGTGGTTTTGGGTGTCAATTTCAGAGTTTTGGTGATGTTCATTTGTACAGTGAAATGTGAAGGAGTAGAACCACATGAGTAGAAATCAGACAAATATGTATGAACTTTTGCAAGACAAGTGTTACAGAGTGCTAGTCACACATTTTAAATGTTTTTATTGGATATTTAGTTTGTGCTGGAGTTGTATGATCACAAATAGAATGCTTTGTAATCCATCAATTGCTATTAATGTTACCATTGCTCTCTATTTGTGCTCCCTGAAGCAGACATTGTATTACAGTTTGCTGAACTCTTCACTAGTATGAGCAGGATAGAAGAAAATAAACAAAACATCTGTGTAGTATATACAGTCTTACATCAAAATATTTTATGTGATCTTTGTACTAAATCTTTGTCTGGTTCCATCCAGTTTTTTTTAAACCCTATACATTTTTTTTAAATAAATTTAAAAAGAAAATACAATTTCATTTTAATGACACTATAATATAGGCATCCAGAAGCCAAAGAGATATTTTCAACAATGGCAATAGATTTATGTCACGTTCAAGTCTGTCTCTACTAACCCTATTTTCCTTGCCAATATTATTTAGCCCTAGACTTTTTCAGAGGGACTTTTCCATTTCTAGGCTACTTAACCTATTTCTTAGACACAGAAAATTACTACAAAATATCTATTCCAAAGCTCTTTATTAAACTATTTTAAAGCAGAAAAGAGGGGGTACTGATGAAAGTTTCCTGAACATAATATGCTACAACATGCTTTGTACCATAGATGACACACTAAAATTAAATTAGTGCAAGAGAGAGATTTGGTTTCAGGAGTTCTTCATTTTTACTTGAATATAAAATGTTTCTTCCTTATGCTCATAGCATAGCGGGAAAATATAGAGAAAATAAAAGCAAAACAGACCCACATTTAGAGTGCATTAGAAAATCATAAAGAGGTATTGTTATAACCTTATTGGAGTCTGTGGTTCTACAGTAATATTCAATCATATGTCATCTACAGTAACTACACCAGTTTTAGACATTTTTAATCTTCTATATCACCAACTAAATCAGTGCAAATTACTGGTTGCATCAGTTCTTTAATTAGGAACCTGAGAATAGCAAATGTTCTACTCTTCCATTAGAATTACACTTCTCAGACCATGGTAGGGAGTTCTTGAGTGTGGTTTTTCTCTGAAAATTGAGTGTAAAAATGACACCTTACTGAACATATTTGCTCCTTGTTTGTATATTCAGTGTCATAGCTGTTCCCTTTCGTGACAAAAAAGTAGTCCTTATTTGTTTTTAATCGTAAAAGCAGCACTAGCACTCCACAGACAACAGAACAAGGGGAGATCGATTTGACTTCTATTCTGGAACTAATAGAAGTTCCAATTTCAGGGCCAAATTCTGCCTTGAGTTCAACAGAGGTGAAAGGCAGAATCCTGGGATTGATAGACAAGCTAGAAAGAACCCATATTAACTTTCAGATCCCCAGTTGAGATTGCAGGTCTGGCATTTTTAGAATAAAAAGAACACCATTTTACTTATAAACTGAACAAATGTGATCTAGAAATCATTGAGCAATGACAGATGGAACCCACAGTGACACCTTTACAGTTACTTCTACAGCTACTTAATTGTGCCAAGCATTTCACAGTAGAATGTAACTGTAGTGTCATCATTTAATTTGAATTGAATTCTCCTCATGAAATCTAGTCTATTAAAACGTATTTCCAGTGGGCCCCTCTAACTCTTTCGAAAAGCCTACAGTAATTTTCAGATTGTCTGGTTTATTTGTTTTTTATGCATCTGTTTGTTGCTCTTCTGTTCCAAAATTCAATCTGCTGGTATTAAGACGTAGTGTTCAAGTTTTGACAACTTTAAATATTGAAAGCTACTGATTCTTTCTCTTAAATCATTGTTCTGAATGGAATCAACCTCTTCATTGTGAAAGAGATGATAAATCTTGCTGTTGTCAATCAGGATTATTAAGTCATTTTCAAATAGAGAGATCCTATTTAGGTCCTGATCCTGCACCATTAAAGTGAATGAGAGCTTTGCCATTGACTTCAATGACCCTACGATCAAGTCCTTAGTGCTTTGCCGAGTGACCTCTAGTTGTATTGCATATATACCAACATTTTTTCTTCTTATAATTTATTATTTTCACATAAAATACAGTTTGTATCAGTACAAACATATAAGCAGAAATTAACAGTGATGGGGAATATACAGGTAGGCTATGATCCAGCACGTTTCTATCTACAGGTAGACTCCTACACTTGGACAAAGCCCTATTCACTTCAGCAGAGCTTAGTGCAGATGAAGGGATCCACCTAGAGAGAGCCTATTTCAGGATCAGGGCATTGTTTTGGTAAACGAGGGTCACTTGAAAGGTTTGCCACTGTGGGTTATATGAATTAATATAATTTTACCCCCTAAATTCAAAATGATAAACAAGATCAAGACTACAGTCACACAAATAAATATAAAAATGAAAAATGCAACACAACAAAATAAAACCAAAACATCTTTTCAAGTATTTTTCACAGCTTACGTTGTAATTAATACAAATTGTGCAATTTCTGTTTTTCAGCTAATTAAGATTTTTCTGTCCACTTCTTTAAAATGTTGAAATAACCGGGGAAGGGTAGGGGGGAGGACTGCTGGCAGCAGAACAAAGTCAATGCAGGGATTGTGGGCTGGAAGGATTGTTGTGTCTGTTTGGCTAAGTCCGCAATTGATTGTCTTATCAGTTTGTCTTGCAGTTGGTTCACCAACATGGGCAAACTGTGCTATGCAAAAATATCAGAGTCTCTCACACTGATTGTCCTCATGTTATTTAGTTTCTGCAGTACATGTAGGGTATGTAGTCTTCATAGAATCCTTTCCTGCAATTATGCACGCTTACATCTAATTTAGGACACTAAGGTTCATCCCTATTCAGCAAGGTGCTTTAGCATGTGCCTATCTTTAATCAGGTGAGTAGTTCCTTTGAAAAATTAGGCATTTGCTTCACTACCTTACTGAACCAAGGTCTAGTTGCAAATTCGTAGCACATGGATATATATTCCTGTTGAAGTCAATGAGACTTAGGGTTGCTAACCTTCCAAGATTGTCCTGGAGTCTCATGTGATGTTATGTTATGATGAAATCTCCAGGAATATGTCCAACCAAAACTGGCAACCCTAGTGAGACTACTCATGATTAAATTTATGCACATTTAAGGATTTACAGGATCATGTCTTCAGACTTTTAATTTTTGGTTCTCCTTGCATGTTGTTGTTAAGCAAATTCACTGATAAGTGTAATGGTCTTGTTTCTTTTACCTGTTCGGGTTGAAAACATGTTTGGTCAATATGCAAGTTGCCCAGAGTTTACATGAGATTTTTTTATATGCAGTTGTCTACCATCAGCTATTATACTGAAAATACACTGTTCACAGGACACCAGCACTGTTATGTACAACGAATGTATCCTGTGGTTTATATTTCTGGAATGTTTATGGATTGTAGGTAATTAATCCCCATGGATATTGGTTGTCTTCAGATGAGATGACTTGGAATAGATAATTACAATGAATAATGTTAAAAATGATATGTTCCAGCATTGATGTACCTCCAGGACAACAGTTTTAGCTTACAGCTTATCCAGCCTTCCACTCTTAAACTAACATACACCTTTTTGATTTGATGGTTATATAAGAGGAGGTGAGCTATATAGCCTTAAGAGGTGCTAATTGAAGACATATGGTAGTGATTATGTAAAACTACCTATACTATTAATTTTTGCCGGCTACCATTCAACGTATAGATATATAGGTTCTACTATATTTTCTATTATAGAAAAGCTTCTTCAATATAAATGCAGTTCAGTTGTTTAAAATGTTTTTGGAAATACAGCATAGTTAAACCAAGATGGTTCTGTTTAGAAAATTAGAACAGGAGAGTGTAGTATGAACTGTACTTAACTATAAGTAGTCTAGCATAATAAAATAAAAGAACAGGAGTACTTGTGGCACCTTAGAGACTAACAAATTTATTAGAGCATAAGCTTTCGTGGGCTACAACCCACTTCTTCGGATGCAGTGGGTTGTAGCCCACGAAAGCTTATGCTCTAATAAATTTGTTAGTCTCTAAGGTGCCACAAGTACTCCTGTTCTTTTTGCGGATACAGACTAACACGGCTGCTACTCTGAAACCTGTCATAATAAAATAGTACTGCTGGGAGTACTGTGGAGAAAACACAAGTAAACTTTCTCTATTTTTGTTTTCAAGTACTGATCTTGCACTGGGATTTGGACTCCTGCACTTGTATGTAGTCTCACTTAAATGGGTCTTTGCAGGAGTCTGCACCAGCATATCTGAATTGCATAGTAGGGTCATAGATTATAAACTCCTTGGAGCAAAGTCCTTATCTTTTTGTTTGTCTATAACATGCCATGCATATCTATAGCACTATAGTGCACAGTTAAAATGTTCACTCTGGGTCTACAGATGTTACCAGTTTTAGTGATATAGAAAATATCATAGGAACTCATAATATCCCTACAACCAAAAATTTGGGGGTGTTTTTTTAGTGCATCAACTGGGTAAATATTTTTTTTCTTAAACATAAACATCTAGAAAGGAGACCTATGAAAAGACTTCTGCAATGTTTGGGGGCTTAAAATAAACAAATGTGCTCACCACAACTCAATGCAGGAAGAAAAGGAGATGAGGCTTCATGAAGCTCCTACTGCATTTGGGTTATGAGGGTGGGGAAAGAGGAACTAACCAAAGCAGAATCAAGGGGGAAACAGGAAATGGCTAGACCAGATGGGAGCACTGACCCACCATGTGCATCAGAATGTGGGGTGGAGGAGGTTTTCCTTTCAATATATAGCCTGTGCATTCCAGAACATGCTCTTTCTCTCAGATATGTTAAGTGAATAAAGTCGTGGCTTAATTAAACCACATCCATTGCATCTTGTCTGTCTTCTTGCATGGCTCAGACAACAGATATTTTATGCATGGCTGGGCTCAAAGCATGTAATGAACCATAATGATAGATCAGATCTATATTACATATCTTTAATTACATGCAGGGTTGCCAGGTGTCCGGTTTTTGACTGGAATGCCCGGTTGAAAAGGGACCCTGACAGCTCCAGTCAGCACCGCTGACTGGGCCGTTAAAAGTCTGGTCGGCAGCACAGCAGGCTCCCTGCCTGCCTTGGCTCTACGTGGCTCCTGGACGCAGCAGTATGTCCCCCCTCTGGCTCCTAGGTGGAGATGCAGCCAAAGGACCATTGGCCAGGAACTGTGACCAATGAGAGCTGCGGGGGCAACGCCTGCAGATGGGGCTGCAGGCAGAGCTGCCTGGCTGTGCCTCCATGTAGGAGCCAGAGGGGGGACATGCTGCTGCTTCCGGGAGCTGCCTGAGGTAAGCGCCGCCCGGAGCCTGCACCCATCACCCTTCACACCGCACCAACCTCCTGTCCCAGCCCTGATTCCCCTCCTGCCCTCCAAACCCCTTGATCCCAGCCTGGAGCACCTCCTGCACCCCAAATCCCTGGCCCCACTCCAGAATCTGCACCCCAACCAGAGCCCTCACATCCCCCTGTGCCTCACATCCCCCTGCCCCAGCCCTGATCCCCCTCCTGTCCTCTGAAGCCCTCAGTCCCAACCCGGAACACCCTCCCACACTCCAAATCCCACATTCTGGCCCCACCTCAGAGTCTGCACCCCCAGCCGGAGCTTCACACTCCCCTACACCCCAACCCCCTGCCCTTATCCCCCTCCTGCTCTCCGAATCCCGCTGTCCCAGCCCGGAGCACACTCCTGTACCCTAAACCCCTCATCCCTGGTCCCACCCCAACTGGAGCCCGCACCCCCAGCTGGAGCCCTCACTCCCTGCCGAATCCCAACCCACTGCCTCAGCCAGGAGCCCCCTCCCACACCCTGAACCTCTCATTTATGGCCCCACCCCAGAACCTGCAGCCCCAGCTGAAGCCCGCACCCCAACCCCCTGAGCCAGCCTGGTGAAGTGAGTGAGGGTGTGGAGAGCGAGCAACGGGGGGTGGGGGATGAAGTGAGCAAGGGGTGGGTCCTCAGGGGCAGGGCGGGGCAAGGCTGTTCAGTTTTGTGCAAGTAGAAAGTTGGCAACTCTAATTACATATATAACAAAGGTTGAAATATTCTGGAGCTGTAAGGAGCCATTTTATTTGGACGTCACCAGGTGAAGATGTTTACCTGCCTGAGCTTTTGAGCTAATTTTGCTTACTGAATGCTTGAGTCAGTACTTTGATATTTTATTGTAACAATCTTAGCAATGCTAACAATTCCTTAATTACCATTCAACATCTAGCATCTGTTCCAAAGCCCACTGAAGTCAATTGGGAATCTATTTCCATTAACTTCAGTGAGCTTTAGATCAACCCTTTACTTCAGTAAGGTGTGGTCCTGCTTCTACTGAAATCAATGACAGAAATTCCACTGAGTTCAATGGGTGCAGCATCAGGCCCTGAAGTAGACATATTTTATATAAGAGATAAAAATGTCCATTTAATAATTCTGTTAAAAATTGCTTACATTATATTTTTAATTTGCAAGTATCCTACTTATATTAAGCAAATCAGTTTAAAAAATGGATGAAGGGTGTAAGGTCATACTCCAGAGTGTACTCCACCTACATGGACCTGGGATATAAAATTATTCTAAGTTCTTGGAAAACAGATATTTTCCATAGCCGTGTATAAAATCTCTCTTCCTGCTCCTTTAATTTAACACTTCAGCTTCCATAGCAAGGAGATTCTAACTTTATTAAACTACTTAATTATCTGAGGCTTAAATTCACTCCAGTGCAGAGGCCCTAGGCGCCAACTTTATTACCTAGAATTTCACCTTAACTGTGATAAAACAGTAACAGAACAATGGAAACAAATGAAAATAATGTTGCTGTGAGAAAAATGAGGTTGACAAATTGGAAAGTTTTGAGTTATAAGGTTTGGAAAGTACATTTTTTACAATTGTACTAAGCTATCATAATCACTTTAGAACAAAAATATACCACATTGTATTCTATTGTTCTGATCACTTTCAGTAAGCTTATAAACATTTAAGAAAGATTTCCTGGAGACCTGATACTACTTAAAATGTTGTTACCACTTCTGTTTCTCATTCCAGGTCCATTATATTCCCATTAATTCTTTATAGCTTACATCCTACATTGTACTTTTTACAAAAATAGTAACATAAAAAACAAACAAAACAAAACTTTAATATATTTTCAACACAAAGCTCTTTTGTTGTCTTTTTGAATGTATCTCCTTTTGCCATATGCATTTAAATTCTTAATTGTGTTTCTTTTTAAAAAATTTAATGACAATGTTCTTTAGAGGTGATATTTCCACAGTTAAATTCAATTATTTCTGTAGGTCAGGAGGGTGTGAAGTGAATAATAACTTTGATGATTAACTCAGTGTTTGGCAGATTATATTAAGTGTGATATTTAAAGATTATCCTTTTTACAGGAAAACCATGTAGTTAATAATTCAATTGCTTTTTATTACAGTCTTCATTTGCAACCTTCCATCCATTAGGAATTTTTGTAATTACAGGTCTTTAAGACTCTTAGATATGTAGTGAATTCTTCACAATTGATCATCAACAATACTACAGTATATTTCTGTTTTGGAAATAGTTATAAGAGTGCATGGTGATAATATAAAATAAAAATTCAGCAACAGCTAGAGATGGGAGCACATTAAAATATCAAGTCTGGCCACCTATATGATGTAGGTACTACCTAAGTTATTTTATACAATATACAAAAGTAGTAAAAATAAATGATGAGTATTAGATGGCTACCAGAGTCCTTTCTTCAAAACTAGCTGGGGAACTAGGGAGATGAATTATCTGAAGCAGTCCATGTTGTTGTGAACTAAGTTGTTAATAGGGCTGACTGGAAAACAACAATTCCTTTTTGTGAAAACTAGACCATTCCAATTTTTTTATTGAAAAACAAAAAAGAGAACAAATTTGACAAGAACTGGTGTTTAGGGCACTCACTCCCTTGGGATATGGGAGCTCCATGTTCAAGTATTTGTCTGTCATGACCCATGGATCTCAGAACCCAAGTCTGCAGGGTTCATGGGAGCAGCCACTCTCCACCTGGCAGCCTACTGACAACTGCTTACCTGGGATCCACAAAACCCCATGCCCGGTATGAGACTCTGCCCCTGAGATCTAATTGGTGGAGTCCCAGAGCAGCTGATTGGCCTGCTGGCCCTCCTTAAACCAGCAGCAGGAACAGGAAGTTGGCTGAACAATTGGTCTCTTCCATGCTCCTGACTGTGTGCTTCCTGCTCCCCCAGCTTGATTTTCTGGCATCTGACTCATGATTCTGATCTCCAGTTTGTCTCCTGCTTCTGATCTCCTGGTATCCTGACCTAGTCAACTCTTGACTCTTGTCTCTTGCCTGTGGACTCTGGCTCTGACTACTAGGTCTGGCCACCCATGACAGATACTGAGCAGGGACTTGGAGTGTAAGCCCCTTGGGGCAAAGGCTTTTTGTACACCACCTAGCATAACGGGGCCCTGGGCTATGATTTGGGCCCCTCACTGCTATGATAATATTAATAATAATCTGGTTATCCCACATCCTATGTCCTAACCACCAAGTCCTAATCCCCAGGCTAGAGAGTCAATCTCACTCTCCCTTTCTAAATCAATCTCTCCTGTTGAAGCTGTTTTCCTTTGTGTAAATAAATAATCATTTGGCCAGAGAGAGAGAGAGAGAGAGACTGACTTTATAGCTTGGTGGCTAGAGTCCCCAGAATGTTGGAGATCAAAGTTCAAAAGTCCCTGTTCCAAATCAGGCAAAATCAGTTATGATGAAATGGCATTTTTCAACACAAGAGTTTCAGTGAATTTTTTTAACATGCTCTATTGTTAACTAGCCTTACCCAGATTAAATTGAGCAAAGTTAAATTTCAGCTAAATATTAGGATGGATGTTTTGTAACAGTGTGCTCTATTGGGTCATGGAAATTAAGGAAATTTTGAAGCCTTCATCATGTGATTAGGGAGCAATCCACATCAAGTGGGGAATAGAAAAGATGACTTAATAGTTCCTTTTCATCTCTAATTTTTATGTGCTATCTATCCGTCTGTGGCAGTCTTAAGGCACAAGGTCAGTGCTTTGTTGCTCAAATTTTCAAACTCTGGATGTTGACCAGTCACTGAAACACTAGTTGCCAATGTTGCTTTTGATGGAGCCAAGAAAACTCACAGATGAGTGTCTGGGTTTAATGGCCTCTAGCTGTAACTTAATTGAATCCATGCAAAATCAATGAACCTGGCACCTCCTAAATAGTCTTTGTAATCACAGTATAAACTAACTGTGGATGCCCTGCAGGCCCCAAACCCATGCCCAACTAATGAGGTTATAGCCCACTTCTCTCTAATCTTCAAGCCAAATTTTCTTTCAAGGAAATAAGTTCCACTAAGGAGGTGCTTCGTAAATGTATCCAAAAAAGCCCATTTCCTTTTTTCCCCTTCAAACCCATTTGTGCCTTATCACCACCTATTCCCAAAGATTTGGGAACAACACTGCTCCCTTCTTCAAAGTTACAACAATAAAATCCTGATTCACTGACATAAACAAGCCAAAGTTAAGGAACACCCATCAGTAACAGGGATGGACAACAAAAGTAACATTCTAAAGACCCATTTTAATATACATTTATGTTTCTTGGCATTGTTAGACCTTCAGTTAGACACTATTTTTCCTGATATTTGGTTGTCCAACTAAGAGCTGATATATACCAAATATAGATTAGCTGTCCTATCCAATGAAATCAGCATTTTTATTTTATTTTAATTATTTATTTGTGTAATATGGAAGAGAATTAGAAAGACACAGATGACTTACATGACTTGTGCCATACATTTGATATTATGTATAGTGAATTCAAATTCCTTTAGCATTTACATTTCAACATGTTTGAGAATGAGAGATCTAAAGTTTTCATTCTGCTGATTTGCCTATAACATACATTCTTGGAGATACTGCATATGGTGTCCATGTGCCCCAACGCAGGAGCTGGGAACATTTTCACTAGTGGTGTCTAGCAGAGGTAGCGCATGCTACGTATTGCATGGGAACCACCATACTGCACCATTGCTGTAAGCTAGCACAGAAACCTTCCTCCTCTTCCTCATCTAAAAGATCTCAAGGAAAGAAGAGCTCAAAGAGAGCATCTGCTTTCCTGCTCTTTGGCACTGGCTTCAACAGTACTGTCCCTCTCAGCATCAGAGTGCTCAGGAAGTCTTCAGCACGTACCCTGTCAGCATTGGCAGCTTTGATCAAAGCCTGCTCTGAACCAACAGCTTCAGCATTGGAGGAAACTTCAAAGCAGAGACAGGCATCTACAGCATCCTCACTGCAGGGACCTTTTACACTTAATTTTACAGCTCCTAAAGCTTCTTTCATGTCTTCAAACTTCAGGGTCACCCCAGAACCTGAATCACCAATCCCAGAGGTTTCCCCAATCTCAGTACTGGACAGATCCTCCTCCTCGAAAAGAAGTGAGGGCACTTCTAATGAAAATTTCTTTGAACCAGCACGTCAATATAATTAAGGATTTAAGTCCCACTCAAATCCTTCAATTTCCTATCAGGGCTTCCATATTAGTGGTTTCTTTATCCAAAGAGACTGACTTCTCTGCAGACTCTGATGGGAATCCTCTACCAAAAAGAAAACTGTCTAGAGAGGCAATTAGAAAAGAGCCTCCCAATAGACCTGAAGATGTTAATCTCACTACGATCCTTGATTCCCTCCAAACTGGCCAGATGTTCCTTTCCCATATGGTCCACAACTTTGATTGTATAGGCCCTCATGGCCTTGATATTTCAGGGAAAAGTTCTCCCACAGTATATGGGTTCTATTTGATGGAGGTGGATGATAGAGAAAAATGTATGTGCAGGAACTCTATTTGCCCCTCTGATTGCATCCAAAATTTTAATAACAGATACATCCAAGATGGGCTGTATAGACTCATGGCCTCTAGTCTTATCTAGAATCCATGATCCAGATAAGTGTACTAGCACTAGTACTAGGCAGTGAGATGAGCTTTGCAAAGCATTTCTATCTGTCATAAAGAATTCTTCAATCTAAATTCTCACAGATAATTCCATAGCCCCCTATTACATAAACCAACAGGGGGGAGGGATAGCTCAGTGGTTTGAGCCTTGGCCTGCTAAACCCAGCGTTGTGAGTTCAGTCCTTGAGGGGGTCTCTTAGGAATCTGAGGCAAAATCAGTACTTGGTCCTGCTAGTGAAGGCAGGGGGCTGGACTCAATGACCTTTCAAAGTCCCTTCCAGTTCTAGGAGATAGGATATCTCCATTAATTTAAAGTTTCAAGTTATGCTGGTGGCTTCCTCTTGGCTTCACCAGTTTTGGTTCTCAGATCTAATGCTACTGTCAAATCATCAATTTATCAAGCTCCCAGTGCAGAAAGATATTTTATCACAGAGTCAGGGTCTGATTCTCCTCTCAAACCTAGCCTGTCTACATCTCTTGGTCTGGATGATATCTGGATGTTCCCAATAGACAGAGTATTCTTCAGTGTAGAATATATTCCCCTAGGACTATGTGCACTGTCAAATGGAAACATTTTTCTTTATGGGAAAAGTCTAAAGATTAACTCCATGTCAGTGTTCTATCCCAATAATATACTTATCTCTTATCTTTAAAACACTTGGGACTGCCTATTTCTTCAATCAAAGTCAATTTGGTAGTGATATCTGCAATCCGTCCTCCAGTAGAGGGAGGCACCATTTTTCTGTTATCAATCAATTATGAAAGTTATGAAAGGGTTTGTCCACGTTTCTTCTCCTGTGAGAGTGGTTCTTCCAACATGGGACTTAAAGTCAGAGCTTTCTTCACTTAGGCTGCCCTTCCCCCCAACTTTTGAACCTTTATCAAATTATTCAGTTCATCTGCCATCAGTGAAGATAGCATTGCTGATAGCAATTACCTAAGCTGATTGAATAAGTGAATTATAAACCCTCCATGTGCAGTTTTTCACCTGGCTAGAGTACCTGATACCACATGCATTTTTTTATTATTATTTCTAAAGCACTGTGAAAAATTCTTATCAATCAATTAATCCATTTATCAGTTTTTTCAAAAACCTCATTCTTCACCTGCTGAATCTAAATTACTTACTTTAGATGAGAGAAAGTCACTGTTATATTACCTAGATAGAGCTAAATCTTTTCATAAAACTTCAGGATTGTTCATTGCTTATGGTAATAAATCAAAAGGGATGGCTATTTCATCACAAAGATTTTCTAAATGGACATCCAATCATATTAGAACTGCTTATGATATTAATAAGCACAGTCCTCTGTCAACATCCAAACTCACTCCACCAGACAGTAAGGTGCATCAATAGCATGCTTAAGCCAGGTTGCAATATTGGAAATATGTAGAGCAGCTACCTGGTCCTCAGCGCATACATTTATGAAATGTTATTTGTTAGCTGCTGCTTCAAGATCTGACACTGTTTTCAGATAACTTCTAGCTTCCATCTCTTTAAAGATGATTGCTAGCTAATCACTGTAAGTGGGCTCCACATGTTCAGTAACTCACAGAAGAAAGAATGGTAATTTACCTGATACTAGCTGTAGTTCTTCAAGAAGTTCTGCATATGTGAGTCCCATTAACCACCCTCCATCCCCACAGCTTGGTATATTATAAATGAGGGTTCTGGGTGCAAAGAAAATGAGTGGCATTTGGGGTCACTGTGCCCTTTGTGCCTTTGAGGGTGGGGTGAGAGTATGTAGGACATATGCACCAACCCCTGTTGGACGCTGCTAGTGAAAATGTTCCAAACTCCTGGCATAAGTGGGATCCACATGTGCAGAACTTCTGAAAGAACCATAGTTACTATCAGATAAGTAACCATTTTCTAATGGTCAAGGAAACATCTTTCTTTATAATTATGGCTATTCATATCTTATTTTAGATATTTGTTTTCATATAAATGAGTTTGAAAATGCCAAATTTCTAGCATAAAAAGACCACTTTCTATATTTCATTGACCTCTGAACCTTCATAAAATTCTCTGAGTGAAACATTTAGAATATTCTTTATCTTTCTTATAGAATTAACAAGATATCAATCCAATTCTGAATGAGGCACTTGTGAGCAGAAAGCATTTAGGTATTTACTGCGGTTTTAACATTAGATAACTCCAGTTTTTGTTCGGATGAACGGGCATGCTCCTATTTTATTACAGAATGAGTATGTCATTCAGCTGAAAATTATATAACCGTCATTCATAGATAACACATATCCTCTTCAGTGATAGAAAACCAATCATAATTAAGAAGTGTCTTATAAGCATACAGAGGGTCAGGATGGTAATTTTGTTTGTGTGTTCGTCAAGAGGCATGCTGCCGTATTAGTTTTTGGCAGTCAAGTCATTTCTTATCTGCATTACTCCAGAATAATAGTTTTTTTAAATACATATAAATTGCAGGGGGGGGGGGGATTGTTCTGTTTCCCCCCACTTTCTATAATGATTAATGGCATGAGGGAAATTGGTAAGTTGACTTTCTCAAGTTTTAGCCAGTTTATTGGGTTTAATGAAACAAGATTCCCCTCATTGGTACATTTAATAATAAGTAATGTGGCTATGTAATTATATGGTACATTTTCAAAATTTATTTCTACAAGCATAAGTCATGGTTGAAAATGGAACAAAGCCATCTAAATCACTAGGCTTACAATGCTGGATGGAGCAACACCTAAATACCTTTTAAAAATCTGTCCCTTAAGCACATTTGAAAATTTTGCTTGTCATTTTGTTAAGTGTACCTTTAAATGTAGAGGAGCTTTTCCTGTCAGTTAAAGAAGTAGCATTTTGTGTTTTGTCTTTCCAATGCAGAATGTTACAGTGAGTTGCTGTCCTCCTTGTCACAGAAAGTCTATATTTGCTCTTTTTTCTCTTTATTCAATCTGAAATAAGCCATCTAGAGCCTAAAAAATACATGTTTTGCTCCTTCAGTTTGTGGTGGTGGAGACAGAAATAAATTTGTCTCTGAGGAAGGAATTCTAAGAATTTGGGGAAAGTTAAGATATTTCTTGCTTAAAATAAAAAAACACACACCCTGCCAAAAATAAGCAAAAAGAAGGACAAATTTAAAGTATATGACCAGAGGTTTGAAGAGTATTTTTATGCAAATATTTTTGTGCAAAGAACTGGGAAAGTGGCATTTGCTACTCACAAACAATAACAATATCGCCATCTGCTTAGCCACATAAACTGCATTCCCCTATTAGCCTTAATCTAAATTAAGCAGCAATACTGCAATACATTTTGTTCTGTGTATAGGGAAAACACAATAAATAATAAACACAGTATCTTGCATTTCTGTAGCCTCTTCATTCAAGAATGCCAAAGCACTTTACAAGCATTAGACCTATTTCCACAAGGCACATAATCAGATGCCTATCTTCATGAATAATTTGATAGAAGGCTCATGGTTAAGAACCTTCCTGAATAAGGACCTTAATGAATTAGGCCTCACAACATCCTTGTGAGATAGATGTGTTGTTATCCTAATTTTATAATCGGGGAAACTAAGGAACAGAGAGATTAAGTAACTTGCCCAAACAATATACAGCAAATCAGCGGCAGAGCCATTAAAGTCAATGGGAGCTTTGCCATTAATTCATTGGGGCCAGGATTTCACACCAAGAGTCCTGACTCTTGGTTCCTTCTATGTCCATTGGGCAGGAAGCTGTTTGGGAGACAAATTGCTCTTGTGACTTATGAGAAAGGTGTGATTTCATTGTTATTCAGGTAGTGTTTGTCAAAGGAACTTGCACTTGCCATTGTCAAAATGAAGGCAATTGTTCCAGCTCTGTAATGGAATTGGCAAGGGATAGTTGAAATCAGCCAGTTACAGGCAATATATTAGTGCAAACTAAAAACTCCCCTTTTTTTAAACTTGATTCTTTCTTCCACATAAACCCATAACCTATGCAGATTCAAACTTTCGTGCAATTCAAGTAAGTTCTACAAAGGAAGAATAAGCCTCTTAACAAGATTGAATTTGCTATTGTGCATGTTACAAGCTGAACAAACAGAGATTGGGCAAGTTTCTGTTCATTCATGTGCCTCCTTTAAAAAACAAATACCAGTTTAATATAAATGGAAATGAGGGCAACATTAGTGTGAACATAAATCTTGATCTATTGTAACCTAATAATGAAAGCCATACTTTTTAGAGTCTGGATAAATGGATAAAGCCATACGTTTTAGAGTTAGGATCATCGCTATTTTAGCTAAGATTTTCTTTTCTTTGCTTGCTGGGATTTCAGTAAATGCCAGCATTTATGGAAAAGCACTTGTCTCAAAATCATACAAACCCAGATTGCCCTATTGTATGATGCACAACTATTTCTGTATAGTTCAAGGGACATTTAGAAATATAATGCTGCAAGGTATTTATAAGGGAAAAAAATCTTACATGGTTCACGTCATGAAGCTTTATATTTTTATAACCTTTACATAGTCAAGAGACTAAGGTTAATGATAGTCATCTAACCACTTGACCTTTACTGAATGGAGAACTGGCAGGGCACTTACAGAAGTTTCAACAGTGACCTCAAATTTCATTGAGCTATTAATGTCTAAATAGATTAGAAACAGAAGTGTGAGAACGTATGGTTTGGAAAGCCATCATCTTGGGTTTTGTGAATGCTGATTTAAAAACTGACTTGTATCCAAACAACCCCAGAAATAGGTCACCTCTCTCTCTTTTTTTTTTTTTTTTTTTTTGGATGGGATGGGGGTTTAAATCAACCATTTTCATCTCCAAAAGCAGTTCGTTTTCACAGGCAGTGAGTGTGTATGAAAAGCGCATGTGCCGTGCCACCCTGACTGCCTTTTAGAGACAAATAAATTGTGGCTTTATGCCAACTTGGAAATATGTATTTTAAAAAAATCAAATTAAGGTAATAGAAGGCTGTAAGTGGATCTTTGAGAGTAAAAAGTGCTTAAACTAAACACGTTGGTGGATCTCTGAAGCACACCAGAAGGACAACAGCATTTCTATCACATTCTGCCCTTTCATAAATCCAGATCCCACTGTTCCTATTTGGCTGTAGGCAGGGTAAAACAGATTCATTATGAATCAAATCACTATTTCCAGGTATGGGGCCAGATTTAAGCAGTTTTTGTTAGTTCCAGTTGACTCATTCTGGTATAAAAGGAGACAACATGCTCTCTAAAAATGTATTTACCTGATCAGAGGGTGAAGTGACCAGTACTGGAGGGATGAGGAGAAAGATATAGACATGCTTTCCGTTTATTTTTAGAAAATATAAGCGTCTCCATAACCATTGTGAGGAGTATGATTTAAGTGCCTGGGTGATAGATTACATAAACAGTTCTGGTTTAATTCTGGCTCTCCTGATGGGAGCTTTCTATTGATTGAATGGGTCCTGGATTTCACCCATTCTCTTTATCTGAAGCACAATCTTCTTGGGGTTGGAAGGCCAGAGCGTTAGCTAATAATTTGCAGGATTGTTCCATGATAGATTACATCCAAGAATATTTAGAAAAATAGCATGCATTGCATCACAGGGTATGTAATAGGAGGATTATCTGTAGTACTGTAATATTGGGAGCAGAACTGAACTGGGTGCCTAAGGCTGTAATGTTCAACATCAGATAACTAGGTTGCATCCACACACTAAACTAGGTATCCCAGCAACAAAATACACATGGGTGGTATATATATTTTATTTGGACATATTATTATACCCAAAAGAAATATTCCTCAAAAGACTTAAGTAATTCATGTAAATACTTAACTAAACATTTTTTTCTAAAGTTTAATTAAGGAGGAGGGAAAACATAGTATTTAATTGAGACCACAAAGGATTTCCGCCCCCCTGCAAAACAATCAAAACAATTCAATGGCAAAATGTTGTTTACTCTGGGAGCCATTCTGCTCTTTGGAGGAAACATTTAACTTGGCAGATTTATGATGGTTATGTAGGTACAATTCATGTAATATTTATTTTAAAAAAACATGCTCTATAAGCAAACAATTTTTAAGCAAGAGTAGGCCACCTGACATGAAAACTTCTGGACAGCCCCAAATAATCTTAAACTAAAGCTAAATAGAAATACCCCAAATCCAACTCTGTCCTGTTCCACTTCACAGAAGCTTCCTGTCTATTACTCATCTAGGTGCTTAATGACATTAATCTTTAATGATGTTCTCAGTTATTTGCTTAACTAGTCTAAGATTCCTGGAATCAACTTTCAATCCTCTGGTATAAAAATTGTCTCTAATAATGTTAAAATGAATTTTTTTAGCTCCTATAGTGCTCTTGTATGAATACGTTCTTCCCTGTATAACTTAGTGGAATTTAATTTCTTGAGATTCCCTTCAATCTTTCTTTCTTTCTATCAATGTCTCCTGTTCACTACCTGTAGTTATTGAACATTATACCTCATTAAGCTCAGAGATGAAAACCAATGTAAGTGCATCATGTATCCTGGCTGTTGTTTATATTTCTGGGGTCCCAGAAGACCCCTAGACTTCCTCAGGATTTCCTACATCTAATTGTCATTGAATAAAACATAACTGTCACCTGCACTCCTGGTGACTCAGGTCTCCTTCTCGTGTTCTTAAGCTTCTCCCCTTGTACATGCCTGCTGTAAATTGTATAGCTCTGGTAATATCCTGGGTAACTCAATGCCACGGAATAAGGGTCCTGAATCACTTCATTTTCCATAATCCTAGGATTCCCAGTTAAAGGAGGAAGCTGTTTACATGAGCTCAGGACACCCAGAGATTTCACGTGATACCAGTTGCATGGATTCTTTTGTAAGGTTTACCCACAGCTCCCAGAGGCAGACAGAATTATTGGCTCTGACAGTAATAGATCCAGAAGGGCCAAGTAAGCTGCCTAACTATTCTATTTGGAGTTCACAATACTACGGTGTCTGCCTGACTACTTCCTTGAGCCACTGTTCTTGTTTTTAAAGAGAAAGGAACAGGGAAGATTAGCTAGGTGGCTACAGGTTGGAACTTGGGATGACTTTATCTTAGTGAATATTCCGCTTCCCCAGGATGCATTTAATCTCTATCCAGATCCTCACTATACTTTCCAGGGGGCAGTTTGAGCAACCCCTAAGGAAGAAATCACTCACAGTTCCAGAAATGGGTCACATTCGATTTCCATGTCTTCTAGAATGAAAGTCAATAGCGTTGCCAATAACAACCTGCATTTGTTCTTCTCTGTCCTCCTCTCATTTTAAAATGTGAAATAAAAGTAAATTGGAAGCCCCCCCCCCAAATATTACACATTGATTTTTCAACTGATCTTTCACAGCCATATGGCCTGCACCTGCGATCCTCCTGTGTATAGACAAGGGGAATACTTATGGGAATAATGACTAGTTTTAAAAGTAAATGGCTAGTGGGATCAGGTGCAAAGCCCTTGTACTTCTATAATCCCTTCCTTACTATTTGTTTGTGATACCTTAATGTGTTATGTTTAATTTTGGCCGAGATCCTCCATTTAGATTTCTGCATGCTAACCCTGTGCCAGTACGGACTTTCACTACCCTCAGTGGAACTATGGAAGGATATAGGAGCTGACTTGCATGGATCATACTGCAAAAGCATGGCCAAATTTTTAAGGTATTTACGTGCCCAAAAATGCAGATAGGTTCCTAGTGGGTGCCTAAGCACCTACCTTCCACTGACGTCAATGTTTTTGAAAATCCTACTTGGCACCCATAGGCATCTTTAGGCACCTAAATACTTTTAAAAGCCTGGCCCTTAGATTACAAACTCTTTAGGACAGGAACCTATGAACTGTATGTATTTGTAAATGACACACACACTCATCCTGATGCAGACACAACAATAACAGGAGAAAATAAATGATGAATGTACTGCTCGACCAGAATTCTTCGAGAGTGACTTCACTTAACACACACACACACACACACACACACACAATTGAAAAACATGAGACTTCTGTTCATACCAATAGACAACAAATCACTATAAGAACCAAAGAACATTAATGTCTATTGTTTTTCTTTTTTTTTTTTTCACTTGAAAACCCTTGTGCACAGTTAGTGGCTGTTCTGCTGGAAACCAAACCTCTCCTAACAGTTCTCATCAAAAATTATGTGCTGGCTTATTGTCGATTAGTACAAGCAGGGTGTGTTTTCATTTACAGTTTGTATAATAAATGTGATTATTAATACTTACAGTATTGCCTCATTGTACATTAAGGGAATTTTACCCACTGATGCAACTGTAGCCAGAGGAAACGAGGGTATTCCCTTATGGAAAAAGACAACTGGGGCTCTTCAAACTCATTTCACTGCCTTTACATGCCCAAAGGAAAATCAATCACACCTTTGTACCACAATTTTTTCATGTTTATGGTTCCTGCCACATCTATTGCCAGTAATGGTCTTAATTGCATTGGGGGAAATCTGACTTTCAGTATCCAGGAGTTAGCTTTAAATTCTGCTTCGCTATACTTATTAAAATGAACTAGAGGTTAGGTCTGAAGAAAAATTATTAAGGAGCTGATTAAGTCTATTAGGCTGTTTGGGGATTCCTTTCTGCTCTGTTGTTGTTAGCTGGAAACCCTAATAGGACAATTAGGATTAATTAAAATCAGCCTGATTGATTAGGATATATAAATCTGCATATGAGCCAGGCTAGTGAGGCTGAATATTGGTGTTGTGTGAAGGTTATGTCGTCTCACAAAGAAGTGAGGGGGTGTGGAACACTGAGCCTGATACTCATCCCATGCAGCTGCAAATTGGTGACAGCTCCACTGAAGTCATTGGAGTTATGCTGCCATAAAACCAAAGCAGGGGACATCACTATCTGGCTTACTTTTACTTCAAACCTCAAATGAAGATTTAATCAGAGCTCTCTATGGAAATGTTCTAAAGACAGGTCTGGATTTCCAAAATTCTTTTCTAAATTGCATGTTAGGAGCATTGTTTGGCTTTAGTTAGTGGTACTGAAGCTGGGTTTGGGTGAGTTCCCCTCAGTTAGCTGAAGGGGAAAATGGCTACATTGCTCTTTCTGAGGCAGCTATTGCAGTTGGCAGGACACAGTGAGTACAGCTCAATCTAATATAAAACTGGTGACTGAAGCTAAGCTAAAATTAAATCTGTCTCTTAAATTGCAAAAAGTACTGAGCTTCTAGAAGCTTGGCCATGGAAGACAGAGCTGCTCGAAAGTGGTTACTTGAGCATGCATGAAGGAGATTCTAGGTCTCCTCATGTGCTCTCCTAAAGCCCTGCTTTCCAGGAGTGGCTTTACATAGCACAAGGTCCTTCCCTGTCTTCCTGCTCACCCATACCTGCATGTATACCTGTCCGTTGTTCTGCAGAGACATTTCATAGAGCTGCGCTTTCTGCACAGTTGGTATGTGCTCTCCCTTGCAGTGGTTTAGCTGTTGGTGTATATTGGCACACCTTATATACATTGTCTGAACAAAATAACCTACTCAAGGACACTTTTCAAACTGTAGCTGTAATGATTATCTTCCTAGCTATGTAGGATTGCCTGTCTCTGTAAGTGAATAACAGAGTCCCTGTGAAAAAAATAAAAACAAAACCTCCCTCCCTTCCTGCAGAATGAGAGAGAATTTTAAAGGCCAGGACTGTATCTGTATTATAATTATAAATGGAGAAACCAAATATTAAAAGAATAGAAACCATAGAGAACTTTTCATTTTGAAGATCTTTTGGTGTTTCTTTTAGAGTGCAGTTTTATGAACAATGTGCTAATTAATGTTCAGAATTCTTCTGTGCTCAAAGTAAAGATTGCGTTCTCTAGATGCAGAAGTGACAGTACAATTAGCCCCAAGTGGTGAAAAGAAAGATTCCCTCTTCATTCTGGGGTCCCAGTTTTGATTAACAAACTAGACTTACCAAAAATAGTCATTATCCTTTGCAAATTTGAGCCCTAGGGCATTTTACTATGAGCTCTGTGCAGGTGGAATCCATTGACTTCAATTCAGAACTAATTGCAGGTTTATGGGCTTGATCTTTTCACAACTCCTAAGCTCTTTGGAACCTGAAAATTATAAGAGAAGGCATCTGAGGCAGAATATTGCTACACAAACAGTTTTAATCAATAAACACTTGAATATTCACACAGGTGGTTGCATGTACTTCACCCACCTGTCAGACTGCAAATTGTGTTATTTGTTAAAGCTTCATTAGATACATGCCAGATGGAAAGCTGAGGGTTTACCTCACATTGCATCTGTGTTGTTGTTTTTTTTAAATAAAATTAACTAGATGTCAACTTTATAAAATAATAAAGCTAAATAGGTATTTTCTTAAGTTTTATCGGTTACCCATCTGCTTTTTGTAGTATGTATGAACTCTGTATTGAAAATAGCCAAATATGTCTTATGTCTGAAAGATCTAGGGTTTGTTTGTTTGTTTTTACAAAAGGAAAAATGTCACTTATGTGGAAAATGCATCGTTGTCAAGACTTTTCTGAGCTCAGTATATCTATAGTAGGTAGATAGCATGGTCATGGGGAATATGTAGCTATCTCCCAAGTTTTTATAGATTTATTCAGTGAACTCCTGGTAAGGTAAGAAATTACTATTATTTGAACTTTAAAAATGGGGAACAAAGCCACAGATAAGAGAGGCTTTTCATGCATACCTGGGAAGTCTGCAGAAGTGCTGGTAATTGAACCCACATGTCATAGATCCTAATCTAGTACCATAACAAGACCATGCTCCCACCCAGTTATCAGAAAAGGACCTGAAACCAAAACTTTGATTGGAACAACCAGGATTTAGAAGTTCCAAATCAGGATGCAAATATTGCAGCTTGGGCCCATCTTTAATTCTATATGATTAAGCCAGGCCCATAGCACTATCTCATAGACATGTCAAAAAAATTAGTCTTGCATTTAATTGCTGAACAAAATCTGCCTTTCAAAGCATTGTGGATTTAATTCCCTTCTCCCTCACTCCTGTAGTCATTGACTGCATTCATACCTGTGACACTGCTGGTTATTTAGTTGTGTTTTTTTAAAATCATCCTTACAAATGCTTTAAGGCTTGTGGGGTTTTTTTTCAGAGCCATGAAACTCTGTAGAGGTTGAGTATATTGATAGCTCCCAATTTCCCTGTCATGCCTGACTCTCTCAACTGCTTTTAACACTTCCATTCCCCTCTGTAAGCAACCCAACCCCCTCCCAGCTTCACAGAACTATAATCAGATCCCTCACTTTTCCTTCCTCTCCCAGCTCCTGGAACTTTCCTATCATCCCAGTATCTTGTAAGGGCAGGTCCCCTGCCTCACAGCTGATGGAAGCTATGCAGCCCTCCCTGCCTCTGAAATGCTGGCACTCTCTCACCATTTTAGGCCACAGTTAGACCTGCACTGCCTTATAATCCTCAAAATAGTCAGATTTCAGTTGTCCTCCTGAAAACATGATAAAGAGATTGCACTACAGTACTTTTATGAGGTGAATTGAAAAATACTTTCTTTTGTTTATCTTTTTACAATGCAAATATTTGTAATAAAAATATGAAGTGAGCACTTTCTACATTTTCAAATATATTGATTTCAATTATAATAGAATACAAAGTGTAAACACATCCAAAACCATTATTACATTGGTATTCTATTGCTTAACAGTATGATTAAAACTGCGATTAATTGCAACTATTTTTTAATCTCATGATTAATTGTGATTATTTTGTAGCCTGACTTCCAGGTAAAGCAAAATATTACTAATAAACTCTTAAATAACCTAATTAATGTGTAAAATATTCCAGCTTTCCAACAGTTCACCCTGAAACTACTATTTGGCATACTGGAAAAAAACAGTGTGCTTATTAATAACATGTATTTTTATTATGGTGCATGCCTGAGCTTCTGGGTTACTGTTTAATAATTAGAGTAAGACACTGTCTAGGTTCAACCTTACACTGACCACTGGAGCATGTTGAAAGCACTTTGCTTCCCCTTATTATTTGTGACACAAGCAACACAAATTGAAATTGAGCCTATTGAGCCTGGCTCCTCCAGTGTAAAAGGTTTATAGAGGCCACTAGTGACCTCAGGCAGGAATTCCTCTTCGAGAGACTCTTCAGCGGCTATGCTTGTTTGCCATCTTCAGCAAGAGCCCCTGATGCAGGAGACATTCTTGGGGAGGGGGGACAGAGAGGGGATGGCTTATGGAGCTGTTGGTTGCTGGGAAGAAGTTGGGACATCCATTATGGCTGCTGTAAGCACCATGTGGGCTCAAATTGGCCCCTTGCAGCCCCAGCAGAGGGAGAAGAAATAATGGTGTATAGCTATTTTTGCTGATCCCAACCTCTGAATGAAGGGGTGAACTTGGCCCATTGTGTCATAGATGAGATCCAAGATGGGCTGGTCAAATCCAGAGTTTCTGAATTAGCTAGAATGAATTTTAGTTTGGGGCAGATTGTGCTACTGATTGTAGTAACTCGGTTTTAATTATATTCACTCAATGGTCTCTAGGTGTGTCCTGTTTAAAAATGGTGTTGTGATCATTTATTTAACTCTGGTTAGGGTTATTATGTACATACTGCAAGAATCTTTTTTTAGCATTTGTTACACTTACACTGAAACTCTTTCTAGAAGCTTGCCCAACTGGTTCTAGCTAAGATGAACTGCCTATTTAAAGGGATGATCTATATTCCAGATAGTCCAATAATGAAGCTCTTTATCCTATGTAAGGTAAAAACTGACCTGAAAGCCTGAACTTTCAGGGACTCATGAAGGCTTCCACAGCATAGGGCAGATTTTTTTTTTTTTTATTGCACTCAGACCTTAGTAAGGATTGGCCCTTAAGTATTGTTGAAATAGTACAACTTCAGTCTATAGTGGTATTGGTTTGTTTTAAAGAGGGAGTGTTTATGCCCTTGCTTTTCACTTCTGTTCAAAATGTTGGTTCTTACTAATTTATTAGAGAATTTGCTTTGTAATTCTACTTGGTTAATGGGTGTCTTCCTGGCATATTTTATCATTAACTTTCAGTGTCACTGGCATGCATTACTTAACATTGTGTGCTAATTTAGTAACACAAACTGTACTGGTTCTCTATTCTGTGCCAATCGAGGGGAAAACTGCCATCGTTCATGTATAGCTCAATGCTAAGAAACAACTATTAAAATGGCAGCATGAGGTTCCATAGGTTTCCCTCATGAATTCCATTTAAAATGTGCTCATTTACAAGATGAAGGATTCTGTTTGTTTTTAATTATCTTTCAATCCTGCAAATTCAGCCTGCGATCTGAAAATCAAGCTGGGTTCTTTCTAGCATATACATCACTAGTAATAAACATTGAGCAATCAATTTAGTTAAGAACTAGTTAGAAAATAATCCATCACTTTCTCTCTGAGTTGTGCTGGCTCCATAGGGCTAAGGAGATTTAAAAAGGAAGGAAAAGCTTATTTTGCTCAGTAGTGTAAAGAGAAATGACTCAAAATAGGCACAGGGAACAGATCTGCTGAGCATGAAGATGCACTCTTACCTAGCCACCTGTATGACCATAACTTTACTTTGAAAAAGGCTTTACTGTACAATCTAAATGTCTTTTAGATATTACTGTAGAGGAATGTCCATCCCTGGGAGGCTTTTGGTGTAAAGGTTTGCCTGTTCACTAGGGGCCCAATCATCTCTTACTTTTGTGCATTGAAGGGAGCTAGATTGCATGCAAGGTAGAAGGGAATGCAGGCTCCACAGCATGTCTTCTCTCTTCCACTCATGTCCCTCTCCCACCCCCACCCCCACCCCCAACACACACACCTTGCCTTGCACCTTGCAGAAACCCTTGTGATAAAACTCTGTAGTGTTGTGACTATGTGCTGATTTGGAGGTGGGTCCAATGAATGAAGGCAGGTGATGTGTAGAGCAACTTCACTCTACAACATGCTTCTCTTTAGAGATAGGTGCAGACAACTGCTAAGTTAAACAAAAATAAATAAATCGACTTTTAATGTCAGAGAGCTGGGGCTCGGGTAAAGCTTAGTTGATAGAGCTGGTAGAAATTTATTTTTCTTCAAAATATTTATAATTTTCTTTTTTGTCTTTCAACTTTTGGTTAAAAAACCTCAACTCTGAAGACTGATGTTTTTTTCCTGGTGGTTATTTTTAACAAAACCCCTAAAATCCCACAATCTGGATTTAGTTAAAAACAAACAAACACTAACTTCTCTTTTTTTAAAATCTTGATGAAAGCTTTTTGCCCGGTGTGAGTATTTGACTAGTAGTGGCATGGTTCCTGCTGGAGCTATTCACAGTGGTGGAAAATGGTCTCGGTAGCTACGTAGAGGGACTAAGCATGCTTTGGTGTTCCCTCCTCCTTGCAAATTTCAGGCTGTATGGTGGCTTAGAGGGCCAAACACTCTTTTCCTTTCACAGGATGGCAAACCTCATTGCTAACAGAACAATTAGGAAGAAACTCCCCAGAATCTGTGTTTTTGTTCTCTTACCCCCCCATCTCCAATGTAAGAAAAAAGACCTTAGTGGGGTCCCCCTCTCACACACAAACTAAAAGTCTGTCGTCCCTGCTGCATGATTTGTACATGCTTTGTGTGGTCTTCCTTTACATATTTGCTTGAAAGTGATTTGTTCCTTTTTGCTTGGGGATATTACGCATCATTTGGGGGGCTTCAATTTATTCTGTCTACTCTTAGAAATATCTTTCTTCTCAGTCTCTCCTGTGTCCCTCTAAACTTTTCCCCTTCAAAGAAAACTTTTTCCTACTACACAAAAAGTTATTCCTGGAATATGCTTCAAACTCTCCTTTATCCCATTGACAGAGATAAAAATTAGGGGCTCCAGTATTTAATTTCTGTCACTGTCCAGGTGAGAATATATACTTGTTCCTATGAAAGAAACCAGAAGCTTGTTCGAGAACCAAGTCCTCTCAGCTGTCAGCAACTGGGTCACAGACGAATGTCACCATTCAGTATTTCTTTTCAGATGTATTTTAAAAGTAAGAATCAGTTTGCTAATAGGGGAGTAAATGAAGTCTCTTAAAGTATTTACACAGAAATCTCTTAATTTACCACTCAGCTGGGCTAGTGCATGCTTAGACATGTGATAGGTCCCTTTAGTAAATCAAGGGGTATCACTGGCTTCCGGTCTCACTTTAATAGGGGACATCCACAAATGCAGCAATCCTCAGGTCCCCGCCCTTATTATTTCCAACAGTCACCCAATACTTCCAATAATCACTGATCTTCTTCTGAATTCAAGTGCACACTTACTGCACAGAAGTGTTTAGATTCCCTATTCATAACTCATGCTGTTAAGGATTTCTCAAGGATGACTCATTTTCAGTAGGTGTTTAACTGAATAGCATTTTATCCTCTGGAGTATATTCTCAAAGAACAGCTAAACCTCTGGGGTATCTGCCTGGAGAACACTTGAAGAGCAGGAGCTCCCCAAAATTAAGCTTTATATTATGTATGGATGAGAGGAAATAAAGCAGGGGATTATAGTGTCACTGAAAGAATCTCATTCTCAATCTCAAAAAAGGTTTATATGACAGTGGCTAATATTGTGCCACATGCCAGGTCTAAGACTCCTTAGATTGAGATAAGACAGTCTTATGAAGTACAAAGTAATCAGACACAGGATTTTTTTTTTGAAATTATAGTATTTGTGGGGAAGGTGATCTTAGCAGAATCCTTACAAATGGAAGATGTTAAGTAAATACTGTGAATTCTTTTGCTTTGTTTGTTTGACCTCTTTATCTTGAGAAATTCCTATAAACTGTTATGAAATAGCTGAAACGTCAAATCCTTTTCATGGAATAGTAATAGTAATCTCAGGAAATAACTTTTCAAAGTCTTTTTAAAATTCAAGCAAATGAAGAAAAAATCTAGCCTCAAAAACCACGTAGTCTTACGCTCCCAGCTTTTCCTCAGTATTGCCCGAAAGGATTAAATATATAGCTTTAGCACTTATCTATTTCCTCTTAAAGCTTAACTTAATTTTTATTACGTTCTACTCCTATCTCTTTCCAGGACATTGTGTGTAATGCTGCCCAATTTTGAAGTGAACACATTTATCCAAAGTACAGAATAAATAAAAGTCCAACATAAAAGCTTCCCAATTCATAACTTGAAACAATAAAAAGCATGTAAAACATCATAACATGCTTTAATTTGTATAATATCAAATAGCAATTATCATGTTGAGTTCCCCACTTTCACCAATAGATGGTGGTGCTAGCTATCTCCATACTTGTTTAAAATAGATTTCTTCAAGTTTGATTGGAACTCACCAGGAGGGAATCCAGTAGCTCTCACCATGGAAATGTTCAAGGAGCTTAGGCTCAGATTGTGTCTGGCCCTTTCAGGGGTGCATGTAGGTAGGGGAAGTCACAAAGAGCCAGCCCTATTCTGTGTACCTCTTCGTGTGGGTACTGTCCAAAGCAACCACAAGTATGGAAGTTCCAGCCAATGGCAGCATGGTTTCAGCTAGAACAATGCTAGCAAGATGTGTAGGTTGGAGCAAGGTAGGAGAGGTACATTCTGATGGGAGGGGCGTGGGGGAGGGGGCAGTGCGGTACCCTTTCCCCTCACAATGCACAGGAGTTGGAGTCATGATTCCTTTCCCTTGAGGAGATAATTTTCAGGGAACGCTGCCAGGTTTTCTGGCCCCTTTGGTCTCTCTTCCCAGCATTTGTATGAATATGAAATTGTCCTAAATTTGTGAAGGACCAAAAACAGACTAATTCACTTGGGAAGTGGAATTTGTGGTGTCTTCTGTTACTGAGAGAAGTTGATTTGGCGGTCGGGACATTGCAATATAAATTTACTGCTCAGAACCATAGGAGCACTTAACAGAGGAGGGAGGGGCCTTTGACCACCTTGGTTTCCCATCCCAACACTCCCTTGCTCTCCATGGTTTGGCTTAAGGAATGGATAGATTTTTTTTTTTTTTTTTTTTTTTTAATTTGGTCTGAACTAGTTCTTGCATTCCTAGTATCACAGCAAGAAGACTGACAGTTGGCACTTTGGCCTAGTTGTGGGGCTAAAGCTAAAAAATTTTGTTTAGTCACGCGTCTCACTAAGTGAACAATTAAAAGTTGAAACACCTTCAAATGAACTAAAGAAAAAATTAAAACATGCCTGTGGCAAGGAACACGTTTTTAATTTTGTCTAACCTCCATTTCTCTGGTGTGTGTGATGATATGACACAGGAGTTCTGAATGCTAAATGAAGCAGTAAGAGCCCAAGTGCCACTGCATTCAGTCTGATGTTATCATTTCTTCCCCTTATCTATGGCTTCCTTACTTGCCTGCTCTTCTGTGTTCCTCCCTCACCACAAGGAATAAGATAATATATGACTGGCAGCCAGCAGCTTGGAGTGAGAATTCCCATTTGTCACATTCTGCTCTTGACTGCCAAGCAAAATGTGTGAGACCCAGTTTCAGAAAGTTCCAAAAACTGTAAGATCATTTTGGCTTCTAAAGTCTTTAATACTAAAATTGTGGAGACAAAAATCTTAGGTCAGATATTTCAGCTAGATTTTTGTATTATCTTCTGTTGTCTATTTTAAAAAATAGCTGCTGAAAAACAAGGGTAAAAGGGAGGGAAATGATACTGCATTTCAGAATACTTCAATTGATAAATTATAGAGATTATAGTAATGGAGGCTCAAACCTTGCATTTTCAGCATCAAAGTCTCTACCACTTGAGCTGAAAGGAGTCCCTCTTTAACTAAGCCGTAGTAGCAGAATGTATAGTTACTGGGACCAACTACTAGAGGGAGAAATGCTTAAACTCTCTGGGCCAGTATATTGCATATAGTTTAATTATTCCAACAAGCTGTTCACTAAGGTCTTATGTTTTTCATGCTATATTGATATAGTTTTATTATTAAATGAATTCATTAAAATGTACAAAAGTTAAGAAATTTCATTTAAAAATACGTAAGTATCATTGCACTTTAAAACAACTCCTTTTTTGGAAGAAACTTTTTTATAAAAATAAGTTTAATAAAATGTTATGATTGTAAAATATGGTCTGATCCTACAAATTACTCAGCTTTCTCATTTCCAATTATGGTCACAGCATCAGTCCATGTTTCCAACAAAATAAAACCCTCCATCAAAAAAGGGAGGCTCATGGGGAGAAGGGGAGGGAATTGTACAAAAAAAACAGAGTTCCCACCGTTCACCCACTGAAAGTATAAAAGAGACTGGAGAGTTTCAGCAAATGTTTGCAGAATTTTGTACATGTTCCTATTTCTTTACAATGGACGACTATCTATATGTTACTGTATGCCTGCTCTTGAACTCCTTCCTGTTATTTATAATACACAAATGCCATCCCTCTTCCCATGCTTGCCTATTGGATAGAACACTGCACATGATTCCTGTAATGCTCTTTTGAAGGGCTTGATTCAATGTCTTATGCAGTCTGTGAAAGACTCTGATTTCAGATCGGTCTTTGGATCAGGTCCTTGTAGATGAAAATTTTGTTAATCAAGGTTATCTACTTCAGAAAACACAGGAATAAATAGAGAAGGCTACCCTGAAAGCGAGATATCATCTCTTAAATCAAAAATAGAATTCCCTCTAGGCTGATTTTCATGCAGCTGAACTCAACATTAAAAGCTGTCAAAGATTTCCATTAGTTGTTAAATCAGAATAACGTCTGAGAGCAATCTGACTAAACTATAAACCTGACTAAACAAAATAACTTTTGGACAGACCACTAATCTCCAAAATTGTTAAAACAACTACATTGAACTAATCTGTTACCAGCCCTGTCTCTCACCCTTGTAATACAATGAGATGCATTATGTACAAGTACTGCGGGCAGGTAGTGGCAGAAGGAAATCCACAAATTTGAAAGGTAGACTTAAGCAATGATTGAGAACACAAGACATTTCCTGGGTTTTAATGACTGCCGGGGAGGAGACGATGGCTTGATACACATGAATCCTAGGATGTGTCCAGCTGATGTTGTTGCTAACATAAACTGAAGCGAAACAGAATGCTGGGTATGATTTTATATAGTTTTCATAAATATATGCATAGGGCATTTCTAAAGAACTAATGCACTGTGTATTATCCAAGTAGGTTGCTTCAGTAGAATCCAAACTCTGTACTGATGATATAAAATATACTACAGGTCAATGTACAGTATCATGAATTAATCTGTTATATGGGGCTGAAAAGGCAAAGGCAATTGTTTCAAAATTAATTATTTTAAAAAGTAGAGAGATAAGTAGGAGTCTGTGTCTAAATTGAAAATGTACGTACCTGGACACCCATACCAGCTAGGAGTACCAAGAAGTTGGACTAAGCTGTGGCTGTGCACTTAGATTTAGGAAAATAATCATTCTCGCCTCAAAATTCTCCTCACAAAAAAAGGGGAGAAGAGGTTGTTTAGTTGTTTAAGTGGTGGAAGGGAAGAAAACAAAAGGTATCCTTTTGTATTCTCTCTCTCTCTCTCTCTCTCTTTTTTTTTAGCATAGTTCTGGTTACTGTATCTCAGTTGGGTGTATTTCCCCTTTCCCACTCCCCCCCCCAAGATTGGGAGTTCTTCTCAATTTCAGGAGTTAACTACAGAAGATCTTTGAGCTAGATTCTGCCAAAAATACATATTAAGTACCTTATTTCTAAAGTAGTCCCATTGAAATACTAAAACTGAAACATGAAATCCATGCGCTTAGCTGTGGCATATGGTACTTCATGATGTAAGTATGGAGTGACAAATCTGGTCCAGTATGTACTGTATACTTTTTTCTAATAGTACTAAACAATGGAAGAAGTTGATAACATCCTTTTGTTTTATGACAAATTCTCTATTTATTCTTTTAAGCATATGTACCGGTATGTTTTTTTGTAGCATTCTCATAGAGTGAAATGAAAGCCAAGTAATTTCTCCTTATGACTTTAATAACCAATGACCATTGAAACTTTCACATTGAAATTATGTCAATCTAATACAAGAGGATCTATTGTATACTGCAAATAAAATATAAAATGCAGAGTGGCAAGATACATTCTTCCTTATATGCAGTAGGAATGCAAGTCACACAGCCTTTGTAGGGTAGAAATACATATTGAAAATACATTGCTTAAATCCTAGGCTAATTTTGGTTGAGGGCATGCTATACTGAATTAAACATAGTGATGAATCACTGAGGATCAGAGTGATATCTGTTTACTAACTACATTGATGTAGTATTTTCTCTACTTCATCCAAAGTTATCGGTTTCATGTTGTCTCAGATTTAATATCCCAGGTTATTAAACTGTATTTGTCTATTACACAAGTAATAGATGGTCTTCTTGACAGAATCCAGAATGAAATTTGGAAGAAGGTAGTGTTTGCAATTTGATATTTAAAGAGTGAAGTTAGTGTGCACAAAAGAGAATATTAATAACACCGACTTGAGTCAGTGTAGCTAGAATATATAAGCTTCCCTACACCTCAATCCTGACCGGGAATGGCTTTGCTATTCCAGCACTTGGAATCTCCTGGGTAAAGACTGCCTACCAATTATAAAGAATTGTCCCTGGGCACTGGGTTTGCTGCAGATGTGTATGTCACCCATCCCCTGCTTTCTCTTGCATGTTCCATTCTTGGGGAGTCAATAGGGGATTTAAACTGAGAAGTATCTTACTGTGTGAATCCCTCAAAGAGCAGTTACTTTTCAGTAACAAATATTGGTTGGTCACCACTCTTATTTTTAAGTGTTGCAGCCCTTCAACTGGGGTGGAGGGATAATAATCATTTCAGTCCTGAGTGAATCTGATGGTTGACATTTCAAAAAAAAAAAAAAAAACAGGTAGCCTTATGTGATCACTTCAGCATACCACTCTCTTACATCCTTATTGAAGGAATTATACCTTTCATGTGCAGTTACTGCTAGTCTATATCAAAATATTCTCTTGAGGCTGGTCTACACTGGGGGGGGGGAATCGCTCTAAAATACGCAACTTCAGCTACAAGAATAGTGTAGCTGAAGTCGACGTATCTTAGATCGACTTACCTCCTGTCCTCATGGCGCGGGATCGACGGCCATGGCTCCCCCGTTGACTCCGCTTCCGCCTCTCGCTCTGTTGGAGTTCTGGAGTTGACGGGGAGCGCGTTTGGGGATCGATTTATCGCGTCTAGACGAGATGTGATAAATCGATCGATCGCTACCCGCCGATCCGGTGGGTAGTGTGGACGTACCCTTGGTGTATCCCCTTAGATATTAGTTATTTCTACATAAAGCATTGACATAGAGTAGCCATCCAAATTCATGGAATAATGTTCACTTTTCTCATGATCCCAATGGGGTATAGAATCTATTGGGTGCAGCATATTTCTTGGTCAGCTCAGTTCTGAATCTTAAGTCTGTAACATCCATTCAAATTAACCAATTTTTCGTCACTTATCGTGACTTCCCCTTTTACCCTTTACCCTTTAACTTGCTGAACAATATAACCTCCAGACTGACTCTGAAATCAGTATTCAAAAGGATGTGTAAGGTGAAATCCACCCCATGAAGAGGCCTTCCACAAGGCCACTGCATCACTCAAGTCCCACTTCAGGTCTAAACGTTTTTGTTTTTGTTTTTTTGTTTTTTTTAAACTTGTACCTCAGTACCTTGTGTGCGCTGATTGCACCGGAGTGAATTTCATCCACAGGGATCACCTTTAAGCATATTTCTGTTGCCTTTGCATTCAAATAATGTGATTGAAGTAGTCACAAAACGCCTTGAATACCAACCCTTGAGAAATCTTCTTGCTTATACATCTGTGGCAAGTAAGATTCTCCCCCCACACACACACACACCTTTTGGAAGTGGAAGGAGGGTTAAAAGTGGCAGAGAGATCCCACTGCTTCTTCACAGAGGGAGAGCTGCTGTCACGTTCTAGGGTGCAATTCAGACCAGTGAGATGTGATGTCACCACTTGCATTTTGGGGGCACTCAGGGTTATAATAATTCTGCTACTTGTGACTCCCTGCCTGCGACATACTCACCCAGCCAGCATGTACTTCGTGTTCTGCACACTGTAGAGTTCTGATTCAACCATTTTGAATCCAACTGCGTGCCAGGAGTTACCACAAACACTCCGGTCTTACCAGACCTTGGTTAATGTTAGCAGATGATCCTATGACACCCCAGTCCTGAACTTTCCCAAACCCATGTGCTCTGCAAGGTCCAGCCCTCTCCTACAATGGTCAGAGGAATAACAACATCTTTTTGCTTCTTTAAAGAGAGAAAATCCACCACCTTGCCAAATTAACTGGTGTTATCATTCACTTTAATTCAAATGCAGCACTAGTGGTTTAGGTTAATAGTAAACACAAGTGGATTAACCAAAGAAGATAGGATTTTAGGTGAGCTCAAGTATAAGAGAGAATTACAAATAGTTAGAGGCATATTTTAGCTTTTATTTGCTTGTAACCGTCTAAACTTAATCTAGCATGGTACAGGCTTAGAAGATGGCTTTTCTCACCCAGCAAGTTGGTGGCTGACCCCTTAGACAGGATCTCTTCTAGAATCCCAAAGGGCTGATTACACTGCTCTACAGCCAAAATGCTTCTGAAATAAATGTAGTCAAACTTTACTAATTCTGGGTCACTGAGAACGAAAATGATGCTTAAAATTGTTGATTGGCTCTAGTTTTCAAGATATGCTATTGGGTCAGTATATACGACCCTTGACTTGGGAATGGCGGAGGATAAGTGAGTTATAAAGGGAAGGGATCTCAATTTAAACCAGAAATGACTAAAATACATCTTTGACTGGATCTATGAATAAATCTATGACTGGGTTTGGACAGTACTTGCTTTTTAGGCAAAACAATGAATGATGCAATCTGAAGCTGGTATTGCGTCATACATGATATGAATTGCATCATGTTATTCCTAGAAGTCATGGATGATGCAATCATAATGAAGCTTACGTCACTCTGCTGAACAAATTGCCCTATATCAGCTCTAGAAATCATACAGTGTCGTGCTCTCTTATTTGTCAGTGTTTGATTTTGCAAAGGGACACATTTCTGTTTAGCCAAAGTGAGCAGAGTTGCCTCGTACTTGTGTGAACAGTGCAGATAACTTCTGCTATGTTTGTGGTGAAGTGACTTTTGCATCACAAAAGCGCAGTATAACCACTATGGTTAAGAAAGCCTATCACCTTTATTTTGGCTGCAAAATTGGAGATCAGGACAAGAGGTGGGCCCCACACATATGCTGCAACACTTGTGCAACAAATCTTCGCCAGTGGTTGAACAGGAAAAGGAAATCTATGCCTTTTGCAGTGCCAATGATTTGGAGAGAGCCAACAGATCATACCAGCAATTGTTACTTCTGCATGGTGCCTCCAGTTGGGAAAGGTGTGTCAAAGAAGAAAAAGTGGACTGTGCATTATCCAAACATTCCATCAGCTATATGCCCAGTACCCCACGGAGAAGGACTGCCGGTTCCTGATGCACCAGAATCATTCTCACTTGAGTCAGACGAGGAAGAGGATGAAACTTCTGGTCCTGAACCATCAATGTCACAGGACCCACATTTTCTCCCATCCTCCTCCTCTGAACCACACCTCATAACACAAGGTGAACTGAATGACCTTGTCAGGGATTTGGAACTACCCAAGAGTAAGGCAGAGCTGTTGGGCTCCAGACTACAGCAGTGGAATCTCCTGGCAGGTGATGTTAGGGTTTCCATGTTCCGTGACCGTCAAAAGGATCTTGTCCCATTCTTCTTCATGGAAGGTGATCTTGTAGCCTGCAACAACATCGATGGTGTGATGGCAGCCCTCAACATCGTTCACAATCCAGATGAGTGGAGACTGTTCATTGATTCATCGAAGACGAGTCTTAAAGCTGTTTTACTGCATAATGGCAATGTTTTGCCATCAATTCCAGTTGGTCATGCAGTCCATATGAAGGAAACCTATGACAACATGAAACAACTTTTGAAGTGCATAAACTATGACCAATGTCAGTGGCAGCTTTGTGGCGATTTGAAGGTTGTTGCTCTCTTGCTTGGTCTGCAGACTGGATACACAAAGTACTGCTGTTTTCTCTGCGAATGCGATAGTTGTGCAAGAGATTGCCACTACATCAAGAAAGATTGGCCACTCCGACAGTCATTGGAGCCTGGGAGGAAAAGTGTTCAGCATCCACCACTTGTTGAATCAAGGAAGATTTTGTTACCACCCTTACACATCAAGCTGGGTCTGATGAAGAACTTTGTCAAGGCCATTGACAAAACAAAAGCAGCTTTCAAGTACCTCCGTGGAAAATTTCCAAGATTAAGTGAAGCTAAGATAAAGGAAGGTGTCTTTGTTGGTCCTCAGATTCGTGAACTTCTTCGAGATGATGCATTTGTCCATGCACTGCGTGGCAAGGAAAAGATGGCATGGAAAGCCTTCCAGTTAGTGGCAATAAATTTTCTCGGAAACAACAAGGCAGACAACTACAGGTTGTTGGTGGAAAACCTCCTCAAGGCATACAAAAGCCTTGGTTGCAACATGTCACTAAAGATACATTTTTTGCACTCTCATCTAGATTTTTTTCCACTGAACTGTGGAGCAGTGAGCGACGAGCACGGCGAGCGATTTCACCAGGACATTACAACAATGGAGAAACGCTGTCAGGGCAAATGGAGCCCATCAATGCTTGCAGACTTTTGCTGGACAGTGACAAGAGAGGCTCCATTTAATGAATACAAGAGACAAGCCAAGAAGCGCCGAGTAGACACTGAATAGGACTAAACTATGTACATAGTAGTTTTTTGCCTTTTGTTTCATAATAAATTTTATTTATATAACCCTTTTGCTGATTTTTAAAGTGTTACATAAACAGGACAGGTGAAATATTATCATGTAAAGCAACCATAAACACATGAAAAGACCTAGGTTTACAATTTGATTAAACCTCTATCTACACAATATACATAGACATAAAATGTAAAAACTTAAATATCTTAGAAACAGTAGCCAATCAGTTGTTTTAATTGTCATTTGAATTCAGCACATCAAAATGCATAATAAATAGCACATTTTATCTCTGAAGCAGACGACTTCTCAAAAATTGTAGACCAGTGTTACTTTGTCATTTTAGGTGAAAGAGAGAACTTGGAGTTCTCTGCCTCTTTCTTTTACAGTCCAGTGAATATTTGAAATAGATTCTCCTGAAGGTTACCCCTGAAAGTAAAGTTCATTCAAGCTGTGAGTAAGGGGACATGGAGTCTGGTGAAGGGAGCCCATACTCTTTCTTCCTCTGCTGGTGTTGGCTAAAAGGCAAATTGTTCTGTTTCCTGCAATCTCTGCCCTTGTTAGTTTGATGGCCCTGGTTCCTGCTTATGTAAATTGAGGAACCCACATTCTGTTGTTTAGGATAGACCTGTTTAACAGCTCACCCAGCATGCCTCGTTTAAACATACTTTAGTCATAATTCCATCATATTTCCATAATGCTTAATACAGAGCATGTACATACATCGCACAAGAATATTAACAATCAGTGAGTTATTAGTTTTCAAATGATACCTCACAAGGCATATTCTTGTATGAAGATTATTATAATAGTGTGTAGGGTGTAA
Organism: Emys orbicularis; assembly: GCF_028017835.1. Classification (NCBI taxonomy): domain Eukaryota; kingdom Metazoa; phylum Chordata; order Testudines; family Emydidae; genus Emys; species Emys orbicularis. The sequence goes on along the minus strand of NC_088691.1, from coordinate 16,131,358 downwards.
ATATATGGTGCTTGGGGTCACAACTGCCCAGTCAATTTTATGAGGAGTTTTGAGGTGGAGGGTTGGGGTCCCTGAAAGCCCTGCATACTGCAGTCATGTGACCATCAAAATCTCAGCTTTCACTTTTAAATACATTTTGTATCCTTGTGGACAAAGTCTTTGAAAATATGAGCTGTAAAGTCGTCAGATAGGAAATAAATGGAACTCAAATCCTTTTGTGACGTGATTTCATGAGTTTTGAATGCTTGGGGTTGGCAATAATGGAGTAGCCAGGAAGGTGGATAATGAGTAGAATAGGGGATGCCCTCTCTCCTCTTTGCAGCTGCCAGGAGGCTCTGGAGTAGGAGATAGAAACAACAGGGAAATGCACTTTCTCCTTTCCATCAGCCAAACAGATTTTGGTTGAGCAGCTTCAGATTTTTTAGACACCTACAACCCAAAGACTCATACAAACAAAAAACCCAGAGCCCCATCTTGGAGCTGCACTCTAGTAGAAATGCCAGCACCCATTATCCCTTTCCCAGCAGTTTGTGGAGTGAGGCACTGAGCTTCTCACTGGGATGTTGCCCCTTGGACAGTCCCTGTCCATCTTCTTAGATTGCTCTCTGGCTATTAGATTTAGTCTTCTGGTTAGTCTGTGTCTAGGACAATTGTCATGCCCTGTCTCATAGTAGAGGACAAGCAAAACCATAGAAATCGAGTTGCCAAGTGAGAATGTGTATAAAGGCAGGCACAGTATGTACTTGCAGTATCTGTGAACGCCAAAGGAATGAAAATTATCCTGTCTTTAAAAATGTGTCCCCATTATCCCTATCGATTGGGATGAACAATGGATGATTTTAAACTATCTGCTGAAGTGCAGCTGGGGAGGCCCTTAATGTCTGTGAGGTTAATAGGCTCAGCTCTGCTGTTCGCTAACCCTGCATTTTAAAAGTTGACCCTCTGAATGGGATGAGTTGTTCAGCACTTTTGTGCCCTTAAATGTCAAAGATCTGTGTTCACTCTTCACAGTTTTTTGTACAGTTTCCTTATGGAATCTATCGAAGTCCGACTGTGCTGCTGGATGACTTATAGAGCTGGAATGTCATTCCATACAGTTGGTGTTCAGCTTAATTGTTATAAAGCTATGGATCCTTTAAAAAGGATGAACTCAAACTGGAACGGGTACAGAGAAAGGCCACTAGGATGATCCGAGGAATGGAAAACCTTTCCTATGAAAGGAGACTCGAGGAGCTCGGTTTGTTTAGCCAAACCAAAAGAAGGCTGAGGGGGGATATGATTGCTCTCTTTAAATATATCAAAGGGATTAATACCAAGGAGGGAGAGGAATTATTTAAGCTCAGTAGTAATGTGGACACGAGAACGAATGGATATAAACTGGCCGTGGGGAAGTTTAGGCTTGAAATTAGACGAAGGTTTCTAACCGTCAGAGGGGTGAAATTTTGGAACAGCCTTCCGAGGGAAACGGTGGGGGCGAAAGACCTCTCTGGCTTCAAGATTAGGCTTGATAAGTTTATGGAGGGAATGGTTTGATGGGATAACGTGATTTTAGTCAATTAGGCATTAACATGCCATCGCGGGTAAAATGAGGGTCCGGCTGTAGAATCTTGCCTGTATGCTCGGGGTTCTGCTGATCGCCATATTTGAGGTCGGGAAGGAATTTTCCTCCAGGGTTGATTGGCAAAGGCCCTGGAGGTTTTTCGCCTTCCTCCGCAGCATAGGGCAGGAGTCGCAGGCTGGAAGATTCTGTTGTGGGTGGGTCAGGTTTTGTGGCCTGCATCATGTGGGAGGTCAGACTAGATGACCATATTGGTCCCTTCTGACCTTAAAGTCTATGAGTCTATGAGTCTAAGACACTTGCAGGGCTGTTCTTGGTGGTGGCTTGAAAAATATGTTGCCTTGAAATCTGAAGGGGAGTGTTGCATAAAAAATATGCACTACAATGAAAATTACTTCTATGTTTTCAGTGGCATAGGAAAAAAGTTAAAGGATTTAACTGCCCAGCATCATCACAAGAGACAAAAATTGCTTTACTGGCAAAAATCATATTGGACTATGGGCATGATTCTCCTTTCTGTTATCATGGAAATCAAGAGTAACTCCATTAAGGTCAATGGAGTTAAACTAGTGTAAAGTGGTATAAGTGAGAAGTGACTCAAGCCCTATTTCTTCTAGTTTTCTTTCCAACACTTCTCAGGAGCAGGTCGGGCATAGCTAATTACTAGAGACTCAAGAAGGATTGTTATAAATGTTTCCTTTCTGTTGATGGACTGAATGAGAAGAGGAAGAAGCATGGAGGAGATGGTCTCTGTGGAGCTCAATTACCATTTACTTCATTATTGAAAAGAATCACACTACTCCAGTAACCCAAGAGCTCTTCAGAAGAATGAGACCAGAGTGATGTATTTAATTTACCAAGCTAAGTCTCCTTCCTTTCTGAGAAGGGATCCAATTCTCCCTTTGCAGGATACAAGTAATTTCTTTTGAAGTCAAAGAGGAGAAAACTGAAACGCAAGCAGTCCAGATACTTGGGAAGGGGGAAGATTGCTGCTATTTGTCTGTCGGTCCTGTGACTTGTAGACCTGATTCCTTACTGCTTTGCACCTTGTGCAGTAATTTACATGTGTGTAAAATGGGTGAGTCTAGAATTCTTATGTGGAAGCTTTGTACATCTATTCTGCAAAGGTCTAAATGACTAAGCAAGGTGCAAGACCATGGAAAATCAGACCTACATTCTAAGAATTGTTTCTAAAAGGAGGTGGTAATTCTAAGCTAACCTAACAGTCAATGGCTGGTAGTCTTCCTGAATATGCAGTATCTGGGGGAAGTATTTCCTGGAATATTGTTTAAGAAAAAGGCAGCCTCCTCTTTAGAATTAAGTCATTAAAACACTTCATCTATGGGTGGACCTCACTTCTCAGAGGTACAAAAATCTGATGTGGCTTTCATAAACTTGTTCACGTATGCCTGCAACATAATTAATTCTATAGATTGACATTTTCATAATGTGGTAATCACAGTATTATAGTCACTTATTAACTTATGTTCCATGGTCCCGAGTAGATTTTTTTTTTTAACTTGCTTACACCTGCTATTCAAATGTATTCAGTAATGATATTTCTGCTGAAATTAGACTTCACCTTACTATAGCACCTATGTAGAATTTAAATTCTAATTTTCAACAGGTTTCAAATTGATAATTCAAGATCCCAATTTTTAAGAATAAGGCACAGCTTCTAAATTATAAATCATATTTGCTGATGGAAGATGTGGCTAAGTATAAAATATGAATGCCTTGCATGTTACAGTACATAGACATGCAATCATTATTTGAAATGCCTTTGCCAGGTCTTTACATTTATATCCATTTAGCTTGCTCAGAATCGACATGGTTTATATATTATTAAAGGTATAAAAATTGGAATTCATGTAGTAAATGTTGATGAGTTTTATGGTTCAACAGAAACTGATGTAGTAGTTAATTTGTGGTTCTTGCCAGTCCACAAGTAAAATGCTCATACTATTTCTCTTTGCATATGTGGAGGATGATGTGATTGATTGGATATAATTTTGATACAGCAGAAGGCTTCTCATAATTTTTAAAGGGGAAGATTCAAAGTAGGCAGTAATAACCATTCAGGTAACAAATGCATATCCTAAATTACTGTCAGCAATTAACAGCATAGGTCAGGTGTCAAGAGTTTAGGTAGACATCTACAATAACATTAGCTGAGAACTCCTATAGTATTTGTATTTAAAAGCAGGAACACCAGTGGTTCTAATGAATGGGTTCAAGTGATCCCAAAACTGCACTTTTCTTTCTTTACTGAGGGTTTGTCTACACTGGTAAGTTTCTGCACAGTAAAGCAGCTTTTTGTGCTCAAACTACAGACGTGTGTACATGCTGCCAAGCCACTTTGTGCGCAGAAACTCCTCAGTTGCAGCGCTGCAAAAACCCACCTTGCTGAGTCGTAAGGCTATTTGCACAGAGGCTCCAGCGCTCTATTGCCAGTGTAGACACTTGATTGCTTTCTGCGCTGTAATTGGCCTCCGGAGCTGCCCCATAATGCCTCTGCTCATTATTTAGAACTCCACTGCCCTGGAGACATGCGCCCCTCCCCTTTTAAAGCACCTTTTCTGACAGCTTTTGCGTGCTGTGCTGATCTGCTCCAGGACACAAAGCAAACCATTAATGCGTAATGCTCATGCTGTTGAACACACAGGCACGTACGTGTGTGTGTGTGTGTGTGTGTGTGTGTGTGTGTGTGTGTGTGCAGAGAGCCCAGGGAGGGAGGTGGGGGCTGATGTCTGGGTTTCCCCCTCCCCCTGCCTCAGGACTGGTTGCTTCCTGCTGCTGTCTGAATTTACAAGACAGCATGCTGACACACTCTCTGTCCCCCAAAACATACTCTCTCTCTCCCCCTCCACACACACACACACACACACACACACACACACACACACACACACACACACACACACACTTCTCCCCTCCCCTCCCACTTGAGTTGAAAAGCAGCTGGCAATGTAGTAGGATGCCCCTGGAACAATGGGATTGGGAAACCTGCATCATGTGACACTGTGCCTGCCCCGTGAGGCATTGCAAACCCTTCCCAAAGCACCCTGCGGCCAGTTGCACAGTGGCATAGCTACCACAATGCACTGCTGTCTTCACCGTTGCAAGAGCTGCTAATGTGGATGCGCTCCAGCATCACAAGGAGCACAGTGTGGACACGCAACAGCCGTTTAATTCCAGTATTTTAATAAAAGTGGTATAACTTGTGGCACAGACACTTGCCAGTGTAGACATACCTTCAGTCTGATCCTATGGAATTGTCTGACTTGTCAGTTACTCTTCTCCTTTTAAACTCTTTAACTGAGTGGATTTACTTCTTGTGCAAATGAGTGACTAATCACTTTGGCTTGGGGGAAGACTGGTATGTGCAGAGGTTATGTAACTGCCCTTGCACAGCTTTGCCAACATTTGGTCCTGACCTGACCGTCTAATATTTCAGTCCAAAATCCCTCAGGTAGAGACTACCAGTCCTGCTAGATTGCATGGAGGTGGTGGGATAATTCAAAGTTTTAACTATTGCTGTTTCAGTGTAAATATTAAACCATGTGATCAGAGGTGACCATAAGTTAATCATTGAACAAATTTTAAAATGTAACCAGATAAAAGAAATGTAACTGAAAAGTGTTTTGATTAGCCATGCTTTTCAACAAACGTAGTTCTGAAGTGCCATTATTGCTATATAGGTAGGAGGGTATCGTTATAACGTCTTCCAAAAACAAAACAAAAATGACACATCCTGAAGTCCTAACAAGATAATTGCATGTAGACAAACCTTGGAAACAGCTTTGCAAAATTATATCAAGCCAAGGAAAGGCCTCTCTGTTTAATATATAACGAATACCTTTTTAATATCTAATAACATAATGACTGTCTTCATAATAACAGATTTGCCCTCCTGCCCACAAATGTGACGGCATAATCTCCCTGGTACAATGTCCAACTACTCCTGCAGGAGTAAAAGGATAAGTTATAGTAGTATTGCCCTATCTCTAAAATACAAAAGCTGAAATCCTGACCCTATTAAGTCAATCAGAACTTTGCCATTGACTTCAGTAGGGCCAGGTTTTTACCCAAACGTCATCTCAGTGGCTATGAACTTCCATGATTTTTTGGATTAAATATATACATATAAAATATAATTTTCATATATATTCTAGTGCTCTTACAAAGGGAGGAATTTCCTTTTTCCAACCAAAGGAGCATCATACTCTATAGCAACCCGGGTCAATTTATTGCCATTCTGCAAATGTTTTTTTTTTGTTTTGTTTTTTATGTTCTTGTCAATACCAACATAAGTTTAGTTTTAAAAAGATGTAAAAGGGGAGAACCTGGTTTCTGGTGATTCATGCTCAAAACACACTGGGGACTGAGGGTCACTGGGCTAAATTTCCATCTCTGCTACATGTATCTGACTAAGTATCGGCTCAATCCTGAAGAGTGCTGAGCACTCCAGTCCTTATCCAACGAAGCAGTGAAGTGCCTAACATTTAAGCATGTGAGGAATCCTGTTGACCTCTGCTGGGTCAGGGACAGGGCGCTCGGCAACTTCTATGACCAACCCCTAGAGCTGGTTTTTAGATTTTTAATGCTCAACCAGCTGTCCAGTGTTCAACCAGTAGCTAGTCCAGGATATCTTCAAGCATGAACTGTTAAACTGAGGTTCTTTGTTCTGGCTGAGAAATACAAAACAGGTTCCTCAGTTATTGTCTATATACACACAATATTCTTACTGGAATGGTATTAAGTATATGCTATTATAAGAAATGGATATACAATAACATGCAGTCAGATTATTCCAAAATCTGAGAAGGTTGCTCAATATTTATTTTCTCAAGGCTGGAATAGCTTTACATCTCAATTTTAAGTTCCTATCAAGATGGACAACTCTCACTTGGTGATGCATTGCACTTAAAAATGTCCTCTTTTGCATGAGGTCCATTAGCACCACCGGGAATGAGGTGCAGCTCTGACATTAAGATTATTAGAGTACTGGAGAATCCTGTGGATCATAAGGTGGTATTTTCAGCCAAAAATATATTTCAGTAAAGCAGTTTTATCTGTGTCAGGGATAGGCTGGTAACATTTGGCCCTATGTGTATATACTGTTATCATAGTGTAATCTATGCAGAGGAAAATTTTGCAAAAGGCTGTATCTGTGTTAATAGATATATAGTTCTGACTTGTTCAAAGCACATAACATTTGATATGGATGATTTGTAATCTCTAAGTGACATTCCCCAAATCTCCAGTCACTGTAGAATTTATTTTCTGAATGTTGCTCCATACACAGAGAATGGAAATCAATACTGAGCTGCTTTCTGCCGTCGTTGGCTAAGCTTGTTTTCAGTGTGGACAATGGGAATAGCAACAAGCCAGCCCACTTACTCTCTAATTCATGTCTTATTTGTACATAGTGAAAAAAGTAAGTAGAGCAAATGATTAGAAGTCAAGTGAAAATGCCCAAAAGAACTCAGGGGACCAATTTTGCTACAAGTGAACTAATTTTTCAACTCTCTGAAGCTGCCCAAGTCTCAGATTTGAGTCTGGCAGTACCCAAAGTGGATTACAAATAGATCAGAGACATAGGACTTGACCTTTTGTTAAATTGAGGTTCTGCTGTGAGATGCAGTGACCAAAATAATGAAACACATGTTAAAATTAAATTCTGATCAGTGGTGCTATGATACCCACAGATAGAAAGCTCTTGTAGTTCCTAGTAAGTGTGCCTAAAATTTGTCATTTTCCAGGACTGAACAAAAATACTTTAACTCGAATTTATTAAGATTGAAGGGTTACTGTAAAATTTCTCTGAATGTAGCTTGTCTTTTTACGCTTTTGCAAACTCTAATATTAAAAATTTCCATGATTTAAAAAAAAATCCACATGAAACAGTTTAAGTAAATATTTTACTGCAGTTTTTGCACGCCAAACTTTTTTCAAAGATGAGAATCTGAAAGTTAAATCAACTTCACTGTAAATCACTATATTGTTTCTTTAGACAATGAACAATATAAATAGTGAAAAATAAATTGGATTGATTAGTAATAGTTGCTAAGGTGTTAGTGGTAACATAACTTAAAATGCATGCAATGTAAAGAAGTGGCTCTCTTATGTTCCATCAAAATCGGTATATACAAATATTTGGTTGGTGTGTGTGTATAACATCTTAAAGAGACGGTGCCCTTTTCACTCCCTCATGTTTGTAAGCCCCACTACATCTCTGTACTTAATCAGTAGCCAGGTGATCCAAAAATCTGTCGGTCTACAAGCTCTAGAGCAGGGGTCGGCAACGTTTGGCACGCGGCTCGCCAGGGTAAGCACCCTAGCGGGCTGGGCCAGTTTATTTACCTGCTGACGCGGCAGGTTCAGCCGATCGCGGCCCCCACTGGCCGCGGTTCGCCGTCCCGGGCCAATGGGGGAGGCGGGAAGCCGCGGCCAGCACATCCCTCGCCCGCGCCGCTTCTCGCCGCCCCTATTGGCCCGGGACGGCGAACCGCGGCCAGTGGGGGCCACGATCGGCCGAACCTGCCGCGTCAGCAGGTAAATAAACTGGCCCGGCCCGCCAGGGTGCTTACCCTGGCGAGCCGCGTTCCGAACGTTGCCGACCCCTGCTCTAGAGAGAGTAAGGGAAGATTATTCAGACAAGGCAATACCAATTTTTTTTCTCTTCGCTGACTCCAAACATTTGCAGTCTCCTACCCCTTGGGGGGAGACTACTGTTTTCTCCTTCTTCAGCCTCCTTCCTTTATCATTGTCCCACCTCCTTCTCCTTCCACATTTCCCCCCATAGTCTCATGTCTCCCCATATTTCCTGTCACCTCAGTTTCTCTCCTGTATCCCTCCCACACTTCATTTCCTTCTTGCACTTAAGAACATAAGAACAGCCGTACTGGGTCAGACCAAAGGTCCATCCAGCCCAGTATTCTGTCTGCTGAGAGTGGCCAATGCCAGGTGCCCCAGAGGGAGCGAACCTAACAGGTAATGATCAAATGATCTCTTTCCTGCTGTCCATCACCACCCTCTGACAAACAGAGGCTAGGAACACCATTCCTTACCCATCCTGGCTAATAGCCATTAATGGACTTAACCTTCATGAATTTATCCCGTTCTCTTTTAAACCTAGTTATAGTCCTAGCCTTCACAACCTCCTCAGGCAAGGAGTTCCACAGGTTGGCTGTGCGCTGTGTGAAGAAGAACTTCCTTTTATTTATTAAACCTGCTGCCCATTCCGCATCTAGTTTCCCTGCTGCTCTTCACTGTATACACTCAGTATCAAATCAGCTACCTTCTCTTGAGGACTTGGTGTGTAATTTTCAATGAATTCCCATCTTTTTGTCTCGATGAATTATCTGTTGTGATTCATCTCAACGTATCATGATCTCTTTTTTTCCCTTGAATTTCTTGATTAGGCAAAACTTTTTGCATAGATAACTTCTGCAAATAATTCTCTGCCAGGATCTTGTTCATAATCAATACTTTACAAAGTAAGCAGTGATCACATTTTGATCTGTTTCCACTGCTTGCAATGATGATAGGTATGTTTCTTTCCCAGGACTGGATAAGCTTGACAGTTGAAATAGATCTCCTGGTGCAAATACTTACGATTATAATTTTGTAAGTGGCTTCCCACAAACATTCTGGTCATTCGTTTGCCTGAATATTTGTAGGATACAAATAAAACAGGAGTATGAACATAATAGAAGCAAATTTAAAAATCAAGGGCCACTTCCTTGCCTGGTGTGAATCAGTGTCGCTCCAATGAAGTCAATGGACCTACACTGATTTACACCAGCTATGGAACTCGCCCTGAATAAATATTCTCTGAAATCTTTTCGGTAGCTGCCAAGCTTTAATCATCTCTACAATTAACCCTCCTTTGAGAAGTGACATAAATGGTCATTGTACAGAGCAATTTCCTGTATGGCATAATTAAAAATAAACAGGGAACGGAAGATTTCTCTTGCTCAGTGTCTGGCTAGTATTGTAGCCCTTAATGATGCATTTTCACACAGAGAAGACTTTGTCACTTTACCCTGAGATTCTGTTAAGCACTTTTTTTGCCAGATGTTCCTAAACGGAAGAAGAAATGATATGTAGTCTATTGTTCGCTGAACGCTAATCTCAGGTCACCGGGCTATCTCATTTCTGACCTGAAATTTCTGAAAGGGTCATTCCAGTTGAAAGGAAAAGCCTTACTTTAAAGGAAGGAGTTTTTTCATTTCAACAGTGATAGGTTAGAGTGATTAAAATCTGGAATCCTCCATGTACCAAAATGAAGATACAGAACATATTTTTCCCCAAAAGTTGCTGCATAAGTAGCATTGTATAATGGGTTCTTGTCATCGCAACAGTGTTAATAAATCTAAGAAATGAGTCTGTATTTGAATGCAGGGTAAGTTAGAGATCACCACTAAACTGGCCTCCTTTAAAACTGATTGTGAGGCATTTGTATTGAAAAGCAGTTATTAGAACTTAATTTTTCAGCCACAACTAGATTAATCACCTACTGAAAATTATATTACTATGAGGTAATGAGAGTCCTGAAAAATAGATGGCTTTTCTTTTCATACATTCCATATTCTGATTTATTATTTTAGTCAGGAGTCCCACCGGTAGTTGTGCTAAGACTCTTTAAACATAATTCATTATTGTATGTAATCCAATTAATTAAGGGGATATTTTGTAGAGAACTGAAGTAAAATACTTTCCTTTTTTCCAAAACAGTCAAAATTTCAACCAACATACTTGAAAACAGAATTCCTATTGGAAATATTTTTTGTGATTAGAGGTTAATACTGTATCTCTGTGGCATCTGCTTTTATGACCTAATTAGAATATGAAAGAACTGAAGATGCTGAGAATATTGACCAGCTGAGGATGGAATTGTAAGAGGACCCACACATAACAAAATAGTAGAGTGCTTTTTTTTTTTTTTTTTTTACTGCTGTCCTTTCTCAGTGATGTGTACCAACAGTCACCATATGTATGCATTATTTGTATACAGAGAAGAAAAAAATTAGTTCTTAAACAGTGGTTTGAAGCGCAGTAGAGCAGCACATGGCTGTGACTGTCAGTTGTCTTGCAGAATGACTAGTCACTGAAGAAGAGGATCTTCATGCAGTGCATTTACACGTCATGATTATTAAAAATGAAGTCGAACCTTTCTTCTGTTTAAGTAAGGCCTTCCAAATTATAACCGCTTTTTCCACTCACAAGTGAATCTTGTCCTATGCTTGAAATGTGCTTTTTTTTCTATGAGAGAGAAGCTGGAGGTGGGAGAACATATATGCCGAGAAGAATAATCATCCTCGATATAGATGAGATCAAGTTGTAAGTTTGTCTCTTACTAGGGTTAGGCTGTGATACTCTTACTTATATTCACTACTCACTTACACTAGAAGATTTGCACTGAAACTAATGGGACTTCTAATGTGAGTTAAGGTACCTTTGCTCAAGAGGCAGGGAATCCGCCTCTGGCTAATCTTGAACTAATTTTGCATTATTTGCAAATAGATTTCCATGCTCTTGGTATAATTTTAAGGGATTCAGAGCCTTGGAAGGAATAGCTTTTAGAAGGCATGTGAAACAAAAAAAAATTTTGTTTTTCAGTAGAAACCTTTGACACTGAGAATTTGTTGTACTGCCTTTTGGCAAGTAATCCGTAAGAATCACATGCAATAAGTCAGTATTAAATGTGCCAAGTATTCAGGGGCGCTGGAACAACTTGTATATTGTTTGTATAGTGGGGGTGCTGAGAGCCATTGAACCAAACTGTAAACCCTGTATACAATAGAAACCACTTCAAGCAGCACTCCCAGCACCCCGAGTTCCAACACCTATGCAAGTACTTTAAAGCTTTGGTGTCACCTCAATGTCCTTTTTAAAAGCTTTTCAATGTCAATTGAAAAGCTTCAACTTTTACAAAAGAAGCAGAACCGTTTGTGAAATCCTTCATGGGCAGCAATACTATTCAGACTCATATGTTAAGGCTAAAACTTGAAAATGTCAAAGCCTAAAGTCATGACTCCATAGACAGGGTTAAATTCAATTTTTGCACTTAAAGCAGAGACATAACAGAAGTTGAATACATGTTTACTTTCTGAATTAATTTTCTGAGAATTTACAAGTAAATCTCTTAACTCCTGAAAAGGGTTAGAGTTATATGTAAAAGAAATTCATTCGTGTTAAGGTATGGAAATGTACAGTGAAGGCACCCAATCAACCTTAACTCTTCTATGTAGTGACACCATGTTGGGGGAGGGGGGAATCTGGAAACGGAAAAACTAAAATATCATCATCTTAATTGCCTGGTTATTGCATGGCATCACTACCGGGCAGAGTGAAGTTTGTTTGGGAGCCTTAATTCTGGGCGTGTCTATAGGGCTGTATACTGAGCAGCAAGGCAGGGTATGGCTGGATGGTTGTATTGCACACTAAGCTTGCGGCAAACTAATTGGCTATGTGGACTCTGCTACCTGCTACTAAAAGTTCCAGAGTGCACTTTGACATAGCAAGAAGGTAGTGTGCTGTAGATTCACACACTGTCGCTTTCCCATGGAATATCTTTCACACTGGGGCAACCTCCTCTTTTAAAGAGAGTCCCAAGAAGTCAGATAAAGTGATGATTAAGCCAACCTTTTGGGATCTAGTCTAGAGCACTAGGGTTCTGAATGTGTGTACAGATGGCCCTGTGCCTTTGGTGGATTCTACCAAGATCTGTGAGATAGGCCCTGGAATCCAGTTTTTCCATGGGCAGGAAACGGGGCAAATCACACCTTCCTGAAAGAAGAATTTTGAAGGGACATTGTCACCCTTCTGAAGTAAAACATTGTGGGTAGGAAATTATAATTGGGTCCTATACTGTCAGTTTCATGATTCATCATGTGTGGGGTTGATAAGTTACAGTAACAAACAATGTAGATTTGTATTAGGCTGGTGGAAAGTTTGAGTATAAAACTGCTGATTTAGCTAATAATTGGATATAGTTCACTGTTGGCTTAGTTAATCAGTTGTCTTTCTTATAGCATTTTAAAGGCAATGCCACAAAATACCTGGGGGAATAGACCATTACAGGGCCTAGTTCCCTGTACTCCACACTGCATCAGGTCTGAATTTATTTTACATGACAGAACCAGAGTGAATATAGAAATGTCCTTGGACTCCAGCTTGTTTTTTAATTGGATTCTATCTCTTTTTCTAACAGTTCTGTAGAACACCAATTTAAATCCTTAGGATTAAATGTATGTGACAGTCTGCCATTCTCATTAAAGCAGTGTATCATTGTCCAGCTATACCAAAAGAAGGACACAAGAAATTTGATATGGTTTTAATCAGGCTGCAACTTTATTATTCGATATCTGGGACTCCCTGTCAGATAAAAGTGTACAGTGCAGGTAACCCCATGTAAATTCCATAATTACCCAGGGGTCTTCTGCCAACTCCCCCTCTTTTTCCATCCAGGTCCCCCAGCCAATCCATTGAGGGGACCTTACCATCCACCCCTCTCCCCCTTAAGGCTATAAGAAAGGGGGATTGTCTCCCTGCTGTACCCATCATAGGAGCTACAACCCCCACCCCACCCCCCATTCCGATGCTTTAACTAACACCTTTTTAAGTCCTTTTCCAAGCCATTTATCCTGTCACTGTATGCTTTCCCTATGGAGAACCTGCACTGGACATTTGCCCCACACTTATATAATGAATTGTGACCTATAGGTTACCTCCCTTCATGCCACACATGAACAAAGCCCCCTCTGCACCCTCAGCCTGCTTCGTGTAAAAGGGGTCTTCACACACGGGGCTGCCCCTTTTAAGACCTGCTGCCCATTGGGTTCCCAGGGGATGAGTTAGTGTCCCCATGCTGGCCCCTTGTCCCCTTTCCAGGAGTTTGCCTCTCTTCCCCAAGCCACAAAGCACTGTTCCCTTAATTCGGCCACTCAGACAAATCCGTCTCCCCCCACACACTTTTAAAGGTGCAGTGCGGTCATTTTAATTTATTTATTTGCTTTGATATTTCCTGACAAGTAATAAAGAAGCAGGTCCTTCCTTCTGAAGATCTTGTTGCCATTTTCTTCCACAGAATCCTTACATCTCAGTAACCCTTTTGCTGACATTCGACAAAGTGCAACCATATTCTTTTTAAACAAAGAGGTCAAAAGTTCTCAAGCTCAGCAAGAATTCTAGTGTGATACAATTTAAGATAAGCTTTGTTTATGTGATAAAAATCCCCCGATAAATGAAGGTCCTAATGCATTATGCCTTGTAGACTTAGATCTTCAATTAGACCCATAATTATACCGAATATCTTGCGTGCAAAAATAAACTGATCTTCAACTAGATACTCTTTCCAATGCACCTACAGATGAAAAACTCCAAAACTGTGAATTAGAAAATTAGACGCGGATTGCTTAACTATAATAAACAATGTTATGGAGCTGCAGATAAAAATATAATTTGCGAAGCGTGCTAAGAAATTAAAATGCTAGAAAATAAGTGTGACCAGACTTTGAAAATAAAGTCATATTTTTCATGTCAGTATTTTGTACTGCCTGTCCCAATCACCGTCATTTACATGGCAATGAAAAGATAAAGATGAAAGTAATTCATCCCTAAGTTAATGAGCATATTATTAAAAATGATGGACACCTTCCGAGAAATAAGAAACTGTATATTAAATTTAAAAATCTCATTAGCTGGGGAGAATTAGGTTTTTAAAATGTTATGTTTCAACCCCTCTGTTTCAGGCAGTGAGCCTTCTTTTAATATCCAGCATGCAAGGCTCCTTCCCAATGGAATGCATTAACTATTATGATTGTTTAAATTGATTTTACTGTTCATCAGCTACTATTGAGCAAATGGCAAGGATGCTGATAAAGTACCGTACTGTAGATATGTCCACACAGATTCTATCAGCGCTCTCATTCAGAGCGGCTCTCCGAGATATCCCAGTGTACAGGACTTAATACAGCACTGAAAAAAAAAATTAGAAATGGTCCTGTGTATTTATAGACCCTGGAAAGTAATGAATAAAAACAAGTAATTGCTGGCAAATGCTGACTTTTAAATGGCTGTTACCATACACAGAGTCTGAGATTCCTCACAAGAATAGTCCTATAGTTAGGTGTTAACTTGCTATGTGAGACACCCAGGTTCAGTTCCCTGCTCTGACACAGACTTTGTGACCTTGGTCATTCAGCCTTTTTGCACTTCAGTTTCCCATCTCTAAAATAAGATAATAGAGACAAGTCCTACCTGAGAAGGGGTACTGTGAGAATAATGCATTGAACATTGTGAAGCACTCAGTGGGGACCATATGAGTACTCTAGATATCTTTTTCTGTGTACTTAGAATAGGAAATAACTAGTTGCCAAATGCTGACTTTTTAATGTTGTGAACAGTGGGATGCAAATAATCCCATTTTAGAAATTTAAAAATATAGAGGTGGACTTGCCAGTAGAGGTGATAATTGAGACAATATGATGTGAGAAAAATAATCACAGTAAGTGAAATCCTGACCCTACTAAGTCAGAGGTTTTCCATTGATTTTCAATAGGGGCAGGAGTTCATCCATTTAAAACACAATCCTGACAGCATGGTCCAATATCTTAAATATGTTTATCTTAGCTGTGATAGTGTGATTCCAAGGTAACTCCATTAACTTGAGAATAACTGGCCAAATGCACTTATGGCCAGGTTCAGCAAATAGTTTCTGGTGTCCATAGCATGGCAAGAAATGAGCTAGACATAAAGCCAAAGAAAGTGAGATGAGACCTAAGCTGGAAGGGAAAATTCTGTTTGCTGAACTTGGTTTAAACCTACAAAAACACTTGACATGAACTTCCCACCAGTTAGAGTTTGTAGGGATCTTAGGTGTGCATTTGCCCCCATTACAGGGTGAGAGGCCAGCCAGAAAGTTCATATCCAAACTTTCTTAGAGTGGGAGGCAGGTAAAACTCATATGCCCAAATCACGCTGGCTAGACAAATTATGTTACAACTGTGTTAAGATGAACCAGTTTAATATATAGGGACTTCATAATGCTGATCTGGAGGTGGGATTCTAATTCAAAGAGTTGGCTTCCTCCCAAGGTCCAAAATGCAAATTTCCATAGACACTTAAAAATCCTGATTTAATTTTACATGCTGCAAATTGACTTGAGCTATTGGCCTAATGTAACTATTTAAGGAACATATGGAGGGAGGCCAGCTTAGTGACCATTTTCCAAAGTTCTGGTATGAGGACATCTTTCACTGCCCAGTTGTCTGTTTCTCCACAACTCCCCCCCCACACACACACACTTTCCCAAACATGCTGTTATGCATGGAAATGTCCTCCCCAAATTGATCTGTACCATCTACCTTCTCTTTCAAATCTCACCTCATGACCATTTCTATTGAGACTGCTACAAGAAAGCAAATGATAGCTGATATTTATACACAACTTTGTGAACATATGATATGAAATAGGAGAGAGCGAATCAGTTAGAGCTATCTTTCAGATATCACTTAGCCTAGATTGCCAGCCCTTTTGGTTGGGGTTCATATCTCTTGTGTGCCTGTACAGCCACACAACACAATTGAGCCCCATTCCGTTTTTTTTTTTGTTGGGTGGAAAGGGGGCTGGGTTCTACTGCAACATAAATATTAACCAGTTGATAATTTGTAAATTATACAATTTGCCTAGGCTTGTAGAAGGAAGTATGGAGAAAGAGGAAAAAATATGCAGAGAGCTTCAAATACTCAGTTGTATAAAGTCCTAAGGGCAGAATATTAGGTAGGATTAAAGAGCTCTACTGAGAATTTCAAAGTAGTGCAGGAGATTTAGTCACCTATCTTCCATCAGTTTTGCAGGAAAATACATGGCTAAATCCTTTGTACTGCTTTGAACATCTCAGCCCTTATGTGTTTGTTTGTAATATTTATCTTGATGATCATGTATGGATAATTATGGGGAGGAAGTACTAGTTGTAGCCATCTAACAGGGAGACACTTGTATGTCTTTTCACTTAATCCATTCCCAGGATTTCTTACTTCCAATTTCTTTGCCATTTTTTCATATAATACGGGAACCTATCTTTAAAGCGGTTAATGGAAATCATGACATTTTGGTTTACAAATCATTATTTTAAATATTAGATTAGCTTAAAACATTCAGCTGCTTGTAAAGACCAGATTCAATTCTGACTTCTGACCTGTGTTACCGCAGATGCATAATTTTAAATGTCTCATTACATAGTATTGTCACTTAAGCTATGTGAAGTCAGTATAAATCAAGACTCTGAAGCCCAGCATTATAATCAGATTCATATTTTAATTGAGTTCCAATTTATAAAGTCTGATTTTTTTCCCCTCCATATCAGGCTGTGTGATGGGACAACTACCCTGCATTAGCCTTGGCGGGGTTAATGTAGGCAATAGAAGCCAATTAGCCATAGGCTGCACTTGGAGGGAAGGTAGGATGCAGTGAGTTTTAATTGGGGATGAAGCTCACCTGGGAAGAAACTGGAGGGGCTTCTGTAAAGCCAGGGACCTGGTAACAGGGAAGGGGTAGGGTCTGTGGGTGAAGAAGCTTGCAGGACCGCTTCCTGATACAGGGGAGAAGACTAGGAGCCTGTAATGAGCAGTAAGGGCTGGAAGAGTAAAGACCTGAGCTGCTGGGTCAAGTCTCCCTGGATTGGAACCTGGTACAGAGGGTGGGGCCACATTCCTCTACAAGCCACTGTGGGAGTGGCAAGTAGAGGCAGCCTATTAGGGAATGGCTGGGGACAGTTTGGAAGGAGACTTGGATAATACCCAGGAAGTGGGGGAACTTCAATGTGAGTTGGCCAGAGGGCTAAGCCACAAAGAGGAAAGCACCGCAGCTTCAGGAGCATGAGAGAGGCAATGGAGCATGTGAGTAGAATGATGGGCTAAGCAACTGCAGGAAGGGGCATCAGGCTCTGTGTGAGCTAATCCCCAGGTGGGCCCACAGGAGGTGCTGGAGCAATAAGAGAGCATGCCCCTGTTACAGACTGGTTCTTGCTTTATGTTCAAAAGGAAATCTTCATGAAGGGCTTTACAGCTTTATTTTACGGGCAGTTGGATGATATTTGTAGCATGTTTTTGCATGGGTAATGAAATGAGTGCCACCATCTGGACTGCAGTGTACTGTGTAAGTTGTATGACCTTTATTGGAGCTTAGAGTTCTTCCTGAAGATCCCCTTTCTTCTACAGTGAGACTCAAATAATGTGAAGAAATGCTGTTGAAGAACAAATCCATTTTAAAAGGCTTGCTAGCTGAAGCAGAGCTCAGTCTTTGAAATATTCCCATTTCAACCAGTCACTGAAGTGGGGGAGAGAGCATGTTTTAAAACATTAGGGCAAACACATACTTGTAAGGTCTGGCAGTGCAATACCGGAAGCTAAGTTCAGGTCTAACGGTTTCTCCCTTACTCCTTAGCTAGTTGGGCCTAATGAGCCCTTTGGAGGCAGCTTATTCATTTCCTGCACTCCAATGAATCTCAACTGGAAGGGCTATTGAGGGCTGTGGAGAAAACTGTTTCCAGCCCTCCTTTTTGGAGTGAAGATAATCAGGGCCTGGAGCCTCTTAATGAGAAGGAAAATGGTAGAAGAAATGGGGACTATTTCAGGATCAAGTATGCAAGCACACATTATACCATTATTCATTTTCCTTCTCACTTACAACAGCAAGATCCTCTTCCCCTACAATCCTCCTTTCTCCCCAGTTTCCTGAGAGCTCATTTAAAGATTATAGCTTAGCTTCATCCTACCAATTTCTATTGAGTCCTTCATGGCAGGACCACTCCATGTCATTCTGTGATGGCTGGGTCAGCTGCAATTTGTGCTTAAACATGGGCCTATCAGGAAGATGGCAGTGAGATGAAGCCCAAAAATTTGGAGGAACTTGGCATATTCACCAGAGCTCAAAACACTGGTGAATGGCTCACAGCATCTTTAATCATCACTTGATTGGGCCTTCCGCTGTACCAAGTCTTTTCCTTCCTGAGAAAATAGTCCGTTACTTTGATTCGTAGTGGAAATAGCTGTTCATACAAAACCGAAGAATCAATACAGCATCACAATACGCAGGACTTCTGATTCAATGGACCTTTGATTTTGACCTGTACAAATGATTTCTTTATAAACTGAAATTTCTAACATTGCTTTTTCTGCAGATAATTGATAATTAGGGTCTCACTGTTTCCACTTTACTCCCTACTAGCCAAATTCACACTTGGTCTCTGCGGTGAAATTATTAAACTGTACAATAAAGCCACTTGCTGTGCCTCTAAATCTGATAAGCACAATCTGTATCCATTGTGAATGCTGGGACTGTTGGCTTCTGTAGTCAGTCTGTCCAGAATTGATTTGTCTGTAGATTAAAAACATAGCCATTGAAGTGAGTGTTATATCTGACATTAGCAAACTAGAAAATAGACTTTTCACTTTCCTAAAACTCTGGATAGCTATAAATAACTGTATTTTTGAGGTCTAAAACAGTGTTGAAACAAGGTGGTAGTGAAGTTTCAAAAAGATAGCTAGCATTATTTTACAAACATGCAGCATATTAATACAAGAACATGTAGGTATCCCTGTGTACACAAAACCAAAATGAAGCTTGTTAAACTGTTATGACTCTGAACTGGCTTATCAACAGATCACACAGACTTTAAGCCACCTTTTGAGTCCTTCTGATCCTGAGCTGCCCCACAGTCTGGAGAACCCTGCGGCATAATTTAGAGAGATCCGGGGAGCTTTGAAGTTATAGCAATGTGTCTGGGCTGCTATAGAGACTACTGTAATATCCAGAATCTTCACAGTGCTGTGACCCCTGGCAGCTCATCAGCTCTGGCATGCTCCCATACCAGGGCTTTCAAGAGGATTCTCAGAAGACAGCCTTATGGCTGTCCTATAGGTCTGCATGGATGAATTCTCCCTCTCCAGCACTAGAATTTTTAGGGCCCCTTTTAAACCAGGTAAAAGGACCAGAGTGATAAATCTGCTTTGAATGGACAATAAAGAAGTGTTGATGGAGCTTCCAATCTCCTAAACCACCTGGTCTCCCCAGTTGCTTAACATGCCAGTTATTCCATCCTCTAACTTTAAATCTAACTAAGCGTACCTTTGGTTGGAAATCAGTGGCCTAACTTTCAAGGATTACTTTGACCCAAAACAATTTTGGAACCTCAAGGAGCTCTTTGCTTTCGTTCTTGAATTGAGTAGTATATACTACAAGGGCTTCTTGAAGCACCTTTAAAAAGAAAAACAACTGTCCAGGTCTCTTGTAAAGAACTCTATCTTGGAATAGACTAACTTATGCTGAAACAATGATTTTAGTAAGTTGCCTCACACAGCCTGAGGGTATGGTTTGATCATTCATGCAGCTGAAGGGATTGATCCTAGTCCATTTGTACTTGTTTATTGCATTTCTTGTCTTCCTGCTAAACACTGATGAACTTGGTAAAGGTCTTAAATATCTGACAAAGATGAGTTCAGACTAAGTGTACTGAAAGAATACTCTCTTAACCATGTCAATCAAAGCTGTTTTTCAAAACTTACATTATTACAGAACAAAACAAAGGTTTTTCTTTTTACTCTGAGAAGTTGTAACCTGTATTTGAAAGTGAGAACAGCAGAGTGGAATTTAAAAAGAATGAGCCATATAATCAGTAATCGGAGGGCTCTATTTGTATGACTCCCTTTGTAGAACATGTTTGTTTGTATTTGGAGCTACTGGCCAAATTTCATTTTTTTTTTTTTTTTTTTTTTTTTTTACCATTAAAAAAAAATGTATAGGGAGTTTTTAGGAAGAGTGAGCCATTTTGGCTAAAATGACAAATCGTCTTCCCCCCTCTCTGCCCCACTCCCTGCCAAACACAGAATGAAATTTTGTATTTGCTGTTGGGTTATCTGCTTCTTTTGGAACCTGATCCCTCTATGAACTTCCTGCGTGCCTCTCTCTGGCTCTGTGACAGTATGGATAGTGCCTCCTGAGTTGCCAATACTTGGGCAGGGAATCTCCACTTCCTCTGAGAATTATTCCTGGATAAACATAGTCCTATTATCTAGTCTTGCACTGCTCCTGCATCTTTCTTGCTGAGACAACAGAAACCTTGTTTGTGTCATTTAAAAAAAAAAAAAAAAAAGTTTGGTTACTATCCTTGTTACATTTCAGCTGCACCAATGCTTCTGGGTTCTGAGAATGGAAAGCAAAAGTGAAACATACCATGTAGGTGATTGTTGTTGGTAGAAAAGAAAATGACAGTTTAAACCACCCCTCGCTATTTTGAAGTCGGGGAAGGAAATACTTGGCTCCCCTCCCTCTGATTTCACAGCATAGATGGATTAGAGGGTGGAATGATATATCTGTCACCTTCATGATAAAATCGCCCCACTATTTCGGTTCCCAAGTGGTGGATCCTTGTGTTTCTCCCCTGATGCTGTAGATCTTCTTAGGAGGCAGTATTTTTTCCCCTGGGGAATCTTTATTTACAGGACTCTCAAAATCTCTCCAATCAGACTGGCACTTGGGACCTAGTGCCAGCACAGAGGCATATGGCCTTCATGTGGATGGTGCTGGATGCATTTATGGGGATTCTGCAAGGACTAACAAGGTTTGAGGGTAGAACTGTGGCCTCTACTAGTGTAAAGGAGAGTAGATTGAATCAATAATATTAGAGAATTGCAAGATTTGTTATGTAACTCCCATACATGCAGACCTTGTGATGTTTATTAATAGGTTTGGCAGGATTTGACTTTAAATTGATGTTGGTAAAATCAATTTCGGCTGACACATTGAAATTGACAGTGCAGCCAAGGGACTAAGCCATTCAACAGTGATCTGGCCTCCTCCATGGCTGGGGCTCCTCCTCCTTGCAGCCTTTGCTACGCCAGTGCAGGACTGCAGTCTTCCCCAACCATGCAGGGCGCCCCACGATCAGTGCTGGGAACCCTCTGCAGCAACTGTCAGTGCTGCCCTAACCCCAAACCTACTCCCCGTCCTTAACTTCCCACAACTGTGAAAACTGTTCATAACATATAAATGAATGCTGCCAAGCCTATTCATAAACTTGAAACTGATGTCAGGGGTTCAGACTGATGTAAAGTAGTTTTATTTATTTATTTATTTATTTATTTGGGGGGGAGGGGAAGGGGTTGGTAGGTGAATTAAGTGGTTTTGATTACACATTAATCTGAAAATCAGCAACCAATACACAGAAACAAAAAATTCTTTATTGTTTCAATAGCCTTCGTGTGAATCAGAACATCTCGAGGGAATGTTTTATAAACATTCTTTGTCATTCCTTCATAAAAATAAAATGTAATATTTCTTTTTAACAATGTAACCTCAGTAATTACATGCAATCTCAGTGGTATGCAATGTTTTACTAACACAAATCAGAGTAGGCTAATAATTTTATGGGGTAAAATACTATTTTGAATTTTAAAATACCATTAAAGGAATTGAACTGAACTGACCATTTGAGGGGGGAAATGTATCTTAAACTACAGTATTTCAGAATAATTTGGCACACATTATATTACCTACTTGTTTGTGAACATTAAGTATCAGTAAATAGTAACTGCACTTGAAGAGACAATAGGAACATTACACTACAAATTTGGATTTAAAGACAGTCTGGATGCCTCAGGGCTCCAGCCAGCAAAAACTGTGGGAGCGTGATGTATTTTTGGCTGTGCTCAAACAATGGCTCGTAATTCTTTTCAATGTTGCAAAACCATGTCGAGAAACAGGAGGGTGGGGTGTGCATTTCAAATCATGTGGCAAATGAACTAAACAGAAAGTGACCATGCATTTCTAGTTCCCAACTTGTTATATACAGTTGGTAGGTAATATGACCTGTGCAGGTGGTGGTAATTTCTCAATAGTTGCTGTTATAGTTCCGATGCTTAGAAAATGAAGAATATCATATTTGTATGTTCAGGTAAATGCAAATAGGCCAAATCCTTCTAATTACACTGGCATCACCATTCCATGAAAGCAAATGGAATTAGATTGTATTTGCATTGATGTGACAGCAGAATTTGACCTAAATTTCTTTTACCTGTAAGTAAACAAGATACTTGACCTTTGTGATATGAAGGTTTCTTGAGTTTATTTTTTAACAAACTCTTCAGACTGAACTTGTCTCCATGGTTGCAAAGTCAGAAGCTATAAAAGCCTCCCACTGCATTTGTAAATAGTTCTTCTTCATAGGTGGCTGTGTAATGCTAACTATAGACTTCAATGACTGTCCAAGCACATTTTTATCCAATGATCTTGTATCTGATTGTCCAGTATAGGAATGACATGTGGTAGGTGCTTCCTATGATGTTTTAGTATTGGATGGCTTCTTCTTAGCAAGACTTGCTGCCAGCCACCTACGAACGATTCTTAAAGGAGCTGAAAAACCCTCTCCTTGCCTGAATTATGAGAATGTAAACCTGCTGCTGCATTAGTAGGATCCTTTCATTATTTAAAGGCATGTACTTTTGTATTCTACAACTCTGTTCTTTGATTCAGTGAAATAAATATTTCATGGCCAAATGCTACTTCATTAAGTGATGTAACTAAGAGAAGAACTGGACCTAATTTATAAGGGGTGAACAGGCATGACTGAGCAGTGTTGTGCACTTACTTTTTGTTAGACATCTGCATAATTAATGAATGGCAGATCAGTGGGATGGACTGGAAGTTCACATGAACAATGCTGAACCCAAAGCATTTAGGTCTCTCCCATCCTCCCCCCCCCCCCCCCCCAAAAAAAAGTTAAATCATCATGGTACTAAATTTAACAACTCTTGGCATATTTCCTGGTGACATCAATGGAAGTTATTGACGTGTATTGCTGAAAGAAGAAACGCTTAGTTTCTTTAAAACAAATGACATGATACTTCAAAAATAAACAGCTGTTAAGGTTTCATACATAACACCCAGCTGCCGTTGGGCTTTTATACGTCTATTTATTCTAATTGTAAAGCTAAGAAGGTGTAGATGTTAAAATGACTCAAGGTGGGAGGGGTTCCAACTGCTTTAGAGGACAGGATTAAAATTGAAAGTGATGTGGAGAAATGGTCTGAAGTAAATAGGATGAAATTCAATAAGGACAAATGCAAAGTGTTTCTTCTTAGTTGGACTAATCAGCTGCACACATGCAAAATGGAAAATGACTGCTGAGGAAGGAGTACTGCAGAAAGGTACAAGCTAAATGAGAGTCAACAGCATAACACTATTGCAAAAAAAGCACACATCATTCTGGGGTGTATTAGCAGTAGTGTTGTAAGCAAGACATGAGAAGTACCGTATATATTCGTTCATAAGCCGAATATTTTTGGTAAAAAAGTAATGCATCAAAGAGCGGGGGTCGGCTTATAAACGGGTCTACACCAAAATTTGATGATTTTAAACTCTATGGAATCATTGAATTGAATATCTAATATAGGGATCGGCAACCTTTGGCACGCGGCCTGCCAGGGTAAGCACCCTAGCGGGCCGGGCCAGTTTGTTTACGTGCCGCGTCCGCAGGTTCGGCTGATCGCAGCTCCCACTGCCTGCGGTTCGCCGCTCCATGGCAATGGGGGCTGCGGGAAGCGGCGGCCAGCACATCCCTTGGCCTGCGCCGCTTCCCGCAGCCCCCATTGGCCTGGAGCGGACGAACCTGTGGACGCAGCAGGTAAACAAACTGGCCCGGCCCGCCAGGGTAAGCACCCTGGTGGGCTGCATGCCAAAGGTTGCCAATCCCTGATCTAATACATTGTTGTTTTGTTTACTTGGAGCGTCAGCAGGCATGGAGCCCCTCAGCTCCTTGTGGCCACAGTTCACCGTTCCCAGCCAATGGCGCACCACTTCCTGCAGTTTCCATTGGCTGGGAATGGCGAACCGCAGCCACAAGGAGCAGAGTACAAGGGGCTCCATGCCTGCAGACACTCCAAATAAACAAAACGTCCCGACCCGCCAGCGGCTCACCCTGACAGGCCGGGAGCCAAAGTTTTCCAAACCCTGAAATATAGGGTTGGGTTATGAAAGGGTCATACGGTTCTTGCTATTTTTACCTATCCATTTTGGGGAGTTGGCTTATAAACAAACGGGCTAATGAACGAGTATATACGGTAATTCTTCTGCTCTACTCTGCACTGATTAGGCCTCAACTGGAGTATTGTGTCCAGTTCTGGGTGCTACATTTCAGGAAAGATGTGAACAAATTGGAGAAAGTCCAGAGAAGAGCAACAAAAATGATTAAAGGTCTAGAAAACATGACCTATGAGGAAATATTGAAAAAAATTAGGTTTGTTTAGTCTGGAGAAGAAAAGATTATTGGGTGGGGGGAGGAACATAACAGTTTTCAAGTACATACAAGGTTTTTACAAGGAGGAGGGAGAACTATTGTTCTCTTTAACCTCTGGGGATAGGACAAGAAGCAACAGGCTTAAATTGCAGCAAGGGTGGACATTAGGGAAAAACTTCCTGTCAGGGTGGATAAACACTGGAATAAATTGACTAGAGAAGTTGTGGAATCTCCATTACTGGAGATTTTTTAAGAGCAGGTTAGACAAACACCTGTGAGAAATGGTCTAGAATAGATAATACTTAGTCGTGCCTTGAGTGCAGAGGACTGGACTAAATGACCTCTCGAGGTCACTTTGTCTTTTGATTCTATGTTTTAACAGAATGTTTACAGTTGCTGCTTTGTGCATGGTATTTCAGAGAATATGGCTTCATTTCAAATATATATATTCATGTTTTACACTTGGCAATCAGCTCTGTGAAATGTCTAAGAGCCATTTTGGTGGGGCCAGGCGATCAGGACTGATATTAATATATTTTTCTACTTGTCTTCATTTTTTAATTCTTTGCATACATCTTAAACTAGTATGTAAAGGTTGCTTGGATAAACTCATCTGAAAATACTGCCATACATGTGCATATTCTTTGGTACCTCCAGGCACTTGGGCATTTCCTAGCAAAATTATTTTTTCTAAGTATTAAAACAAATTCTCATAGTTTTTGCCCCACTGGCAGGTAGAGAGAATGTACACAAAGTCCTTTTTTGTAAGCAAAGGCGGCAAATATTTTGTGAGTTTTATAGCCGGGTGGAGTTAATGGGTTTCTGTCAAACTAGGGTGCAGTTTCCTTAGATTTCAGTAGTTTCTTCATGAAGAAGCACTGTTTCATTTTATTCAGAGAGTTGAAGAGGTTTGAAAGAAACACACAAGGTCTTATTGGCTGGCTCTAGTAATTATCCAGCGATCAAATCTGAATAGTTAACTAGATGCTATTTTCCCTAACAATGGAAACGAAGAAAATCCTGAATGTATCTTCACTTGGATGGAATTATTTACTATTGGCAACAAATTACAGTACAGGAAACGTTAATGCTTCACAGAGAAATTAATGTGTTGTAACTTGTGACATACACAGTAACTCTACATGACCCCATTTTCTGCATTTATACTGGCATAAAAAATAAACTGCTTCACAGATGCTCTACTGCTGCTCGTAATCTCATGGGTTTATTGTTTTTACACTTTAAGACTTTAGAATACTCCAGGCTGAACCTTTTTTTGGAGGAAATTAAAGCCATTTCTGAAATGAACAGCTATCAATCTAGCAGTTAACACCTCCTGGACACTTAGGGTGACCAGACAGCAAGTGTGAAAAATCGGGACAGGGGGTGGGGGGTAATAGGAGCCTATATAAAAGGGACCCAAAAATTGGGACTGTCCCTATAAAATGGGGACATCTGGTCACCCTATGGACACTCCATATGTACATATGTTTGACCCAAACTATCAGTTCATATTTTGAAATTTGCAAAGTGACTTGCAGGTGATAGGAAGATACACATGCTGGGATCAGTAATAGTTCTCCTTATGTAGTTTGTGTATCAGTGCTGCAAGAAGACTTTTATTAGATTAAAAACTGAGTATTCAAACTGAATAGGCCATTCTATTAGAAATGCTCTGTATAATTAGGATTTTTTGAAAATTGTTAAATAAGGGATTGCAGAGGTTTTTGTTTTGATTACCAATGTCAACTTTGCCATTGTTGTATGAAAAAAAATAATCATTCCTATGTTCTGTTAAAAGTGAAATACTTTGATACACTATAATTGATCCTTAATCCTCATTCTTCAGGACAGTAGATATTTAGTTCTATCATAAATGAGATAATGTACCATCAAAATCGTACTCTGTATATAGACAATTTTGAAGTTTTTTCTCTGTAAAAAGTGATCTTGAATGCCTTTGTATCTAGCGATACTGTCAAGATTGAGGCCCAAACTTTGGACTGCCTCTCTCACTTGTTGGCAAATTTATGTCAATTGCTTTCTTCAAAGCTTGCTTTCACCTGTGTGTTTCTTGGTTATCAGTGATAATAAAACAAGATACTTAATAGTATTGTGGCAGTTCTGGATGAATATCCTATGAATCCAAGTAAGATTAGACACCTAGAACTCGAGAGAGATGGGATGCTGTTTTGTTTTTGTCTTGTCTCTCAAAGTCTCTCTCATTTTTCTAACAAATCATAAATAAAAAGTCATCCTGAATCAGCACTCTCCCAAAGCAAATTAAAATAGCTTTCAACTGTTAGGTATTTAAATCCATAACACTTTAAGATTTGACCAACATCTGGCAATCTGGTGTACTAAGTGTATGAATTTTTAGTGGATCTACTTCAGATTATAGGCTTTGATGCAAGGACCCTGTCTTCTGAAATTTCCTGTACAGAATAAATAAGGGATATTTGCAAAGTGATCTTATAATGAATACCCTACTTTCTGACACATGCATTTCAGACCAGACAGGAGTAGTTGAGTTGTGCAGTGACTGAAGGAATTCTCCCCTAATTCCATAAACCCGTAGAATAAAGAGCATGGGTGTTGCACCAGACTGAAGTGTCGCTGACTCACTGAAGAGGGAGGCCCGGGGCACAACGTGAACCCATTACGAATCTTTTCTCACTTACTTTAAAATGATTTTTATTGCTTCTGTTGTTCTGCTTGAGCCTTCAAACAGTAAATGAAAGAAAATGACACACAATGTGAGATGGCCTGAATGATGTTTTCAGGAAAATGATGCATTCAGTATTGCCTGTATCAAATAAGACTGCTTTGAGTGACTTTACGTAAGAGCAAGCAGCTGAGATACAACACCACGTTTTGATAGTTCATGACACTAGATTGATCTGAGAGAGAAGTCTGGTACATTTAAAAAAAACCTTAATATTTGTGGGCTGAATATCAGGTCCATAAGAAACCCACTAATTTATTTTTCTGTGGGGTTAGTGAACCAAGAATTGAGGGCTGGGTTTTCAGCCCTTCAGATTTGTTTTAAATTTTGGTTTTTAAACCTTTAAATTTCCAGGTAACATGGAGTGCCTCACAACCACACTTCCTGGCTTTATGTCTTATCTATATCAAACTGGCCTTGTACTCCCCTCCTTACTCCCAGTGACCACCCGCTATATCTACCTGTGAAACCCAATGGCCTTCATGCACCCATCTGACCTGAGGCCTCCAGGTATTTTGTCCAATGTGCTTTTCCCAACATTAGGGTGTGGGGCGGCAGGGAGGTAAACTGTCCACCCCAGTTGAAAGGAAGCTTTCAGGAGGATGGGGATGGAAAATACCTTGATCTTCTTCCTTCTGTTGCTTCTGTCTTTATTAAATTAGGGCCATGGTAGGCTCCCCTGAAGTAGAGAGAAGCTTTTTTCCATGACGAGGTCAGTAAAGGGAGAGAAATTTCAGTGGCAAGTAGGTGGCTTTTGCAACCAATTGGTGGGAGAGAGAGAGAGGATGACCTTTGAGGTATGAGAATAGGATAAGCTCATCAAGTGGCAGAATCCTCTCTGGCTCAGCAGGATAGGGTGAAGGAGCCCAGGCGGGTGGAACAGGTGGGCTCAGTGGCATCCCAGTATATCAGATGGCACCCCGAAAGGGGGGGGGGAAGCAACCTGTCACCGTTAGTTTTATAACATGTTAAGAAAGTGAATTTATATTCCTCTTTGCTAGACATTGGTGTATGTGTTACAGGATATTTAGTGTGAAGATGCATAATGCCTGACTCACGACATGGGCAGAATGAGAAACCTCAATGACAGACCGTATAACTTGCCTACTTATACCCAGATCCTGGAACATTTATGCTTGTAATATTATTCACATGTATAAGTAGTTCTGTTACATTTAATTGGACTACTGACATGAGTAAAGTTAAGCACATGGACAAACGTTTGTAGCATCAGGTCCTTATTTTGTATATTCCTTAACAGACCGCTCTTTCAGTAGTCTAAATGGCATGTGAATACAAGATAGGTTAACATATTAACTTCATTGGGATGGTATCAATGTATAGTAAACTTAAAGCTGGAGGAAAATATTATTGTGAGTGGTTATGAAATAACCAAATGAAAATTAGTGCTTTCTAAAGATTGAGATTTTAAATTTCCACTCTAAAAAGGATAGGCACTTAGAGATGGTCCTGAGCTGCGAAAATCAATCCTGGACCCAGATTTCCGACATGCTAAAGCTACTAGGCAATCACATCTCGAGTTTGGGTCCATGGTTATAATTTAGCAAGTTGTTTTTTTTTTTTCTCTCATCTGTATCTGTAACGTAACTCTGATTGCAAATATATTTTCCATAGTGGAGGTCGCCTGTATTCTATCCAATCCCACTCACCTGTGTTTTAAATGAAACTGAAATAGACATGGCTATTTCGAGAGCTGGATAGTTAAAGAATCTTCTCCCACTATTCAGAAGATGTTCTCATCCTGGCACATCCTTATCCCAAACCCACTGGCATTTTGGCAAGCTCTTCTTCGATTGACTGCCCAGATCCATTCCACTTCAGATGGTTGCATGCTCAATGCATCAGAGTCACGCGCAAAGGGACCTACAAACCTATCTCTGACTCTGAGGAAAACCCTGAGTCAGCCGACCATAGTGGTGCTGTACCAGGCGATACAGAGATCCACGTGCACTGCTCCAGAGATATCAATACCAGGGATATCAAAGTAGGTTTACCCCTAGACTGCACTGGTTGAGGAAAACCCTGGTCAGTCCAATGCTTTATCTCCCATGTGCTGAGCCTGTAGCGGGGGCCCAAGGATGCTTTGGACTGGGTGAGCCATCTCCTGCAGCATCAGGGAGTCTGGAATCAAAAGGCAGAGTAGGTATTGTGCTGCAACATATGCCTCCAGCATCATTGGTACCAAGATACTTTCCTGCTGATGATGATGTGGCACGGAACCAATTGGTACTGTGGCAGGGGTCAGTCACAACAGCCTGGGTACTGGTGCCAGAGTAGACAACCTTGAATGAAGAGGTCAGTACTGGGGAGTGGCTTTTGCCAAAGGATGCCTTCCTCTGTCCTCCTGAATGCTTGCTGGGTATGTGGAATTGGGGACCTAGCTCCTCTAACAGAACTACATCTTGGCTCCTTGGACAAATCCAAGCTTTTTTTATGCTTCTTCCTCGGTATCAGGAAAGGGGATAGGTGCTGACATTCAGAGGCAGTGTCAGAAGGGCAATTTGCACCAATGCCAACGCACTTGGTGCACATCTTTTATTGAGGCTTCAAGTCCCTGCCAATTTGGCAGCAGTCCCAACATGACCCTTGCTGACCCACAGTGGGGGTGACTCACTGGCCTAGACCTTTTGCATCTGGCACAAGGCTTAAACCCTGGAGGGTGAGGCAGACCCTGGTTCCAGAGATCAGCACCCTGTAACAAAAGGAAACCAGTGCTCCAATAAAACAAAACAAAAATAATAAATGAAACTTACACTCATCTAACAATGACCTAATTCATGAATACCAACTATTTACAGCTAAAGACAAGGTAAAATCCCCATAATGGGTGGGAGGGAAACTTGCACAAGAAAGCCAACATGCTCTTCAGCGGTGGTAAGAAGTAACACGGGGGGGTCTGAGGTGGATCTGTCCTTTAGACATTTGCGCAGTGGCAAGAGGCAGCAGAGGGTGCCTCAAAGAGAACCACTAAGAGAAAAGTCTGTGACTCTGCGCGCACACTTGAATTGGAATGGACATGTGCAACACATTTCAAAGAACAACAGGCTAGTAACTGTTTATTTTGTAGTTTCATGAGTGTGTTTCTAGTAGTGATGGAAAGGTTACATGCTTTACATGTCTTTGAGCTTCTTTTCAGTACTTCACCTGTGCAGCAAGTCAGTGATTGATTAATTAGTGGCTGAATTCACACACTTCTACAGTGTCCCTATCATCGACTGAAGTCCTTCCCCATTAGGCACTGCATTCTGATATGCCTTTGCCTAGAATGTAAGAGATTTTTTTCCCTGAAGTGCTGTTCCCTATGTCAACATAAAGGTCTATCAGAATCTGCCCTGTAGTAGTAATGGGGGAGATTTCCAAATTCACAAATGGCAGTTAAGCTCCTATCTCCCATTGATGTTAGAGTAAGCTAGGCACTTAAATAAGTGACCTAATTTTCAGATGTCAAGCATCCATTTCACCATTCACTTAAACATGTGTAAGGGTGGCAGAATTGGGGCCTAAGTCTGTAAAGTAACTGAAAAGTTAATATGGTGCCTTTTTTATTGAATGTGACTGATATTTTAGCTTTTTGCATATTGTCAAGATGATACCTAAGCTGTGGCACTCTGAAAGTTTAGCTAAAAATATATCTGATACACAAATGCACCTTGACATTAGAGTAGAACTGTCATAATGCCTTTTTCAGTTATAAACTCACCTGCTCAAAAACTTAGATCTGAGGGGTTTTGCTATGTGAGAAAAAGGCTAGGTTAATACATCCAGCTATTGATATTCATGCATGCTCATTTTCCTCTAGTGAAAAATGACATGTGACTGGTTGGCTTGACAAATGTTATGCATCTTCTCAAGGCTGACATTCTTTAAGTAGGTCTTCTTCTAATTAAAAATTCACTTTTGCTTACTCCATGCTAAGATACAGAGTGTATTACAGGTAGTTTTGATTTATTACTCCCACTCTGTCCACTGGATTCACTGCTTTTATTTGCTATTTATATGTGACAATAAATAAAACATTAATAAATGAATTCCTTTGATTTATCCTACAATGTATATAGATGGTATTCTAAAATCATCCAAATTCAATTTTATCCACTGTGCCTCTGTGCTGAGAAGCTCATTAGTACTGTAATTCATGCAGAAAAAGTTAGAATAGACTGAAAAGCAACAATTCCTGAACCAGCAGCCACAAGGTGTTTGTGATTCAGCTTGAACTACAGTAAATGCTGAGGTCTGGAAAGTGGGGGTGGAAATGTGTACTGTATAAAGCTAGGTAAAGAGGCATGTTTAAGAGAAAAGAAGGAACTTTTTTCATCTAAAAATGTTTATTTACCAAATGGGAAAATAATTTTCAGAGCAGCAGGTTCTTATGTGCAGTCCCATTAGACGTATCCTTGGTTCCAGTGCATGCTAAGCTCGCAGCAGAAAATCTGCATAAAAATTCATTGTATTCCTGCATTACCTGCAAATACTGTACTATAGCAACAACAGATCATTTCCAATAGTCTCCCTTGTACTGCAGCTGAGGTCATTTATAATTCACCCTTGTATCCCGGAGGCAATACTGTTAAATAATATTTACCTCTCCCCCACACCGAACCTGAACTCTAAGGCAAAGCTCTCTGACAAGATTATGCTACAGAAGTGCACAGATGTTCATCTTAAATTACGACAGTAATTCATGCAACACACATTGCTACGTTAGGGACGTGCCCCATAAAGAAAATGTTGTGATCTCTTAAGTATTATTGCCAAAGTGGTAATTTGCTGATTTAAGCAGTCCCTCATATTGCTGACATTTATTGTTGTTTGTTGTAGAAGGCGTCATGTGACAAGTCTTAAATTAGTTTGCATTTAAAAATAGGTATAATCTTTTTGAGGTCTTTCATGGCCACAGGTTTATGTAATGGTTAGATCGAGCTTCAATTTGTAACATAGCTACTGACTTATTGTATGGCCCTGGACCGGATATTCAGGCCTACATTTTCAATTGTTTCTCTTGTGCCCAACTTGAGACACCTAGTGCCAGACTTCTAAAAGTGCTGAGCATCTGTTGCTCCATTCAAGACAACTGGTGGTATGAGTGATCAGGGCCCCACTATTTCAAGTTGGCCACCCAAAATTTAAACCCCACTTGTGATAATTTAGGCCTTAACCACTCACCCACCACTTCTTCAGTCTATCTAAAATATTAGTGTTCTGATGGTAACTTGGTGTCATCATTACCTGACGCACCTCCCAGCGGTCTTGTATGCCCCGTTTTTTGTCAAGTGCTCTGAGATTGATGATGTTTTGGAAATGCCAAGTATAATCTTTGTCTCTGCACCTAAAAACTACTTCATTAATATTTGAGATCACAGAAATAAATACCTGCAAGTTCTCTAGTGAAAGTTTGCAGCTTTTAAAAATATACATCTGAAATACTTAGATATAGCATTGAATTCAATGGGATTGGGAATGACTGAAAATCCAGTTTCTGTGGGCTTCCTTCATAAGGAACTACCTTTATAAATGAACCGATGAACACCCCAGTTTTTTATACATCTCTTTAAGTGGGATAGAAGTAATTAGCTTTTGGAAATGTGGTCTTTGCAGATCTATGAAACTCCTGTGTTTGATTTGTAGTAACTGAGATAAATGCATTAAAATTTGTTGGGGAAACTTTATCCCATTTTTATTGAATTTTATCCATTTGCCCAAATGATTGTATGAACATTTGCTTTTATGTGAGGAATAGTCAAGTGAAAATAAAATATGAAGTATAATTTAACTGAAGTCACTAAACTGCCCTTTGCCAATATTAAATACTGTATTTTGCTTTGCTTTCTTTCTTCACTCCAGTCTTTCCTGTTCCTCTTTTGGTATTTAAACTTTTTTCACGCTGTACAATAGCTGCAAAATCTGTGAATAGCAAGTTTGATAAAATGGGTTCTGGTAGTAGATACCAATAATGTTTTCAGAACTAGATGTGCATTTGCTTAATAGTGCAGCATTGCACAACCTTGTTATGAATATATTTCTGAGTCATCAAGAAGAAACATTGATTGTCTTAGGTTTTTCAAGTCTTTATTTTGCAGATCGTAAATATGCTGGCAGATGAGAGAGGAATAAACTGCATACTGAATAGTTAAACTGCTGTGTATTATTCACTGTACAAAATTGTATTCAGAAATGCTTTGGGGTTTGTGTCGATAGCTACAATTTTGCTAAGGTCTAGACTACAAGGGAATCCACATTTAAGCACAAGCCTGAAGAAAATGGTTTTAATCTTGGTCAGCCTGTTCCTTTTTCTAATTCTATTAACTTGGGGAGAGGGGTTGTTTTTTGTAACATTTAACATTCATGAACATGTGCAGCCATGCCAGCATGTCATTAAACCAGGTTATATATTGGAAATATATCCACAATACAGGAATGATCAATTTTTTGATGTGCACCTGAGCAGACATTTACAATAAATAACATGCAGGATGCCCTTTATATAAAGTTTAATTATCTGTAAAAATCTTGCTGAATCAGCTTTCCTGAAAGATACAGGAAAGATACAGGTCAAATAATACTTCACCTTTGTATAGTTCCTCACATACAAGGATATTGAAGTGTTTCCCAAATGGTAACTGATTAAGCCTCCTAGCACCCCTATGTTATAGACTCCCACCCCACCTGGATGTGCCATCTCTCAATCCACAAAGCCCAAGGCTTTGGCAGTGCTATGGTATGACATGGGCATGCCACAGTGTACTTCCTCCTTCTACACTGCCTGGCCAGGTTTCACAGGCTGTGGATTCTTCTCTGTTGGCAAAAAGTGGAAGGGAGTATTTGAAACTTCAAAAAGCAAGCAAGGAATAATTAATACAGGAGAACTTCAGTTACAAACTGACCAGTAAACCACACAGCCCCTCTGCATACATCTGGTTCCAGTCAGGGAGCAGCACAGAGAGAGAGAGAGGGGAAAACACACACACACACACACACCCCAAATACAGTACAATATGTGTTAAACATAAACTACTTAAAAAAGGGGAAAGCAGCATTTTTCTTGTGCATAGTAAAGTTTCAAAGTTGTATTGAGTCAATGGTGGTTTTTTCAAAAGTTTACAACTGAACATGTTTTGTTCAGAGTTACAAACACCTCAGGAATGAAGGTTGTTGGTAACTCTGAGGTTCTACTGTACTACTAAAATTGTCAACCCCCGACATTCAAAGATCAGAAGTCAGGCAGAAAAATTTCCCCTTATTCATAAATTTTAAAAAGTAAATACATTTATTTGCCCTTCTAGGTTTTGAGCCTTCAGGATTCACATATTTAAGCTTTTCTCTGTAACCGAGGGCTAGAAATTTACAGTTTTTAGTGAAATGTGAGATTCTCAAATCACTTAAATCAAGGATGGGGGCTTCCAAACAACCACCAAACATTGTGACCCTTGTGATAAAATCATGAAAGTTGGCATCACTGTGCCTACATTGTCTTCTCCAGCCCTAGGCAAGAGGAACTCTGCAAATCATTCCATTGTGAGCATGGCATTTCCCCTGGGAATAAGTGGGGGGTCCAGACCCCAATACTATGGATATGGAAGAGGGAAAATGATTCCTGCCTGCTACAGCTCTTCTGTGGAGCCACACTTCCAGCTACTTCTTAGCCCTCTGCAACAATGAGGAGAGGTTCCACAACACTCAGAGGTTCTGCACAAAAAAGTAAGATAGCCTGGGTTTCCATTACCCAGCCTGAGCAGTGGTGGGTTACAGCCTTTTGTGCAAATACCCAAAAAAGCTGTTGGGAGAAACCAACCCATTGTTTCTATACACATGGATATTGAGACCTTCAAAAAGCCTTTTGGAGGGTTAGTGCCAGTGCTGCAACTGAAACCCTGTTCCTTTCACACCTGGGATGATGTGTTCAGTGTGGCCTGTGAGAGTCTGAACTTAATTTACTGCCTTATATGTATCCTTTTCTCACATCAGTCAAAGGATTCATATCTTAATTGCCCTGGAGTTTTTTTAAGTAAAAGAGAAAACGTGTTTAGCTGTGCACAATGGAATCTCTGGAATGCAAAGCTTATGAAATCCACACGAGTAGGTCTCCTAACTTACCAAGATGAAAAGCAAAATTGCAACATGAAGCACTTAAATGAGAGATTCCAATTTTCAGCTTCTACTTTTGCTCATTTTGAATGTTTATCTTTGGCTACTTGTTACTGCCAGGGGGGTGGGTTTGACTTGTGAGCTGATGATTTTCACATTACCCAACCAACCCATTTCTTCTCAAAATTTAATTTAAGAAAACTCCAGGAGTTTTCATGTATCTCATTTTAGCATTTGTGTTTTTACACAGTGTGCCCCAAACGTTAGTTTGTCATCACAATGCTGCTATGCATGATCAAGAAGTGAACTTCAAAGAGGAGGAAGAGGAAGTGATACTGGACATCATGGGCAGGCCATGAATTCTATTCAATGTCCTTTTAAAAAAAGGAATCTGCCATTTTAAAAAAAAAAAACAACCCACAACTTGCAACTTGCAAAATTATTAATCTGCTACTTTCATTAGTTGTTTCCAGAATATTTGCTTAGAATTGCTGTTCAGCTCACAAAACCTAAAATTTCAAGGGAGATACTGTTACCTGGAATCTTTCTAAATTGAAAAAAATTGACCTTAAGTGCTTAAAAAAACTCCATACCCTGTTGCCTACACAGGAATCTATGGAGTCCCCAAGCACTGAAGTTCCCTAATGCCATAACGTTTTCTACTTAGAAAGCTTTGTGCCCTGGATTCGTTAAGGCTGATGAAATGATTTCTGTGTTGAAATCTGACTGCGCAGAAAGTCATCCCCAATTATATTAGTTATGATGCAGTGTTAGTCCAGAGGTTGAACTTCTCTTTAATAGCATAGCTCTGAATGTGTGACGGGCAATAGGAAGTTATGGAAGAGGGACAATGGTAATAATTGGGTTTCCACAGGTTGATAACTGCCCATATCTAGCAGAACACTTAAGCACACATGCCTATCTTCATATATGTGAATAATCCCATTGAAGTCCACTTAATTTTAAGAATAATTTTAAATGCCCTGCTGGATTGGGGTCTATTTGCACAATATGATGGTACTGAACAATGTTAAAGGTGTAGGGGGGAAGGGGCTGATAAATGATAGCAATCTCCACTGGCCCTCTCCCTCACCATTATCCTTGAGTAACTCCCATCTTCACATTGTAAAGTTCGAACTATAGTTATAAGGCTTGTATATACACACAAACACCCTTAACATTGAGTATAAAAGGTATAAATGTTAGCCTTGCATTATCCAAAAAAGGTCGAATGGATTTTTCCTAAAACTTTGAGGTGGGGGGAGATGTACCTGAACTCAAGCATGGGACATTCGAGTTAAAGAGAATCCTTATAAGGAAAGACTATGAACAATTGGAAATAGAGCATAAAATGGAAGTTCCAACGTAACCTTAACTATTAAACTTTTTTAAAGACAGTTACTCATAAACTACCCACCTCTAGTTTAGAGAACTCTGCAAGAGAGTTATCACTTTTTATTAATGACTCTTCAGAAATAGCTGTCTAAAGTATTCCCCAAGACATAGAGAAGCTACTGAGTTTGTTTTATTACAATTAGCGTACATTCTAATTTGCTTGGGAACTATTTTATCACTTTTGCATTAAACTCCTTCTCTAAGTCAAACCTAACAAATATGATAAAATTATAGAACATTGGTCATTTGCTCTACTGTGTGTCTGCTCAGTTAATGAGTCAAAGTAGAATTCATGGCAAATGCTGCATCCGTTATCAGTGGGGTACTTGTCCATTAAAATGTCATCTGCATATGCACATCATTATCTGTGCTGCCCATTGTCTTAAAAACACAATCAAAGCCAACTTAAAGCATAATTCAATGGACTTACTGTAGGGTTCATTCTTGTTACTCCTGCCCAAGTAGACACATCTCTAATTACTTTCTGATGTCTTGTCAGTAACTTACTCTTTGTGAAATTCCTATTAGAGAGACACTACCAAATCCCCACCAGAGGTGGCAACCACAGCAGAGTCCAAGAAGTTGATCGGCATATAAACTGAATTATTCCAAGAGGTGTTGTCTCAATAGGGGAGGGTTGGCATTTTACCAGGGTACTACAGAGAGAATCTTCCTCTTCCACTGCTTATTTTGCACATTTGCTGTGCTTAGAAAACTTGTATCTTGACTTTTATCTCTGTGCACACAATTATTTTTATTACTATAGTACCCAAATGACCCAACAAGGGTTGAGATTTAGTGTGCTGGGTGTCGTATGAACACACAAGAGGAAATGATGCCTGACCCAAAGAATTTACTATTTACTTGAAAATAAGACACAGCAAGCAGGCATAATAAGAGGGAAATAGAGTAGGGACATGACTACATCAGGGCTGAATTTGTTAATATTAAAAATAGGCTTTCAAAATAAAAGGCCTGCTGTTGTAGAATTAAGAAACACGTAATTTGCAAGTTTGCAGATGAGAGCACAAGTACTACAATATTTAGGACCATCCAATTTTTGGGAAATAGATATTTTCCATCTTGTTTTGGTAAAGTCAGGGGGTGAGATAGTTGCTCTGCATTAGGGGAAAGTAAGCATAAGAGTTAAATCTAATGAGACAGTACTGAGATCTGACCATAGGTACCTCTGTAAAAGCAATAATGGCTAGATAAAAGGGGTTTATAAAGGACAAGAAAAAGTCTAGAGAAATAGAATCAGACTTTAATGTTAAACTCCATAAACTGTCAGTCTCATTTATTTTCATGCAGTAATACTTATCCTGACACAGTTGTGTTTATCAGTCTTTTCAACCACAATGCTCCCAAAGTAGGCAGCAGTTTGGCTTTTCCCCCTTTACATTTATCAGTTTCTTATTTATCAAGCAAGTCTTCTTTCTTGAAGAAAGGCTGCTGGGTACTTGAGATGTCATTGCTTCTCCCTCCTTCTTCCCTCTCCCCCCCCCCCATTCAAGAAATAGAAAACTTAGTGGGAAGAGAGAACAGGCACACTTTGGGTCAGGTTTGAGAGCTGGGGAATCAGCCATATTTTCTCCTTGGCCACTAGTCATTCTTCATGTGCTTGGAGAACTCTTGAGAAAGGAAAATGTTGTTTTAGAAGAATCATGACCAGATTCTTGAGCAGCACTGTTGACCGGTCAACGTGACTTTGCATGAACCAGTACCTAACACTAGAAAGATTCAATGAGAATATTGCCAGTTCATTGGGGTACACAAGCCTACTCTGCATTATGTTTCTTCTTAACTATGTTCTCAAACAGTTGTTCTATCAGCTTCTACACAAACCATAACCCCTTCCCACTTTGAAAATTTTCCACTGATAGCTATTCTTTCTACTGCTTGTTTTCAGCCAGTTTGGTGTCCCGCTCCATCAATCTCTGATATAGGAACCTGTTGCTGACCGTGGTTCTGTTCCTGCAGTGAGATCAACATGGGCAAAACCCTCTGGAGTTGCAGGGGTTTGCCCACACTGATCTTGCAGTTTCAGGGGTTTTTATCTATAGCAGTATTTCTACTGTAGTCTCCTATTTAAAATGTATTCCTAACCATCTCTCCTCTGTCTCTGCTGGCACTCTGAAAACTAAATTTTGTCTATTCAGGTTCCCTCTCCCCTACCCAGTATTTCTAATGATGGTTTTACATCCATTTCTTCAACCAGTCTTACAGATTTGTAGGTTTGTCTCTTGATCCTGCTACCCAGTAGCTTCTCAGTCCCATGCACTCCTTCTCAATAAGATTACTGGTTTTTAAGGCCAGAAAAGACCACCCAGATCATCTAGTGTGACTTTCTGTATAACACAGACCATCCAGTAACTCCTGCCTCAAGCCCATGGCATCTAGTTGAATATATTTGCAAAAGGTTTCTAGTCCTGATGAAAGATGTCAAGTGACAAAGAATCCATCATCGCCCTATGTTCCAATGGTTAATTACCCTCCTATTAAAATTCTGTGCCTTATTTGTAGTCTGAATTTGTCTAGCTTCCGCTTCCAACCACTAGTTCGTACTTTGTTAAATTGAATTTTGGCAATTACTTACGATTTTGTATGCGGGGGGGGGGGAGATTTCCATGACAAAAGGTCTACAGTTATCAGGAAGAGGGTTTACAGTACTTGGAAAGGAGACCTAATCTGTGATGAGAGATGCTGCTATTTTCTTTGGGTGAAATTCACTCCACCTACCTAAAACCTAAGTATCTGGGCACTTAATGAAGTATAGGGAGGTGAAATAAACCATTCCAGTGTAAAGCCAGGATGTGGGACTGCCACATAATTCATGGGTGGTGCATGGTACCGGGGATACTAAATCCAAATAACATGTCTTTCTCCAACCCATCCCCAAAGCAGCCAGCTGCTGGGCCAGCATGCAGAGGGTGCACAAAGACCCCTGTGTGGATGTTCAGTGGGTAGATCCCCATGCAGCTTTAATAGTTTTGTAGGGGCTTGCAATGGAGGTAAATCTGACCTTTTCTGAATTGCTCACTGCCCAGTGTGTACTCAGAATACATTTGAAATATCCCTAAGGCTTTAGTGCAGAAAGAAGGAACCCTAGTGAGTACAGACAGGCTTGAGCATCTCTTATTTGTAAAGACTAATGTAGGCATGTTTGATCTATCAACAAAATGTGCCTCACGGATTCTCTATTAGTTAGGCAACTGACATAAAGGAGGAATCTTATCCTTCCCATACCATG
Source organism: Emys orbicularis (assembly GCF_028017835.1). NCBI lineage: Eukaryota > Metazoa > Chordata > Testudines > Emydidae > Emys > Emys orbicularis. The sequence continues at coordinate 16,091,025 of NC_088691.1, read as the reverse complement.
CAAATGCTGTTGTGATAATATTTGGTGCGGCATGCATGCTGGCATTCATTGACTATTGTGTATTTCATTTGTACTGAAAACTGCTACTGCTGGAAAAAAAACAAAACAAAGCTGTTGCCATGGGTCATACTTTGCGGAATCCAATTTTATCAACAGAAGGCTGGAATTCACAAACTCTAATCTGATGTTTTTAAAGTGCCTAAGGTCAACAGTAAAACAATTCAATAGGAGGTATATAAAAAACTTAAATCCATATAGAATTTGCCTCTAAAAATTGCCAAAAAATACAATATACCATTAGTCTAACCAATTAAAGGTTTCACTAATTGTTATGGTGAGTGGGACTTGCAGTTTCACTATAAAAGCTTAGAAGTATTTTAATTATGTTTAAATGAAAGGCAAATAATATAAATTAGGCATTTTATTGAAACAAACATAAATGGAGGCAGCTTAAGCACAGTGTTTTCTGAAGATTGATTTATCTGTCATGCCTTTTATTTTGTGGCTAGCCATGATTAATTCTATAGTATTTACAAGTTTATCTTCTGTATTATGGCCAGTTAAAAAAATCTTCATACTGATAAAGAAGTTGGTCAATAATGTGATAGCATAATCACACTTTACATTACAGGTTTGATATTAAAAGCCATGGATTTTTATAAAAAAAGTAAACATTCTTACATCTTATAAGAGAGATGTTTGTAAGCACTGAAATATGTAGAATATTATATTCTGTCCCATTCTTTGTAGTCCAATTTATATTTCTTCCACTTAGATGTGTATTTCTGGCATTAGTAGGCAAAATAGTATACTGAGAATAGCTTCAGAACAAGAAGTTATTTTTACAGTCAATATCCATCTGAAAAAATGACCCTGATTATAATTTCAGATGCTACTTAAATTAACCTTTGTTTAAATTATGCATAACTTATACTCTCTATTTTTTCAAGTTAGGATTTTGAAGAATAATCAAGAAAAGGGTATAAAATACAATCAAGAGCAAAATTAATAATACTTTGCCCTTTCCATGGTACCTTTTCCCTGAGGAGCTCCATGCGTTTAACAAATATTAATAAATTCACAACATCGCTACATCATTTTACATAATTGATAAACTGATACACTCAAGTTCTGATCCAACAAGATGCTTGAACTTGTACACCTGTAAGCAGGCAAGTAGTTCCATTGTCTACAGTGGATTTACTCATCTGATTAAGGTTATACACATTCCAAAACAGTGTCTAATGGGCTCAGTTGTGCCTGTTCACAGCCCTGCATTGGCAGTGGTGCAGGTTATTCTGTATTCATATTGTCATACTACTCCTAAACTTTGGTGCCTCAATTGCACTACTTGTGGATTAAGGTGTACCAATCAGCATCAAATGGCAGATCAGATGCTAAGTCACACACTCTGTATAGGACATGAATGATACTAAAATGAGTCCTCAATTTAGATAAAGTGGAAGAACCAGCGTCTTCCTGTTTTGACTGAAATCATTTGATTTGTATGATTTCTTTCTTTTATCCAAAATAACTTAAATCGGTGGTTTGCAACATTCATCAGCTTATGGTCAGACTGTTCCTGGCATTTTGACAGGGGTGCAATAGGCAAGAATGATGAAAGGAGGCTTCTTCCCTCCCCTTTTGCAGTCCCTCACTACTTTTGTGGGAGGCATACAGTGCCATGTCCCTGTTTCCCTTTGGTAGAGCAGGACCACTATGAAGAACGCAGTACTCTGCGCCCCATAGAAGTCCCAAAGAATGCCTCCTGGTGCTCCCTGTGGGGCGGTTTGACCCTTCACCTCTTTTGTTATGACTCTGGCCTAAAGGCACAACATAGCCATAAGTCATTATATAGATAAAGCATGTAGCAAAATCATGTGTCAAGGAAATTTTGGATTACATTCTCATACCATGATGCAAATACTCCTTTTTTTTTTTCTTTATAAAAATATAAAGTGTATAGTTGTCTATACTAAAATCATTTTGGGCAACTAGCCAACCTCAGAATACTAGAACACCAAATCAGGTGTTTAGCAATTAACTGATTATCATCCTTAAAGGGTTTGGAAACTATGCTTCACCAAGACTTATCAAATTAATGCAAAAAATCTTGAACCGAATTTTGTATTTATATATTGTGCAGCATATTATTTCTTTCTTTAAAAGGTAAGCTTTGCATTAAGCTTTCATGTTTGTGTAAAGAATTGAAATAGGATGGAAATTTATACAGGCACTTCCCTAAGAATAATTTCCTAGGCATTAACCTGGACAAAAATACTAAATCCAGCCAATGAAATCCATTCTCGCATTATGATTTGATACAATTTTGCACAAAAGGCTATGCCCCATTAAAATAAATGTCTTGCTCACTCATAACCGCAATCCGTTTTTTAAACTAATGAACACATTAATCATAAAACCGCTCTCACCCTAGATACACTTGTGCTGTCACCAAGTTCACAAACAAACAGTGGGTGTTTATAACAGAGGCCTTTCAAATTAAAAGGGCCTCTCTTGCCCGGGGGGGGGGGGGGGGGGAAGGGGAGGGGAAGAGGTTAGTTTTGCCATAAAACATAACAAGGCTTGCCCATAAATTATTGGCTTACTGATAAGTCATGTACTTAGAGAGAAATGTGTTGACTCGGGTGTTTTATGTACATAGATATTACATTTTTCAATACAACTTTGTTTTAATGTACAACAGACTAGTTTTTCATTTTTTTTTTTAACTTCACAGGTTTCCCCATTCTGCTTTTTGCTAGGTCCTAGTTACTATGGACTCTGTTCTCATATCAGGCACAAGGATTTAGATGAATGTACATGACTACCATGATCCTTGTAGGAGTCATGCATATCATTCCCAACATACAAAGGTTAAAGTACACTGTGTAGTTTCTCTACAGCAAGCTTTAATTTATCCCTATGTTATGTTTAACCTGATTTGCAAATAAAACACAAACCTGTACTATCTCCACCACAATAACTTAAGCTCTGAAAAGAGATGCTATGTCACACCTTTTAACTGGGGTTGTTAAATTTTATTGCAGCGGTGCTTTAAGTGATTGTACATTTTATGAAAGTTGTGTGGAGGAGAGAGCTTTTGTTCACCTCCACACATCTTTCATTTTCCCTCTCTCCCTCCTAGCTCTAGTTCACTGAGTTCATTTAAAATGAAAAAGATAAAATCCCCAGCATAACTTGTAATTGTGTGCTGGGATGCTGGTGTAATTGACTTAAAGTTGTTAAAATTCACAGGATCATCAACATGCACCTCACTTAATCAATTTTTTAGAAACACGGAATTGACAGTTTAATGAGAAAAGCTTTTGCTGGATCACAATCCCCTCCTCCTCATTAGGAGATTCAGTCTTACATTAAAGAAACGGTAAATCCTATTTGATTTTCCTTTCATGAAAGATTGAACTGTACCCAGGTGTAATCTTTCTTTATGGGGAGTACAGACACGAGAACACTGAGATAACTGATCAATATTGTGTATATTGTTATAGTTTTACATACATATACACACTAGGATATATTTTCCTTGGTTTGGGATCATCTGCTAGCATGGCCTATGGCTGGCAGAACTTGAATACAACTGAAGGCTAGACAATTTCTTGGTTTCAGACTTCGCTTTGACCATTCTCCCATTGTCTTTTGGATTAACCTTAACTCATCAACATAGCTTTAAAAATATTTCTAACATTATGGTTTAATGAACTGGGAAATTACTCTATTGACCTTACTGTTCTAAAGGGGACTAGATTATGGCTTCATTGCTGAACTTATTGGTCTTATTCAGGAGTAACAACAGCTTCCAGGAGAGGTACGTTTCCACAGTCCTACTCTCAGAGCTAAAAGCTCTCTGACAGTTTTGCAGGAGCATTCTCTTTTGAGAGATCAAATCTCTTATTTACAGTAGGCTCCCTGAGTACAGTCATTTATTGGAAATATTTCATCATTTCACTGAATAGTCAAGTTATGCAATTTTCAGTATATTATAAAACTCAAAGGCAAAGAAACTAAAATAATATTTTTGTACATGTATATTGCCTTTATCTGAGGATTTCAAAACTCCTTTACAAATAGATCTTTGAGTAATCACTCCATTGATACAGATGAGGATAATTGTTTTTACAGATGGAAAAAACAAGCCTCCGAAAAGGTAAACAACTTGCCCAAGGTCACAGAGCAAGCCAGTGAAATTGCCACAAGTAAAACCCAGAAATCTTGTCTCTCAGCCCTTGCTGTAACTATTAGAGATACATTCTTTCCTTTGAATTCATTTAATGTGGAACCTTTTATTAAAGGGTCATTAGAGCAGGGATGCCCTTAGTCTGTCCTTAACTGACCTTGTTTCGTTTAGTCATTTTGCTCAGACTGTTTTTCCTTAGAATCCTCAAACTATCGCTCGTCTTTTCAAAATTTGATGGGAGGGGAGTTACAATGGTAGAATAAGGGCAGTATACTACTATATCATGTACACTTTCCAGCCTTTATAAATATCTGTTATAACTGAAAACAATAAATGCTTTGTTTAAAAAGTAAGGATAAAAATATGGCTCTACGCTTCTTCAGCCATTTTCATTTAAATTTTAAGGGGTAAATTTCAATGGAATCTATGCATGCCCTCTGTGCCATGTGCAAACTGCACACTTAAACCCCACACACAGGGAGGCAAATCAAGCCAGCTGTGTATCAGGGTCAGAAGTGTAGACGAGGAAATGGTTTTCAGTAGCGTGTGTTCGCTTTAACATGATGTTCAGAGGCATTGTTTGACTGATGTGCAAACCTTTATTTTTCCTTTTTTTCCCCCCCATTCATGGTGTGATTTACATAATTAATTTCTGGGCTGTGAATATTATCTCATTAACATGATTACCTAATTTATAGTTTTGTGAATTACAATAGACAAGTAACAATAGTCTCGGTTTAATATCGCTATTTTCATTCTCTGCTCTGTGATCATAATAAACAAATTAAAAAGATGGCTTTCAAAAGGAGGGATTATTCAAGTAGGGAAAAGATAATGTGTCAGGAAATTCAGAGTTTATATTACAGCATCCTTCTCAGCACCTTCCTCTACCACCTACCTGCAATACTTGGTTATCGTAGCTCATATAGCATGTAAGATCAAGTGCTGTACAGCCTCCTAATCACAGACTAGATTGTATTTGGGCACCATAGGGTGAGTTAAGTACTAATGTAATCCCTAGCTTCTCTGGGCTAAAACCAGACTTTTGCAGGACTTTACTCCCTGTAGAGACCCCTGGTATCCAGACCATGTAATCCATGCTGGGGCTTGGGGAGAGAATTTGTTCCTATATTAATTAAAGTAATTTTAATTAAAGATGTAAGGTTCTATCTTAAACACATAAGCACATGAGTTACTATATTGATGTGAGCAGTCTGAGAATCCAAGGAGACTGCTTACATGAGTGAAGTTATTCATGTGATTACACAATTGGGTGGCTACAAGGATAAGAACTCCTTTAGAGACATCAGGATCTGTTGTGACTGGGGACTTGTATAAAATACTTCATTATTCACCCATTATTATTTTCAATTTATTAAAGTTGGTTATATATTAATGTTATTTAACCAGTAAACCAAAGAGGCTAACAGTTTACAATAAAATACAACTTTATTTTGTCTTTTGTAAAAACTGTATCCCAAAACGCACTATAGATTTAAATATAATTATTATTGCATAAATCTGTATCAAGGACTTTACAAGGCCCGAAAAACCATCCTCTTATAGTCTGTCAAATCCCAGTGAATACTTAACCCTAAATAGGCAACCTTTTCAGCATTTGTATGTGGTTTGATAACCATATCATATAGGGGAAATGACCTCTGCAAGATACCTTTTTCCTTAGGTTCACTCATATAAGTGACTGCAAGTGGGAGTTATCCCATGACAGCTTACTTTGCTTAAGAGTCTTTGGTGAGGGATCTTGTCAAAGGCTTTCTGAAAATCTAAGTGCACTCTATCCACTGGTTTCCCCCTTGTCCACATGCTTGTTGACCCCTTCAAAGAATTCTAGTATATTGGTGAGGCATGATTTCCCTTTACAAAAACCATGTTGACTCTTCCCCGACAAATTATGTTCATCTATGTGTCTGACAATTGTATTCTTTACTATAGTTTCAACCAGTTTGCCCGGTACTGAAATAAGGCGTACAGGCCTGTAATTGCCAGGATCACCTCTGGAGCCTTTTTTAAAAATTGGTGTCACATTAGCTATCCTCCAGTTATTTGGTACAGAAGCTGATTTAAATGATAGGTTACAGACTACTGTTAATAGTTCTGCAATTTCACATTTGAGTTCCCTCAGAACTCTTTGGTGAATACCATCTGGTTCTGGTGACTTATTACTGTTTAGTTTATCAATTTGTTCCAAAACCTCCTCTAACACCTCAATCTGGGAAAGTTCCTCAGATTTGTTACCTAAAAAGAATGGCTCAGGTTTGGGAATCTCCTCACATCCTCAGCCGTGAAGACCAATGCAAAGAATTCATTCAGTTTCTCCGCAATGGCCTTATTGTCCTTGAGTGTTCCTTTAGCATCTTGATCATCCAGTGGTCCCACTGATTGTTTAGCAGGCTTCCCTCGGGGAAGATCATACCCACAGGGGGGAGAGAAGAAGAACAAAGAAAGAAAATATAGCTTGTGTTTTTGATTTTTGATTCTCGGTTGCAACCTTGCTGCCAAAAAAAACAAAGGCACAACACATGGTCTTGCTAGCCATTTTGAGACCTGGCAAACTTGTACCAGGATCAGGCTGTTTAAGGCATTGCTTTTTAGCAGCCTCTTTCTGCATCACAGGCTTACAACAGTGAGCCAGACTCTTTTTAGACCGATCAAAAAGGAAGGGATAGGAAAGAGACAAGATAAGATGGGGAAGGAAATGAACACACTAGACGGGTAAGGGGGTGGGCTAGACAAAGTCTCACATCCCTGGTGGTATTTGCCACCTCCATCAGATCCAACTAAATTCCAATGTCATCTGGCTCTCTCTTTCTCTGGCCTGGTCTGATCAGGACATTCCCAAGGATTAGGATGAAGAAGGTTCAGGTTCCCAGGAGAAGTGAGGGTGGCAGCCAGGATGTTGAACCTCTTTCCTTCTTCTTTCAGTCAGCAAGCATAGCAGTAGCCTCTGTCTGTTAGTTTGTATTTTTCCCACCAGAATCCCTCCTTTTTTTAGGAACTAAGAGGGAGTGTTTAATGGGGGGCTTGGAGAGCTGGGCAGCAAAGTGGCTGGAGCACTTGATTTCTACCCTCCTGCTTGCCCTCCTCTTCCTTGCTAGTATATTTGCATGATGTCTTTGTAAAGTGTGCATTATCTGAGGGATTGAAAATATGAAACTTAATTTCTAACATCATTTATATATTTTCCCTAAATCCATTTCTTATGCTCTTGAGCACTGAGAATAACCCTGAAGCAGAAGCCTCAGACGTTTTTGAGAAGGAGCTTTTCATATTTGAATAAATATGACAGGAGTAAACATGACACTTCTTTTGGGGTCTTAACTCACTAAAATAAATATAAAAGACAGCATCTGACGCCAGTCTTACACGTGGGCTTCCTTGGATATTCAGAGGTCAGCGTAGTCAAACAGGTACAGGCAGTGCATGCTTGCAGATACTATAATTCACGTTTCAGACTGTATTAGAGAAAGAGCTCTGTCATTCACTCTAATGAATGAAAGTGGCAGAAAAATGTTAGTTATCAGATTGCAGTTCTACACAGGATGCTCTCAATTGAAAATTGCAGTGCTATAGAAAACAGTAAGGCTATATATTATGATATCCTAACACTGAACTTTTATTCCTTGAGTAGTCCCACTGAAATCAAGGACAACTCAAGAAGTAAGATCTTACGTATCACGAGTAAAGATATCACAATCTACCCCTAACTGACTTGCAGTAGGGATATGTGAGCAACAGCCCCCAGTCAGTAGGCCCAGGATAACAGCTGAATAATAAGTCTAGTAACACAATCTAGTCTGATATGGATTTTAGACATAGCACCTTACTGCTCTGTGGATTTTAATGTTAACTTAATGATGGCAAAAATCATCTTAATATTCAACACTAGCATACAGCAGCACTATTTTATACATTAAAATATATTTTGGGAAAAATAAGGAACACCTCTGCTGGAAATATTTATATTAGTCACTCTGGGCAGACTTCTCCATGGTCATTTCCATATTATAAATGGTAGCTTAGTACAGCGTTTCTAGTCTCTGAAGGAAAGGCACTTAACCCCACTCTTGCTTATCAAACCAGACCAACCTCTGCAAACACAGATCCTCAATTATGGCGGGGAAAATCCGATGCAGGCTCTAAACTATCCTGGATGCATACGTTTAATAGAAAATGCACATAATCAAGAAAACCTTCGTTACTCTAGTACTCTTCTAATGAAAAATTCTCCAAAGAATAGGCTTCAATGAGTGTATTGTTACAATTCCAGGCTGACTATAACAGAGACCTGAATAAAACTTTCTATTACCTCTGGGTTTTGTTTTGTGTTTCCCCCCTCCCCCAGTAATGATCTGGAGATTCGGCTTTTCCAGAGGATTTTTAATTAGGCATTTATCTAAGACAAGATGTGCATAACTTTACAAACCTATTAGCTAATATGCATTTGAAAATGTGTGATCAACAGCTTGAAATGATGCCAGTTCTTTGGGTTCCAATTAAATGGTCATAAATATATGCGCAATAATCATCCATAATATTTTTAATAACTCTTCCTTGAAGTTAAATTGTTCCTACTCACCATTGTTATAAATAGACCAGCATTATCCATTCTTCCTGTCATTTCAGATGACAATTATTCCTTTGCTTCTCTCTACAGGCCAAAAGAAACTAAATAATAGAGCCTACAGCAATCACTGTAGTCCTCTATTTACAGTGTTCTGTTTTGAAGGCTGTTTGAATTATTTCACCATTGTGTTTCAGAGTCCCTGAACTTCTGAGCCAACACTTGGTGCCTATTCACATAATTTTTTGAGCAACATTATTATGTTTTGCTGATATTAAAAATTATTGGGCTTTTTTATCATCACTCACTTAGGTGATTCATTTAATTCCACTGTCTTCAGACCTAGAATTAAATATTATTTGTATTAAGCAGGAATAAGCAGTCAAAACAATTACTCATCACATAAACAAAGAGCAATCAAAATGCCACAGACTGCAAGCCTTTTTTTCTTTTTTTTATATAAAAAAAAAATCAAGGTTCCATACCTAGACAGGATTTTACTTTTAATGTTTATTACTGAAAAATTGCTTGATTTACCACTGCCAATTTGATAGTGAGAGTCTATTTCAATTGCTGCTCTAATGTAGCAGTAAAGTCAAGCAGTAATGAAAGTTTTTTAAAAACTGCTCCTCTCTATTTGCATGCCTTTTCTCAGTGGTGGCATGCCCCTGTTTGGCCAAGAATTAATAAATAAAGAGCTTTAAAATAAAAATCCTCTTTTCCTTTTGCCCACGTGTAAATTCCTGCCTCCGATCCCCATTATGAGTCTTGATTAGAGGTTCACTGTGTACATCAAATTTGCTTTTTGCCTTCCCTCTCCCAGGTGGACACTCACCACCTCCCCCTCCTCATTCTCAGTCACAATTAAGTTTCTATATAGTAATTCTTCCTCGGCTCCTCTCTCTTTTAGATACTATTTCCCACATCATCCCTTTTAGAAGTCCCACAATTTAAAAATATTTTACATATCTCCAAGTGTAACTGCCACTTCTGATATTTAATCATTTAACCTATAGGCTGACCCAAACCAGAGCCCTGCAGTTTAATACCTGTGTAACCATGGATGTTAGAAAGTTTCATCAAAACTTAAATTCTGTATCTTGAAGAATCTCCAGTTTCTTTTGGTTGGTTGGCTTTTGGGGGAGATCAGAGCGGAGGGAGATGAGGCCAGGCTGCAACTCTTGCTTGTGTGAAATAAGCAAACTCTGTGTTCAATTCAGCTGTTGCAGGGTCCATAGAAAAGAGATAGTGGAAAACAGATAAATGAAGGGTTAGGCCTTCACTTTATGGTATTGCTACAAGGACTGGTTCCAGAGATTTTTGAATCTCTGGGATCAGCTAAAGTGGCTAAAGCTGTACTTACAAACTCTGGTAAGCAAGATACTCCACATCTATGAAATTGTAACACCTCTTCACAACTTCATTCAATCTGTTAGACTTTTACCAGGTAGAGCAGTGGTTCTCAAACTTTTGTACTAGTGACCCCTTTGACATAGCAAGCCTCTGAGTGCAACCCCCCCCCCTTATAAATTAAAAACACTTTTAAATATATTTTACACGATTATAAATGCTGGAGGCAAAGCAAGGTTTGGGGTGGAGGCTGACAGTTCGCAACCCCCCATGTAATCCGCTCGCGACCCCCTGAGGGGTCCTGACCCCCAGTTTGAGAACCCCTGAGGTAGAGGGTTACTGCTAATCAGCAAACTCTTTTTGGTGAAGCCGATATGAAGGAGTGGCAGTGATCCTGGATAAAGCACTAGGAGACATTTAAACATTTTGCCATGAAATATTTCTGTGATCAAGACAGCAAATTGAGATAGGGGTCCAATTGTGTCATTGAGAGGTGGAAGAAAGAGGAAGATTACCATTTTGATTTGTTAAATGCAACAATTTGTTAATCAGGGATTTTTCAGATGGGTGGAGAAAGACAGAGGAAGAGAAATTTCTACTTTTATTTTAAACACCTCATTGGCACATAGGGCTCAAAGCTGGGAGGAAAAGGGCAAAGGTTAAGCCAGTATTTTTTATTGTATGTGATGAATACATTTGTTCGGTATCAGCTGGGAAGGTATTTGGAATTGCGGGGATATAGCAGAGAGGAGTATTTTTGTAAATCTAAATCATGTGGAGATCTTTATATTTTTAAGTATTAGCAAATAATTTTAAGCAGTGTTCAGGAATTTAGAGAGGGCTATTTTGTTTGGTTTGAATGAAAGATTTTATTTTGTAATACTAGCATGGCTGTTTTTATTGCAGCAGGATTGTTGCCTGGACATCTGACATATGAACTTCAGGCAGTGGGAATGTAAACTCAACAAGGGTGTCTCCTTCAGCATGTCATCGGAGGTAGGACCAAAAAAATTGGTCTCAAAAATGCCAAAAGAGGAACCAAGTTTGTAGCATTTCCCTTCTTTATTTCTGCACTAGTGTGAATACACATTGATTTGTCTGTACTCTGAGAAATCTTCTATGGCAATGGATTCATGCTGTGTCATTTTCTGCATTTGTTCTTTCTTACAAGAACAACACATCAGAATTCTGATGGCCAGCAGGGCCTGTGAATGAAGTAATATACTGCACTAGTTTAGTAGTTTTAACCTGTAAGCATTCTATAATTAGCTAGCTATAGTCTTTCAATAATGGATCAAAATGTTAAGTTTGCACAGTAGATCTCTCTCACCCCCACCTCCCCCGTGTAAGAGAGTCTGGTGATTAAAGATTGTAACAAGAACAAAAGCAAGCCCTTTTTGTTGGGGGCCTGAGGGGAGGGGAAGGGGTTGCAGCACATAGCTGGCTACCTCAACCACTATGCCATCAGGAAAACCACTGTTTGAGGGGCATTCTCAAGTGAGACAATCATTGCCTTTAGGGAGCAGCCTAAAGGGGCCTTGGTGCAATGCCCTATATAAAAATAGGCCTTCTCTTGAGCTTTTAACATGAGAGTTTGGGCAGTATTTTAGAAGTGTACCAAAGTTAGCCCACCATAGTGTGCACACAAAAAGAAGTGGTTGAATTGCCACTTGTGCCTCACTCGCTAGGTCATGAGGGAGGTGTTTAGATGCCAAAACAAGTTGACCTGGTTGTTCCTTGTTTGCCAGTAAAAAGTAATGAGACTATGTAACTGATTTGTGATACATAAACTTTCCCATTTTTGTTGAGATTGAAAGACTCTGTTTCTTCTTTGCTATTATCTCGCCTCTGGGAGCAGCTGCACCAGCAGTACCTAGAAGTGTGAGATTTTCCATATGTATTTATTCATGAAGTGAGTAGTGTGTTTTAATATCTTTGCCTTGTAATCATCACTATGTTTTTGTCCCTCCTATTTAACCTCATCTGTTTTAGAGGAATTTATAGATTCGATTTATTTAGTGATTTACTTAGTGACAGAAAGCACTTTACCATTTTAGCCTTTGATAGTGTTGTGTATATATTATCTAATAAATCTACCTGTTATCTGTGACATAAAGCTGTCATATGGTTCAAATCTTCTCTTTCCAGTTGCAAACAAAATCTGAGATCACAATTTTTTTCTGGCTACTAAAGATGGTCTTTTCCTGGATTTTGTTTTGTCAATTTTATTGTATCTACAGTACTCAAAGAACATGACACATGACTGGATAAAAGCAAGGATTTATTGAAGAGTCTAGTCTTGTCTGTGTGTGCAGTAGGCACTGCACTGAAGTAAACACAGTCTTACCATGGCAATAATACAAGTAGATCCTCACAAGGCTTTACAAATGGCTTATAGCAAACCTCGCATCCCTCTGACAGCAAAAGAACCCTTACTTGCTGAAACTGTAATTTAAGTCTGAGTGAGTGAATACTGGAGATTTTGATAGCATTAGCTTTCTAGTTCTCCAGTGAGTAGTGAGTGATTCTCCAAATGCACATACATTTGATTTAGTTCAGACAAATATCCAGAAGTCTAAATATTTCTCCATATCTCTTTGATCAGCCTGGAAATCTTGTGTAGATTCTTGCAAGGTATCTGATTGTGGCAGGAAGACATAAGGGACTGAAAATAATGGCAGGTTTCAGAGTAGCAGCCGTGTTAGTCTGTATCCGCAAAATGAACAGGAGTACTTGTGGCAACTTAGAGACAGCGCCGTATTATTGCCTAGGCCGACAAGGCCTAGGCCTAGGGCGGCAAATTTGCAGGGGCGGAAGCTCCCCTCCGCGCCCCGCCCCCCTGCTCCAGCTCGCCTCCGCCTCCTCTGCAAGCGCGCCGCTGCGTCCTGTTTCTCTCCCCTCCCAGCGCTTACACCGCAAAACAGCTGTTTCGCGGGGCAGGGAGGGAGGGGGGAGAAGGGGAACGCCGCGCACTGGGGGGAAGAGGCGGGGCCAGGGGCGGGGATTTGGGGAAGGGATCCAATAGGGGAAGGGAGGGGGCGGAGTTGGGGGAGGGAGTTGGAATGGGGGTGGGAAAAGGGCAGGGGCGGGGCCAGGGCGGCAATTATTTCCCGGCCTAGGGGCGGCAAAATTATTAATCCGCCACTGCTTAGAGACTAACAAATTTATTTGAGCATAAGCTTTCGTGGGCTACAGCCCACTTCATCAGATGCATAGAATGGAACATATAGTAAGGATATAGAGAGAGAGAGAGAGAGAGAGAGAGAGAGCATGAAAAGGTGGGAGTTGTCTACCAACTCTAAGAAGCTAATTAATTAAGAGAAAAAACTTTTGTAGTGATGATCAAGATAGCCCATTACAGACAGTTTGACAAGAGGTGTGAGAATACTTAACATGGGGAAATAGATTCAATGTGTGTAATGGCACAGCTATTCCCAGTCTTATCTTCCTTCCTTTTTCTTCCACACTGACTTCCTAATTTGAGAGTGCAGGGTGTATAGACATGAGTCCTTGAACCTTTTGCAAAGGTTCATGTATGAAGAAGCCTTCTCCTACCTCTTAGCAAATCCCTGTGTAACTCTTGAAAGAATTACTGTATCCAGGTGATCCCTCATCTGGGATTTCTTTGACCTTTATTCAGGTGCCTAATCCAAAGTCTGGGGAGGGTCTGTTAGAGATTTATAGTCCTTTTTGGGGTGGGCCTGACAGACTTGACTGAATCAGGAGGACCTGAGGCCACTGACAAAAGAGTTGACAAGGATGCTGAGGGCTGCATGTCCAGAAGGAAACTGTAATATAGAATAGCATTTGTTACTGTGTCTGTGTGTGTATTATGTGAATATAAATTTTAATGAAAAATATTTTCAGTTTGTCCAATTGATATCCTGTCTTGCCACATTTATTGGTCTAAGTTAATTTAAGGCTGAAGACTGTCTATCCAGAGACAGTGACTTATCTCCTCCAAATCCAGGAGTTAGAGACATGACCCAGTGTCAAGGAAAGCAGATAGAGCTGATTGAGCTACAAGGTCCCTGACCTAAGCGTGGTGGCAGGTGCTGCCAAGATAACTGTTCTCACAGTATTGCACCCGTCACTGCTAAAACAAAGAAACAAAGGTGTGCAAAACAACGCCAAAGATAAAAAGCTTACTTGTGCTGTTTTGATTGTCACAAAAGGTTGGGTAGAGTTTTGTTGTGACCGTTTGAGTCAGTTCTCATTATTACCAAATTTGTCTGCTCAGTCTTAACTTGAGTTCTCTCTGTTTCTGCCACATTACCTGATCTGAAGCCACTCAGAGTCTTTCTGTTAACCTCAGTGGGCTTTGGAACAGCCATATGAGAGACCATTATCAGATACAGTAGCAGACTTGGTACCAAAATGTGTCTGTGTTTTGGTTTGGCAGTTTTGGAATAGGTTTTTAGATTTTCAAGCACACTGTATTTTAGTGGGTTAGAGAAGCGCTATTTCTGTGTGACATCTAAGAGCATGACCTTGTGATCTGATCCATGTGAGCTGATCCCTGAGCCCTAAGAGACCCCAAAAGAAGGGAGCAGCCTGCATGGATCAGATTGCAGGATTGCGACCTTATACTGTAATTCGAAAACATCATGATGAACTGAAAAATAAAATGCTATACACCTGCTAGAAGATCAAAGTAGACTTCATAAATACACCGGAGTAATAGAGGCTGTATCTTCATAGCTAAATAAATGTTAGTGTGAAAATACTTATTCTGCAGTTCTTGACACCTCCTGTGTTCCTAAAGTGAAATCAATACGAGTATTCCTTTTGTTGTCAGGTTTCCGTTAGGCTAATTTAATTATTTCAATCTCATCCTGCTGAAATCCAGTTGCAATAACAATAATACTAATCAATATTTCCTTCAAAATGGGGGGCCAAATATTACTCTCGTTTATACCCTCCTAAATTCATGCCAGCGAAGTTCCATGGGATTTACACTGGTATAACTGAGAGCAGAATCCAACCTAGTAATTCTCATGGGTTCGGCTATCATTCATTATTTAAATATGAGTCTTCTGCCTGTACTTGTAGTGTTTGCTTTTTTGATAAATCATATATTAAGTTATTAAAATATTGCTGTAACTCAGTGCACGCTGTCTAAATTGAATTTATGCTCCAATTAGAGATGGACTTTAAATGACTGATAGGTTATTAGGCTTTAGGCCACATGTTTGTGGACAAACAACCAAATATTAGTATTTTTATGCAATAAGATCTTTAATTAAAATGAGTGGGGTATTTGTGCATTTTACTGCATGTCCATTCTGCTCAGTAGGTTAGGCAATCAAGCTTGTAATTAGATTGAGACTGATCCTGTTTCCTTCTAGATTGCCGATTATTAAAGCAATGTAAGGACCACTAGATGTAATGATGTACTTCAAATGATTTGGATATTCAAATAAGTATCCAACACTTCAGATGCTTATTTGAAGCTTATCTGAACGTTTTGGCTGAAAAGCTCTTAAGATCAGGGTTTTTGACATTTCTGGTGCCTCTAGAAATATATCCTTGGATCCCCTCAGAACCCAGAAGTGTGGCGAAATGAAAAATAATTGGGGTAAACTGTTAAAGGAATGTGTTGAGACAAAAGTCAAGCTGTAATTTAATCAAACTCTGATATTTGAAGACATTTATGAATGGGTTGGGATAATAATGCTGCCCCATTTGCCCATTGCCGCCCTTAGGGCAACTTAGCCTTATTTTACTGAGCAGTAATGCAAGGAACCTACAGGCCTGCATCTTGTAAGACATTGGCATGAGCAAGTTAGCATAAGTGAAGCATAGGCTTATGACCTTTAGCATGGATAAAGTGGCCCAACAGTTTCCCTCAATTTGGGGGACTGGGAATAGCTTGCTTAAGAGAAAAGTGGACATAAAATGAGACTAGGCAACCCCAGGAATACTGAATTAAGTTTGACTATCTTAGGATAGGATCATTGGTAGATGTCTAACCACAAACTTGCTTTAGCAATATGGTAATGAGTCAATAGGAATTAATATGCTAGCCTATCAAGGAAAGGCACCCAAATATTATGAGGGTGAGGCAGTTGGATATGGACAGAGGAGGTTGGGTGTTTGTATGAATATTCATGGTGATTCCCAGGCCCTATATAAGCAAGAACCTGCATAAAGAGGGTAGCAAGCACTCCAGCCTTCAATTTTTAAGTGCTATAATCTGTCATCTATCTTCAAGCATTGGGGATCTGGACTATCGGACCTATTTTGTATGCAGGTGACAGGGCTGGTCCTTTGTCTCTTACCGCAACATCTCCAAGGAAAGGGTGTGAGTATATGTCTGTCAACATATGCAAGGAATAACCTTTAAGATTTGCCTAATATACTATTATTGCTATTTGCTTATTTGGTTTAGAGCTTTTCTGTTTCTTTTAATTGTATTAATGAAGGTGGTTAAGGTTCTGTTTTGCTCTCCATGTGAGTGCCCTTGCTGTACACCCCAGGGGTCCCTACAAGATATTGAACTTGTCAATTTTGACTCTGTTGTGTCTGCTTCTGGGACAAGACCCTTAGTACACCCCTCTCATTAGTTGAGTACCAACTGGCATTCAGATTACAGAGTCAAAGTACAAAAAAGAATGACATATCAGTTTGTACACAAGATGGAAGCATTTTATGTGTGTCTATGCTGTGTCCTGGATTTAAAATACAGTATTATGTATTGATTGATATACAGTAGCTGGGCCTTTGTGTGCAGCCAAATTATGTGTATTTGTGATTTAGGATGGCTTCATACATAAAACCATCATTGCCTACTTGGACTTGAGTAATAGATTTTGTGTATACAAGAAAATGATAGGTTCACCAGAGTATGAAATGTAAATATCATATATGAAGCAAATGCATCCTAGTGAGATTGTGGTGGAATTGTATGAGTGTTTTAGGTTAGTGTTCTCACAAGCAGTAAATAATAGATCTTCAAGGACTTATTTGTTCTTGAAACAATCCTGAGATTTCTGATCCAAGCTATGCTTTGTTCCATACCTTGTATTTCTTATAATATTAGCTGTATCTTAAATGTATTTCTTTATATGAGCCATATTGCATGGCTCATTTCCCCCCTTAGTAGCTGTTAATAATTTGGATAAATATCACCTGGGAAAGCTGACAACAGCAAAGACAGGTGCAGTTGCATAAGTTAGTAGCAACAGTGATCTCAGTAATTTGGAAGGAGATGATTAGTTTTAAAAATGCTGTAGGCTGTTGTCATATAGGTATCTTATTTCTGGGTGTATTACCATTACCTGGCATCAGAAAACTTCTCTATTGCATTTACATGACTCAAGGTGCTGGATTCCTAAGGGTGGATTTGCTCTTATTGTCATGACCTCAGACTTTAATTTGTTTGTTTTTTGTAACCAGAAATAAAGCTAAACCCTTGTAATATGCTACAGTCTAACAATACCCAGGTGTTTTGGTTGTGTGATGCAGTATTGCAGATCATCAGTGCATATAGGGACATTTTGTTCCCCTGTATATCTGTGTTGTTGTGCATCCTGCTGCCATTGCTAAGGCAGAGAGTAACAGTGGTAAATGGGTTTGTTTGTTAAATTCAGAACTCTTTAGGTTTAAACTGAATTTAGGCCTTTCACCTGGGCAGCGTAGGGGAGGTAGCTTAGTACAAGGCTTTGATTCATCAAACAAGTTCATCTTTGAATCCCATGTAGAATAATATCACAAATGGATGTAACAGGCACACTATAAGGCTTGGGTTTTTTTTTTAATCTGTTACCTCATAAAAAAGGAGGAACAAAAACAGGATAAAGCCCATAGCAACACAATTATTTTTACCATCTGTTTGATTTATGTCTACTTTAAACTGCTTGTATTTTAGAAAGAAATCTGTTTTCTGTCTTCAAAAGGATGAGATCCAACATCCCTCAGTTGCTAATTTTTAGCACTTAGAGGCTCCCTTGGGCTGCTGTCAGCCACAACTTATTGCATAGGTACTTTTCACTAAACTCATTATAAAGTGATTAGCCTCGAGGAAGAGGCCTTCCAATGCTTCAGCCTGCTCACATTATATGCAACTTTGCAGCTGAATTCTGCGCTGTCAAATCTTATCAGATGGTGAGCATAGAAAGTGTCATGGGATTAAACAGATAGTTTGTTAATAGTGATGCTGTCACTTCTAAGATATAACTGTTCATAAATATCAGAGACAAGGTGGGTGAGGTAATATCTTTTACTGAACCAACTTCTGTTGGTGAAAGAAACAAGCTTTCAAGCTTACACAGAACTCTTCAGATGAAGAGGAAGAGCTCTATGTAAGCTTGAAAGCTTGTCTCTCTCACCAACAGAAGTTGGTCCAATAAAAGATATTACCTCACTCACCTTGTGTCTCTTGGACAGTAATTTGTACCTTTATATGAATTGCAGTAGTGGTGGCTAAGAATAAACATCTGAATTCTATCATCCAGAATAGGGAGGAAGAGTTCAAGTAAGGTTAGTTCTTGTTTGTTTTTTTTTAAATCTAACCAATTAGGCACGGGGGCAAGTTAAACTTTTTCTTTTTGAGTTCAGGGCTCGTAAGTGACAAAACAGCACTTATAAGCTTCTGAAGAGTGTTGTACCTGTTTAAAATACAGAACTGCCCAGACGCTAAGATTTTTTTTAAAAATGTCCTTTGGAGAAAAGATCTTCCAGTTTGTATTTGGTCATGTACTCAAAGGTAAATACCTGCATGACAGTAAATCAATGCGGGTCAGGCACGGTTATTTGCCTGAAGAATAAGGGTGCAGAGAGTAAGCTAGTGTGGCTTGGAGAGAGACAAGAGCTTTCCTAGTTGATTTCCTCACTTGTCATTGCTTTATTTGCTTTCACACTGTACATCGCAACTTCCTTCCCCTATATTTGTTTCAAAAAGTCATTAATGTCATTGGTTTTGCTAGTCTTAAATATTTCCAAGAGTTTAGATCAAGCTGTGATGATGCACTCGACTCAGAGTATCAGTGTTCCTTACAACTATTAAATGTCTCAGTTTAGAAAGTACAGGAAATGCCACCCCCACACACACGTTAACAGGTGTGGGAACTTGATCTGGCCAGTGGTGAAAAGGCGCCAGTCCCCGTAGCAAGTGAGGAAGACACTCACCAAAGGACAATAGGTAGTTCTTCCCCCGGGGAGTCTCTGGCACACATTGGCCAGTTGGGGGAGAGGGGTGCTGATTGGCCAGCATTCCCAAGCTCCCAGGAATTAGCCCAATGCAGGGTCCATGTGAAGCCTCTTTGGGCTCCATTCCAGCACCCACCACCCGAACGAGGAGTGGGAACCTGGCCTGACAGATACTGCAGGTTCTGTTGATTGCCTGTTTAGGGGGTCATGAAGGAATTTTTTCTCCCATGGGCCAATTGGTCTTTTTTCCCTTCCGCGCAGCACCTGCAAGCCACAATGGGTTGAGTAGGAACACGGTTAGTACCTAACTGAGGTACTGGAGTGGAGTTGTTTATTTGTCACATGTTGCAGCCAGTTTCCAGTGCTGTTAAGAGAATTAAATGACCAGTTTCCAGAGGTAAAAGACATGGGATTTTGGTGTTGGGGCTTTGTCTCATGTGATAGGGTCAGACTTTGTGGCCTTCATGGGCCAAAGTTAGACCTTGTGGCCCTCGCAAGCCGAAGCCCCCACCCTGCTGCACCTTCTGTCCCCCTCGTCAGAGGGAGGGTGCTAGGGCTCAGGGAGAGCTGAGTCCTGGGGGGTAAGCTGAGGAAATTCTACCCCGTATTATGGGTTATGCCCCTCCCCTGTGTTGAAATTTAATAAAAGTTGCAGCCTGCCATTTAATTCCATGCATGTGTCTGTCCTCATTTTGCTGCCATGTCCACACCAAAAGTTCCTGCAAAAACATTGCTCATAAACAGACTCTTCATGTTTCCTAATAAGATGCTCATTTTGCAGAGCAGAAGAGAAGCTGAAATGTCAGTGCTGGCAGCTGAAAGGATACAGTTAGTCCGGGATTTTCTGATAATGAGACTTTATACGAGGGCAGCTGTTTCAATAAAAAAGTTAAAAGTAAAACATCCCTTTTTGCCTCAAAATCCCTAACTAATTACAGTGGAGTTATTGGAGCTTGGTGGTACTTGCCACCTGACAACTTTGGAGCTGAATAAACTGTAATTGACTGCTGTGGAGCGATTCCAGGTAAAGAAAGCACCATACCTAAGAGCTTTGTAAGGAGCAAGAAGATGTATAAAGCAATGGAACAGAAAGTCACCACATACAGCACTTGCTTCATCACATAGTGTTGATATGGAACACCTTAACCTGTACCAAGATTACAAGGGTCGCTATTTGCAGCTACGTCATATGTCTTCGGAGGCAAAGCTAAATATAAAATGAAGACTGTGAATCGTGAGAAAAGATTTCATTTTCTTGTTCAGAAATATGACCAGTGACCACTGATTTGTTCTGCGATATTAGAAAGAAAAGGGGGGCAGGGGAAGGGAATGGGGGTATTAGCGGAGGAGGGATAGAGATCTCTTTAAATGACTCGAGCTGATTTATCTGGGAACACACTTGATGTAAATCAGATCACCTTTCCTGGCTTGACAGCTTGTAGAGTATGAGTATGCACTTGTTTGAATTTCAGTGGTCATTTGCTACTCCTTCGCTATTTCATATGTACAAAACAACATTGTTCTTCTGTCTATTTCAAACATCCTTAAAAAGAGCTGAAGTATTTATTGACTAGATTAGTTTAGAACCAGACTTGCTCTAGTGTGTCATTTGGAGAGAAGAGGATGTGGCTTGTTTGAAGACTTTTGTTGCTTCAGCGGTGGCCTAGTACAATGCAGCTGGAAGCAAGTGGATATGCTTGACAGCCTGAGATTTTGACTGTGCTGATTTGGTCAATATTTGTCTTGACAACCAAAGAAATGGTTCCTGAGATTTACTTTAAGGGTGCTTTAGTGATGTCATAGGGGTAAAGTAGCAAAGCACCAGACAGAAGTTTAAGGAGCTAGTCTGTAAAACAAATCACTGCAGGTTTTTCAAACTTTACCTGGATATGAGAACTGACCTGCAAGGTCTGTGTTCTGCCACTTTTATGCTAACTATAGCAGGAGAAAATAGCCAGTGTTCATGTCCATCACCCTGGGTCTCCTAAATCACCTTTTTTCTTGGTATAATACTTGCTCACATTTATCTCTGAAATGATGAAAATTTAAACTTTTGGAGGATTTTATTTAGTGCAATTTTCTTGAGATAAAAATGTGTTTTTAGTTAATGCAGCTGTAGTATATCAAAGTCAAAAAATGTTGAAGAATAAAATTTATGTTCTGGATGTATTATAGGTCTAAACAGATACTTTTACTCTTGCATTGAAATCTTATTCCTTGTATTTTTGACCAAAACTAACCTGGCACCATTTCTGTGACTCAGTGGCACTAGCTAAGCAGAAAAATAAAAACATTAAAATGCTAAGTAAAGTATGACACATACTAGTGCAAGAACAAGGTCTAGTGTTCAAAACTTGAATAACAGTGTTGTAATAACTTATTCAGTTCTTCGGGGGATTCTTCTGGTTCTACACTTTCTACGAAAATACATTCTTTACTCATTTCCAAGGGCAGCAGTCACAGCTTCCCCCTAGAGTCGGACATTCATTACTGGTATAACCTTACATTGGTAACACTCTCTGAGATGGCTTTTTGTAAATACACCAGGTGGCAGATTTTCATACGACAACGTTTCCTGATGTTCAAGAGAAACTTGCCATTTAACAGCCAAAATGAGCCAACATGTCACCTTAATTTTTCTATCCATCAGTGTCCAGTGATCTTTTGCAATCTCCTGATTAGATACATTATTCTGCATTGCTTGAACAATGACTTACTACCCTGACAGGACCCATTTTATAGAGCTTTGTTTCTTTTACATTATGTCATTCTATTTGATTGTGGAAGCAAATTTCCACATGCAGCTTGTGGTTGTTTACACACTATTAACCCTACCTTTGTCACATATGGATATTGCCATCTATTTCATACATGCCAGTGTCAAGGGAAAACGGATTTAAAATCAAAGACCTATTTCCTTTTAGGCCTGTTAAAGTGGTTCCTAACAAATGGGGTTTTTTTGAGAACATAACTTAGTCCCATAGTTAGAAGAAGACAATAAATGTGATATCTCAAATACCATGGGTAAATTTTAACTATTTATTGATGAACACTGTGTGTCATCTTCAGTATTAACTGTTTCAACTTCAACATACTTGTAGGTCATGACATGATTAAAGTTGGAGGAAAATTTTCAACAAATAGGAAATTCTCTGAATAAAACATTTTGAGAGTCACTGAAACTATTAGGTCAAATTCAGCAAATAATTTCAGCTCCCCAAAAAACTGAAATTTCTTTTCAGAAATGTCAAAACAGTTCAACATTTTCAGGGGGGGGTCAATTTAGATTTAAAACTAATGAATTTCCTTCTGGCACTTTTTGATTTGGCCTCTGACCAGAAAAACTACAATTATTTGTTCCTCTCTAAACATGCTTACGTTTTCAAAATTGGGAGATTGGTTTTACTTCTGATTAATCTGTTTGCATGTAATAATGTATTAATAGACTTTGGTAACATAATTTAATATTGGTGAAGATTTTGAAGAGTACAAAGGTCGGAACTAGCTTTTTGTTTCACTTTTATGTGTAGTTTTATTAATAATTATTATATTTAAAAATAAAAACACAAGATAAAGGCACTTCCTGGTTAAGATCAAATGATGTGATCTTTATTTGGGATTGTTTTCAGTCAGATGATATCTAAAGTATCTGACTATCTTAGTAAAATTTGACTGGGTTGGCGGTTACTCATGTAAAACTCATATCACCTTATGAGAGGATATAATAGTGCACTCATATAGCAGAAAAGCATGATTTTTCTAGTGAACTTTGAATTTAGTGGTCTTTGTGGGAGGAATGTCTTCACCCTTGAACAGCTTTTTAAGGAAGAAAGTTGAATATAGAATCACTGAAAATTAGCCCTGTGACGGGTTGAACCCCCAAATCTGGGATGCCACCTGATGTGTTGGGGTCCCACTGGTTCTGCCCATTCCACCAACCTGGGTTTCCTCACCCTGTTCTAGCTGTGCCCGGCCCTCAAGCCATCTCTAGCACACATACAGGTAAGGCCACACCCAGCTGCAGACACAGACTGAAATCAGCTCTGTGTGGAAAGATTCAGCTTGGGAATTTACATAGCACTCACATGCACACCTCCTTTGTAGTGTAAACCCAAAATAATATTGTCTTGTGCCGTATAAAGGGAGCTGCACAGTGCAAATTCATAAAAAATCACCCTCTCCCTCAATGTGAAGAGAGAGATGCACAGCTTCCCCCTCCCCAAATTGTACAAACTGGGATTTGTAATAAACAAAAAATAAGTTTATTAACTACAAAAGGTAAATTTTAAGTGATTAAAGGGATAGCAACCAGAACAAAGCAGATTACTGGGCAAATAATTCAAAACATGCAAACTAAGCTTAATACACTCAAGAATCAGATTACAAAATGTAATTTCTCACCCTAAATGTTGTTTTAGGCAGGTTACAGTTTTTGCAGCTGAGTTCCAGTTATTTCTCTTTGCAGACTAGACCCCTGTCTCAGCCTGGACTCAGCCCTTTCCTTTCCCGCAGCTTAGTTCCTTTTCCTTCAGGTGTTTTTAGCAATCTTCCTTTCTGGACTGGGAGGCAATGGAGAAGAGTCTTGATTGACTTACTTCCCAGCCTTAAATAGAATTTACATAAGGTGGGGATCTTTTGTTTCCCAGTCTGACCCCCCCAGTCCCTCTTAATGGAAAAACAATGAAAGCCCAAGATGGGGGTCTAGTACCAGGTGACTTGATCACCTGACCCTGTATTGTCAAAGCAGCAACCCCAGGAGCTTCTCAGGAAGGCAGGAGATTAGTATCTTCCAAGTCTTATTGTTCTTCCTAATGGCCCATTGAGGCTGATTGCATGCTGTCCGGTGGACGTTCCCCCAAATACACACACAGTTATAATTGTTACATAGTCAATATTCCTAACTTCAGATACAGAAATGATACATGTATACAAATTGGATAATCACATTCAGCAAATTGTAACCTTTCCAATGATACCTTACATGACCCATCTTGCATAAAACATATCTTAGTTATGCCATATTCAGATCACAACAATATTTCTATGAAGAATATGGTGTGTAACGTCACAAGCTCGCAGCCTAAATTCCAAACCTTAACTTCATTTTTTTTCCATTTAATTATTTGTAGTCTGTTGGTTTGCTGATTCCAATATTTAAGGCTCAATCCTTGAGTCGTCACTCACTGGAGTAGTGGTTCAAGGGTTATACCCTTCCTTAATCTGTACCTGTACATTTGCTCTTGGATATACCATAGCCTCAGAGTTTTAGTATTTTTTGGCATTTCCCCATTGTATTGGTCTTAAATAAAAGTGTTAAGATGACAGAAATTAATCTAAGAAAGTGCAAGAGATTTATAAAGAAAATATTGCCAAAACACTTTAAACAAATGCCAATAGCTTACCAATTGTACCATTCTACCAGTCCAGCAGTTAAAAGAGCTGCTGGTGTTCATCCTACTTTTCAAACTAGCTTGTGAAGTGTGGGCCATCTGTCTCCTCAACTTTGCATCATGAGTCATTTGTTTCTATTCACATAATATCTAGCAGCGCTCTCGCTCTCTCTCTTTTTTTTTTTTTTTCCCCCCAAACCTTTTCCCCCCAAGCTTTTTTGGCATAGAATTACTGGGTTTTTTGAAACATTCATGTACAACTGCCAAACAAAATTCAATATAATTTTAAGTCTGAATAGTCTAAACAGATTGTTTTCATTGAATCCCCTGCATGTTCCAGTCATCATGGTCACCCCTGTGAACCAAAACAGTGTATTATGGGAGACCCTAGCCACATTACCTCATGGGAAAGAAATAATCCAGCAGAGGAACTCTGCCCATTGAAGAGAATAGCAGTAAGAGGCACTGGGGCAGCATTTTTCAAACAATACTTTTTGGTTTTCTGTGCCAAAACCTGAACATTTTGGTTTGGGAGTGTTCAGTTTTTCAGGAAAAAGCTGAAATTTTCTAGGGAACCAGACATTATTTAGAATTTTTTTTTTTTAAGTTTAATCAAAAACCAAATTTTCCTTTGATAAACAGGTTATATAAAATGTTGTCCACCAGTCCTGCTCAATAAACACACGGAAAAGGACAGTAGCTGACCAAAGTGTACAAACCTTCATGGGGGGTTGTGCAATTTTTTTCCTTAGTTTTGATTCATGTAAGAGTTCACAAAGACAGACTTGTTGAAAGCCACAATGAAACTCAATTGGAAACAATCCTTCTTTCAAACACAGCCCGGACTCATCCCCTTCCTGGTGTTCGGGTTATTAACACAGAAACTAACAATCTGCTTAGTCCTCTCTTCAGGCTGTTCAGCCCACATCCTAGATCTGATTTCTAGAAAGCCGTGCCTATCTCTCTTATATCCTGCTGAGGTAATGAACCACCTGCCTCAATAAGTCACCATAACCCCTTTAACCATTTTCCAGAAGGATCAACTTCTGTTATCCGGGTGGGGTATTTCAGGCAAATATTGACAGTTTATTGTGAAGAGTTTCACTGCTTTTGATTAGAAACAAAATGTAACTTCACCTTTCACATGGTTGTGATGTGAAAGGTTTCCTAAGGTGCAAGCTTATTCTTTCAATGAAGCTGACTTAGTATTGCAGTTAAACCTGAGCCTCACATAGTATGCAGTGTCTTTTGTCCATGTTTCACACTGCTTCAATGACAGATTTTCCTGCCACTTTCCACAGTGTTAAGACTGTCTACACACTGGGTGCTACAGCAGTACAGCTACAGCACTGCAGCAATGCCACTGTAGCACTGTAGTGTAGATGCTTCCTGCAGCGATGGAGAGGGTTTTGCTGCTGTAGTAGGTAATCAGTGGTGGCTAAGTCATCTAAAGTATTCTTCCATCATGGGTTAGCTCAGCATAGCTATGGTGCTCAGGAATGTAATTTTTTCACGTCCCTAAGCGCCATAATAATGACCTAACTTATAACTGTAGGCCAGGTGAATATTAAATGCTATTCATTAATTTCCTACAGTATATCATTGGGTATCTTACTTGCTTAAATTATAATTTTTATTGAAAGTATAATTCAAGGGTTTCAACCAAATATTTCCCAAAACCCCAAGCTTCCTTTGGGATCCACTAGTATGGATGTCTGCCCCACTAGTAAAGTCTATAGTATGATGAGCAAATGAGATCCTAAAACATGGCATAATCTCCCATCTCTCTGGAACTGTAGAATGAGGAATTAATCTAACAAGCAATTTCTATTCTTCAACAAAGGAAATTAAAGTACGTGCAAATATTGTGGTTATGTGCTTTTATTTAATTCTATTTTTTTCCAATGTAAATTTATAGGTACATTAGCTGTAGCCCTCAGGCAACTGGCAAATTTTGAGTACCCTGACCTAGATGGATCAAATATTACCCAACTACTGTTATGCAGCACACTTAGGGATGTTTTCTCTTCTAGTGGGAATGCTTCACTATTTCTGTTTATAATTTACTCCACAGATTTGTTTATTAAGTATTCTTGGCATTTCTTTCATCTTACCAGGAGATTCTGCTTGGGAGCAGGGATGTACATCTTTATTCTTAGGAAAGAAAAGTTACTCTGAATTTTACTTTGAAGCACCCAATGATATAACTGAAATGTCATGAATAATTTAACCAAACATTGATGCAAAACCCCCTAGAAATAATCAAGTAACTTCAAACATTGTAAATAAAAGTAATTTAAAAGAGTACATTTGATGCATTTTCAAATATTAATTTTATATATCCACTAAAGTAGGATGGAATGATATTCTGATGCATATGGGGCACTCCATATAGGATTGGAATCATACACCCTAATGCAGGCTCCTCATTTGGGAGTTAGAGTATGAAAACTGATATCCCACAGCAGCTGGTCCTTGACAGCAACAGGAGCATTGGATGCAAAAAGCCCAGAATCTTTCAGCTTATAGGGAGAGATTTTGAAGTGTCTGAATGACTTTGACTTTCAGTGGTTTTCACAATCTCCCTCTTACTCCAATCACTTTAGATAGGGACACATTATTAGTAGTATATAGATCCCCTTTTCTGTTTGCAAACAATTTGATTTTCATTACCTTTGTTAACTATTTATAATTATTAAATGAACAACATATGAGAACAAATTTAAGCATAAAAGGTTTTGTGAACTGTTCACTCAGCTGTTGTTGTTGGTTGTTTTTTGATGTGCAATTGGCCACATGTTGTTGCTATTCCCCAGTTGGGTAAGTGAAACTTTAATCTGGAGACTAACAAATAGCAAATATAAATAGTTTTGTTCATGCATGAATGCACTTTTTTCTACATCAGTATGGGTATTCATTCCCTAAAGTTCATGTTGACAAAAACCCATTTGTGAGTAACAGATAACAAAGTGCACAGACATTTACTAATTATCAGCTATTTTGAATTCATATTTGAAATCCTTCCTGTGCCATCAAACATTGCTTAGGGCACCAGCAAGGCTCCACTATCCCTGTCTATTCTGGGCTGTTCTTTGCATGTCTTCCTTGTTGTTAAGTCCCGCAAGTTTTCCTTTCTCGCTTTTGTTCGACGAAGGGATTCATTCAGCCAACCTCTTTTACCTGCTCCTGCAGCTGCCCGGTGGCACGCCTGCCATGGCAAACTCTCTGGCTTTATTCTTAACACACAGCCCCAATATTTCCATCTTCTGTTCTGGACAAATTTGGAAAGAAGGGGTTGTTGAACTTTGACAAATCTCTGCATTTGTTGTAAATTCATTCCATTTAATGGTTAGTATATTCCTGCAGTATTTGCTTTCAAAAGCATTTAAACATCTGTTTGTACATTTTGTGGATTCCAGCTTTTGCATCCATATGGTAAGGTGGAATAACATTTGAGTTGAAAATTTAGTTTGGTCTTTAAATTGTAGATTTTTCTATGAACAATTTTGTTTAAGCTGGTGAATGCAGCTTCCATCTTGCCAATTAAGAAATAATGTCATTAATGTGTAATTTTTTTAATGGCGAGAGTAATTAACCATTGGAACAGTCCACCAAGGGTTGTGGTGGATTCTTCAGCACTGACAATTTTTAAATCAAGATTGGATTTTTTAAAAGATGTGCTCTCGGAATTATTTTTGTGAAGTTCGATGGCCTGTGTTTAGACAGAAGGTCAGGCTAGATTATCACAATGGTCCCTACATGCCTTGGAATCTATTAATCTATAGACATCCCTACTGGCTTACAGATCTCAACAATAACGTGCGAATTAACTCACCTTTTGTATTTCTGTGCTTTCTAATGTAATGCTTGAGTTCGGTTTTGCTGGGGTTTTCATTAGATTTGTTTTTTCATAACTAATTATTAACCCCATCAGTTTTGTGATCCTGGACTTTCAGTCTTTGCTTGCATATTGGTTGAGTTGTTACTGAAGAGTAATGTCATCAGAAAAATCTGAACCTTCTAATGTACTATTGTTGAGCCAGATGATGCCTATGTTGTATCTGTCTAGGCTTTTTCTTGTAATGAAGAGGCAATGCCAAACAAGAGGTGAGAGAATGCATTCTTGTTTGGTTTAACACGGACATTGGTATCATTCACTCATGTCTGCACTTACTTTGACTGTGCAAGCTGAACCGTTATATCAAGCCCTGGTGATGATTTTCATTGGTGTGCCATAATACTTCAATGTCTTTCAGAGTGCATTACAATGGAAGCTATCAAATGCTTTCTTCAAATCTATGAAGTTTACAATGTATGATATTTGCCTTTGATGATCTCTGCAATGATTATTCTTAGGGGGAAAATCTGGTTGATGAATGATCTTATGGGTCGAAATCCATCTGGCTCTTTTCTTAGCTTTTCCTCTACGACTTTCTTTATTTTGCCTAAGATGATACTGCAGAAGACTTTGCCTATCACTGAAAGGAGTGTAAAACCTCATTAGTTTTTATAGTTGCTTAGGTCACCTTTCTTTAGTATTTTAACCCTAATGCCATTTTTACACTTTTTTAAGGCTTTTTCCTGGTCCCACACTTTGTAGAAAATTTGGTACTTTTTATTAGTGGTTTCCTCACTGCAAGCTTTCAACATTTCCCTAGTGACTCAGTCTTCACTGGCAGCTTTCCTAGTGTTTAACATTTTTATTGCATCTTTCACGTCTTTGTATGTGAGATGTTAAAATGTCTAGTTCTGGACACTTTATTTCTTTGTCAAAGTCCATAGTTTCTTGTGGGCTTGGTCTGTTTGCACCTTTTGAATGTAATTTTCCAATTGCTCTTTGTTCTTTTTCTGTTGTAAAGGTCTTTCCTTATTTACCCATAGCAGGCTTTCCAGTTGACATGGACTTGATAGTTAAAACCTTGTTGAGCTGATAATGTTTTAATTCTCATCTCTTTCAACAGCTGCTTCAACTTCTTTGATGATGTTGTTCATGTATTTTTTTCTTCTCTCTTTCTTGCACTATTTTTTACTGCTTTGTCCTCTGTTTTATATCGATTTTTTTTGCTGCTGCTTTTTTCCAGAGGTGATTGCTTTGGCTTTGTATTTCTTTTTTCTTCACACAGTTCCGAATATCCTCACTTAGATTTGCTTGTCTGGATACCAGCTATGGTTATTGCGGCATCTATGTTACTGTCATACAGAAGGGATCATGACATTTCAATGATGACTATTTGTGGTGGATCTACATTTTGTAGCACTTAAAATCATTTCAATTTGAAGTTGCTGCTGTAATGTC
The DNA here is from genome assembly GCF_028017835.1 of Emys orbicularis. Classification (NCBI taxonomy): domain Eukaryota; kingdom Metazoa; phylum Chordata; order Testudines; family Emydidae; genus Emys; species Emys orbicularis. The sequence goes on along the minus strand of NC_088691.1, from coordinate 16,061,059 downwards.
TTGTCTGTTAGCCTTTTAATGTTAACTTTCTTGGTGCTTTTCTTAATTTTGCTCTTCAGTCTTGCCACACAGAAATTGTGTTCACTTCTAATGTCAGTTCCTCTGTGTGCGCTCATGGCCTGAAGAGTTGATCTTATTTTCCTTCCAATATATAGATGATCAGTCTGCTTCCTGATGACTCCATCTGGGGGATTTCAATTTACTTTATGAATACCTTTGTGTGGTATTCCAGTATTCCACGAATTATGAGCCTTGATACCAGATGTGGTTCTACTAGTCATGCACCATTCTGATTTTGGGAGCCAAGTCTGTGCTTGCCCTATGATTCCTCCACTCTGTTTACCCCAGCTTTGGCACTGAAGTTCCTTTTACTAAGCATATGTCATGCTTGGGAACATTATCAGTGTTTGTAGGTAATTGTAGAACTGATCTGTGATTCTATCATAGTTATCTGTGGGTGTATAATATTGTCATTTTCATGTATCTTGTTTGAAACCTAGCACAGAGCAATCTGTTGTTAAATGACTCACAGTCTGGTAAGCCATTTTTCTGCTTTGGAAGTAATAATTAATGCTAATTTCTCTGAGAGGTAACCATCTTGCCTTCCCAAATACATTATGACTTTATTTTCATTTTTGAATTACTTTTTATCAACCCCTGACCATCAACATTTGTGAATTCCAAGGATTTTGAGATTATATTCTTCCATGTATTTAATTACCTGCATGGTTTTTATTGCTGCAGCCATTTCTAGTGTTCCTGAAACCTACTTTCATAGTTGTCTTTACCTTTAGTAAAGAGCTTCTGAAGTCTTGACTTCTTAATGACTTTCACCAAGACTCATAATTTTTGCTGACACAGTCCATTACTTTGTCAGACCATTTGCTGGAATGGCTACCTTGTTGTGTTTCTATAACTCTTTTACGATGATAGATTGATTGATCTATCACTAATCCTGGACGACTGCTTCTCATCTGATCCCTACCCTTCGACCTGTCCCTCTCCAGGTGACTGTACGAGGAGTTAAAACTCCCATGAGCATGGCTCTTAGGGTCATTGAAGCACACAAGCCTTCCCACCATGCCAAGGAGCAGTCCCCAGGGAAGGATTTTGAATTCATGTGAATGCTTGTCATTTTGCAGTATTTGTCCATTTTTAAGTCAATGTTTAATGAGGAAACCTCAAACTGAAGAATTTTTTTCCATTATATTCCACTTAAGTGTAAATGCATTTGTGCTCCTTTGAGTCTGATGTCTAAGAGTATGTCCACACTACGAAATTATGTTGATTTTATAGAAGTCAATCTTTAGAAAGCGATTTTATACAGTCGATTGTGAATGTCACCACTACGCGCATTAAGTCGGCGAGTGCGTCCTCAACACCATGGCTAGCATCAACTCACAGAGCAGTGCACTGTGGGTAGCTATCCCACAGTCCTCACAGTCTCCGCCGCCCATGGGAATTCTGGGTTGAGCTCCCAATGCCTGATGGGGCAAAAACATTGTCGCAGGTGGTTTTGGGTACATGTTGTCAGTCTCCCCTCCTTCCCTCCATGAAAGCAACGGCAGACAATCATTTTGCGCCTTTTTTCCTGGGTTACCTTTGCAGACACCATAGCATGGCAAGCATGAAGCCAGCTCAGCTCACTGCTACTGTTGTGAGCATTGTAAATACCTCGCGCATTATCCTACAGTATGTGCAGAACCTGGATAGGAGCCGCCAGCACAAGGACAATTGTGAGGAGGACATGGACACAGACGTTCCTGAAAGCATGGGATGTGGCAATTGGGACATCATGGCGGCAGTGGGGCAGGTTGATACAGTGGAACGCCGATTCTGGGCCCAGCAAACAAACAGAGACTGGTGGGACCGCATAGTGTTGCAGGTATGGGATGATTCCCAGTGGCTGCGAAACTTTTGCATGCGTAAGGCCACTTTCCTGGAACTTTGTGAGTTGCTTTCCCCCACCCTGAAGCTCAGGAATACCAAGATGAGAGCTGCCCTGACAGTTGAGACGCGAGTGGTGATAGCCCTGTGGAAGCTTGCAACGCCTGACTGCTACCGGTCAGTTGGGAATCAATTTGGAGTGGGCAAATCTACTGTGGGGGCTGCTGTGATCCAAGTAGCCAAGGCAATCACTAACCTTCTGCTACCAAGGGTAGTGACTCTGGGAAATGTGCAGGTCATAGTGGATGGCTTTGCTGCAATGGGGTTCCCTAACTGTGGTGAGGCGATAGACGGAACTCATATCCCTATTTTGGCACCAGACCACCTTGCCAACCAGTATGTAAACCACAAGGGGTACTTCTCAATGATGCTGCAACCACTGGTGGATCATAAGGGATGTTTCACCGACATCAACGTGGGATGGCCAGGAAAGGTGCATGATGCTTGCATCTTTAGGAACTCCGGGCTGTTTGAACAGCTGCAAGAAGGGACTTACTTCCCAGACCAGAAAATTACTGTTGGGGATATTGAAATGCCAATAGTTATCCTTGGAGACCCAGCCTATCCCTTGCTCCCATGGCTCATGAAGCCATACAGAGGCAGCCTGGACAGTAGTAAGGAGCAATTCAACTATAGGCTGAGCAAGTGCAGAGTGGTGGTAGAATGTGCCTTTGCACGTTTAAAAGCTTGCTGGTGCTGTTTGCTGAGTAGGTTAGATCTCAGCGCAACCAGTATTCCCAGTGTTATTGGTGCTTGCTGTGTGCTCCATAATATCTGTGAGAGTAAGGGGGAGACGTTTATGGCGGGGTGGGAGGTTGAGGCAAATCGCCTGACGGCCGATTTTGAGCAGTCAGACACCAGGGCGATTAGAAGAGCACAGCAAGGCGCGCTGCACATAAGAGAAGCTTTGAAAACCAGTTTCAAGACTGGCCAGGCTACGGTGTGACAGTTGTGTGTGTTTCTCCTTGATGCAAACCCACCCCCTTTGTTGATTTTAGTTCCCTGTAAGCCAACCACCCTCCCCACTTGAATCACAGCTGGCAAAGGAAATAAAGGCACTGTTGTTTTGAAACCATGCATTCTTTCTTTATTAATTAAAAAAAAAAGTGAGATAACTGATAAGGTAGCCCGGGTGGGGTGTGGGAGGAGGGAAGGACAAGGCCACATTGCTTATTGTAGCTATACTACAAATCAAAACTGTTTGAATGACCACCTTCTGTTGCTTGGGCCATCCCCTGGAGTGGAGTGGCTGGGTGGCCGGAGCCTCCCCCCCTGCGTTCTTAGGCATCTGGGTGAGGAGGATATGGAACTTGGGGAGGGGGCCAGGTGGTTATACAGTGGATGCAGTGGCGGTCTGTGCTCTTGTTGCCTTTCGTGCAGCTCCACCAGATGCCTGAGCATGTCCGTTTGCTCCCCCATTAGCCTCAGCATCGCCTCCTGCCTCTTCAGTGGTTTGAGCATTGGCCTGCTAAACCCAGGGTTGTGAGCTCAATCTTTGAGGGGGCCATTTAGGGATCTGGGGCAAAAATCTGTCTGGAGATTGGTCCTGCTTTGAGCAGGGGGTTGGACTAGACCTCCTGAGGTCCCTTCCAACTCTGATATTCTGATTCTCATTGTGCTCACTGTATGCTTTCCTGGCCTCTGTCACTGTATGCCTCCATGCATTCAGCTGTGCCCTATCAGTGCGGGAGGACTGCATGAGCTCGGAAAACATGTAATCACGAGTGCAGTTTTTTTCGCCTTCTAATCTGCAATAACCTCTGGGACGGAGATGGTAGGGGGAGCATAGAAACATTTGCACCTGCGGGGGGGGGGGGATAAAAAGGGAGAGTAGAATTTAAGAAGATACATTTCTGAGAACAAAAGAGAAACTCTTTCATAGTGAATCAAGCAATTCACAGCAGACAGCACATGTGCATTAGGTACAAGATCGCATTTTGCCTTTTATATTGAGCGCCTGCTGGTATGGTGACACATCACACATGGCTGGGCAACAGAATTCGGTTTCCAGGCAGCCATGGTAAGCCCAAGGGTACGCAGGGTTGGATTCTTCCACCTTCATAACATGTGGGAATGGTTTCAAACTGCAGCGCCCTGCTTTCCAATAGCAAGCAATGCTGGCTGGGTTTGCCATTTAAAAGGAGGGGCTGCAGTTTTAGGCTGGATGTGCAGCACACCCCTCCCCCCACCCCACCGCGTGACTGTTCTCTGGGTTGATCCCTTCAGCCCTCCCCCCACCGCGTGGCTATTTTCAGGGATGATCGCTTTTAGCCAATCGCAAACAGCCCAGCATGAACGGGGTCCTTTTACTGTTCCCTTACAAAAATTCCCCTATTTCAACCAGGTGACCATGAATGATATCGCTCTCCTGAGGCTAACACAGAGATATAGACTGAATGTTGCTTGAATGCGACCAAAACCCAGGACCATTCGCTGCCCTGCTTTGTGCTGCAATGCTTCCAGACTACTTGCTACTGGCTTGGCGTGGTAAAGTGTCCTACCCTGGAGGATGAAATAAGGCAGCCCTCCCCAGAAACCACCTGTAAAGGCTTTCAGAGTACCTCCAGGAGAGCTTCATGGAGATGTCCCTGGTGGATTCCCGCTCCATCCCCAGACACATTAGCAGACTTTTCCAGTAGTTGTACCATAGGCGCCAACTTTCCCCGGCGCCGGTGGGTGCTCATGGCCCCCCCCACTTCTGGCCCTGCCCCAACTCCACCCCCTCCCTGCCCCTATTGGACCCCTTCCCCAAATCCCTGCCCCGGCCCCACCTCTTCCCCCTCCTCCCGCCTCCCTCCCAGCACTTGCAAGCACGAATCAGCTGTTTTGCGGCGCAAGTGCTGGGAGTCAGGGGAAAAGCGGGCATGCGGTGCGCCCAGGGGAGGTGGTGGGGCGGGGCGGGGTGATGACGGTGATTGCTAAGCACCTACCAATTTTTCCCCATGGGTGCTCCAGCCCCGGAGCACCCACGGAGTCAGCGCCTATGAGCTGTACTGGCCGCGAATGCATCCCAAGTCTTCAGGGCAAATCAAACATTAAACACAATTGCTTTTAAAACCTGTAGTGTAGTTACAAATGTGCACTCACCAGAGGTGCCTTCTCCGACTTCAGGGTCTGGGATCCCGCCTTGGGAGGGTATTGGCTCCAGGGTGATGAAAAGGTCCTGGCTGCCGGGGAGAATGGATTCTCCGCTTGCCTGCTGCGCATTCTCCTCCTCCTCCTCCTCCTCTTCCTCATCCACAAAATCCTCCTCCCTGTTGCGTGAGACTCCCCCCTTGCAGGTGTCCACGGACAGTGGTGGAGTAGGGTCCCCCCCTAGAATGCCATGCAGCTGAGCATAGAAGCAGCATGTATGGGGCTCTGACCCAGAGCGACCATTTGCCTCCTTTGTCTTTTGGTAGGCTTGCCTGAGCTCCTTAACTTTCACGTGTCACTGCTATGTGTCCCTATTGTAGCCTCTCTCCACCGTGCCCTGTGCAATTTTGGCATATATATTAGCATTTCTTCTTTTTGATTGGAGTTCAGCCTGCACAGATTCTTTTCCCCATACGACAATCAGATCCAGTGTCTCCTGTTCGGTCCATGCTGGAGCTCATTTGCGATTCTGGGACTGCATGGTCACCTGTACTGCTGAGCTCACCACGCTGATCAAACAGGAAATGAAATTCAAAATTTCCCAGTGCTTTTCCTGTGTACCTGGTTAGTGCATTGGAGTTAAAAGTGCTGTCCAGAGCGGTCACATTGGAGCACTAGTTCCGCTATCTGGGGAGTATGGTGATATTTTAAGATGGCTGCAATAAAACTATTAATATGAAATTTGGAAAAGTAAACACCACTTTTCAAAGAATGAACTGGTCAAACAGCGGTTTTCATCACAAACTGAAGGTCAGGCTATACCATGAAATCATCTTGAGTATGCTATTGTACAAAACAGAGATTTAGCCGATGACAGTGGCTGACAAAAAGAGATTGGAAGCTGCCCATCACAGATGGCTGAGGAAGATATTACACATTTCATGGGAAGGAAGCTGACAAAGCAGAAATGTTAGAAAATATCATCAAAGAAAGAAGGCTGAGGTAGTTGGGTCATGTGCACTGTATGGAAGATAGGAGACATGCTAGGCAAGCATCAAATTGGCTACCCGAGGAAGGTCAAGGAATAACTGGCAGAAGACAGTGATGGAGGATATTGAATCACCTGGAAAGAAGTTCCACAACTAATTAGCAGCTATAATCAATAGAGGAACTGGACTGCCCAATGTGTCAGTGGCACCGGAGGAATTAAAGTCTAGTGTAAGTTAAACACTTCTGTTATCTTTAGGTCACAAGACAGAGACATCACAATATGAGGCTAAAATAGATGTCTTAAAGAGTCAAAAGGGCATATAATCTACTGAAGAAGAAAAAATAGAACATAATTGAATATGTAAAGTGTTCTAAAATTGAAGGATTAAACAGAATATCGTGTAACTATAGTTTTATTTTAACAAAAATTGCTTAACATTTTTCATAATTATGAAAAACATTATGCTGTAAATATAAATGCAAGCATGCTCAATAATGATGAATATGTTTGAAAAATGCATCAGGAATTGATTCGGAAATCTTAAGCAATAAAACAAGTATTGAGATTAAAATTAATTGTGTGGTCACAAATAGCAAATTAGAAAATGAACATAAACCTTTGGAGTACTGAGGACTGTTTTTTGTTCTCAGAAAATGTCAGAGGTATTGAAGAATAATGTGCTTACGTGTGTTTTCCCCATGATCCTGAGAAGTACTACTAGATTAAGGCAGCTTCCATGAGAGGGGCTAGACAAGCGCCTTCAGCTGAGGCCTGCTCCCAGGTGCGAACTTCTGGTGCACATGAGGGGCAAGAATCCCTACCACCTTGGCCAAAAGGCAGTGTTTAGGAGGGCCAGCAAGCAGGAAGACCTGGCCACTTCCTTCTCCCTGGCTCATATTTACTGCTTCTGTCTTTGGATCTGTAGTCTGCCTTGAAATAAGGAGGCCACTTCTTGACCACAACCCAATCCTGCCAGCCCTTGTAGAGGGCCTCTGAAAGGAGACTTCTACCACACCAGCTGAAGCATGTTTGTATAGCATGCTTTCCACCTTGGCAGAGGGCCAGAGTCAGGGCACATAGGCATGGAAATTTAGTGGTTAATACAGCCCAGCCCAGAATTGCCCAATCTAACACCCCATCTATCTCAGATCGAACAAATAGAATGCAGGTACAGATCAGGCCATGTCACAGATGAGATCACAGGTCCTATTTTTAAAAAAAAAAACTACATTTTTTGATCAAATGAACACACAACAACTGATTATTTGATTTTAAAAATGAATTAACCTTGCAGCTTTAGCTTTATTGTTTGCAATGTAGGAGTATTATTTTTAGCAGTCTGTATCTATGGCAAAGGATGCGTTGTTATTGATATGGAAAGGGCCAGAGTCCTTACAGTGACATGACACTGGTATTCATCCATCTCTGAAAAAGAGAAAAATAGTCCTCCTAAGTGTGTTGAGTAGGTAACATAGGGATCACAGTTTTGATTCACTGAATAGTATTCCTGGAATACATTAGAAAGCATATTATCAGCAGATGGTAGAGAAAAATGTAAATAAGCTATGGAGTGAAACCAGACAACCTTTCAGTCTGTTGAGCTTTGTGCTGGTCATTCCCATTTCAAGGCTAGTAAAAAAAAAAAAAAAAAAAAAAAAAATGGAGAGAAAAGAAAGTTAATCTGTATCCAGATAATTTTAATAAATAAAAAGTAAAGCATAAATCCATGCAAAGCCATTGGCTCTCTTTGTAACAGTAGCCTTGCTCTTTTATCAGCATATCTGATTCAGGTATAATTGTGTTAATCACATACTCCCGAACACACGAGATTGTGAAAATAGTTGAAAATGTAATTAAAATCTATTCTTTCACATTTAATACTGCCTAATGCTTTTAATTAATCTGACTGTCCTTAATTACTTCTGTAATTTTTACCATGCGTAAATGGCTAATTAAAGTATTAAACCATCCTCAAATGCAGTCTAGAATTAAATATATAAATGTTCTGTGGCTGATTAAAAGGATTACACAAGAAGATAGTAGGGGTTCAGGTATGAATAGTTTCTGAATGTAAATTCAGACACATAGTCTACCCACAGTTGATTGGCCACAGCAGGAAGGGGCTATCGTGAGGGAGAGGGTTACAGTACCTGGATGGTCAGGGCAGTTTTTATGACTGCCAGAGCCCCAACAGAGATTAGAGCGGACATGCCAAACCCGTGAAAAAAATGCAGACATTGGCTTGTCTTTGACTTAATTGGCTTGTAGCTTGTTGCTGCTTTTTTTTTTTTTTTTTTTTTTTTTTTGATTGGCTCCCGGCAAGAAGGGGCAAGGGAGGGAGAGAGTCAGGGATGCACAGCGGGCCCACCACAGTCCCAGACTGCACACTGGGGGCTCTAGTCACACAGAGTGTTGGGGTTCTTTAGGATTGGCTTGTTTTGGCCTTGTTTTGAAATGGGATTAGCTTGATTTTCGGCTTATTGTGAAAGTCAGGGTGCTTATTTACCGCGTGAAAGTTGGCGACTGTGGTTTAGAGCAGCTAGTTGGATTGTCAGCTGGATTGCTAGACTGCTGTGTGTTCTGGACATTTCTCCAGCCTCAACAGGGGAGGGACAAGATGGCAAAGGAGCTAGTCAGAATCTACAGCCACTGAAGGAATCCCTTAGTAGGGAAATACAGACAGTTTCCATTCCGTCTGCAGTGAGTGCTGTGAAGGGAGCAGGAGGGGACAGAGAATCCGGCCCAGCGGTGCAAGTAGATTTTAATTCTTACCGGTACGCATAGGCGACTCATGGAAGAGACACAAAGGGGGGCACCAGCTAAAGAGGGGGCACATGACTTCCCCACGTGATTCACCCCCCACCCCCACCCCGGGCCCCCCGTACTCTCCCTGTCCCCTCCCCATCCCACATTACCTGGGCACGGGGGGGGGGGGAGGGCACGTTCTGCTCCTTTCACTGCTGCAGTTCCTGGGAGAGCCCCGCGGTTCTGAAAATCTTTCCGGTACCGCGTACCGGCAATATATATCTTAATTGTACAGCGTACCTGACCGTACCTGCTTACTTGCACCACTGATTCGGCCCCATGTCTGATGGTAAAGGAGAAAGCTGACATTTTCATCAGTCCCAGAATACCATGGTGGTGAGCATAGTCTAAATATAAAAATAGAATAACTTGGTGTCTTTCCCAGGGACGACGCCAGTCCAGGAAAAGCCTCAATTCAAATTATCCATAGTATCATAGTAAGGAATAGTGAGTCTCTTGGGCAGGTTTTCATGCAGGTTTTTAATTGTGATGATAGCCATAGCTGTCAATTGAGAGATTCAAGAAATGTGTAGTGAAGAAATCCAAAACATCAACTTTATCCCAGTTTTCAACTGTCTTACATTATCCAGGAAATAACTTCATTTGAAAGACCCCAGAACCTACGAAACAGGGGCTACCAACTGATGTATTTTGATGCCCAGAACCATCATTGTTGTTACTTATTTAGTGCCAAATGTGTGCTAGCCCCTTTAAAAGTAGGTAAAATAATTAGATTTCTGTCCTGAAGAGTTTACAACCAGACATTGCTCCAGGCTGGCATTCCAGAACAGAACCTTGCAGATAAGGAGCAGCAACTCTTCTGAGTTGGCAGAGCCATTAGCCATTCATGAAAGGCTTAAATTCTTTTCTCTTCCTGGACTATCTCCATTTCAGATAAATGGGGCTTAATTTTTTAACAAAGACCTCTCACTGAATGTATAGAAACCCTCATCACTTCTTCTTGTCCTTCTTTCCCAGCATGCAACAAAAGACAAGTCATCTCATCAGTAATTCAACAATCTTCTAGACATAGTCATTGTGCCTCCTGCAAGCATATTCCAAGGGCTTTATTCCAGGTTCTTTGTTGATAATGAAAAGACTGTCAGACACAGATCTTCCATTGCTAAATCTGTTAGTATGTAAAACTAGACAGAACATAGAAAACATGCCACTTCTCATTTAAGCAATCGCCCCTTGAGATTGCCTCTGTGCCACTAACGGGAAATGGTTATCTCCATGTCCTACCAGCAACGTTCCCTAAGGTTTGTGGCTCCTGGAAACCATTCTGTAGGCATGCTCTCTGGTCTGTTTGCTAGTACCAGCTAAGAGTGGAGTCTTTAGATCCAAGTGGTAGAGATGAGTGTTTTTTTGTTCGTTAGGGGGGATGGGTTGGATCTGGAAGACCAGCTTCTAGTCCCATGAGTGTGCACAATTCTGCAAGTGTTTGTCTACTATCTGCAGTATGTGGATTTATTATAGCTTGTACCAGCTGCCTTTGGTCACAAAGAACTGTTCCAACAGCCTATAATTGCTGTAGCCCAGAGGGTTCCCAGCCATACCCTCTGTTTCCTGTCACTCCACCTGTACCAGGAGATCAGGAGGAGGGTGGTGAATACCAGCTCCCTGCCCTGGGGCTTTCCTCCTACTTTGGTGAATGCCCATTTGACTAGGTAAGCTAACTTTACAGCTCCTTTCTGCCAGTGGAGTGGTGCAAAGGGTCTGTATTGTTACTGAGAATCAAGGCCTTGTTTTCATGGTTTTTTCATAATGTAAATCATGAGCAGTGGCATTAGAAGGTATCACCGGGCTCATTAAGTGTTTTTTATTGTTGCTTAACTATTAGACATATTTTACAGCTTTGTACTTTAATTGATTTTTAGCTGAAGTTAGGTTACAAACAGAAAATGTGCATCTTTAATATTCTTTTTCATAAATCAGCTTCTTACAAAAAAAATCTATCTACTTTGAGTATTAGCAGTTCTGTCCTTCACACCACACTGTATATTTTACTGCATATTGCATTTCAGTGTTTGAGAATTATCCCCAGAGATCCTGAAAATCTTACAGACAAAGTTCAATTTCCTTTGTCTTCATTGACATTTTGACTTAATTAGCTAAAATGATAATATCTCCCTAAAGTATGGGTAATTATCATTGGCATCATTTTTGCTGAGATAGGTGGCATATTCAGAATCTTCTTAAAGCTTTATTATGAACTTCTTTTAAACTGATAGTATGTCTTACAGAATCTTCATATTCATTTACTCTAAGTTATAAAATTGTTCCTTCAGAATTATCTGACATCCTTCAGACTAACCCTATCCCATTCCAATTAGATGGACCAGTGGTAACGATCCAGTATGCAGTCTCTCTCTTCACCTTACCCCCAGGATATGTGTGTGGGGACATTATAGGTGGGACTGGTACAACCATCTATTAAGGTTGATTACATTGATCTGCTCTGGGGGGATGAATCAGGGTTATATAATAAAGTAAGTTGTTAACTGTAGGACCCCTGCTTCATCACTTTGATGCAGAAGTCGGAATGTGTATAGAGGATGAGGCAGGGGATTACAGCAATAGAAAAGGAAGTGAGGGCATGTCTCAGGGGTAATGCAGTTGAATGCTTCCCTGGAGAATTGGAATCTATTTGTACCTCTGCAACAGAGATCTTGTGTGAAGTTAGGCAAGTTACTTAAACCAGACTTTTCGCAGCTGGTCACCACTGGTGTGTTTGGCATTATTTGGGTGCCTAACTTCATACCCTGGGGTCTGATTTGCAGAAGTGGCAAGCACTCACATTGACAAGTGAAAGCTGTGCTTGAATATATAGAGTGCTAATACTCTGAAAAATCAGATCTCAGGTGTCTCAGATTGGGCACCCAAAATAAGTGGATACTGTTGATCTCTTTATCGGGGGTAGCCGTGTTAGTCTGTATCCACAAAAACAACAAGGAGTCCGGTGGCACCTTAAAGACTGACAGATTTATTTGAGCATAAGCTTTTGTGGGTTAAAAACCTCACTTCTTCAGATGCATCTTCTCCATGCATCTGAAGAAGTGAGGTTTTTTACTCACGAAAGCTTATGCCCAAATAAATCTGTCAGTCTTTAAGGTGCCACCGGACTCCTTGTTGATCTTTCTGTAATTCAGTTCCCCATCTGTAAAATGGGGATAATACTACTTCATGTCACAGGAGTGCTGTGAAAATAAAGTCATTTATGTCTGTGAAACACTGAGATACTATAGCAATAAGCAACATAGAAAAGCCCATGAGCAAATTAATAATTCTGTCTCAGAGCAACGTTTGAATTATATGTGGAAACTAAGGCATGGAGTCCCACAGTAAATAGCAAGAAGACAACAAAATATTGAATAGCTGTTTATTAAGTAGTATTGTCCTTCTATGCACTGAATGAGACAGGGATCCTGTGTGTGATCATGTAATTAAAGAGTGTGTCATAATGGGGATGAATTAAGGATGCACAAGCAACCTTAATTCTGGCATTTCCTAACTTCTGAGTGCTTGAATTTTCAACCTTGTAATATAGCTTTTTGAGTTGATGGTGCACGCACAGTCTGGTCAGCATTAGTAGTTGTGAGAGGCTCAAGCATGCTCATTGAGGATGGACTCCTCAGAGACTTTGGCAGATAAAATCTGAGGAGTCTCTACTGAGCATGTGTGAACTGCAATTTTACAAAAGCTTATAACTTGGACAAAGCTGGGCAGACTTTCAGAGGCATGGCAAAAGGCACATTCCTGACACAACAGTCACCCCTGCCAAAATTCAAATTTTAACGTATTTTTTTCCCTACCCTCATTCTTGGAAATGGCTCAATAGTGGTAGCTGAATTTTTCCAGTAAAAGTCTGCCTGATGCAGACAGTCAGCATATAAAATTGCAGCCCAAATTTATAAGCAACTGAAAACAGGGTCTTACAATGGACATATCAGACAACCTTAATAGGCGCATACGAGCCCGACCTATAGTATGTAAGTTATAGCAACTCATGTCGAGCATAACCACTATCGTTCAGGTTGGAATTTGGTTACATTCTATAGCTTGCTTTCAGATTCATTGTTTCCTAAAACATGCTCTTGGGGCTGAAATTTTCTATGCTCGGGTTTATTTCCAAAATTGATTTTTTTCTGGTGTTTCAGCAAAATTTCTTCTGCAGTTTTTGCAGAGGGTAGAAAAATACACTTTTCCATTATCTTTTTTAAAAAAAAGTCAAGATTCTTTTTCTCTTCAAAAGGATCAAAAATGGCTGAATGTTGCAATTTGAATCTCTGTCTCTAATTATGTCTTAATGAGCAATTATATGCTTTCTAAGTTTTGAAAAATAAATTGGCTTTTAAATAAAGTTATAAATGTTTGAAAATACATTACTGAACATGCAAAGTGCAAAATTTAATTAAACTCTTAGCTGCATGTTTAAAGCTTGATCCTTTGAGATGCAGAGCACTTGGGAGGTGCTCCACACCCTTAACTCACAGGGAAGTTGCTAGTTGTTCAGGGTATCAAACACCTTTCCCAGAAAGCACTCCACATCTTGCAGGATCACTCTTTTAAAGATGGGTGCATTTCTCACCTTTATATATGAACTAGTAGCTATTTGATTAAAGGATTCCCTAACCCCAGTTGCTGAATCTGGATATTTTAAAAGGCTAAATTGTTTTCCAGAGAGATGAATTTACAAGCTGTACTAATGAAGCCCATAGAGCTTGTAAACTGCACAAGTTTGAGGCGCTCTTGATTCTCGCCCTCCCCCTTTTTTTTATTGGCAGGAAGTGAGGGATTAAATGCAAAAATCTTGTGTTAAAGGATTTTTAACTGTGAGATCAAGCATTCAGTCTTGCTCAAGAATATTTATATTTTAGGAATTTTATAACAGAAAATTGGATTTAACACCCTTAATATTATATTAATGTTAATTCATAGTTTAAATCAGACTTGTGATGCTGATACCCATGTGAAAAATTGTATTTATTATGTACTTTCAGTGCCTCACATGCACTCTGCCCACTGATCTATTCCCCTAGGACATATTCTAGGATTACAAACCCAAGACCGCTTAAAACTGCTGTCCTTTTTCTTTACGTCCCATCTGAGTACACCTTTCTGAAATTTGCTTGCAAAGCCACAATAATTGTGTGTGCAAATTAGATGTGCAATTGCATCAGGCCACTTAGAAAATTAGGCCCTGTGTTTTTGTGTTTGCATGCTTACCTACATCAACACATTATTAAAGGAGCATATTTAAAATTGAAATAAGGAGATTCCGCAGTTGTTCTCTTAGCAACATTAACTTACCTACATTGTCAGGAAAACATTGCAGAGTGATGATATAGCCTTAAAAGTGACTGAGAGCTCCAACTTTTCTCATTAACTTTTTTTTTCTCCATCTGGCTATCATGTAAAGTACTAGTTTGGTATACCCTGTCTGTAAATAACCCCAATAATTCAAGTCCTATAGTCTAACAGGTAATCAAAATACAAATTATGGATTATAGAACCTTAGGTTTTCTTATTGTTGTTTTATTTAACTCTATAAACTGTAACATTCTGTTAGGTACTCACAAACCTTAACTCCAGAACTTTGGAGACAAGTGATTTTTCTGCATCGTTATAATTCTAAACCATATACCTCTGTAGAGATGTAGAAAAACCTAGCTGAACCTATGAAATTCTGCAGACCACAGTATATACCATACATAACCTATAACATAGTAACGTGCTACTTAAAAGCAATTCTATCACTTCTACCTTCATTATTTTGATGGGAATAAAATCGAGCTAACTAAGTGACTGTTCCTCATTGAGCTGGTAACCACTATCGAGTTTAAAGGTCAGACATTTTTGAGTTGTTTGTAGGTAAAACAGTCTTATGAATTTTATTGTAAAATGGGAAAAGCTACTCATCTCATTCAAAAAGGGCTGAACAGATTCAGCTCAAACTTTCATACACACAAAAATCTGCTTATTAAAACCAAATACAGCAATTTTTAGGAGAAAAATTGAATGATTTAGAAAGTTATTAACAGGAGAAAATAAGGATTATAAGAAAAGGTGAGCTGCAGTATTATTTTTAATAAGTATGTACAAATGTCTAGATTAGAACACATTCTCCACGGCATATCAGGGAAATTCTGCTTGCATATCATTAGTTGAAGAGGCAATGGTCAATGAACAGGTACTTGCTGTGGTCAGCTTTCGCACTGAGTTATGGCAGATTGTATGTGTGTACATATGCAATGTTGGAGATAAAATAATTGAAACTAAATTAAAAACACAGCCACTTGCCATATATATATGTGTGTGTGAGTATCTAAATGTTGATCTGTAAATTTATATTCTATGGGTGGTATGACAGCTGCTTTTGGAGAAAGCAGCTTGGCGGGTTCTGAACTTGAGGTGACATTGAATACGGTTGCAACACATGCTCCACTGCAGTTCCAGAAAATGCCATCAGAACATGATGAACATCTGCCCAGAAGCACTCTTCTGGAAGATTCTAACAAAATTTGGAAAACAGCTCAAGCAATGGAAGAAATTATGCTTATTTTAGCTATCAACACCACAGAGTGTGGTGTATGCGGAAAATGAACAATCGGAACAAATAAAAGAAAGACAAATGCCTACTGCTAGAGCACAGCAAGGCTTGCAGCTGCAACCTCCTAGTGCTATAGATAATGAGACACAAGCATAGCCATCTTCTGTTGAGTATCCATTTATGCTATTTTGCAAATATCTGGTGTGTTCTCTGATGCAGCAGATACATTTGTGGCTCAGATTTTAAATTTCAAAAGTTGTTGTTCTGTGCTGCCCATCAAGAACTTTTGCATCAGTCAGTGGCAGTGCAACATTCACTCAAATTGGAAATAAGAGAGAGAAAAGTTCTGCCTTTCAGGATTCTTCAGTACCTCCAAAGTTAAAGGTAGCTGCAGTGGATTAAACAATATTATTAGCAAAGAAGCCACAATTTGAACACTGAGTTCTGGTGTCGCAAAGAATGCAATATTAATACTAAACTACTGTAACATGAATTCTAAGTTTTAAATTGTTTTAGTATATTTACAGAACTGAAATGTCTGAAATCCTAAAAACTAGCCAACTTAGTTTTTTACTTGTTTGTTTTTCTTTTCATTACCTACAAGGTCATAAATAAAGAGAAGTTGCCAGTTACATTCAAAGGAATTTAAACCTTGCTCCTGCAATGAGATCTATGTAGACAGACCCCTGAGTCCACGTGGACTGACATTGCCTTCAGTTGGTCTCATTGCAGGTGCAGAAGCCTGGCACCTGCGTGTATCTTATTGCAGGATTCGTGCCAAAAGATACGTAGCCCAAGAAACTAAATATGCAGAGAGAATATTGTCTGCCTGATGAGCCCAATCTATAATGCTTTTCGAAATACCCTTCCCCCTAGGAAATTTTGGATTCCAATCCCAGAATTACATTTTATAGGTTGGGCCAATCTTCTATATGCTGCTGTTAAAATACTGCTGCTGTCATCGTCAAAATGAAAACCGTTGTTGCAAAATTCTAGCTGGAATTTAAAAAATTCATAGGGAAAACAGCTGCTAAATCAATGGAAATTTATAGCACATTGTTCTCCTTGCCTATATTCTGAAATAGGTATGATCATTTTAAAGGCACAATATGCACATTTTTTGGAAAGAGTAATAACATCAGTAGTCATTTTCATGATGTTAGAATACCGTGGATATATATATAGGAGGCTCGAAAAGGTACATGTGGGTTTGCAACAAGGTGTTCTACTGTATTACACCTATTGCTTATTGTAATAGTTCCTCCCTCGCCCGCTCGGAGGGAGGTGACTCAGTCGGGCCCTGTCTGGCCAGGCCCAGAGTCTACAAGGCCGCCAAGAGCCCACAATAGGGCTGGGCGATTACGAGTCACTATCCGGCTTTAGCCAGGGCTTGGGTAGCTCAAGTAGTCAGCCCTTATACGCAGTCTCTCAGGACTGGCTGTGGCCTGGGCGGAGCTCAGGCAGCCAGCAAACAAACAGTCTCTTAGGTGAGTAGCAAGGGAAGCTCCTCTCCCGAGCTAGAGCCTCCTTGCACAGTGTGGGGGTCAGCTGCCCCGGGGTGGGGTGGCAGGGGGACGCAGGCTCACCCTACTCCACTGTGTCCCAGCCCAGGGCCCTGGCAGAGGCAGGATTGGCTGCCCCTGCGTCGACGGGGATCCAGCTGCAACACGCCGACTGAGCCACACCGAGCTCTGCAGCCAGCTGCTCCGTGGCTGCCCCTGGGCTACTTCCTGCCTCCCCGGGGTTTGGTACCTGCAGCCTCCAGGCTTCTTCCGTCTCCTCGGGATAAACAGCAGCAGGTACTCCGGGCCAGTCCTTGTCAGCGTCTGGGACTCGGGGAACAGCCAGGCGCAGGTTCCTCTCAGGGACGTGGGAGAACCAGCAGAGCGTTCTCCTCCTTCGCAGGTTCTCCCCCAGCTGTGCTGCAGGGCCGGCCTCCTATACTTCTGGCCACGCCCTGGTACTTCCAGCGAGGGGGGGGCGGGGCAATCTAGGCTCCGCCCTCCATGGTGCGTGTAATAGTTCCTCCCTCGCCCGCTCGGCGGGAGGCCACTCAGCCTCACTACACTTATGCTAAGACAGGAAACAGGAACTTTTAAAACAATCATAAATAGAGGTTTACTTGACTTTGCCATAATTAATATTTTGATGGTAAAACATGAGCTTGATGTTAAGAGATTTACATTAGATAAAATATGCCAGAACAACTCATCCCAGATATACTAAACTGTCCAATATTTCTATACAAATAGTTTGGTTTATGTGAATGACCATGGCGCGGGTGAGATTTACTGGAAGCCTACTCTAATTTGCATGTCTGACTTTTTCAGTTACATGTTTTTCATTATTGAAATAATACTTTAGTTTATCTCAGTTCTAGTTCTAGTCTTTAAACCCTGTTTTCCCTCGTATTCATTTTTGCTCCTCTACCCAGCATGGTATACCTCGATATAACGCTGTCTTCGGGAGCCAAAAAATCTTACCGCATTATAGGTGAAATCGTGTTATATCGAACTTGCTTTGATCCACCGGAGTGCGCAGGCCCCCCTGCCCCCCCCCCCGGAGCACTGCTTTACCGCGTTATATCCGAATTCGTGTTATATCGGGTCGCGTTATATCGGGGTAGAGGTGTATATGGTAAAACTATGCAGCTGTATCACATAAGCAGTTATAAAAAATGGTGCCATGTATGTTAGAGAGATGTAACACACATTCAAATTGAGGAAGCAGATCACCTAATCAGAGAGAAACTTTGAACAACTTCAGGCATCTCTTTTAATATTTCTCCACAGGTTAACCGATTACTCTTAAAATAATTTAAAATGCTGTATATTCTCAAATTTAGGAGAGATACAGTTGGAAAAGATAGGCTTATATTCTTGAGTATTAAATGCTTCAGGTGACATAGAGGGAAACATTGTTTCATTTACACCCAAGCCACGCTGTTGAAATCAAGCCAACCCTTTGGTGAAGTCATTGGGGTGGCATAGATTAAGGGAAGGCAGAATCTGCTAGACACTGCACTATGACAAAGCATACTAATGTTAATTTATGAAATGTGTGTGTATACAGTGCTATTTACAAATATTCATATGTTGTTGTTACCACAGCTATTCATGCATTATGTTCAAAATTCGAATCTGATTCCTCCAATCTTTATAAACAGGATTTTTAGTCCTGTTAAGTATGCTGCTTAAAATGGAAAAATTTGGAGTCTCTGTGCTCAGTTCATTTGACGTTTCACATCTAAAACTCCAGCAAACCCAGCCCCACTTTAAACACTACTACATTTTGAATTTTAATAGACTTTATTACAGGCCTTCAAATTAAAAGCTGTCAGGAGAGATAAAAGGTTGGGGATTTGGATTCAAAGGGACTTTGATTAGACATAAAGGTCAGCAATGGTGGCAAAAAGTCGATGCATCTAAATTAAGCATAAACCTCTGTAAGAGAATATGCTAATCTTTCGTGTAAAGTACTTGTCAGGCTGATCTTGGCTCATATCCATAACAGTAAAACTATTTTCTGTGATGAAATTTTTACAAATGGTAATCCACGAGTAATTTGCCTGTCAAGTGTCTGCAATTTGTTTTTACAAATATTAGATTTTAACTGGTAAGGGAGCATGCTACTCTATGTAATGTGTTCCTGATGTATAAACTTTGTTTTAGAATCTTTAGTTCAGTTTTCAGCTGCAGCATTTTTCCTTAAATAAAATGTGTTATGAAAAAACTTTCCAAATATCATTGGTATTTGTAAAACCTAGGCATAAATGTATAAATTACACTTTAATAAGGCAGCTACTTGATAGGCTTAGAGTTATAATATCTGTTAATATTTCCAAAAGTGAAATTAAGATTCTGCACTGTTTGTGAGCAAACTCATTAAAGACATAAAAGGATGACAAGATGAAAAAGGATTTACATTTGTAGAATCTCCTGTAAAATTATGAGAAGTGACAGGCTCCATTTTTTTGGGTGCTGGAATCAAGGTTGCATGTCTAAATCATAGTGACAGTGTGGCTGGATTCTGCATAGCTGAGAATTAATGGGAAATTAATAGAGTGTAATACAGGCCTATTGAATTCAGTCTAACTTTGCAGCTTTGATATGTAAGAGCAGAAGACATAATTTCAATCTTTGTTTAGTGTCCTGGACAGCCAGCTTCACTAGCATCTAAGTATGGTCAGGATTAAAAATGTGATGAATAGCACTACAGTACCTTCTTGACAGCTTTTCTGTTCAAATACAAATTTCTGTCACTGCCCCAGAATGTTTGAAGGAGCATTCAGAGATGAAATATCTTAGCTGCAACAACCCCAGTGTGAAGCTATTATGTTTTGAAAGGAAAAATAATTACAAACTGTACATCTCATAGGCGCATATCTGTATTAATAATGCATAGTAATAAATACACTGGAGTATACTAATGAAACGTTATTGAACATTAACGTTTTGGAACCAGAGGGTTATGAATCTGTCAAGAAAAATGTCAATGCATCTGTCTAATTTTAGATATATCTACCTGTTTTAGGCAAATAAATATTTGGTAGCATTATGATATATTATGATTTATACTAGCTTTCATATTCTCTCTCCAGGATATTTTTTCAAAGTTGAGATTTTTGAAACATCCATCCATCTCTGTGTTTTCACCTCACCCCCAAAAGAATATTTCCTTTCACCTAAAAGAATCTCATTATTAACTCAAAAAAACCCTTTAAATTGTTTCTGGTAAAAATGCATGGTTTTTATAGGAATGCCCTACAGAAGGAATACTGTGGTTCTCAGTACAGCAAAGTAGGTCAGAACTTCAGAGGCTGGCAGATGTGATTTCAAAAAACCCCTACCCTGAGCTACTCATGAATAAAAATGAAGGGGGAAGGCCGATTAGTATAATGAAATGCTTGAAGTTGAAGACCTAATACCTGTAGTAATATTCCCCTTTGTACCTGATCATTAATGGGAAAGAGGGATATCTCTTATTTCCTTATAATGCATTTCCACCCCATTGCAAAGAATCCAACAGACAAACTGCAAGATAGTACCCACATTGTACCTTAAGCCATTCCTTTATTGATTCCTACTTCCTGTGTTCCCTTGCGTTACAGTGACAATGGACCAAATGATGGCTGAATCTCAGTCATGGTTGACATTTGATCTCATGTTCATGGGTTTTCCTTAAGATTTGGTCTACTATTATCACTATTAAAATATCAGCAATTACCCACTACCAACCACCTCAGTTATCTCATACCTCCTATTCTAAGTAGAAACAAACACTGGTATTTCAAATACCTTTTTGTGGGTATTGAATTTTTCATAATGGAAACCATGTTAAAATAAGGATACAAACAACTTACCTGCTCAATAGAAATGTCTACAACTTTTGCGTGAAAAAGTTTCATGTTGCAATCTACCATGCCGTTTAATGAGAATGCTAACAAACATCGGATTGGTATAATACTATTTTACCTGTCCAGCAAATTGTATCAAAGACAAAACGCACACATACAAACCCCCAAGAAAATAAGAATGAGAAAATTCAACTGTAGCAAAGCCTCAGTCTTATTGGGATTTATTTATGTATTTCTAAAATTTGGTGTTAACTGGGCTATGACCATGCTGCAAAGAATCTCTGCATGTTTCCCCATCTTCTGAACCAATTCAAAGTAAAGAGACCACCTCATTTCACAGAACATTGATTGCATCCCTGCTGAAATAATGTACTAGTTTTATTTGTTCTTGACTTAATCTGTCAACCTTATGAAGCTCACCATTTCAACATTTGGGATCCTTCCCATAAAATTGATAAATTTGCTTAGGAAGGCTGAACAGCTAAACTACTTGAAGAGTTTACGCTAGTGAAAACATACAGATATACATGTAAAGAGGGGCAAATAGCCCCCCTCCTGTGAGCAACAGCCATTCTCAGAGCCAGACTGATTTGTGTGACAGGAAAATCTTTTTTTAATGACTTCCTTTTTTAATAAAATGAGTGGCATCATTGGAACTTAAAAGTTCCTCAAATGTCCTCCCCACAGCTGGATGGTTGCTCGGAATACAGAAGGTGAGGAACAAGAGAATGGAGAATCAATGAATTACTTAGCCCAGAGCAGCAGCTAAGCAGAGGAAAAATTACTTTCTTCACTGCCCAAATAATTTTGGAATTTTTCAGTCTTGCCTACATATTTTGCTGGATTTATATACAGATGCGCCTTTCCAAAGCTATAGGTGGTTACAAATTAAAATTTAAAATACCTCATTCAAGCATTTAAAAAGACAAATCCAACCTAAAATATGCTACCAATCCAGTAATACCCTTACCCACTCTCCTCAACACATCCAGCCAATTCCCAACTCTCAACATTCCCCAAATTCCTAGAAAAAATAGGTGGCAATTAGAGTGTGGCCTAAACATCCACAAACTTGGGATATTTTGGAATGAAGGTGAGGGAGGGATTGCATTCCAATAGGAAGGTATATGTTGGATAATGTCTTACCAGCAGCCTCTTCCTTTTTAAACTGAGAGGGCTTCCAGCTTGGTGCCGCATCTTGTTGCAATTTTAGTGTAACCATTTGGGGAGAAAGGTGATCTCCCAGATAGGCAGGACCTTGGGCATTAGGATTTTAAGTTCTACATGAGAGAAGGCAAAGAGATAAGATTAGGAGGTGAATACAAGATGGACAATGAGCTGTAGCCTGTGGTACTGTAGGCCAGTAAAATTATAGCCAGTCAGTTAAGAATTATGGGTGAAACCTTAGCCCAGTGAAATCAATGAGAGTTTTTCCATTGACTTCAGGGGGGGCCAGGATTTTGCCCTGCATTTTCATACCTGATTTCACTCTGCCCTGAGGTGTCTCTAGCCACAGATATTGCATTCTGACTATTTTTTCTATATCATCAACCTCACAAGACAAGGTCTTAGTATCCCCAATCAATTGTGAAAGCAGCATATTATAGCCAGTACTGGAGGTCTTGAAGTAATTCACACTTTTTTCTTCAGTCCTTGAACTCTCCATAAAAGATACATGGTACTTTTTTAACTGTTATTTTTTAGTGTCAGGTGAAGTATCCAAACATTTATGGAGTAATTCTGGATGCCAGGTGATTGTAATCATAAATTGCTGTATATCCGCTACTGAGACTGAGCTGTACAATGATGCCCTTTGTGAAGCAAAGCCCCCAAATTAAAGACGTGAAGCCTTCAGGGTTCAGAACGGTTGTCTGTATTGGATTTTAAATTCCTGTCCTGTAAATCCTGTTCTCCTGTCCAAGACCTGATGTCAAGGCAATATTGGGCAAAAGAATATGCATTTAATTTTGGCTGAAATGGAATGTTTAATCTTTCTACCAAAGAGAAGTTATTTTTACCATAATTGAAGCATAACAGACCAAATTTTAAAGGGTGGCCTCTCTTTCAGGAAAATCATATAGAGGCACAAAAGGTGTAACTTATGGCCCTGATATTTAGCTAGGTGTTAACTTGACCTCTCATAGCGAAATGACACCCATTTCGATTGGTGATTTAGTGCAGTAAAATAGATTCCCTTTTATAGAGGAGAAGGGAGGGTTAGGCAATGGGGGACATATTCCCCTAGAAGGGGATTTTTGTGGTTTGGAGAGGAGAGTTATCAATATATTAGGGAACATACCTTGCAAAGACACTTGCATGAAACTAATTTGACATGTAATCCTATTTTGCAACTCTTGTCTGCTCATCCTGTTTCCCCCTCCACTCATTTGCTTGGTTAAGTGCTTACAAAAAACCTGTGTTCTTGAGTTTGAACTGACCTCTTTGATAGAAAGCAGCCTTTTATTTTTTAGTGAGTGACCTAAACATGTCAGGTTAATACTATAATTTTTTTTTTTAACTAGTCACAGATTCTGAAATACTGGGCTGAATTAGGCCAGGCCTAGACAAAAAAAGTTGTCTTCTCAGCTGTGCCGCTCAAGGGTGTGAAAAATCCACACCCTGGAGCAATGTTAAGCCAACCTAAACCCCGGTGTACACAGTGCTAGGCCAATGGAACAATTTTTCCATTGCTGTAGCTACTGCCTCTCGGGGGGGGATTAACTACACCAATGGGTAGGGTTCTCCCATTGCTGTAGGGTGGCTACACTGAAGCGCTACAGCAGATCAGCTGTGCTGCTGTAGCGGTTTAAGTGTAGATGGCCTTAGATTGCATATTAAGGGGTAATTTGTATATTTAAGTAGGACACCATTGGTGCATATATTAAAATATCTAAATCCTACTACCACTGCCTTCTCTTTGGAGTGGAGTGAATGGACTATAGCAAGCTCTTTTCCAAGCACTATTTCCTTAGCTATATATAGAAAATTCAAATTTACAGGATACATTTGTGGCTTAAGCCTAGGTAACCCATTGCACCTCCCAAAAAGGTTTCAAAACTATACATGGATGATTGATGTGTAGAATGCGTTTGCTCAATTATTGATGTTTTAAAAACAGCCCCAACACCATTTTCAGCCATTAAGAAGGCCTAAGCTTGGGGAAAAGAGCATTCCATTGCTCTCAAAGGTACCTGTGTAATGTAAATGAACTTTCTCTGGTAGGAAAAAGGGTCTCTAGAATCCCAAA
Source organism: Emys orbicularis (assembly GCF_028017835.1). Lineage (NCBI taxonomy): Eukaryota > Metazoa > Chordata > Testudines > Emydidae > Emys > Emys orbicularis. Next base: position 16,037,085 of record NC_088691.1, on the reverse strand, counting down.
GCAGATATTAGTATAGAATTTGGGCTACTGGACTATTGGACTGTGCTGTCACGGTACCTCTTCCCTAGACAGGCTGAAGAGCATATTTGATCTCCAGCAACTTAATGTTTTGATACCAAGCCACTTTTGACTTACCGTTTCATATTTTTGGGTTCACTTATGTTACTCCCCGCCCCCCACCCCAGTAATTCACCTGTCATCTCAGGATCAACTTCAAAAGGATAAGCAAAAAGCTAGTTTCCATAACTGAAAACTACTGAAAAGGAGACAAAGCAAATGGCAAACTTATTACAGAGAATTCTGAGCAATAATAGTGAAAATTTCATTTAATCTAGATTTTTTTTACCTTAATTTCTCCCTAGGTGGGTAGGTGGGGGGAAGGAAACCAAAGATGTTTTTGACTCTATAAAATTAAGCCTTTAGCTAGCCTATTGAAAGGGATTTTAGTGAGAGATTCACTTCCTTCAAGTGAGCCTTATTAACCATGTAAGATCTCGCTTTAGATCGTTCAACCAAGACACACAAATCTGCTGGGGAAAAAAAATTAGAACTCATCAAGAATACAAAGCATAGACTGTCACAGGGTCCTCCTGTGGGTTTTTTTCCCCCCTCCCTAAGCTGTGTAAGATGAAGTTTGAGGAGTCTAGTAGAGAGAGACTGAGATGAAAGCACACTATTAGAAAATGATGTACTGTGCAAATGGATTTTTAATTCAGCGTTTCAAATTTTTTTAGATATAATATTAATGATTTAGTAAAATGTTAGTAGCCTTTTCAGTCTTATCCCAGTAATGACAAGCTTCTTTTCTAATGTTTAGTGCCTGCTGTGCAAGTGGTATTTTTAACAAAATACATTTGCTGCAGGCTTTTTGACATGGCATCACACTGAGATAAACACAATTAACAAGAGCCATTTACATTTTCTTTCTTTTGCACTTATTTATTAATGGATTTTGAGATTTATTTTTATTTTAAAGTACATATGTAACAATTTTGGTGGTAACACTGATGCAGTTTTTAGTTGAAGCGTTCAGTTATTGAGAAATACCTGTGATCATACGTACGGTGTTTGAGATGACCATATCGGTGCTTGTACAACACTCATCTTTCAAAAGGGAGCATAACAGTGTGGTATTGGAACAAACTGGGGGCAAAGCAACTGAAAGAAGGCCTGACTGACTAGCTAACTTTGTATAAACATTTCAATACAAATTAAAAATATACAGTGAATCCCGTTTTACAAAAAGTGCCTAACCTTCCCTAGATTTCACCTCAAAATCACTTTTTAAAAAAACAACAACAAAAAACAGTTTGGGGGCTGACTGTACCATCTAGCTCTCATTAAAGTCAAATGAAAGGCCTTAATGGGAGTCAGACCCTGTCCTTAAGGCATGCTTTTGAGTGGGAAGCAATGTGGAAACAGGAAGCGTGTGCCCCAGAAAGACACAATGCTTGCTGGAGCCGCAATATAATACCCTAATGAAAGGATGATTTTAGTACCAGTATCTGTATACTACAAGCTTAAGCCTAAATTTGCAGAATTGACCTGTAATTTTGGGTGCCCAAGATGAGACATTAGGTATTTGGGGACTAGAGGCGCTAAGCACTTTCAGCTGTGGATAAGGCTGAACTAAAGTAATTGGGGTCCCAACCATGCTCCACTTGGGCACCTCGTTCCCGCCCCCCAATAGTTTCATCCTCATGCTGCAGTCCCACCCTGCCAGGGTGTCAGAGTTAAGATGAAAAAGGCCTTCCACTCTACTTTTTTCAGGCTTCCTGTAGACACAAACAGGCATTATTTATACTTGGTTTATTTTTTCAAGCTTTTGTAAGTATCCATGACAACTAGAAAATTTGTATTTTTAAAAATGAAAGCTGATATTCTGATATCTTGTAACTCCAGGAACTTGGACCCTAGTCATGAGCCTAGAGTGTCTATGCCTTAAACCTGCCGTGGCTGCAGAGGCTTAATGCCAGTGAAAATCCGGCTCCAAGGGTATGTCTGCACTGCAATTAGACACTGGCCTGTGCCAGTAGTCTCAGGCCTGCAGGGCTTGGGCTAAGGGGTTGTTTAATAGACATTCCCTGCAAGGTGGGAGGATCCCAGACTTCGAGCTGCAGCCTGAGCCCAAACGTCTACACCACAATTAAACAGCCCCTTGCCCCAAGCTCCGCGAGCCCGAGTCAGCGGGCACGAGCCAGCCGTTGGGTTTTAATTGCAGTGTAGACATACCCGCAGGCTCTGAAGCTAGGCGCCCAGAACTGAGTCCACTGGAAATTAGTAGATGCTTCTGAAACTTTTGGCCTTCACTCATTGATGTAATGAATATACTAGTCCGTGAATTTTTAATGCATATTCCTTTTCCGTGTAGAATGTATATGCCCCAATGACATTTTTCTGAAATAGAGAATTTGTAAAACAAAACAAAACAAAAAAATATTAGAGGAATATTAATGAGGTAGATGCTCCTATAAATAGCTCAATTGACACAACTTCAATGGAGCTATGACTGTTCACACCAGCTGAGGATTTGCCCCCATCATTTTAAACTCTGTATCTTTCTCTTGTGCTTGAATCTCCCATAAGGTAACAAGAATGCTAATAAAACTATGGCGTTTATCCAAAGGCTATGCCCTCATAATTTAGGAAGAACACTGGTATTTAAGCAGAAAAGCCTTATTAAAGTATGGTTGAAAATGGGTTCTATCACTATACCATAATCATTGTTTTGGACTCGCATGTGATCATTGAGCCTTGTGATTCATTTAAGACATCTGGATTTGCTGTTGTCAGATTACTGACGTCCTTTTCTTTCTTTCTTTTTTAATTTATGCCTTGAATGTCTGTAATACTTAAATATTTATAACTTAGGTTCACCAAGTTCATAATAAGCACAAGGGAAAATAAATCCATTATGCAAAGGGTGATTAGCTTTATCACAGTCTTCTACAGGGCAGCTGTTTATTTTCAGTGTTCATTTTCTTGGATCAGTCAGGTAGACAGCTGTTCTTTTAGGGCATTTCTGTTAATTTAGGTAACTTCTTTGAATTGTAAATCTACCACCAAATTTCTAAAAATTCAGCCTGCAGCTCATAATTCTATGATCACAAATTCAAAAAATGTCTACATGTCATAGGCATTTCAAACAAATGTAAAGCATATACACTATAAATCACCTAATACATCAATGCCTATATGAAACTTGAATGTAAAATGTCCAAGTCTGTGGGGTTTCTCAAATAAAAAAATAATGTCGTATACACTGTGTACTTTCCCATAGGACCATATTCAGGTTGAAATACCATATTACTATTTGTTTGACACTCCTAAACTCCTATTTTTATCAATATGGAATAGCAAAAATAGAAATGTGATGAGTGGACAACCAATAATTTTTCAAATTTTCCAAAATTGCATTGGATTTGTGCCCATGTCCAAGGATCTAAGCAGTCGTAGAAGAGGTAAAGGAAGATGAAAGTGCTACTGGAGAGTGATTTGGGGAGCATTTGTGTGCAGGTTTATAAACACAAATCATGGGAACCATGTCTTACTCTGAAAAGTATCAAGAATGCTATGTAAGGGCCCAATGCCTTCAATTTTAGCCATACAGCAAGCCCTTAGTTATGCATGTAGCCCCTATTTGGGTGGCAAGGACTACTGGCTTGAAGCCACAGGATTGTGCCATAAATGTTTAATTGTAACAGAATTGCAGCTTGTCCTGGTGGAAAAACTACTTATTCTCAGCTCCCATAGCATGTGGTGATATCCAAACCTGTCACTGAAATGTTCCCCCCCCACACACACACACACACACATTGTAAATGTGCTTATCTATAGGATGTTACATCGTTACTCTGTTTCATAAAAATATGAATCTTACTCCATGAACGTCAGTATTCATATTGAAATTGTCAAATGTTTAGTGGCTGTCAGCAACATCCTGGAGATTGTGGGCCTAATTCTACTCTCTTACCCAGTGACTTCAGAGGGAGTTCTGTGAGGGCAGAATTTGGATGCTCAAATGAAGTTATTCCACTGTGAGCAGAACTTGGCCCCATGTATTACCTTGTTAATGGGCCAAATTATACCTGGAGTGCTCATTGACTTGTGTACATTCAGAGGATAGAATTTGGTGCTCTTGCCAGAGGGAGGGTACAAGTTTTCTTCCCACTCTCCATTTTGCACACCCAGGGAAAGGGCTAGCCAAAATTGCAATTCTTGTGCTTGATGGAGTACAATGACTCATCTTCCTTGTCTAAACAGGGAGGCCATCCAGTACAGAGCTTGTGGAGCCATTCACTTCTAAGAGTTTATTTCTGAAAGTCTATAGAATCTCTCTATGGGCTGAACCCCCCAGCTCCTTGACTGAATAGCAAACTGTCTTTACTGGGTGTCAGTACTGGGTGGGATCCTTAGACCAAAGAGCTGCTGCAGAATCATTCTGTGTAAACTATTGCAGCCCAATAACCAAAATAACCAACCATGGGGAGAGAATGGGAGGATTCATGCCTTTGTAGAGAAATGTGCCTAACCCTATTCCTGCATCATCCCTACACTCAGCCCCTGGGCATTGAGGTCTACATGGAGTGGGCAATGTGCAGTACAGGAATTGACCCCCCACAACCCAGGCAGTGCACTCTTCAATCCAGCTCCACCATTTGCAGCAGGAAGCCGCATCAGTTGTGCTGCCAGGTTAGCTCCACAGTTGTGAAGCTGGGGACTGGACATGCCTCTCTTTATAAAATGATTAAGAGTGTAATTTAGACTTTCCTGACCCATAGTAGTGCACTTTGAGAACAAGAACTGAACCTCAATGATAACTGAGCCTTTCTCTTGATTTAGGGTTTTTAACTGTTACATCTTTAGGAATGTAAGAGGTTCTACCTTCAGGCCAGAGAGAAAAAAACACCTGGAGTTCATGGACCCAGCAGTAGCAGGGTCACGCAGAGGTGTAGAAGGCCTCTGATCCCGGCTAGAGAGCATGAATAGGGGCCTATGCTGTGAAAGTGGGAGTTATGACCTTAGGGATCTCAGGATATAGGGACTTGCTGTTAATATAATTTTTCTTTAGTGAATAAATAAATAAATAAATACTTGTGCATGAGGGCCTGTTAGAAAGGGTTTGACTTAGTACTGAATTTTACAAAATCAAAGCTAAAATGAGGTTAGTTACTGTGGTTTTATTCTCATTTTAAGTGGCTTACAGTAGATTGTAAGCCCCTTGGGACAGGAACTGAGCTGTTTGAAAGAGCACTGAGCATACTGTTGTCACTCAGCAAATAATAATGGATAAAGCTGGATAAACATTGGATAACATCTGTTTGTTCCCTTTGGAATGATTACTTTTCAGATGCAGGTGTGAGTACAGCTCAATTTATATTACAATTAATATTTAAAATATAGAATGAGAGTGGTGAGATTGTAGGGGAAATGTTTATAGAATAAAGACAGTAGAATGTTTAGAGGGAAGCAGACACTGAATATATAAGGCTAAGGGAAAGAACAGAGCTGCAACAAAAATAAGAGCCCTCATAAAGTACCAGAGCAGATAGGGGGAAAAATGCTTTGCAGTAACATCAAAGCACTGTGTATTCTTAGGTGAAAATTGGCAAATAATCATTTAGGGTCTCATTTTCTTACCTTCACTGTGCCTCCAGTGAAGTCAAAGGGAGTTTGCAGTGTTAGGCCAATGTGGACCACTGCTGAAAATTACACCTTTAATGTTTTATCAAATAGTGTGGCATAGACCAGGCTTCCATGGCTGCAAGTGTCAACTGAAATATATTTTGAAGAATTTAAAAAAACACTGAGTCAATTTTCGTGTGACCCATAAGCATGAAAGAGGGTCAATTTATGAATTTGCCAAGGTACGAGTTCCATTTTTAAAGCTGAACTCTAACAGACTTGATTTGCCAATACATAATAGAGTCCCATACAATAACCCCTCTTTCTTGAGTCCAGGGAGTGTTAACATACTAGTTTAATGCTGGGTTCTTTTCAGGTCAACTTGAACAGTATTTCCGAAATCAGGAATTTGCTTATTCTTTACCAACCAACAGTGTATTAATTCACCCAGAACCACATTAATATATTATCAACAGTTCTCCACTCAAGTGTAGATGCAACTAGTTGTGTGTACTACCCACACAATATAGACTTGCAAGCAATTATCGCAGACTAGAGTTGAGGCTAGGTAATTATATCAAAGAACAATGCAGATTGCCAAGATTTTTTTATTACATTTACTTATGATCAACAATTCTGAATTCTTTAGTACCTAACACATTTGCCACACTTCCAAGGGTGCACTTGTCTTAAGGAATGAGGCTTAAGGATGAGTATGATTACTTCTCTTGGACTAGATTGGTCCAAAAGGAACAAGTTTAGAATATTAAAAGCGATTGCTTAAAATTCTTTTCAATCTCTTTTAGGCTTGGACTTATAAAGGCATTAAAATCTAAAATGTAGTTACTTGAGGTCTCATTAGGAGTGTAGATTCAACAAGATAACCTACAGTTGTTTATATTAAAGATTAGGTGGGGAAATACAATATTTAAAATGAATTCTCACTACCCTTAACCCTGAGATGGGGGAAGAGTCCTTTCCACACAGCTGGTCTAGGTATCGGTCACCTAGGATTCTGCAGCTTCTTGTGTTGGGTTCAGTCAACTCTCCTCAGCACTGGGCGACTTGACTTATATATACGCTAGTTTCAGGATCCAGGCAAGTGAGTGCTTAAGTTTTTACCTTTCAATTTCTTTGCCTGCTTCCATTGGTATCTAGTAGATGGTGATGGTGTGTAACAAATTACTACAATCCTTTTATTATCGGAAGCTTTTTGAGGGTGATTCATTTCAAGGATGGTATTTCTATATTAGCTCCAACTATCAACTGGGATTCTCCCTCTCTTCTAAGCAATATCTCGTAATATCCCAAAGTTATACCCTGGTTCATATTTTCTAACATTTCTCCTTCCTATTGCCAGAAAATTCCAATTATTTCTAGAGTACAACAATTACTTACAAATGAAAACCAACAAAATCCTTATCTTCTAGATCTGGAGGACATATATAATGCATTCTTTGATTTTATATATAAGCATTTTGCATTATTTAGGACTTTCAAGCTTATACAGAGTTCTTTTGTAAGCTTTTCTCTCTCACCAACAGAAATTTTTCCAATAAAAGATATTACCTCACCCATCTTGCTTCTCTAGTAGAACAGACATTTTCCACATATAGAAGGATGTAGATCTGACTCACATGGCAAATGTACAGATTCTGATTTGACATGACTAAGACTATTCATGATATATTTGATTTACAAGGAATACAATATCTAGTTCATAATTTGGGGTGAAAATATGTGGCTTAGATTGTTTGGGGTAACAGTTTGCCCAATTTGACCTTCAGTCTTCCAGCCACATTTCAAGTTTGTTTAACTTGCAGCTTCCCCACCCATCTCTTTTCTTGATACTACATGTGCAATGGGCAATTTGCATAGCAAAGCAGGGTGTGATACTTGATTGGTAACTTGAAGTCTTTTTTAGCTAGGTTGAAATTGAGAAAAAGGGTTTATCCATATGCATATTACAAGAGATCCTTGTGTAGGTGATTAGCAATACTGGTACTCAGCCATTTTAGTTTCTATTCTTGGGGATGGGAAGGCCCAACCTTGGCTGATTGTGGGTCCTTAGTCAAAGTGTCTCATGTGATGTGAAGCATTTTCTTATTGTCTTTATACGTGGATCCTATTCTGGAATAGAATAAACCGAGGGGGATAGATTTTATCACTTTTTTGAGAGAGAGAGCCAGAAGGAATCATTAGTTATTAATCATACAAGGCATACCCCTGACAGACCTCATAAATTCCAATTAATATCTGATGTATATGACTAGTGCACTGCAAGAGGAGGAGGTGAAAAACAGTTCACAATCCCAGACAATAGTATGGCTGTTGGAAAAAGTGGACAGGAGACCTGTAAGAAATCCATTTAGTGTGAAACAGACAGAGAAGAATGACAGGTTTCAGAGTAGCAGCCGTGTTAGTCTGTATCCGCAAAAAGAACAGAAGAATGAGAAATCCTGGAGCAGAAAGAGGTGAGGCCTGGAATCTGAGAGAAGTGATCTCAGCTGGAGTGAAAGAGGGTGCCTGAGTCTTGGATAATCAGACCAGGTGTACAGAAGTACATTGAAGAAAACACATTACTGGAGCAGAGGAAGCCTGAGAGAAGAGGAAACCTACAGAGAACAGCGAGACCTAAGGCAGAAAAATGCTTTTAGATGGGATAATTGCTTTGTTAGTGTTTACTTTTCTGTCTCTGAAGAGCTTTTCTTAGTTGGAAAAAAAGCATGATTCAAAGCTTTCATTTCTGTCAGGAAGCAATGCATATTTAGGCTTGTCAAAATGATACTTTCCACACTAGAGAATGTAATCTGAACCATTCTAAATAGTCTCACTTGACAGTCATGCTTGATAAAGACAAAGAGACCATCTCTAATTGCTTTAGTCTTTTACTAATGAGCTTATTATTAATATGAAAGCACCATTATAGTTAATTTCAAAGATAAGCATAAAAAAGGAAGAGTCCAACAAGTCTTCTATTTTTTTCTTTATTTTTCCTGAGTGTTTTTTTAAACAAATCTATTTTTTCAAAAATTCTAGCAATTGCTAAATGGAAATTAGAACTTGACTGATAGGATCTGTAAACATCAGCCTGAGAATGAGTGGTAAAAAATATTCTATTGTAATATTTCTTATCCAGTGAGATTATTTTTAGTGATAAGGTAAAACAGCTGGGACCTTTAATCCAAATCAAAACCTTATCACATAATTACTACTGAGAAGCCGCAGGGAATCATCCATTCTCACTATCTTGATATTGGTGATCCAGAGCTCTTAGTACCAACTGTATTTGCATTAACACTTAGCACTGGAATAATCCAGACTCCATAGAGCAAGGATTTAAAGATTCATTCCTGCAGCGCATGAAGTCAATAGCAAAACTTCTAGTGATTTCAATGAGAACAGGTTTGGGTCCTAAAGGGTGGGATTTTCAAGAGTCTAAATGACTTAAAGTACAATTTCCACTGACATTCAGTAGGACTTTGTATTCTGTAATCATAGGAATGTAGAGCTGGAAGGGACCTCAAGAGGTACTGTAGTCCATCCCCCTGCACTGAGGCATATCATCCCTGGCAGGTGTTTGTTTAACTTGTTCTTAAAAGCTTCCAGTGATGGGGATTCCATAACCTCCCATGATAACCTTGTTCTAGTGATTAACTATCCTTATCATTAAAAAGTTTTTCCTACTATGTAACCTAAATCTCCTGTGTTGCAAACTAAGTCAATTCCTTCTTGTCCAGCATGGAGTGGGCATGGGGAACAATTGATCACTGTCCTTTTTAAGCAGCCGTTCACACATTTGAAGACTGTTATCAAGTCCTCCTCTTAGTCTTTTTCCTTGACTAAACATGTCCAGTTCTTCCAACTTTTTCCTAGGTCAAGTTTTCTACAGGGCCGGCTCCAGGCACCAGCGCAGGAAGCAGGTGCTTGGGGCGGCCAATGGAAAGGGGCGGCACGTCCGGATCTTCAGTGGTGGGTCCCTCAGTCCCTCTCGGAGGGAAGGACTGGCCGCCAAATTGTCGCTGATCGCGATCGCAGCTTTATCTTATTTCCCCCCCCCTTCTTTAGCCACTTAGGGTGGCAAAAAAGCTGGAGCTGGCCCTGGTTTTCTAACCCTTTTTTGTTGCTCTCCTCTTGACTCTCCAATTTTTCTTCATTTTTTCTGTAAGTGTGGTGCCCAGACCTAAACACAATACTTCAGCTGAGGGCTTACCAGTGCCAGATAGAGTGGGACAATTATCTCCTATGTTTTGCATACAATACTTCTGTTAATACTGCCCAAAATATTTGCCTTTTTTCCAGCAGCATCCCATTGTTGACTCATATTCAACTTGTGATCAACAATATCCTGCAGATACTGTTCTGCAGGACTGCTGCCTAGTCAGTTATTCCCCATTTCATACTGGATTTTTTTTTCACTCCTGAGTGCAATACTTTGCACTTGTCTTTTAGTTTCATGTTATTGATTTCATACCAATTCTGCAATTTATCAAGATTATATTTAACTCTAGTCCTGTCCTCCAAAGTGCTAGCAACCCCTTCCAGCTTGGAGTTATCAGCAAATTTTATATGTATCATTTTGGGAGGTTTTGAAAATCCTACCATAAGTATATTCAGTTAAGGAAACTGTGAAATCCTGACTCCATTGAAGACCAAGGCAAAACTCCTCTTGGCCCAGGATTTCACCCTGTGGCTGCACACTGTCCCACTGTGCCCCCTGATGGCATGGTGCAGCAGTAGCTCTGCCTGTTTCCTTCCTGGTCTTCTACTGCTCCACCTAGCCTCCAACACCATCTGGGTTGAGGTGACTGAGACCTCCAGCTAGGTTCACTTGGACTTCTAGCCTCAAAATCCAAATCAACACTGTGAGGCTGTATGATTGCAGCATGACCATTTATATCATTATTGCAGTCTAAATATGGGTAATGTCGGCTCCCATGAGTCCAAATCATACAGGGGCATGTGACTAACACATGTGACCCAGGACTCCACCTTGTGCCTGTAATTTTCCACAAACTAAGACGGAGAGCATCCCCTTCACGTGGAACAAGATATAAAAGACTCTGGAAGCATCTCCTGCTCTGATTTCTGGACTATGGACGGATACTAAAAGAAGCATTCCAATCAATGGACTGAGGACTTTCCAATCTTTTGGAAGTTACCAGGGACTTTACCTGCCAGTAGTTTATTCCATCACTGTTTCAAACCTCATACAAGAAGTTTGCAATGAGTGTATGTGTTTGTTTTCCTCGACCATTATAACTCTCTCCCCTTTCTTTTCTCTTATAAATAAACCTTTAGATATTAGATACTAAAGGATTGGCAACAGCATGATTATTGAGTAAGATCTGAATTATATATTGCTCTGGCTTCATGGCTGATCTCTTGGTATTAGAAGGACCCTTTGTTTAATTAAATTGGTTTTAAATAATCATTTATCATAAAGTCTAGTGTCTGGGTGGTGAAACAAGGGCTGGGATGCCTAAGGAGACTGCAGTTTGGATTTCTTGTTAACCAGTGTGGTAAGACCGAAGTTTACTTTTGTTACTGGCTTGGTATATTTTATGGAAGAATAACCACCAGTCTGCGGTGTGTCTGCCCTATTTCTCAGCAATCTGTCCTGAATTTGAGCATCCTCATCTGTGACCCACTGAGGCACGGTGACACAGATGAAGAAATTTAAACTATTCCCTTTTCTCAAGGAGACCTTGATGTGCAACATTCTTCCCTGGTTCCTGGCTCCAGACCGCCTTCTTTCCTAACTGAGAGCTGAAGGTTTGCACTCTCTCCCAGCCAGGCAGCAGCTGAGCTGGGCTCTCTCTTTTTAGCCCTCCCTCAAAGCTTGACACCTGCTTCAGCTGTTGCAGGGTGCAGCTGACTGTGTTCCCAGCAGCCCATTCGGACTCATGTAGGGGTTGTACCCCCCACCCAACCAAATTAACTGACACTCTAACACTGTACAACACCGAGTACTTTTCCAATTTGATGGCATCTTTATTTCATTCTGAAAATTGTTCTAAATGTTCTACTTTTATTTAGATATATGTTGGTTGCCTGCTAGGAGCCAAACTCTGCCCTCATATACCTGTGTGGAGCAACTATTGAAGACCTCTTTGGATGAGATGAGAGCTTGTGTTGGTTGTTACATTTAGATATATTTTTCATACTATGGGATATGGTCTCCCTAATATCTATTAGCATCAATCACAGTTATGCCAGAGTATCAAAGGGACACTGGAATCCCTACATTTGGCCTACTGTAATTTAGCTAAAAGCTTTTAATTAACAGTATATGCTGGATCAAATTTGATAAACAGCTAGGATAATGTATTTTTAAAACCCTGACAGGATTGTGAGCTCTGATGCAAATGCACTAGAATGGTAGAAAAATGATGATAACAATAAGAATGGGGTGAATGGTGTGGTATTTGTTCAAACTGAAAAGTACTGCACATACGTTGCTCTACAAAAACGTTGTAAGACACAGTAATACTGTGTTTCTTTTCAAAGAGATCTTTTTAAAATATTTTTAATTCATATTTGAAGTGATCTCTGAGCAGATGGAGAGTCTGTAAATGAGTTTATGACAAGACTCAGGGGTTTCATCTAATTAAAAATGAAAGGTGAATACTGTATGTAACTGACTTTTTTATTTTTAGGTGAGCTGTTTTAATTTACTGTCTGAACATATCAGGGAAGGAATGAGACTATCGGAATGTATGGTACCTGCCTCCATAAAAGTAGAGTGATTATTTCAGGATAATCTTGATGTACCTGCCAAATTGACTTGACTAATGAAGTCAGTTAGTTAACATTATAACCCTGTGGGAGCAGCACAGTGCCTGATGAGGCCACACACTCCCTGAAGGTATGTTCTGAGATCACGCAGTTCTTGAGTTTAAAGGAACAGGAACCTGTATGATGTAAACTGTGAATTTTTGCTGAGAAATAGTCAGGCAAAGTCCATGTTATACCACTGACCACGGCTGCCATTGCCTAGTTTACCTCTTGGTAAAACTACAATGCCTTGTTTCCACTAGGCTAGTGCACTTGTGTTATTTAGAGCATGGTAGAAGTGCACCTTTTTTGGCTTTGAAGACAAAGCCATGGGGTGATTGTTTGTTTTTTTTCCCCTGAGCCAGCTTGTCCTAACCCAGAAGAACTTCTGCTCAAAGTCCCTCCTCTGCCCCCACAGTCCTATAAAGCTCAGTATTCTGAGGAGAGGATTTTCCCCTAAGACTCTTCCGATGATGCATGATTGCTCCGTCACTTCCCAGTGTGGCCAGTACTCTGTTCATTTCATGTGTGATAAGAAACATTGCTCGTTATTCATTCTGCTCCTGTGTTATAAGCCACCACAAACATGTGTCTGTATAGTCTATTTAGATTGTAATCTCTTCAGGGCAGGGACTGACTAATAATCTGTGTATGTATAGGGCCTCGCAAAATAGGCCCCATTTTTGGGTGGTCCTTAGGCACTACAGTAATTAACATTAATAAACAGCTTATTCTGGCATAGGTGAAAAGAACCCATAAATCTAAGCAGACAACCTTTTAAAAAAAAAAAACGTATGAGAAGTGATGCCATTTCTGCAATTCTAATGCAATTCCAAATTTACATCTTAGTAGGGGAAATTTATGAGAAATGTAATCTGGTAGTAACTCATAGTTGGGTGAGGTATGACTGTATAGATCAGTGGGTCTCAAACTTTTTTACTGGCAACCCCTTTCGCATCGCAAGCCTCTGAGTGCGACCCCCCTAATAAATTAAACACACTTTTTTAATATATTTAATGCCATTATAAATGCTGGAGGCAAGCGGGGTTTGGGGTGGAGGTTGACAGCTCGCGACCCGTAATGTAATGACCTCGTGATCCCCTGAGGGGTCCCGACCCCCAGTTTGAGAACCCTGGTATAGATCAAACGCTGTGAGCAAGAAAGATTGATTACTGTATAATTAGTGCCAGTTGATATGTGTAATAACTATGGAAGAACCCAAGTAAGCATGCTGGCTGCAGGTGCAACACAATGTCAGAAAATAAAATTCTTCCCTAAATAGAGATTAAGATTATCCCTATGTCGATGGAGTGTGGACTTTGGCGTACCCATTCCCATGTCTGAAACCACAACCATAGTGATATGATAGCTATCTTCTGTGACCATTGTCTTTCAAGCCCAATGGATGCCATTTCCTTGCATCATACAGCTTACCCTTATGGTATTCAGTCATGGCCTTGCCATCATGGACTCCTCAGTTTCAGTATCCTGCTCAGTATAATAGTAGACATCCCAGACCCAGAAGTAAATCTTCTCCACCAGTGTAACTTCAAAGGGTGGTGCATTCGCCTCAGATGGAAGAGGTTCAATCAGAAGATCAAAAGTTGCAGAGTGATAGGCATGATATTTTGTTCAGTAGGGGAATCCTTTGGCCTTTTCTTCATCTTCACCATATGAAAAAGTCATCCCATCAATCTCATATATGGTGGATGATTTCAAGGCATTTCAGGACCTCCTTAAGAGAATGGGTGAAAACCATAGGAAAAGTTGTATAGACTGTTTGACATTTTATACCCTGTCATGCGGGAGCATTTAGTAATTCTGATTAATGAGGGTATGTTAGACCCAGATACAAATCTTCAGCAGACCCCTGCTTCCATTGCAATGTCCAAATGAACAGATCAGACACCAAGTCCCATCAGTATTTTTATACTCACCCTACCCTAGGGTCAGTGGTTGTGATGGATACAAATGAAAAATCAGGGCAATCTGGTCCCAGGCAAAGTACGCCCTGAAGAACAAGGAACTAACGAAATCAAATATTTTGTGAGGAGGAAAAATATTCTCTAGCTAGTTTACAAGTCAGAATAGCCAACTATTGGGCTTTGCTAGCTAAGTATGACTATCTTACAATGGGATAGTTTCCTAGTTATTGGATAAACTTCTGGGGAACCTAAGTAACAGTTAAAATCTGTGTGTGCTGAGTGGAAATTAATTGCCAAAGTAACTTTTTCAGGCAGCTCTAGATGCTGCTGATACAGCTACAAGGGCTACTTTTGTCACAATGAGGAGAGATTCTTCACTGGCTTTGTCTGGTATCCCAAAAGAAGTACAGATGACAATAAAGGGCTTACCTTTTAAAGGACATAATTTGTAGCTCCAAGACTACCGAGGCATTATATGCACTGAAGGAATCAAGATCAATCCTTCAGTTTTTATGGTAGAGTAAACTATCATATAGAAGGAAACAATTACAACCTCAAACAGTTAAGACAAAGACTATCCTCTTATTTTTACAATCAAAAATCTAACTCCTTAAAGAAGAAATCATACTATTGAAAAAGTGTGCTTCTTTAACCATGATATTGCAGTCTGGACCTAGCCAGAGACAGCAAATTTGATCCTCTGTATGAGAATTCTGGACTAATCAGCAAGGATCTCTACTTTGCCTTCCCCTCCTTTGGTGGGTACCTTCTTGCTTTTCAAGGCTGCTTGGGCTAGAACTATGACTGGCCAGTGGGTCCTAGAAGTCATTCAAGAAGGTTGTCATCCAATTTCAGGGTTTGCCTCCTCCCTACACCTAACCCTGTCCCTCTTCTGTGATGATTCTCAATATTGTGCTATATCAGGAGGTATATTCTCTGCTTCACCTGGCTCTATTACAGATAGTGTTGCTTGATTTCAGGGGAAAGGGTTCTATTTTCTATGCTTCCTAATACAAAAGAAGCAAGGTTGGAGGGGCTTAGAACTAGAGTATATGTCGCCTTTTTTTTTTTTTTTTTTTTGTCTGCTATGCTGAGTCCCAAGGACATGACAGCAATCCTCTATGCTTTCAGCCAGTACAGAGTGCGTCTTACCAAGAGAGAAATGGATGTGTCACAGTTAGAGGTTTGAACAGCATATTGCCAAGTCGGAAGCATTTTATAGAAAAATATGTGGGTGGATAGTGAGGACATCATGTATAAGGTTAAGAAAAGTGTAGTACCTACTTGAGGGTGGACAAAGCATCTTATCTTTATCACCATCTGTCACTTAATTTAAATAAATCAAAAACTAAATAAAACACACCTATCCAAAACAACTCCACCATCACGTACAATCACTTAGATGACATCAGGAGCATCAGGTTAGCCTGCACCCCTTCACAGCAGCTGGCAGTCCTCAAATGACAGACAATAAAAAATAAAAGCATTACCCACCCAAACTATAACGATTAAAAGACCGCTTTTATAAATGTATTGTCTTCTAGCAATTTAAATGCCACCTTTGATATGAGTCTTTGTGTACATACAATTCACTGAATGACACCACACATACACAATGATAACCAGTCACCTAACATACGAATGGCCTAACGTGTTTCAGGTTACCAGTACAAAAATTTGGTTTTTAATCCCAAACCAGCTGCTTATGCAATGTGTATATTTCGTATGCAATAATAGCAAGCATGCTAGGAAATAAACATTTTCCCCTTAATATCTTGAGCACCAAGGAAAGGAAAAGTTTAGTTCTACAGGCCTAATCCTTTGAAGTCAGTGCAACGGAGCTAATGTACACCTGCTGAGAAGGGCTTACAATCTCTTTAAAATGAAGTACAATGTTCAGAGAGGGTTTATAGACACTCTGTTCTATTAGATGTCTGGTCATTACTGTAAAGGACATGTCAGAATAAAATCATAATTCCAAGAATACCTGTTGGACAGTTTAGAAACAAGCAAAAATGTGATACATCATGTTGGGTCTGGGTTATTTTGTTGGTTGTTGCCGTCTGCCCAACACTGCAACTTATAACCTCTGACTCATTGACTTTCTTTTATGGAGGTGTTTGTGTTTAGAGTTTTCACTGGCCTCCTGAGAAATGAAATTTCTTTCCCTGTGTTCTGTCCTGCAGAAACTTGAATTGTTTAGCATTTTATCTTGGTTTAATTTGGATCATATTGCAACACAATGGTTTGACTCTCTGAAGAATTCATTAGGCCAGGAATGTATTGTAACAACAAAAGAATTAATATTAGATAATAGTGCTAAGATTTTTATGGCTTATTTTTTTTTACAAAGGAAAAGATACTAAAGTGCTTTAAGACACAATTAGGTAGACGCTTACACAAAACTAGTTCTTCTGATGTCAAGACTGAGTAAGGGCATGTAAAACCAGGCTCATAGTTTACTTCAGTGAAATCTCGCAATATGAAGTCTAGAATTTTATTTATTGTGATTTGGCTAGTGGGATTTACAACACACGATCCTACCTGCATGAATTTGATATAAAGAAATATAGTAAGAGCTCTCTGAGACGTATGAAACACACTGTGTCTGCTGGTAAAATCATATTATTAATGGTTTAATTTCTTATATTTTGCACAGGATTCAAGGTTCCAATTAAAACCCTGTTTGGGCCATTGCTTTGCCTTCCAGTTCTTAATCTTTCCCGAAAGCCTCATCACTTATCTAAAACAAAAGAAGAATGAGGTAAGGCGAGAAAGTAATGAAATGCAGCATAACACATCTGTCAAAGGAGCAGAATGTAGCATTAAAAAAATCCAGGATCAATGACATTCAGAAATTATTTGTTGAGCACTAAATGCTTTCATGTGAGGCATCTTAATTCCAAGGGGTCCATGTCTGTATTACGAGTCTAACATACACTGGGGGGTTTGTTGCTTGTGTTAGAGAGTTTTACAGTTGAAGTAGCCACAGGGTATAAATAACTGATGCCAGTACTGTGAGTGATAATCTGTATTGCTAAACAATCTCCTGCTTTGTAGAATGCAACCCTTTAAGAGATTCTTTGACATTTTGGTGCTGAAATTATGAATATAATTAACATTTTTAAAAGTTCTTTAATATCCATTTTTTATAATGTTAGATTTATATTCTCCAAATACAGGCAGTCCTCGTACTTACGACACAATTGGTTCCTGAAAATTGCATTGTAAGTCGAAACGTCGTTACTCGGAACCTCAGTACACTCCGTTGCGGGACCAAGTGTCGTAAAGTCAAAACTAATTGTCAAAAGTCGAATCAGGGTGTCAATTCAGAAACGTTGTAAGGGTCGTTCATCATAAGTCAAACGTGTAAAGTCGAGGACTGCCTGTACACCAAAGGCAACAGTGGGCAATTTGGTATTAAAAGCCTTAACCTAATTCATCATGCACAGGTCTGATAGCCTTTAATTCTTTATTGTTGATAATACATCTTTTTGAAATTCCTGTGCTTGACACTTCATTGCTATGTTGTCACACTGTATTGCATTACTACATTCGATGGCAGATGGAACTAGGGGTGACATATACAGAGGAATTTAAGGCAGGTGTAGAATATATGTCTGGACAGTCTATCGAAATGATCCTAATTTGTTTTCACTCTGTAATATCTGGAGAGTTTAGGGGAGGGTAGGTTCAGGGAGGGTTGAAGAAAAAGTTAAATTTCTTCCTTTGCTCCTACCAGCCTGTTATTGTATATGAGTATTTTTAAAGGCTTATACACTAGACAATGATAAGAAAAAGGAGAGGTATAGCCACAGGCACTTAGTTCATGTCTTATAGGCATCAATTATTCCATATCTGACCTTTCAACTATTGCATCTTCACTTTATGTAAGGGCCAAATTCTTCTGTCAGTTACTGCAATGTAAATAAAGACTATTTTCAAACTTCCATTCAATTCAATAGAAATGTTCTGGAACTAAACTGGTACAAATAAGAACAAAGTTTGGCTCCAAATGGGAGAGTTGCTTCCATTTCAATATCAAAAATTACAAAATTTTGCTCCCAGTTATACTCATGTAACCCCAGTGGTGTAATCAAAGGCAGTATTTGGCTCATACTACTTAGTTTCCCTTTTTTGATATTCCTCTTTATTTCCCTGCCTATATATCATCCAGCATTACAGTTATTCATATTAATACATGGGGCATCAGTGGAAGTTTTCAGGACCATTTGCTAGGAGCAGCTTTGAGACATCACCTCGGATGGTTATGTGCTGCAGTGGTAACTATTGTTTATTTACCCTGGTATTCGCTTAAATCCACTGATTGTTGTGATGTTGACTTGTCTACTTGATGATATTTACAGTAGATTATGATTCTCCTTCGATGATGCTGATAATGCATTATGTTTACTTAACAACTGAAGTCTAATATTTATCCATAGAATAGGAGCAGCATAGATAGCCACAATTTTTTAAAAATGTCGTTTTGATAATTACCATGCATAGCTTTCCTACAGATGCAAAATGGGCCATGTTTGTGTAAATTTCTGAAACAATAACTTGATATTTGTGATGCTGCTGTAATGGTCCTAATAATTTCATTAAGTGTAAACAATGCTTTTTGTAAACCTCCATTTTTTAGTGTTTTCCTAATTCATCCCCAAAAGAACAAGACCTCACTCTGGGCTGAAATTTGACATACAATACATGATCCACGACTAAATTATTTTACACATTCTGAAAAGGAAAAGTTATCTTCAGCTCTAGCAGTAAAAATACTGACCATCTTCTCATGTGGTATAAAGGAGGAATAATTGCGATGAAGTCAGTGGAGTTATACCTCTGGTAAATCAGTGGAAGTGAGATGAGAAAAAGGCTTAGTTAAGCAGAAGTTTGTTTTCAGAAACAACCATTGCTGTAACTAGGGTGACCATACATCCTGTTTTAGCGGGACAGTCCCTTTTTTAAGCCCTGTGCTGGCTGTCCTGTCTATTTTTTGGCAAAACTGGGCATTTGCCCCATTTGCTCTTGCCATACAAGAGCCAGCAAGAGAAAACGGGACAAATGCCCAGTTTTGCCAAGAAAACTGGGGTGCGACCCCTAGGGGGCATGGAGGAACATGTCAGGGATGAGGGGGGAGGGGAAACAAGCAGCAATGCCAGCCCTGCAGGGGAGGGAGGGTTCAGGAGAGGGCTGGGGCCAGACACAGGCAGGCGCCAGGGGAACTCGAGCTGGATGGGCAGCCGTGGGGCTTGGGCCAGTCCTGTGAATGGGGGGATCTGGGGGGCCTTGGGCTGGCCCCATGTGGGTGGGGAAGAGAGGAGGACCTCGGGCCGGCCCCACGCAGTGAGGGGGGGATCTTGGGCTAGCCCTGTGTGATGTCCCATTTTCCCTTGGGGAAAATATGGTCACCCTAGCTATAACCCTCCTGTGATGGGTTGAACCGCTCTTTCAGGGTGCCACTGGATGTTCTGGGGTCCCACTGAGCCCACCTGTCCTACCAAGCTGGGTTTCCTTTACTCTGTGCCACTGTGACAACCTCTCAAGCCCCTTTCCAGCACACACACAGAGGCAGGGACATGCCCAGGTGAAGAATCGCACAGAGTCTGCGATCAGCTAGGGGAATGCCCAGCTCTCCTGTGCACATACCCTCTGGAGTGTAAACCCAGAATAATAATGTCTTGCACTGTATAGAGATCTATTTAGCACAAGCTCATAAAAATCGCCCCCTCCCCCAATGTGGAGGGAGATATGCACAGCTCTTTGTCCCCCTCTCTCCCCCCGCAGTTATGAATCGCACAAACTGGGTTTTGGTATAAATAAGGAATAAGTTTGTTTAACTACAAAAGGTAAATTTTAAGTGATTATAAGGGATAGCAAACAGAACAAAGCCGATTACTAGTAAATAAAACTAAACGCAACGTAAGCTTAATTCTAAATGTAGGCAGGCTGCAGAGTTTCTGCAGCTTAGAGTTCCAGTTATTGCTCTTTACAGACTTGTCTCAGCCTAGACTCAGCCCTTGCCTTTCCTTTGTCTCTTCAGGTGCTTTCAGCAGTCTTCCTCCTTGGGCAGGGAGGCAATGGAGAAGAGCGCTCAGTGACTCCCTTCCCCAGCCTCCAGTAGGATTTACATAAGGCAGGAACCCTTTGTTTCCAGTGGAAAAATATCAGCAGTGTCTAAGGTGGTACTTTGTACCAGTGACATCATCAGATGAGCCTGCAGTGTCAAAGCAACATCCTAGGAAGCTCCTCAGGATGGTGGGAGATTAGTATCTTCAAAGTTCTAATGTCCTCCTTAAATGGCTCATTCAGGCTGATTGCCTACTGTTTGGTGGGCGTTCCCCCAAGTACACACAGTTGTACATAGTCAATCTTCCTGACTTCAGATACAGAAATGATACATGTATACAAATTGGATAATCACATTCAGCAAATTATAACCTTTCCAATGATACCTTACATGACCCATCTTGCATAAAATATATTTTAGTTATGCCATATTCATATCATAACAATATTTTTTTGAAGACTATGGAGTGTCACAGCCCCAAAGTCATTGTTTCTTATAATGAATGCTTGCACATGAATGGTACATGATGGTGGCGGTGTTTATTTGTATTACCGTTGTGCCTTGGAGCCCTACTCATGGACAACAGAGCAGTAACACATAATATATGTACCATTATACACTGCAGACACATTTTTAATGATGACCACGGGGTATCTACACACATGGTCGCCCTTAAAAATTTGTCTTGCGTAATAAATTTACCTGAATTTAAGAAGTACTCTAGGACTATCCTATGATTGGTATAGAAAATTTGAGTTATGTATGAAAATACTATTTTGGGTGTATTTAAAGGTTACTAAAATATATTCATTACCACCTAGCACATCCTCTGTGACCTGTACAGAGGTCTCATGGTACCTGATTCTAGTCCCACCTCTTAAATTAAGAGTGACTCAGTATAGGTCTAAGAAGTTATGCCAGTAGCATTTCAGAGCCTTTCCTTTAATTGATGATTATCTCAGATTTTTATGGCTAACTAATTCTCTTGGTTTTTTATCATTAAAAATTTTAATATCAAAACCTGCCAGTTACTGTAATGTCTTCACTTCAAAAAAAAATTTTTTTTTGAGGTATTCCAATAATTTAACAAATATAATTCTAGAAATTAACTGTTTGGGAGCATAATTTCCTTGACATTAATAGGGTGGATCACTTATTGATACTCAGTAAATCCACTTTTTGTTTCAGTGCAAACATTTCTATTCTGCTCCTGTAAGTAACTATATCCATGTTTTTGTAAAGCTTCTTTCTGTGAAGGATGAGAAAATACAGAAGATGTTTTTCCCCATCTGTCTGATTTTTGGAAGTTGATATGAAAAACAGAGACAAAGACCTTAGAACAATAGGAAAGTTTGTTTTCTTTAGCAGGCTAAAAGATTCCTGTTTAAAATCTTTTGGGCATTGACAGGTCATTTGTTTGACGGGCAGATATGTTTCATGGTTTGCTATACTTGCAGTAGTGTGTTTAAGATCTAGATAGATAAATATTCATATTCATTTTACTTATGAGATAGCTTATTGTCCTTAGTGCACAGCAACAACCTATTATGTCATGGATGAGAGATCTTGAGTCAAATGTTCAGTGTACAATTTCTGCAGGGCTGAAGGCTTTCAGTGATTCTAGTCTTTTCAATGCACAAATCCTTTGTTTGAATATAAAGTTTGAGTACGATAAAGATTAATCTTTATCTATTAATTGTTAGGTGTACTAATTGCATGATTATGCAACACCATTATGAGTAATGTTTTCTGCTGCTTTTTTATTTACTCCCTTTCTTTGGTGCAATCAGAAAAAAATGTTCTGCAGTCAAAGTCCTTTAGGAGATACATGTATGCATGCACTAGACGTGGCTAATACCTAATGCAAAAGAGGTTTAATAGGGTTACAGTCCTTCAACATGAAGTGTGGTTTGTTTGATAATCATTTTAAGATATTCATTTTTTCAAAAGATTCATATGGGTTTGCAAACAAGCTCTAGTGTGCGGTGTACTTCCCATTTTAGCTACAGTACTATTTAAAATGCTTGAGGGTTCTCAACACAGTCAAAGGTTTGCTCTAAGGATTTTATACATTCATTTCTGGCTGAGGCTCACATCAAAGATTTTCTATTAATATTTCCATGATGAAGTAGGAGTCAGGCTGCTGGAAATGGCTATGCAATCAATGAAAAATACTGTTCTTTGCACTTTCATTTGAGGATTCAAAAGCACAAATTACAAATATTAATAAAGTCATATAAAAATCTTGTGAAACTAGATCAGTATTAATATCCCCTTTTAAAGACTAGTAAAATAAGGAACAAATTAGTTACCAGTACGGTCTGAAAACTACCCACTTACTTTGCATGGTTCCATGTTTGTGTGCCAGTGTACCTGGAGACATCTACAAAAGTGCTGAATTGCAGTCCGGCTGAAGTCCATAATTACAGTCCACTTTTTGAGAATTTGGAGAAGCTTGACTCCTGAATCTAAACTTCAGGTCTCTCTCTGTCTAATTTTTGATTAAACTCAACCTAAAAATCAAACTCCAAGGAATAAGAATATTATGCAGACAGAAATTGTAAAGAAGTAGGGTTCACTGACTCTCATGTGCCCCAAATCAACTTTCCAACAGCTATGTCCACCTTACTCCACAGGTATACATGAAAAATATTCATTAAAACATACTATGTTCAATATAAAGTCTGTTCTGTGCTAGAGAAAAGCCAGATCACCAACTGTGTATTTAGGAGCAAAGAAAGAATAGCCATCTAATCAAAATCCAGGGGGCAAAGCGTTTGGTAGAGGTTTTCAGCAAGCTCTTTTTTATTCTGAATCAAATACACTTAGTACAGTGTATCTCATTAAAACTTCATAAAGTGATTGTTCAAATTTTACAACCAGTTCTGTACCTTATTATAAAACTTTCTTGCTGTATTTACTGTACATTTAAACACTTTCAGCTATGAATGGTGTTTATGAGACATAGAAAGAGGTTAGAGTATTAAGTTGTCTAGTACCAGAAAGTGCCATACAAATTATTATGCTCATGTCTCACTAATTTGTCACAGTGTAATTTGGTACCAACTTTTAGAAGCAATAGTTTCAGAAATGCTAACAATGGATTTGGTACCAATTCCAAAATACGTGATTGCCTGGACCTCAAAGTAGATAACTATGAGCTTGATCCTGTACTCCTTACTCAGACAACTCTCCAGTTATGAATAGGAGTGCACAGTGCCATGGGTGATAGAGAGATCTTTTTTAAAATGTTCAGTAATATGAACATCAAGCTAATACGGCTTAACTCTTGAATCTGCTCTCGGATATTTTTGATTTAATTTCTTTAAAAAAATGCTCTGTTTTTAAAAGGGAGTAAAGAGCATTTCCTGGAGATAACTTGTACTATCAATCAGTGAAGTGTCATTTCTTTAATTATGTATATAAAATATAAAACTAGGAGTTACTGTATAATTCCAACTGTGTGCGTTTTTTCAGTCTGTCACCATGGAGACAGCTTCCTGCAATTTTCCAAAGTTCTGTCCCTTCAGATAAATGCACCTTTACACAATTCAAATGATTTCATAATATTTAACGTCTCTTCTAGAAATCTGATGTATTAGCTTAACCTAATAATCTGTTTGTGTTCAGTGTAGCAAAATTGCATACTTAGCAGAGCTGTTGCTGCCCTGTTCCAATATGTTTTGTAAATCTGTGACTCAGTAACACACAGGAGACAAAACTAATCCATCAGAAAAGCTCAAAGTTAAAAATACCAATAGATGTTTCCAGTATATCTTTTTATTGTGTTGACCTTAAGTAGTTATATACTGATAATAAAGTCTTATAACAATCTTCTGAGACTAGATCAGTATTAACATCCCACTTCAAAGACTAGTAAAGTGAGGAACAAATTAGTTACAGCCACATTGCGAAAGCTACCCACTAATCTTGAGTTACATAATACTGATTGTTATATGCTATGGCTAATACATGCTTTTACTAGGATTAGATGCTTAGGACACAGTAAGTAACCAGCATGACATTGTATCTTCTCTTTACCATTGCTGGCACCAGGAAGTCAATACTTTATGAAATGTGTAACTCCTTTCTGAGTCTAGAACACTTATAAAATGACACAGAGCTCTTCTTCAGGTCTATGTAAACTTAAAAGCTTTTCTCTCTCACCAACAGAAGTTGGTTCAATAATAGATATTACCTCACCCACCTTGTCTCTCTAATATCCTGCAACCAACATGGCTACAACAATGCTGCATACATTTGACTTACACTTAAAAAAATTTAAATTATTTTCCTCTCTGAGCATCAATATTTTTCATATGCAGGAGATGAATAGTGACTAGGGTAGCGACCAACTGTTCACCAGAGATTTGAATGCTGGTGTTGAAAGCTCTGCAAGCTTGCTTGAAAAAAAAATTCAACATTTAACTGTCATCCTTATAAATAATAATAATAATAATAATAATTAATGGAGATATCCCATCTCCTAGAACTGGAAGGGACCTTGAAAGGTCATCGAGTCCAGCCCCCTGCCTTCACTAGCAGGACCAAGTACTGATTTTGCCCCAGATCCCCAAGTGGCCCCCTCAAGGATTGAACTCACAACCCTGGGTTTAGCAGGCCAATGCTCAAACCACTGAGCTATCCCTCCCCCCCCCATTGTGATCCTTTTGGGATCACAATGAAGAGGAAGGCTGGAAATATCAATTCAAGTCTCTGTAAGCACAAAAGGTCTGAACAAGACAGTGGTATCAAGAAATTGCTCTAAAATCAGGGAGGTGGGGTGCATGCACCAGTTGCATGTCAGAGTGAGGGAGGAATGGTAGCATGGGATAAGAATAGACACTAACTGTATATCAATATTACATGCTCTTATCAAAAGTCTTTAGCAAGTTTCATTTTACTTAAGACTATGTCTATAAGTAATATTTTAATACCTTTTTATTACCTGGTTATTTGATTTTTGCTAGCAGCCAAGGAGGAAGGTAATTGGAAACCCAATGGCAAATAGAAGATCTGAGTGTAGAACTGGGGAAAGGTTAACTAAAATCTGATTTCTTTTCCCTTCTGTCTCCTTCTTTGACATCTACTTGGACACATTTCTTCAGTTTTAGCAATCTCTACTCCCCCCCGCCCCAGTATATAAATAAATCTGGAGATTGTTTGTTTGATAATAGTCATTGACTTTGGTTTCAGGATTAACTTTCTACCTCTGGAGAGCTAGGCTAAAATCCCATTTAAGTATGCTGGTCTCATCATAATCCCTAGTAGACATTTGTCTACATCTTAAAATCACCAACAAAGAAATTTCAGTATAATAATCTTCTACTCAAGAGAAGCCCATGTCTGAAATAGTAAGGAGTGCGGCAGATCAGGACTGAGCTGCGCAGGAAAGTGTGAACCGTGGCAAAGTAATAGTATCCTTAGAGATATACTCATCTCATTTACATGAGGGCTAAATTCACATACAAATATACAAAATTCACATACAGATATAAAAAGGTGTGAAGTATGCAAAACAAATCTTTGTGAACACAGACAAAAACAGCATGTTTAAGCTCTTAATTTAATTACTGGACATTTATTTTGATTTGTATCTGAAACACAGCAGGAAGAGGAGAGAGCGATTGCATGCACTGGAATAAAAATAGCTCATTTAAATGCACAATATTTTCCATTAAACTGTCCCTTAGGCTTACAAGCCTAGAGAGGGTTGTTTTCCCTCCCCCTCACCGCCTTTTTTTTTTTTTTTTTTTTTTTTTACTTAATGAGGTTTATTTTAATTTCAGTATGAAACAACAGGAATCTTGGATCGAGATCATAACACAGGATGTTTCCAATTATTTAAATACATTGTTGTTTATAGGTATTATTGCCTCTTATTACACCCTCACTAGCAAAATAAGGTGCTATGTTAACTAGGCATGACACAGACACAGTATCAAACCCCAGGGATCTTCCCCCACCCCTTGTCATTTAACTGGGGTGTATGAGTCCACACACATCGCCCCACCTCATTGCCTGGGCCAGTTTTAATCTCGTGTTTGAACTCATACAACTGGAGAGTTCTGCTGATTTTCATTTCTGAATGATCAGTGATTTGGAAACTAAATATACACTCAGCAAAAAAAGAGAAAATAAAACAAATGTGCCAGCATTGTGTGTTGTGTTTCAGAGGTTATCACGGCATTCTACAATGAAAATTCTTTGATGATTATTTAGTTAGGAATCATGTTTTGTTTAATTTTTCCTTGAAAGAATTTTATTGATTGCTATTTTCATTGCATGTGGATCAAATCTCCATTTTTTTCTTTCTCCGGGTTTAGCATTTTGTTGTTTTTCACACCTTTCTATATTTCTACATTTCATGGAGGAGAGAGTCCGAAAGGTTACATAGATGTATTGAATAAATTTCATTTTTAAGTCTGTGAGTGATTTATTATACCACTGCACACTTTGTTGCATCTCTTTTCACTAATGTGATTTCTCAAGTCTTCACTAGTTAATCCATTGTAATTTTAACTGGCAGAAAACATCAATTAGCAGTATTAAATTTTTTCTTAGTTAGCAAAGCAGAAAGTTAATTTTAGTGTTTATTTAGGTATCCATTGACCTATCTGTTGGTGCAGAAATGCCAATAACTGTATTTATGTAGTTTTTAAAAAATATTTTTTAACCTGTCTGAGGGAGTGAATCATTCGTGGAAAAATAGCTTGGATTTTACCTTTGGTCATTGTTTTGTGTGATTTTTCTTGCATAATTAAATGCTCAGAAGTTGAGTTAGAGTTTTGTTAAAATAGAGGCCTCCATAACTGTGCCTGCAATATATGCAGGTGCATGCATTCATGCCTGCAAATCCCTGCATTTGTATACTCAGACTGAGCAACCATGCAGCCTCTTTGCACACACAAGTGAGTAAGCCTGAAAATACTGCCTGCACAGTTTGGAAAGCTCCTCTCAAAATTTAGAATATGGAAGGAGTTCTGGGGGGGGAAATGTTATCTATTTATATATTATCCAGTATTTACAACACTTTACAATGAGATGTATTAGTTTTAATAATTCATCATTTAAGAGTTCAGTGTGGGTAATTTATTAATAATATGGCATCATCAGTTATTTCTCCTTTTTATTTCTCATTTCCTATTTTTATCCCACTGAACTTATCATTCTGTTTTATGGTTGTATTGAAAAGTAGTGGTGAAATCTTGTTGTACCCCTTGGCTTATAAGTACTATGTAGAGATGTATATGCAGTACAAAAGTTTCAGTCAGAGATTTAGAGTAGAGCTGTTTTTCCACTGGAAAATGCTGGTTTGTCATAACCAAAACTTTTTGTAGGGATGCATCGGATTCAACAAAACTTTTGTCAATAAAGGTTTCTCAGGTGATGGATGTGTAGGTCAGACAGGCGCACCCTGGAAATAGCCTGGTGATCAAATCACTCTACTGGGGAATGAGAGACCTAGGTTCAAAACTCTGCTCCACCTGATCCATATCAGGGATCTACATCCCATATGAGTGCCATAACCAGTGGGCTTATAGAGTCAGTCTCTGGCCCAGTGAATATATAACTATTTATACAAAGCGGAACAGCTTTAACAAGGGAGACTAAGCCTCCCTCCCCCACAGAATAGACATAGGTGTGCGCAGCCCATTTCATTAGGGTGTGCACCCAGGGAGCCCCTGCCCTGCCATAGTCCCGCCCCCATCCACTCCCTCCTACTTCCCGCCCCCTGACTTCCCCCCTCAGAACCCCCCCCCGTGCTCCTTGTCCCCTGACTACCCCCTCCTGGGACCCCTGCCCCTAACTGCCCACCCAGGACTCCACCCCCTACCTAAGCCTCCCTGCTCCTTGTCCCCTGACTGCCCCCCTAGAACCCTACCCCCTACCTGTCCCCTGACTGCCCCCACCTCTTATCCAACCCCCCCGGCCCCGGACCCCTTACCATGAGATGAGGCTCCTAGCCTCCACGCAGAGCCAAGCACTGCCCCGCGGGAGCACACAGCCCCGGCCCCCAGAGTGCTGCGCACGGCGGCATAGCACCAGGGGAGGGGGGAGCGTGTCTGCCTCCCCACGGAGCCAAATGCTGCCCTGCGGGAGCGCGCAGCCCCGGTCCCCAGAGCGCTGCGCGTGCGGCGGCATGGCTCATGGGGAGGGAGGAGCGTGTCTGACTCCCCGTGGAGCCCCGGCCCCAAGAGCGCTGCACGCAGCAGCATAGCACCAGGGGAGGGGGGAGCGTGTCTGCCTCCCCGCGGAGCCAAACACTGCCCCGGCCCGGGAGCGCAAACCCAGCGGCTTGCCAGCCGGGAGAGGGGGGCCATTTGCCCACCCCGTGCGCACGCCTATGAGAATAGACCAGGGGTCAGCAACGTTTCAGAAGTGTTGTGCCGAGTCTTCATTTATTCACTCTGATTTAAGGTTTCGCATGCCAGTAATACATTTTAACGTTTTTAGAAGGTCTCTTTCTATAAGTCTATAATATATAACTAAACTATTGTTGTATGTAAAGTAAATAAGGTTTTTAAAATGTTTAAGAAACTTCATTTAAAATTAAATTAAAATGCAGAACCCCCCAGACTGGTGGCCAGGACCCAGGCAGTGTGAGTGCCACTGAAAATCAGCTCGCGTGCCGCCTTTGGCACGCGTGCCGTAGGTTGCCTACCCCTGGAATAGACAATAGCCTGTTCATTAGGGCAGTCATCTGGGATGTGGGAGGTCCAGCTTCAAGTCCCTGGTCTGAATCAGGCAGAGTAGGAATTTGAAGTTGCATCTCCACATCCCAGGTGAGAGACCTGATCACAGGTTATTGGGATGGCGGTTTCTCTTCTCACTTTTTGTTGAAAAACTTAAAAGGTCTCATGTTTGTCCAGTGTGAAATGGGAAACTGTTAGAAAACAAAACTTCTCATGGAACAGGAAAACCACTTCCTGTCCTGCTCTAGTGTGAAGTAACTGTCTATGGGTTTAGGGTTGCCAATCCTCCAGGATTGTCCTGGAGTCTTCAGAATTAAAGATTAATCTTTAATTACAGATAATGTCATGTGATGAAACCTCCAGGAATTCATCCAACCAAAGTTGGTAACCCTATATGGGCTTGTCTACTCAGGAAGTTAGTGGAAAGTAAGCTAGGGTGCAAATTTAAAGTGCAATAGCTATTCCTTACGAACTCCCTGTGTGGACATTCCTACTGAGCCTTAAAAGAGTTTTTACAGTCAAATGACAGCTTTCTCTGTGTTAACTATGGGCTTGTCTACACAGGAAGTTATGATCTGTCTACCAATTTCTTTAATATTCCATCACTGATCTTTGGTACTGTTTCCTAATCCCTGTGTATCTATTTCACATTGTCTGTGCATCTATCCCAGTACCTTATATATCAATTCGGTGATCAACTCAGTAATACAACCACCTTATGCTGAATATCTGGTACCTGGAATAACAGTTTATACAGTATCCAAATCTAAATGTATCAGTATATAGAACACTAAAGATAATTCCATCCTAAACTATCCAGCATTTTGGCCTTTAGTGTTGTTGCTATAATCTGGTCAGTTGATGATCATTTGTATTTATAAAATCAATAAAAAGTTTGATTGCTTTTAATCCTTCATGGTTTTGATGTACAGTGGTCGTCATTAAAATGACAGCATTTGCTAACAAGTTATCTGTTTTACCATTTTTTACCTGAGATTTGCACAGGACATAACTATGATAAATCTGTGGTATCAGTTCCTGAATGCTGCCTTTTTAATGGTGACCTCTGTTGTTTTTGTTGTATTCCTGGTGGAATGGGTCTAATAGCATCCTAGTATTTTACAGTTAATTTGAAGTGATTTTTATTGGGGTTTATTTGTTTGTTTATTCCTTCTTGCAGTAGGTTTTGCGGGCTGTCATAGTCTGATAGTGACTTCTGAAGTCACTTGCTATGGAACAACAAATCTTGATGTTCCCAGAAAAAAGTCAATATCTGCTTATTGTTGTTGCTAAGGGGGTTAGAATTGTTGTTCATACAAAACCTGAACTCTTATTTCTCTGACAATTTTAAAAAAACAATCCATAGTATAGTGACACTTTTACCAATATGGTCATTTCATTTAAACATGCTGTAGATAGTGAATTTAAAAAGCAAATAAAAACAGAGGTGATATGTAGCCACAACCCCACACTGGGCCACTACAGTTTGGATTTCATTAACCAGGTGCTGCCTAATGTCACCTACATATCCAGGGAGTGAAGTGGAGTATGACCAGAACAGGATCTGCTCCCTTTTATTACCCTTCCCTGCATTCTTAGGAGAAGCTAGTACAAGGACTTCCCTTGCATTCCCTTACTCAAAGCCTAAAGCACAATGAGGCCACTGAATAAACCAACCAAACTCTTTTTCTGGTGAGGTTTTCCTCCTGTCTGTCTGTGTATTTGTCCCTGGCAAAAATGCACCACTTTTGCAGGCTTGTATGTGGGTTAAGAACTAGGAAACTAACCTGATCCAACACTTGCTTCTTAAGGGCTCGGTCCCGTAATCTGATAAATGAGTGTGTGTTGCCAAGAGTCCTTTTAAAATTAGATATGTGCTTTAATGTAAAAGTTTAACGCTGTCAATTTGAAATTGTCTGGGACTCATGGGTTGCAAAAGACCTCACATTGCATGCCCTGGGCCTGATCCTTCTCACATTCAAAGCAATTGAACTTTAACATTGACTTGAATAAGGAGCAAGACCAGATGTGAACTTAGAGTCTGTGGTCTTCCACACACTCTTACTATCTTGATCCCATTCACTTAAGCGATGTCTCTTGCTGCTGCATTTGAAGCTTTCAAAGTTTTGTTTCTGATTTAACATTCTCTGACATGCTAATAATTCTCAAAGTCATGTGACCCCTAAAGGATTTCAATATAAAGCCACAATGAAGAAGGAAAATTCTTAAGGCCTTAATCTTGCAAAAATTTAATCATGAATAGTTCCACCAAGGTGTTGGAACTACTCACGTGCATATGGTTAAGCTAATGCATAAGTGTTTGCAGGATGGGGGCCTTAGTTTGTTGTCTGGGATCCACCACACCTAATAAAGCGATGGCACTATAACTTATTTTGTAAGATGTGAGATGCCTGCACACTAACCACTGATACGAGCATTGTTAATCAAGTTTGGAAATTCTCATACTCCAATAGCCGGAGATGCTTTTAAAGGTATGAAAAAATCCTTTTCTGTGTCCTTGAGTCATCCAACTTAGCATTGACGCAGTATGTTTTTACTTAAAGGTTTCTGAATGAAATCTTGTGCTTGAGGCGTGAAGATTATAATACTTCTCCAGGTACAATTACCCAGGAAAGACTAAACACATTCTGTGATGTTTTGTTCTTACAAAACAAAAACCATTATGAACAAGGTATGCAAACACATAACACAATGCTGCAGCATTTCATCCTGATGAAATGTATTCCAGTGAAGGGCACTAATATTGCATTCAGATTGTATTTCATTCTGTTACTTTTTGCAAACAGAATAGTCTTAAGGGAGTTTATTATTTATAGTTTTATTTTAAAAGAAAAGTAATCAGAGGAAAATAACATTTTATAAATAGTAACTGAAAGAGAGCGAGCATTTGGATTGTTGACGTTTCTTAATATCCTTGTGAGAACATAATCTTTCGCTCTCCTCAGTGCTTCCCTTTTAGGGGGAATAGTGATTATTTCAGAGTGTTACAGTAGCTAGGATATCACACAAGACACCGGTTATATTTGGTACCATTTTTTCCTGTGTTCTCTGGGAAGAATAAGAGGCAGAGAGAGTAAGGCTTCTCTGTTGAAGACAAAGTATGAAAATAAATGTTATACAAGCCTTTCCTGAAACTGAAAGTCTATGTGATGGAGTGATATAGAGTGAAAATCTGTCAATCAATGTTACTCAACAGTATGTCCGTTTTCTGGTTTAGGCCTGATCCTGTGAGGTGCCAAGAGTTTCTCTTTTGAAGGTGCTACGCATCTTTAGCTACTGTTGACTTCAGCAGCAGTTGAAGACAAACCACATTTCTCAGCATAGGACTTGCAGCCAGATATTGCCTAGAAAATGAAGTAGGAAGCTAAGTTTTGAGACTTTGCTTGCTTGGGATGGGGGTTTCACACTCAGATCTAATGTATTTAAATAAATGAATATCAATGCTGACAAGATAAGAAAGGAAGGGATACAATTGAAGGTGGATGACTCAACTGATAAAATGGTCATCAGGGTTCCCCTGAAAAGAGTTATTCTGTTTTTGTCTTAAATATTATATTTGTAGACCAAAAAGTCTCCATCAAGGAAGGCATTGTTAAAGAAAAATATGCCAACCATCCCTGAAAGATAGAGAAGCTGGAGTCAAAATGTCCATATTACATGCAATATGGAGCTTTACAATGTTAGAGTATGCCATGGTGGTGGCCTTTGGATCAAGCCTTTGGCTTACGGAGTAAGGACCCTGTATCTTTGAACAGGAAAAGCCTGAATTGGAATGACAATAATGCCTCTTCCCGATGTTCTTGCACAACTGAAGTGTTTGGAAATGTTTATGTTCAAAATGAAGTTGTCAAGTTATTGACTTTTCACAGTTTTTGCTTGGATGCAAAATGTCTGATATCAGACCAGAAAGTCTTCCCCCCCCCCCCCTTACCCATCAAATTTATGTAATTAAAAAATACTTTCTCCAACCATGAAAACCCTTTTTCTGCCCAGTGGATAAACTAAGCAAGGAACCTGAACAAGACTGCCCAAGGAAATTGCATGTGCGTGTGCATGCGTAGTATATTAAGCACACATAACACATATGTAAATTTATTTAATTTATAGAAATGCAAAATAGGTCACCCATGCATATAGTCAGTGGACTGTGGACATAACTTATAAATATATATTAAATGCAACACTGTAAACTACCAAAATCCCGTGGATGCTTATATACACATAAAATAGGGGTTATTCATAACAATATTTATAGTTAAGGATGCAGAAGAATTTCCATTCTAATGGGCGATTTTAAGACTATATTGTAATGCATATGCACATTGAGACTAGAAGGAGATAGAAAAAAGTAAATATTTTAAATTCTTGATAGCAAAGCAGCTACAGAGCTGCTGGCATTTTATATTCTCATTCTGTCTTACCAACACTTAGCCAATGGGCAAAGACATATTGTATTGCTACCTTCTGTGTGATTCATTCCTTCCATAAAGCAATCTGTTCTTTTAGTGGCAGTTGTTATTAATCAAGCTTTCTCCCTCTATTAGAGTAGTTGTTGGCTCAGTCACTTTAGTGTACATAATCACTAACTTTCTCTATTACCCTAGTGAGTAGGTGTTACTTATATGCCTGTCAAGGGGATTTTAGTGCATTTAGTGTGGTGCTTTGCAGTTTTAGTGAGAACACGAATTTCTGAAGGGTAATTGCCTCCTCTTAACATCATATATGCCTCTCAGAAACCATAGAGAAAAAGAATTGGATGTTCCAATCTCAATTTATTTTTGTAACATTAAAATGTTCCAAAGTGCAAAGGAATGTTTCTCTAGTAGTTATCATTTCCTAATGTATCTGCAGAAACACTAGACCTGAACTATCCAAAAAAGAGTGCTGAAAAAGCTACAGTAGCAATTTTGTACAATACTGTGTGTATTTGGAGACAGAGCACAAAAATTCTCTCTTGCAAAATTGAATGTGGGAGGAGAGAAGGCATTTTCAGGTGAGAACTTTCCTTTTTTTTTTTTTTTTGTATTCTAATTATTTTCCCTGCAAAAGTGGTACATTTCTGTCAGGGACAAATACACAGACAGACAGGAGGAGGAAAATATTTATCATTAATAGGATATAATGTCACTTCTATTTTAATGCAGAAAACTGATTGCTGACATAATAGGGAAATTTTGCCCCAGAAATACCAAGAAAACAAAAATAAATTGTTTCATGTAAGCAGTATGCTCTCTCTCTCTGTCTTATGTTCCTAAAATTTCATGTTTCATGGCTTCAGCTGGTCACTTGCAGAAGTCAGGAAGTGATTCCCCTCTCCCCCATGTATTCTTGGGGATTTTTTGGTCTCCTTCCTCTGAAGCATCAGAGATGGTGGGGACACTAGATGGGGTAGGCCAGTGCTCTGAGGTGACACCATGCATTCTCTCTCACACATTCCTTGCTGGCTAGTTCTTGCTCACATACTCAGGATCTAACTGATTGCCATATGTGGAGTTAGGAAGGAATTTTCCCCCAGGTCAGATTGGCAGTGACCTTTTGTTCCCTTACTCTGCAGCATGTGGTGCAGGTCACTTGCCAGGATCATTTGGTTATATCTTTCTTAATTCATTGGAGGGGGCTTGGGCATTGGTGCACCTTGGTCCCTCCTATTCTCTGCCTGTGGCACATAATAATTCAGTCTCCTGTGGCCTTCAACACTTCTATCTAATTATGGTGGTTGAGTTCAATATGTGGGTGCTGGGTGATGAGGTCAAACCGGAACAGCTGATGGTCCCTTCTGGCCTTAAACTCTGACTCATTTCTATGACTTTCTGTGCAGCATTTGAAGAGCATTCTGATTGGCTGATTTCAAATAAAGACAAAAAGTGTTTGTCAACAAATATAAAGGCCACAGGGGCGCACATGTCTGTGCATCTCTGTTTCCAAAATGGGATTTCTTATCTTTTCTCCAAATCCATCTTCACGTCCTTTCTTCTATATCACCACTGACTACTGCACTTTCCCCCATCGTAGGCTTCAAGTAGCTTTCCCTCTAAGTTCATTCTTTGCTTCTTGACCCCAACACGTAGTTTTCTTTCTAATATAATCAAAATCTAACCTTTCCTCACTATTCCTGATTTTTTTTTTAATTAAAAAAAAAAAGTCACCATCCTCGAAATCTTTTTACCTTGATGAACAGTAGTCTTCTCCTTTCTTGCTTGTCCCTTGTGAAATCTTTACAAAACATTGTTGCTAAAGTAATCTTCCTCTTCTGCCACTCCGCAAACATTGTCTTGTCTACTTAAACCTCTCCACAGTGTTCCTACAGTTTTACTACATTAAAATCCAGCTCTTAGCTCATCATCCCTTCAAGCCCCTACATAGCCCTGCCTACATCTTATATCTTATTCCTAACTCTTTGTTTTCTGTCTCATCGTTTCCCATCCCAGTAGTCTTTCTACATCATCTTTCAACTTTGCCCCTTTTTTTCATATTATCCCATGCTCTATCAGCCTCCTACTTCCTGTCTTCTCCCTGTCTTCTCCCTCAAGTGCTTCCTTCAAATCCCCCTCTAATACTTCATACATTTCCACACACTCCTTTTCCTCAGCCATTGTTCTGCCTTTTTTGATGAACAACTGTTTGGGATGGGACGATGCCTTAATCTCTGGTCTGAAAATCTCATGCACGTTTACTGTGTTATATAAGCAATAAAACCTGGAGCTCCAGCTGGTGCCGCTGCTATTTGATTTTGAATCCTGGACTTTAAAATAAAGCATTTTTGCAAATAATTTTGCAATAAATGATACGTCAGATGATAGTGCACATCCCAGGGGACCCGAACCTGATTTAATAAGACTTTTTATTCCTTTATCGTTGATATTGCCCAACACATTCAAAACTCTGAGATTTCTTCCTCTGGTGTGAATCTCTCTAAATGGGAAGTGTTTTGGTGTCTGATTCTGCTCTCACTTTTACCATCACCTAAACCAGGGGCAGCTTCATTGAAGTATGTGAAGTTACACTGATGTAAAACCAGAATGACTGAGAGAAGCATCAATCCCCATGTGTTCTTTAACACTGACGCCATACACTTAAGGTATATTAATATAGCAGTGTAAGAAGGTGCTCCTTATTAAAACTAGAATTTTCGTATGTTTCTCTTTAGGTGAATCACCCAACCTCCAAAATAAAAAACACTAGTCAACCTAGTGGCAAAGCACTGTAGACATTGCAGAATCCATTCCTGTAGATCTTTATTTGCCTTTGTAGGCTTGTGTTCTGGATGTGAAGTGATTATTTTGTGTTTTCCTATTTGGAAAGAACTTTAAACTGTTGCTTTGGGGTGCGTCCATCCTCCCCCCCACATCAGACCTGCGTAACGACAGTTGGACAGCAGTTGCTTCATTTGCACATACATATTTTTGAGTTACTGCTCTGTGGGTGGCAATTAGTTGTGCAGTTACAAGTGTATTTAACTGTCAAGATATACATTGGGTTATTGTAACTATGGATTTTTTTCATGTCATTC
Source organism: Emys orbicularis (assembly GCF_028017835.1). Classification (NCBI taxonomy): domain Eukaryota; kingdom Metazoa; phylum Chordata; order Testudines; family Emydidae; genus Emys; species Emys orbicularis. Next base: position 16,000,458 of record NC_088691.1, on the reverse strand, counting down.
TGTTCCAAGGGGAACAGAGTGATTGCCTTGCAAGGACACTCAGATCAAACAGATCTTAGTTTTCATGTATTGTTTTCCTGTTAAATATACAGGAAATCAAATGGAGTATTTGAGTATACGTTTAACTCTGAGACGCTGTGAAGATCAGTATAATATGTGACAATGAGCAAATAAATGAGTAGAGCTATATAAAATGAAACAGATTTTTGCCTTGGAAGGGCTTAAGAAAGCATTTTCTTCCTTTTTGATACTTGTTTTGCTTTCGGAATTGCATTTGAAACTTTAGGCCATGAATGGAGTTCTCTGCACTGCCCCCAGTAGGCCAGTTTATAAGTGTTTAATTAGTGTTGATTAGCAGGGTCATATAATACTTTACTAGATTCAAAGACCCAGTGTCTCAAAAACCCTACATATGGGTTGCAGAGATGGACTAATGGAACATCATTGATATGGGTTACGTTAATACTTCACCTTACGGGTTAAAATTGCAGTAATTAGTGGTGTAGCTCTTCAGCTGCCCAAAGAGTTGGGGCTTAAATAACACCATTGCCACCACTCCCAGGTGTCATGGAGAGCCTTGCACAAAACTTGATATTTAGAGTTTGTGTAGGTGTTGCACAGATAAGCTTTTCTTTAAAGTTGAAGAGTCGAGAAATAGGGACCCATGCAGTAGGTGCTAGTTCTACTACAAAAGATGTGTCGTTTTACACATTGAGGTTTTTATTGTGCAGGGTCCTATTTGAGAAGTCAGTTGAGAAGACTGTAAAGTTATAGCATGGCATGTGAAGATCAATGCTATGCTACTACTTATCAAAGATGTAGCTCTCAGAACGTGCCACTGCGTTCAATGGAAGGGTTGTTGGAAAAAGCAAAGCAGGGCAAAAAGCCAAGTGCTGGGGGTAGAAAGGGGAGTGTGTGCAGCCCATAGCTCAGATTTCCACTGCCTTTCCTAAAGGAATAAGTTTTCATACTAGCAATTCATAATTGCAGTTGTACTTGCCCTAGGTTTGACTTTAGCAATTCTAATTTCCTTGTCTTTCATATTAAATTTTATAATATCTTCAGTGGTATCACAATTGTCCATCTATCTGCTTATTTCGTAAATTAAACTATAGCTAAAAATATGGGATATTACACTAAAAACTAGAGAAGCACTTCTAGGAAAAAAGTAACAGATGCTACAAATGAGTGGTATTTTCTCTGTGATCACACAATAGACAATTACAGCATGTACAGATATTGGAATATGTACAGCAGTTGCTATTAAAATCTTTACAGTTTCAAAGATTGTAATGGCTACAACTGTGCCCTGGGCGTATGTCTGCAGCACAGTGCATCTGGAAGAACTTGTACGTTTCTCTGAGCCACATTTAGGTGCATTGGTGCCTTAGGTGCAATTGGTCAACTTCCCAATAGCTCTCTGTCCTTCACACACAGCTCAGCAACCCACTCAGTCCTTTGTTTGCCACATCCCCTCCTCCATACAGCTGGTCCTGCTTCTGCTCTGCTGTGTGAGGTAATGACTAGGCATTGGATGGATGAAAAACCCACAGATGGAGAATAGCGACCTATTGCTGAATGACACTGACAGTTTCTACATTTGCAACATTCCTCTTACACGTGAATCCCGAGACTCAGAACTGGGTCAGGCAATGTTGCCAAACCGGCAGTCTTGAGGAGCCTGATCATTGCCACATACAGTTCAAAATATCTGTCTTTTTTTCCCCCTCCCTTGCTCTGGTGCCACGTCTCTCTTCGTTCCTATATTCTGGTCACGTTTTCTGTCTTCCTCGTAAAACTGATCCCCTTCTTCTCTGGCTGGCATGCCAGGAGGGTTTGGTGTTCTTGAGTGGAAGAGGGTGGCAAACTGATGCTTAGGTTTGGTGCCACTAGAAGATTCAAATGAAGAGTCCTTGCAGAGAACTCCAGATTTCCTTGCGCCAGCCATGCCTAGACAGCCACTTGCTTAACTTTTTTTGCCTATGACTGCCCCTGACTTCCATTACAGAACAAATCTACACACGTTGAATCTGTGACTTGCACTCTTTCCACATTCAGTGCCTTTTTAAAAATACTGAGCTGAATTTAGCATTCAGTTTAAAAATGCTATTTCAGTAATTGTTTAAAGAGGAGATGCACTAAACACAAGCTAACATGTCTGTAAAACAAAAAGCATTAGCTGCAGCAGTTTCATGCTACTTCGTGGAGGAAAGAAGCCTTTTGACAGCTGGTCTATGAATCATTCCCAGCATTCTATGGTACCGAAACGTGAATTTTATTGTTAAATGTGTGTCTATGATGATATACCCTTCTGTGACGTAGAGAGTTTTCAGAGTACTAAAAAGTCATTATTTACTTTCTTCCAGTCTATTAGTGAAGAACAATTGCTAAGCAAATTCTGCAGTGGCGAGGTTCATTGGTTCTCAGTGGACTTGTCTTGTAATAGGGAGCAAAGAGGCTCTTGCTTGTATTTCCACTCCTATAGGGAACAAGGCTCTATGAGACAGCTAATTGTGTTGCATTTGAACTGCCTCCCTAGCGTGACAAAGGCAGTATCCCTAGACCTTTGCATTGAGATATGTGAGGAACGCACATTTAATTATAGTATTCTGGCAAACAGCAAGTTTGTTTATTAAGATTTGTCATCTTCCTATAGCTCAAAGAAACACCAGCCTCATAAAGCAAGGATACCTCTGATCTAGACAAAGGCACATGCTTTTGAAAAGATCTAGGGGAAATTGATGGCTTTTCCTTTATACATTTCTTGCATATTCTACTGGACTTGGTAAATATTTATACCAGTGGGACAGGACTACTTCATTTTCTAAACAAACAAATACTTTTGAGCCTTCTTTCCAGGCTTATTCATTAAACTCCATCAACCTTTTTATTCAGGGCCGCGCCATTGGTCTTCACAGGACAATTATATTCTCCAGTACATTTGGAGAACAGATTTAAATCTGAAAGGAATGAGTCGGCATCAAGTGGATTGGTGAAGCTGTCCTGTTTACATACAGCTCCTGGTGGCCAGATTCTTGCCCTTTGATGCACATATAACGCCTTCCTGAAGCTGGTACTTCCTCAAATGGCAGCCCGGCATTAGTCAACCTATGGACAACAGAGCCTTTCTTAGTTTAGAGCATAAAACACTGTTCCAAAACTGTTAAACTATGGCCTCTCCTAGGATAACCAAAATCATAACCTCTACAAAAGAGCAGTTTTGTGCTAATCTAAGTCCATATATCAAAAAGGTTAGGTCCTGAGGTAGAGAGAACTTTTGTGCTGCCCTTTTTGAGAAGGCTCACAAAATATGATAGATGGACCACCAATCATCTGCAGAGCATCCCCTACTGATTAGTTGACAAGTTTAACTGAGAAGGAAATTAATCAGATTCCAGCACTACCCTTTTATAAATCTTGTTCTTGATATCAAGTGTCTTAAAACAAAACTGCTCTTGAATTTGGAGGTGCATATAACCTGCCCCTGAAATTCTACTTTGCATGTTTAAAAGGGCTTTTCACATACTCCTGTTTGGTTTCATCCTAAAAGTTTAACATTCTGTCCTTCAGGAAAGGGGCAGGAAATGTTTGTTTTTGTTTGGGCTTTTTTTTTTTTTTTAAACAGGAAAATGGTAGAATTCATCTTGGAGGGGAAAGAAATGCCCTTGAGCGCAGGTGGAATTTTAGGGCTGCAGGAAGGTACTGACCCGAAGCACCAAAGTGCCTAAAGACTGAAATTATGCTGTGCTTCTACAGATATATATCATCACTTTTTTGAATCTGGTGGTAGAATAAATAACTAGCTTGTGTAAAAATATAGAAGAAACAGTGAGTTTCAAGCACCCGAGTAACTTTATATGAACAGAACCCAAACTTAGCAGTACAATGTCCGGTTTGACTATGTAAAACAAGCACTTGAGTCTAAGCTGTTCTGCAAGGTTTGTGATCTGGATGAAAAATGGAGCATTGTTTAGTCCAATTTCTCATGGTCTGAGCTAGAGTTATGTGGTTAAAATTATTTCAACACACAATGTAAATTTTCGTGGTGGCCATTTCATAATATGAACCGCTAACAATTGAATAATATCTAGTTTATTTTCTCGAGGGTATAGTATCTCAGTTTATGAATGCACTTGTACTTCATAAATCATTCTCAAGAGCATAAGGGAGAAAAATGGAAAATCCATTTTCCTTCAACCCCTGGGGTCTTTATTTAATTTTTAATGAAATATAGAGGATACTTGGTCAATGGCAACAATAAAATAGTTTCAATGCTCATCCTTGCGCACACAAGAAAGCTTTACTGAGAACACAAAATAGTTTTCAAGTGTAATGTTTGGTGGTTTTTTTTTTTAAAGTGGGAAATGCTTTGACAGTTATTTTAAGTGTGAGACATGGTACATCTAACAAAACAATTCAGGGAAGAATGAGTGTGAATACAGCAAGTTAGCCCATCATGTAGTGAGGGCTGATACTAAATATATCAAGTGCTTTGCAAGTGAGGGGTGTTAGGTAACAAAGTACTTACTCTAGGGCACAGATCTGTCAACCCACACTGTTCTGTTTATATGATGATATTGTCAAGGATCACAGTAACTGCACCTTGCACTTGGTGTGTGGTTTTTGGCTGAATCCCTTCATGAATTATTGTGTTAAGTGTTGAAGATAGCTGTGTCCATGTTACAGGAGAGCATCATTAAAACATTCGTCATTAGTGTGTGTGTGTGTGTGTGTGTGTGTGTGTGTGTGTGTGTGTGTGTGTAATCATATGTTCCTTATTAAACTTTCTTGTGAATGAAGGCAGAGGTTCCCTAAAAGTTGAAATCTTCCCAGGTTGTAATTGAAACTGTCACATTCTCAATTTTATCATGTTAGAGTCTCACTTTATTAGGCTTATAAAGTTCTTCTAATACTTTAGCTGGACTAACATTATTTTAACTGGAAGTAGTCTAGGCTGTAGGCATAAAAAAATGATTTATTTTGAAAGAACTGTTGCCCCACTTGCCAGATTACAGCAAAGTGTTGTCACCTGGTGATAGTAGTTAGTGTTGCCTGAAATTATTTTTTAAAAAGTTATTCTTATAGCGTCCTCCTTATGTAAGGAATGAGTGTCTGTTTCCTTTCAGATTTTACTGTGGAACGAAGTTTCCGTACTTTTGCATTCTGATGTACAGTGGTCCTGCTGCTTGCATGTGTCCATAAGAATGTAAGGAGACTACACCCTCTGTACCCCAGCACAGGGGGTGGGCCAATTCTGCTTCTGTACAAGCTGCTTCTGAAAGGGATGGAAGAGAGATACCTCTGGTTCCCTCCTCCTCCACATAGGCTAGGGCATAGAGCTGGGCAAACACAGTGTGGGGAGCAAACACATAAGGAGTGGTACAGCAGGCACATGCCCTCTGTGCACCAGGGAGTTCAGGGAGCCATTCTGTGCCTCTGACCCTGAAATGCCACAATTTTAGCCCACGCTATATACCATGTATAAATGTCTCACTCATAAACTTGTATTGTTCACATAGTTCAATTAAGTCTGCTTGATCCAATTTTTGCATGGGTGATGTTTGCTCAGAGAGGACTGGAAAAGTAACAGTGGCTTTCCTGGCAGAAAACATCTCTTTAAATTTTTAACAGGAAAACTGCATTTGCCATTTAGTCATCACATCATTATTTTGCTTCACAGTGATGTTGGCCTGCTGCCAAAAATATATGTCATCTCTCATTTTAATGAGCAAAGTTCAATCTATCTAGTGCTATGGAATGTCTGCTGTAAAAAGCCAGCATGAAAAACACACTAATTCTGAGATTGTCTAAGGGAATTTACTTGTGACCAAATATTTCAGCCACAGTTACCATTAACATGATTTTCTGAGTCATCCTGCTTACAGGTATTTGCTACATTTCAAAAATCCAAACTGAGTTTAATGCAGATAAAGGAAGTGATGGAGGAAAAACACCCAAGGGAAAAAGGGGTCAAGGACCTAGACTCTTTCTGTACGTGAATCTGACTTATAATTGTATCCTATTAGATTTTAAACACCATTTTAAAAATAAATGTCAAGGTTTATCTTAAACTAATGAACATCAGGAAATTCAGTCAAGGCTAAAATTCACTGTCATGCTTAGGTATTATGGTGGGTAATTTGGAATACCATATGCACTGTAATACCTAAACACTACTGTGGAGTTAAGAACATTGTCATGGTCATAAATGAAAATACTGCTGCTGGTTCCTTGCCAGAGGCACAGGTTTTAAATTTACTACTACTTACCCCAACATGACATTAACGTTGCTCCTTGCTTTCTTTCCCTGTTGTTGTAAAATATTATAAGAGATTTTAATTCCCTTTCCCTCCATGCTCACTATGCCAGATATGGCAATTTCCTGCAATATATTGGAGAGATCTTACTGTATTAAATTTATGTATCATTGTAGGCCAGGGATGGTATGTAATTTCATGGGGAAGGGTGACCACAGCCCTCCAGGAACTAAGGATATTGGGCATGATTACGTAATTCCACTCAGGTTGTAACACCTCCAGGGAGGTACCACTACCCGGAGAGGCTCATATATAATGGATCAAATTGGATTCTCTAGAGACCAAGAGACAAAGAAAGGACTTTTAAATTCAGGCTACTTATCTAAAGTAACTCAAGTCTTCTTTCTGATCCAACAAAAAGAACCTTCTGGCCAAGGGAGGCCCCAATCCTCCCCGAAATGGCTGGAAGGATTGTGAGCTACTGAGACCCCAGTAGACTGATGGGCAACCTCTGGTAAACTTTTAGCATGCAGATAGGAACTTTCATTGCTTTAATTTGCAGACACCTTGAAGATAATAAGGTAATAAGTAACAGGCAGCATTGATTTGTCAAGAACAAGTCATGTAAAACCAGCCTAATAGCTTTATTTGACAGGGTAACAAGCCTCGTGGCTGGGGAAAACAGTAGATGTGGTATATCTTGATGTGAGTAAGGCTTTTGATACTGTCTCACATGACCTTCTCATAAATAAACTAGATGGAGCTACTATCGAGTGGGTGCATAACTGGTTAGAAAAACGTTCCCAGAGAGTAGTTAGTAGTTCACAGTCAAGCTGGAAGGGCATATCGAGTGGGGTCCTGCAGGCAATCAGTTCTAGGTTCAGTTATGTTCAATATCTTCATCAGTAATGGCATCAAGAGTACACTTGCAACCCCTCCCAGTTTGATATCATCTGCAAACTTTGTAAGTGCTTTGGAGGAGAGTATTAAAATGATCTGGATAAATGGTCTGATATGGTAAATAGAATGGTAAATAGAATGAAATTCAATAAGGACAAATGCAAAGTACTTCACTTAGGAAGGAGCAATCAGTTGCACATGTACAAAATGGGAAATGACTGCCTAGGAAGGAGTACTGCAGAAAGGGATCTGGAGGGCATAGTGCATCACAAGCTAAATATGAGTCAGCAGTCTAACACTGTTGCACCAAAAAAAAAAAGCAATCATTCTGGGATGTATTAGAAGAACTGTTGTAAGCAAGACGCAAGAAGTAATTCTTCCGCTCTACTGCACGCTAATTAGGCTTCTGCTAGAGTATTGTGCCCAGTCCTGGGTGCCACATTTCAGGAAAGATGTGGGCAAATTGGAGAAAGTCTAGAGAAGAGCAACAAAACTGATTTAAAGGTCTAGAAAACATGACCTATGAGGGAAGATTGACAAAATTGGGGTTGTTCAGTCTGGAGAAGAGAAGACTGAAAGGGGACATAAGTTTTCAAGTACATTAAATGTTGTTACAAGGAGGAGGGAGAAAAATTATTCTCCTTAACTTCTAAGGATAGGACAAGAAGCAATGGGCTTAAATTGCAGCAAAGGTGGTTTAGGTTGGACATTAGGAAAAACTTCCTAACTGTCAGGGTGGTTAAACACTGGAAAAAATTGCCCAGGGAGGCTGTGGAATCTCCATCATTGGAGATCTTTAAGAGTAGGTTAGAAAACACCTGTCAGGGATGGTCTAGATAATACTTAGCCCTGCCATGAGTGCAGGGGACTGGACTAGATTACCTCTCGAGGTCCCTTCCAGTCCTATGTTTCTATGATTCTTATATGTTTTATTTCTAATGCTTTCACCTTCAGACTGTAAGTGTGCTTGCTTAGAAGGAGCTGTGTGGGAACTTATGCTGTTTACAGCCACTGATGAAAAAACAAAGCGCAGATGCAGGCCTGTTTAGGCAGTTTGGCTTTCTGGGGATCTCACAGACAGGGAACTGCGCAGCTTGGAAACATCCCAATAAGGAGGGAGAGAGAGAGACACTGACAGCTGAGGAGCTGGAGCCTAGCGTGTGTTCCCTTGATGGACCACAGAGAGACATACAGGTGCAATTTCCCTGAATTGTGAAGCTTACCCTAGAGTCCATAGAGCTAGCTTTAGCATTTTATTTTACTTAGCAGTAACACAAGGGTCCTGCAGGCCTTTATCCTGTAAGACATTGGCTTAAGCAGTTATCATAAGGCTTGAGGTATACAAACTTTGGCATAGATAAATGGCCTAATGGTCACCCCTGAGTTTTGAGGAACTGGGAATAGAGTGTTTAAGTGAGAAGTTTGTACATAATGACACCAACCTACCACAGGAATATGAACTAACAGCGGCTTTTGGAAATTTTAGACTAGGAACATCTGCAGATGTCTGACCACAAGAGTGCTATGGCAACAAATTGATGTATATGTTAATAAGTTGAGATCATTAATATACTAACCCAGAGGGAAAGGGCACCCCAACATTAGTAGGGTGAGGAAGTAAGAAATAAGAAAAAGGGGGGGGGAACCCTACTGAATATGCATTAGGTATAGTGGCATCAGCATAACATAATAAAAGTTGTATCCCCACCTGCATGCTGGAGGAAAGAGAGATGTCGCACTTGGAAGGTGCCAGGATGGTGGCCACTGGTGATGGTGAAGAAGGTGATGGTGGGTTAGAGTGTTTGTGACTTTGCTAAATGTATTAATAAAACTATTCCAAAGAGAGAGAGGTTCCTAAAGTGTGAGTGTTGGAACCATGCACACCAGAGTTCCCAAGTGAACAATAATGTTAATAATACTGGGCCTGACCTTGGGACAAGCAGCTGTCAAACCTCAGAGTGATAACGAGGAATTCTTAAAAAAAATCAATGTAATTAATATAATTAACATACAATCCATAGATCGGGCAACACCACAAATGTTTATATTTTCATTTCCCCCCACTACCTATATTTTCCAATATGGGTTTCCGCATTTGCGTGTCCAATCATAACTGCATGCATAAATGAAGCATGCAATTAAATGCCTGCTTTTTTTAATATAAGGGACCGATCCTACAACTATGTATGTGAGTAACTCTTACTCACATTAAGTTAATGGGGCTGCTCTGATGAATAATGTTGCTTACATCGTCATTGACTGCACTATGGCCCCTCTTCTCTCCATATTGTTCACAGAGCAAAGCCATCCAAGCATGGGTGGCAGGTATAATAGGCCAGGGGAGGTTCTGCCTCCCCTGGTGCTGCCGCTGCCGCCAGACTCCCGGTTGCAGGTTTTGGCGGTTTCCTCATCCGCAGGAGGAAGTCTTTACTATGCGCTATGCAGGTTCTGAGGTGGCTGAGCAGGCCTCCTCAACCGCCCCAGAATCTGCATGGTGCATATGAAGCTGAGAGGCAGCTCCAACGTGCCTGCCGCTGCCTGGCTGCTCCTTTCCTCCCCCGGTCCCCGTCCCCAGGATTTGGATGCCTTTCTATCCTCAGAGGGGTACACTGGCCTCTGTGCACCATGCCCCTTTAATGTGGGGAGATGAAGCTGCCCCTGCCCAGAGGATGTGGAGCCCCCGAGGGGCAGGTTCCAGGGCACGGAGGCTGCAGTGCAATGGGATTGGTGCCTCACTAGGACCCAGAAGGAGCTGGCTGGAAAGAATGGCTGGACTCCCTGCCTCCAGGCGGCAGCAGCAGCAGCAGCAGGAAGTGATTGTGAATCACACTCCCTGCTGTGTGCAGTGACTCAGGATCGCACACTCCTTGCAAGGTCCCTGAGCCCTGGGGCTCTGCTGCTGGGGACCCCTGAGCCAACTTTCATGTGGTAAATAAGCACCCCAACTTTCACAGGGATATGTGACGGGGCAGGAGGCAGGTGAAGGGAGATGCAGGGGGCAAGATGGAATGGGGAGCGGGGGCAATTGGTGCGCTGCATGGAGGATGGAGCAAGACAGGGGAATCAGGGAGCAGGGGAGAATTGTGGAGCTGTGGTAGGAGGAGGGATGCGGGGGGGCACGAGCAGAGAGAGGGGAAGGAGAGGAAGGACCAGCGAGTGGGGAGGGGGCGGGGCATGGGTGGAGTGGGGGTGGAGTGTGGGCAGGACCATGGGTGGAAGCGGCAGGAGGAGGAGCTAGCCTCCCCAAGGGAAAGCGTCACCTGCTGCCCATGCATCCAAGTACGTTATTCATTTTTCTCCTTTAGGATGGATGATTTCCAAGGTGTTCAGTCTCCAAGGAACCCCATGCTCAAAGCAGATGCTATTTGCAAAAGTCTAGAGCAGTGGTTCTCAAACTTTTTTTCCCCACAGACCACTTGTTAAGGGTCTTGGCGGACCACTTAATGATCTTTCCAAATGTCATTTGTACCGTTAGCTAACTATTGTAAAGCGCTTTGGATAAAAGCGCTATATAAAAAAACCCTTAATAATTAACGTTTTTTTGTTCTACAAATAAAAACTCACAACTCATACTTAATATCAGTAGTCTTACCTTTCTAATGCGATGGATGTGCCCTCTCTTCCCTGCCGAGGCAGCCCCCGAGCTGCACCTGGGAAGGAGAGGGGTCTCGCCCACCGTGGCAGCCCATGAGCTAGAACTAGGAAGGAGGAGGGTCTCTCCCCCACCACAGCAGCCACAGAGCTGGGGCTGGGAAGGAGGGGGGTCTCTCCCCCACCACAGCATCCACAGAGCTGAGGCTGGGAAGGAGGGCTGTCTCTCCCCGGCAGCCGCAGCCCTGGAGCTGGGGAAAGTCACCTCTTTCTCTGGCTGCTGCAGCCCTGCACGTCCCAAATTTCCCCCACCCCCTATTCTCACCCCACTATCCCCTCCCACCTACCTCCTATTCCCCCCCAAGGCCACCACCTCACCCTACATGTGCGTCTTCTCCAGGATCCAAGCACCTAATTAGTGAAGCCACACCTGTGTGGCTCCACTAATTAGGTGAGTGGTCCTTCATTCTCTCGTGTGCGGCCGCCCAGGTGCGCACCTTAGAGGGAACTATCTGTGGACCACCTGAATGGAGCTCACGGACCACAGTTTGAGAACCTCTGGTATAGAGCAGAGTATATCTTGTGAAGCTGCTGATGAATGTTAATTTCTGGCGCTACATCACGTCATGGGACCCATGTGTGAATTTCCATCTGTCCATCTGGAAAGGGGATTCTGGTCCTTTGTGGCACTGCTCCGAAGCCATGCAGAGCGCGCTCTCTGGAATCTGCATGGAGGGAGTGGATGGACTCAGGACAGGCTGAGAGATGTGCAGGGAGATGCATATCGTCCCCTACCAGCCTTGCAGAAATTGTCTGGAAAAGCCACAGATTTTGTTAACTCTTCCTTGGACCCCCACCCCAGGGTAAACTGAAGCTGTGGTCAGAAGGGGTCTCAGACAGTTGAGCAGTACACAGGGGTTAAACAGAGGACACTTACCGGTATGGGGGGTGGCTCTGGCCCCCAGAAGGGGCAGAGCCTCGGGTGGAAGGGGCGGGGTTGGGGCTCAGCATCCCCCAGCCACCCTTTGGCCTGTGCCGCCCGGGGCTCCTGTGTTGATTTAAAGGGCCCGGCACTCTGGATGCTGCTGCTGTGGCAGCGGCATCCGGAGCCCCAGGCCCTTTTAAATTGCCGGCCCCAGGGCAGCTGCTCCCTTTGCCCCCCACCCCAGCCTGTCAGCGGCCGGGGGTGGGCAAAAGGGGCAGGGATGTAAAAGCGCTGCAGGGTCCTTTGCCACAGCAGTGCTTTAACGTTGCTGTACCACCACCACCCCATCGGCGGCCCCTCCAACGGGACGGGGGGGGGGGCGCAGCAATATTAAAGCCCTGCCCGGCAAAGGACAGCGCTTTAATGTCCCTGCCCCTTTTGCCTCCCTTGTCGGCGGCTCTGCCAGTACGGACCCTACCAGCAGGGCTGCCAATGGGGGGGAGTGGGGGTAGGAGGAAGGGGCAGCAATGTTAGGACGGTCCTTTGCCTCGGCAGCGCTTTGAGGATCCTTAAAGCGTTGCCGCAGCAAAGGACCATCCTTAAAGCGGTGCCGCGGCAATGCTTTAACGTTGCTGCCCCTTCCCCCTCCCCCGTCAGTGGCCCTGCCAGTACGGACCCTACCGGCAAGGTCCCCGACAGGGGAGGCAAAAAGGGCAGGGACATTAAAGCGCTAGGCTGGGTATGAGCCGGTGCAGGTTCTTACCGGTACGGAGTACCGGCCCATACCGGCTCACTTTCACCCCTGGCAGTACAGAAGCTGCACTGGCAGTGAGAGTGGGGGGAGGGAACAAACTGCCAAGAACCACAGCTCTGTGGGACTAAGGTCTTTTTACTTGTCCTGGTCTCCTGTAGATCCCAAGAAATCTTCTTGACTTTAGAGGGCAGCTTTTCCATGAGGTAGAAATCACACTCTGTTTCCCCCATGGGGTGATGTGTGGGAGTCTCCATTAGGAAAGACTCTCCCCTCCCTTGGTTTTCATTTTGGGAGGAGGGTAATCTGGTACCTGCAGTATCACTCCCAGAAATCTTGTCTGCTTTAGATTTTTTTTTTTAATGATAAAGATCATAAGCCTCAATTTTCATAGGTGATTAGTGATTTTGGGTGCCTCATTTTTGGATGTTCAACTTGAGACATCTTAAAAGAGCCTGATTTCCAGAGAGGTGACTCAGTACTTTTTTAAAAAAATCAGGTTTATTTACATGCATCATATAGGGCACCCAAAACTGAGACATCCAAAATAACTCTTAAAAATGAGGATGTGAAGATTAAAAAAATGATGCATCATCTTCTCAGCTCCCCTTTGCTAGTGACTCAACAGCAATCTTAACCTCTAGAAAACAAATCTGGATATCTCCTGAGCACATTGGCTTCGTAAAACCCTACTAATATTTAGACTTTTTTCTCATGCACTGTGGTTGGTTATATTGTTCCCTCAGCTGGTAATTCTACTAAACTTTTATTGCTTCCTGTGCTCATGGCTTATTCATTGTTTTATTTTTCTTCTCTGGTTGTTTATTGAATAGATTTATTACCTCTACATGAAATAGTTCTCTTAAAATTACTATTTACTCCCACTGTAGCTTCTTAAAATTTAGATGATTACTTAGCTTTGGATTATATTTACTAGTGTGAGGGGGACAAACTCTATCAATCTTAATAATCACTTTCGAAAATTTCTTTGAAGTGTCCTGTTTTCCAGTGAGAATAAACCCAATTTATTTATCAATTCTTGTTTGTTTCTTCAGACTTAGTATAATCTTTGTCCTAAAATGAAACCTCTCCAAAGCAGTGATTATTGAGGTATGGTTTGCAGAACTGCACACATTTAATCTTCAGACCCAGAATTTTCTGGCTCGAGATCCATAACTGGCTCCAGATTTTCAAGAGTTCAGCTCCCACTTATACACCTAAATAAATGGCCAGATTTTCAAAAGTGCTGAGTACCCTCCTGCTCCCATTATTGACAATGCAGAAAAATCTGGCTCATCAATGTTTATCAGTAACTCAACTTTTTACCTTGTATTCTGTCTTTCCTAGCTGCGTGGGATGATTGTTGTTTGTTGTTACTGGTGTGGTGCATCAACCCTTCTAAGACTTTCAAACACCCACGTTGATTTAAAAACATTTTTTTAAAAAGGAGAAGCTCCCAAGATGAGACTTTGGATGCTAAATGAAAATCTGGAGTGGGGGAAAATGATTTATTATGAAAACATTCCCAGTACAACCAGGCATTACCATGATTACCAACAAGTGGGTTTACATGTTTACATTAGGGAGAGAGGGAGATGAGAAAGAAAGACATAATTTTCCTTGGAGCGTTCTGAAATTCAGACCAAACTAATATGTTTAAATTATTGTAATTTTAACTTGAGTTGACACAAGCCTTTGCATGAGATGAATATAAATGCTAAAGAAAATAATAAACTTACCTTTAAAAAAAATGGAAGTACACAATGGCCTAGCTATCCAAATTAATCCTGACCTTGGCCTGGTGGAAAACAGGTCATATATTTGTTGAGTCTGTTCTCCAGTGAACATGCTGCTGTTGAGTTAGAAAAGCAATCAGATACCAGCCTAGTCATTGATATTACATTTCTCTATTTCACTGAGCCTCAGCTAATTAAAAAAACGTGTATTTAGCCAAAGGAAGCATTTTTATGAATACACAGATAGATGTGCTTCAAGCAAACAAGAAGAAAAAGTAATAAAGACTAATTTAGTTATGACCACTTACCCCATCTGCTATATACCCTCCATATATTAGCATCAATATTATCCAGTATTATTATAGTACATATTTATTATTCTTTTTTCAAAATAAGTAGACTCATTAAAATACAGCATTAAATCGTTATCTCCCTGGAAACGTGACTATGAGAAACCTATTTGAATGGTGATTAAAATAATCATTTTGTTTCATTCTGAAATGAAAGTACTCTATAGGACAGGGCCTGGTCCACGCATGGGTGGGGCAAAGGGAGTCTCCTTCATCTTCCACTACTACACAAAATGGCATCCCTGAGCACAAGCTTTGCTCCTTGCTAGAGATGATGCTTGCACTAGCTTCCCCAGGAGGAGGAGGCAGCATGAGACTGGGCCATGCCCATTTCTCTCCCCTGCATTTGACAGCATATCTAAGCTCATGAGGGACCTGAAGTGCTTACTACATCCTCTGTAATGGCACAGCTGCCACACTGCCCTACATTCCTGGAGGCATTCTACCTGCTTGAGGCACAATGTCTCCAGGAGGACCTGCTGGGGCACTTTGCCTCTGTGGCACTACCTACAACTGTCTCTGGCTCTAATATGGATACTCAGTCAGTATGTACACCTGAACCCTTTCAGGCTGATGTGAAATGACAGGGCGAGCAGATTGTATAGACCGATTCCTGCTGAGTGTTATTTCTCAATAGGAAGCCTGCTGAATCATTTTATTCTATTTGATCTCAGCTTCAGTGTGTAATATTCAAAAAACACAGAAGAGCTGCTACTTGTATTCTGATTAATGGATATATTTTGTCCAGTTATCTTTACATTTGTGAAACTACTGTATGTTAGTCTAATTAAAGGTCTACCTTTCCCAGTTAGTAATGGATTAAAAATTAAGGGTGCTTAAATTGCAAAACACTACAAAACCTGTTCTAATAAATCGTGCACTATTCTACCAGTACCATACATAATTCATTAGTGGATATAAGGAAGAAACCATTTGCTAAGAAAATAATCTATTCCCTGCATAAATGGAAATAATCTTTTCTGTGGGATGAACAACCCAATCAAAATGGATATTTGTTTATGATGTGATCGATATTGTTAGAACTCTTCCCTAACGTTGGCAAGTAGAGAGTTTAAGCCCTCTCTTTGAGCAGGTTGTCTATAACATGCGCTTACCTCCAGTTGTCAGGGAATGCAGTTATGATTGCAGTATGGCTGAGTTCACTGTTAGGTGATGAAAGAGAGTTCTAGTGTCTTTGAGATTGCATAGTTGCTGGTGGTGATCAGCCACCCTTGACTTAAGATGCAGAGAAAGAGCTACCTTCATTTATTCTGCTGCTTTGGCTTCAGGAAGCCCATCAGCTTTTTTCCTATCTGAGAAATCCTCTGAACTCCAAATATGGGAGTGGTTTCTTCTTCACATATACTTGACTTCCTTGACCACCGCAATACTGTAGTTATAGTGTAAATCTGGGGACAGGTCCTCATCTGGTGTTCATTGTTACAGCTTCATTCAAGTTGCGATATGAAATATATACCAGTTGTGGATCTGCCCCCTGATGCTTATGGTGCTTCATTTTATATGATGGATTGTGTTAGCCAATACAAAGATAAATTAGAGATGATTAATTGTACTTATTTATGTCCCTGTTATACCCCTATACACACCTCATCAGCTGCTCTTTCACTACTTCTTACTCCATACTACAATTCAAATGCCACTGTCCCATGCCATGCAAGATCTGACTTCAGCCCTTAATTTTTATCTAATATTGACAGTTGTTCCCTTTACTGTTGCTGTATTGCTGCAATGTGATAGGATTAGAAGAGCACAAACCTTCCATGTGCATTTACCAGTAAAATCCGCCTCCCATTCTTTATTCGTCTGCATTTTTGTATAAGTAGCTATTTTCTTACTTGGTAAAGGTAACAGTTTTTGGCAGATTATGTCAACTAACCACAACATGGTTGGCTGGAATAGATTCCTTGTGATCTATGTCTGATTAATAGAGCGGGGAAGGAGATGTATGAATATTTCACAGCAAATATTTTCTCTTTTGTCTGCTAATTATCCACAAACAGCTTAGGATTTCTTAGAGCGTATTTGTTATGTGGTGAATAATATGAATGGTCTGTGGTTCATTTGCGGGTTCTTTGCTGGCAATATTAGTATTTGAGAGTTGAGCTGCATGGACAGCATTGATGGGATACATGGGTGTATCTTGACAAGAGGAGTGTAACTCTGAATCAGGTTATAAATACAGTATTCACTTTTTATTAATATTAGCCAGGATTCACTTAAATTGTGGTGTTTTTGTGAGCATTCTTGCCAGTAAACTGAGTCAGCACAGGGTTTTCAGAGATCAAAACCAAAAAAGGATTCAAATGCAATCAAACTGAGTTTGTTTTAAAATGTTGAATGCATATTCACACAAAGTATTTTGTGGTATATTTGCCCAACTGTAGAGATTAATAATTACCATGAAACTTACACAAGAGGCCACCCTTCTTTTGCAATTTATTGTTTTAAAATACCATCCCAAATTACCTCAAAATGTACAAAGTATAGTTTCTTCATTTTTATGAGAAAACTACCTGTGTTAAGGAGCTAATTGTTCCTGGTCCCTTGAATAGTTACTTAAGACAAATTTCCTGTTTAACATTTTATATTCTACTTGGAAAATTTATTTAAGAAACCGTCAAAGTCTATATTCAAGTATTTACCCTTTCTATTTTTTGACTATTTGATGAGTCAAAAAGTTGGAATATTTCATGCAAGAACCAAGGCAACACTGAGCTATCTCCATCTACAATGGAATTTATATTTTTGAAAATATCAATTTTTAGTCACTTTATTTTCTGAAAGAAAGTGAGACAGCAGGGAGCATTTTGAAACCCTAGAGGCTGCTAATATAGCATCCAGATGAGAAGGAATGATAGGTCAATGGCTAACAGATGGCATTGTGAGTTGGAGAGGCTGCTGGCAGATGAAATTGACAATTTCGGCAAGGCTCAGCTTTTGACTACTGCTCAACATTGGAAAGATACTGAAGAACTCATCTTCTCTCTGGTGGTGTTGCCAGTTTGGACACTGCAGATGTTTTGCTCAGTGAGACATATGGTAGAGAAGCAATTATTCTCCCTTCATAGAGGGCAAGGCAAGGGAAAGGATGCCTTAAGAGGTTAGGTTCTCTGCAGCCAGGGATTTTTATATTAAGGAGCAGTATTAAACTATGAACTCTAAATGACTGTAAACAATTCTGGTATAATAGTCTTACTTACTACTACTTCTAATAGCCTACTAATATTATCTTCTGTATAGACTAAACCCTTCTTGATTGTGGAAAAATGAATCCTTCCCCCTCCCCCTTGCATCCAAGTGTTTGCATCCAAGAAGTGTTGTTGCATCCAAGCGATTGCATCATCTTTTTTCACTTGTTGCTTTCTCTTTTCCCCTTTTCTTCCACAATATCTTTTTCATCTCCAACAATGTTGGGGTCTTTCTCAGCATCATTGTGGACACCAATAGTAACAGTGAAAATTCACAACTGAAATTGCCAAGATTCATTTTGAAGAATGCTGCTTATACAGCAGTGGAAGGGCTAAGTAGAATTTTGAAAGCATAGGTCCCAAAATGCTCAGCATATTCAGAGTACAATTTTAAAGTATCATCTGCAATTTTATGAAGAGGCAAAACCCATAAAGTACTCATACATCCCTTGGGAGCTTAATAGATTTCATTGTTAGGAAACATTTGTATGATATTCAGCATAATTTTTTCCTTTCTCAGCTTATCCCATTTCTCCTGGTGCTACCTTCAATAATTTTTCTCCTTCCTTGGTGTTTACACCCTCAAGTATTTATAGATTCCATTAGCACAGAAGTAATATTGTTGCAGTATTCATGTTTTATCTTAATGTTACTAAAAATCCTTTATGTGTTTTCCCTGAAGTGGGGGACACCAACATCGTGGGAGAAGAACCAAAGAAGTTCTTACTCTTTGGTATAGGTTAACAGTGACAGAAAAAGGGGAAATTGAACTTTTGAACATACAATGCTGTTCATGGAAAAAGACTACTTGTATTGTTGCTGCAGGACATGCTACTGGAATTGAAAGGCTCCTGTTGCATTTGTTGCTACACTTTATAAGAAGCAGAGGTGGAAAAGAGTTTATTCAATAATACTTGTTACTGATTGTCTTGGGTTGGAACTTTTGTGAAGAAGGACTTCACTAGTACAAGAACTACTCTCATGAGTAACCAGAGAGGCAGGCTGCAACCTGAAAGTTACTTATTTTTACCAGATTATTGTATTAGTCCCATTATTCACACTAATACCAGCAGGATTCTTATGTTGTTGTCTGTCTGTCTGGTGTCATCACTTTAAAACTATGCTCAAACAGAGCTGCACATGATAAAAAGCAGTAGGAGCGGGAATGATAAAGTATATTTATTTAAACATAGGGTAGATATATTTTAAGCATGTTTAGTGTAGAATAACGGTACCAGACTGATACAGTTTGAAGTCTTTTGTTTAATTATACAATATGACATCATGGGAAGCTAAAGAGTAAGATTCCCCCACTCATGTGGCTTAACTTTGGCCTCCAGGGAGAACTTCAAGGGAACATGTGATAATTCAGTAGGAATATCTCAAAGGATTACTTCTTCCTTATAATGTGCTTTGTTAGGCAAATACAATTATTTCCAGGAAGGGTATGAGAGTGCATTTGAATTAGTCAGAGTTTGTTGCCTAGACACTTCTGAAAATCCCAGAAGTTGTCTATCTACATCTTTAGGCGCCTACATACCTTTTAAAAATCTGTCCCTAACTGAATTGTTGAAGACCACAGAAGGACATTTGTCAGAAAACGCCTGGCTCCCAATGTACTGCTCAGACCACTAAACCATTTCTCAGTCCAGCAGGTACATTTCTAATTGCTGGGATGAAGGCTTGAAGAAGGAAGAGGTATAATAGCGAGCACAGCAAAAGTGTATATATGGTAGAACAAAGACTTCTGTGAAACCGATAATTTTAAGATACCAACTCATAATAGACCTGTGTTACATCTGCAGTTAGGACATCATTATTCTCTTCTACCTTTCATTTCTGTTGCATATGTTTTCAGTCACTCATTTATAACCAGCAGGTTTCTTCCTCTACTGCTGAAGTTTTCAACAGTATCATGGTTCTGAGTGTCACTTGTTAACTTAGGTTAGCAGTAATGGAATAATTTTCTGCAAATATGGCTTATAATGTATTCACTGTTCCCCAAAACTATTGCTTGAACCACTGAAATTCAACAACTGGACTCAACTTTTTCTTTTCACCCAGCCCAAACTTCATGTTTAGTCAGCTTCCCAAGAAAATTTCTGATAGGAATCAGGAAATCATAATTGACCTTATACACTGTCATCAAGTAATGGGGATATTTAAATTGGGAGGTAGCTGCCTCTGTCCTTCACACACTGGCCTTTAACTCTCTTCACTAATAGCTTTGGACATTTAATAATGTATTTTACAGCAAGGTCAGGTTAACAGGGGTTTTTATAGGCCAATATTTTACAGAGAATCGGTGAACCAAAAATTGTAATTATGCATGTGAAATAATCCCTTGAATAATTAGTGATGATTAACTGGCTATTATCATTTAGACAGGTTTCAGGAATTTGATATAAGAGGAGGCAGAAAGGAGATAGGCGCCAATTTTATGATAAGTAAATGTTTATATCTGTCATAAACCCAGATTTGTTTTTTAAAGTAGGATCAACTGTAGCACTGATTACCATTTTATCAGTTGATGTCTATCACTTTTTTTGAACTTCATGAAAATGTATGGCTACACTGAGTATTCCTGGTAGCCCACTAATGAGTTTCAAACAGTTTATCATACCAGTAAACCTATTGACAATATGCTAGCATAGATAATGAATGTTATCAGTGTTAAACAAAGAGGTGGTTATCTCACAGCTAAACATTTCACATAACATATACAAACATTTTTCTTCTTTCAAGGTAGTTTAGTACTTTAGAAGATAACACAGTACTGCAATATATAATTCCCCCAATATCTCCATGTAGCTTCCATAAACATTATTTAGATCCGTGTGCAAACATAGGGCCAAATTCTAGCATCACAAAGTCAATGGCAACATTCCCACTGACTTCTTAGGAATTAGATGCAGCCAAACGGAGAAGGACATACCCTATAATCTTCATAAGGAGAGGAAATAAGAACTCTATCATATCCACACAATGTGGCTACTCTTTATTGATTGTGCCAAAGATACATGCCCCAGATCTCCCCTCCTCTCCCTATATCCATGCAGGGGAGGGCTCTTCCACATATTGGTCTTCCCCATCCTGCATGGATGTAGGGGACCCAGCCCCTCTTCCCCTCCCCCCCAAAATCCTCTCTTCCTTTTTTCAGAAACTGCAGGACCCCTTCTTGTATCCTTGTGTCCAGGGTTCCATGTGAGAGAGGTGGTGGGAAACTGGGCAGGCAAGGCGGAGGAGCAGGTGGCCTGGGGGATATATATTGTCACTTCTATGGCCCCCATTGATGTTAGGTAAAATAATAATAATATAGACCAATGCTTCCTACCCACCCATTTGGCTAAGGATAGGATAGGATCTGGGTAGTTCACCACTTCTAAAAGTTTATAATCCGCAACTGCCACTTCATTCGCTAATTGTCAGATCTACATAATTTGAGAAGCATATTGTGTGAGAGTAGTAAGATATAGAGAAATGAACAAGCTATTTATTACTACAAATTCAATTGCCATGAGAATCCAAATGCATCTGGTACAAATTCTTTAAGAAAGAAAAAATAAAATTAATAAATGCTGCACCTTTAATTAGAATAAAAGTCAAAATTGTTCTGTTCCATTTATTCCAGACATATCCATTACTTTTTACGGTGCAGAAGAAAAACTGTTTTGTACAGCTGGAGCTGATTAAAAGGAATTCACCTCATTCAGTTTAATAAAACTAGCCAATTTACAGAGAGTCAGGGTATTAAAATTTAGTGTACATGACAACTGTTCTCATTTTCAGAATGCAGCCTAACTCCTCCATTTGATTGGATTTCTTATTATAAGCTCTGAAAAGGTTAATGAATACCTTAACAAAGCAGCTCAGACTCTATAATTGGGAGTAGTAAGCAGATATGGTGATGGGCTCCTTTTTTAATGTGATTGTAATACAGTTTTGCATGTGTTATAAAAACAGCATAGTAAGAAGTGTAAAGAAAATAGGGTCTCCTAAGTTCATAGTTTGCAAATATGCTATAGAAATTGTTTCATTTGTTGTGTGATGCAAACAACCAACAAATAAACTTGTGTGCTGTTATTTATACAACTGCAAAGGTGTACTTCAGAAGCAATTGTTTCTTTCCTATAAACAAAGGTAGAAATTTTCTGTAAACAGAAACCAAACCATATAAAGTTTAAAACGATGTTCACTGAAATCCTCTTATATGAAGCCCAATTGTGCTGCTTGTTTATTCTGTGGAATTTCAAACTGCCTTCAAAGTCACTATTGACCCTCCGATAGAGATAGATATTGTTCTTTTTTTTTATGAGAACAAAATGTATGTAGATAATTGCCAAGAATGTTCTAAATAATACCTAGAGACTGTAATTCTGAGCCTGATTTTGCAACCATATAGAGAGGTTTGAGATGCACACTTCCTTCTTCAAGCCTTCATAAATCTGAAAAATAGGTAAATCAGTGAACTGGTAGTATGACCTTTCCCCCCCTTCAGAGCATAATACCATTGGATAAATGGAATGAAATGAGGGGCAACATTCTGACCTACTGAAAGAGAATGCAATACCCCTGACATCAGTGAAACTTCAGCTGGGTACACCAGATCTGAATTTTTGTCCAATATGTGGAAACCAGAAACAGGGATCATGAAGGGAGAGGGGGAATGATGGAAGAAAATATGCAGGGCAGGCAGGTACAGATGGAGCGTGGGCTTTAGATTGAACAAAATTGCAAAAGTGAAGACAAAGTGAAAGCTGAGCCTATTTTCTCAAACTTGGACACCTATGTTGGGTACTCAGTTGTACATTTGTGTGCTCAGGTTGGCATTAAGATGACTAAACTGTATATTTGGGGGAGGTGTCAGACAAACAATACCCCAATGTGAAATCAGTTTCTCCCTAATGTAGATGCCTAAATTTGACAACTGGGTCTATGGGCCTTAGTATCAGAACAGTCATGTAGGGGCTAAAAATGGCAGTAGTAATGGGCAGTATTCCTCAGTGATGAACTGCTGTTGAAGTTCTTTCTTGAACAAATAAGGACAAACCTGCTCTCTTTTTATGTTGCTGATCCTCTTACTGCATCAGTGTTGGAATATAAAATGGCACGTCAAATGTTTTCTGTGTAGGCCTTGTTATGTTAGTGATACCTACATAATTGGCAATAAGTAAAGTCAGTGGCTTCTAAAAGGTTGTTAGGAAGAGCTGGTTGCTAATAAGAATTTCTATTCAGCCGGAAATTCCACCATAAAGAAATATCTTTTCTGCTTTGGAACAAAAAGCCAAAATTTCCCACAAAATAAAAATTAAAAAGAAAAAATCAATTTCATACCATGTTTTGATGCGGCTCTTGTTTCTCCCATACATGTTTGCCCCCAGCGATTCAGTAACTATAAAGGGAATTTTTCAAAGTCAAAAGGACATTTAGGTGCCATATTCCCTTTTGAACCTTAAGCAACTTCCCATGATGTATATTATTCTTACTAACCCATTCAATTCTAACTTCCCTCAATGGAAATTTTATAGCCTTCGTTATTTGTTTCCACTGGAGCCCACAAAGTGCCAAGGCTGTGCAAAGAGGAAAGAAGGCATGGTCTCTGCCTGAAGGAACTTACAATCTTAGAAACAAAAGCAGAAGATACCACCTGAGAATTATGATTTTCAAAGAGCTCTGTAGTCCACAGGAAATTTGTATGCTAACCAAATCATATGACTTCAAATATAAGAGAACTTAGTCTTTTACCGTGAGGTAGATTGGACCCAATAAAAGTGACACAGGTCCTTTAGCTCATTCATATCTTGTGTTTGCTCTCTCTCTCTACCCCATTCCCCAAACAATTTCTAGACATTTCAGTACAGTATATAGATGTATATTTCCAAAGGCAGAGCCTAGGCTGGTGTTATAGCTCTTTTATAGTCAATGGAGCTAGAACAATTTACATCAGCTGAGGACCCCATTCCCTATGTCTTTGCTTAGTCTAGCCACATAGAGAAACTGCAAAAATCAAGATGAGCAAGTGTAAGTCAAACATTCTTGAATGGATCCCTTAGGTTACAAAATATAAATCTGCTTGAATCCAAATAATTTTGCATTCCTGTTCTAAAGTCCTTTTTTTTTCCTTTTCTTTTTTTAACCATTCTAAACAACAATGCAAGCACTTCATAGTAACAAGATGTATGGCAGGAACATGCTGAATGAAGAAACAAGCAGCTGCATCAATTGCCTTGCGCCAGTTTTAGGATTATAATGGGAACTACCACTTTATGATGATGAAAACCACATCACAGAGGGAGCTAAATTTCTTGTATTCCCTCTTAAAAAGTAGTGCTCTATTTTTTTTTCCTGACAGTATAATCTCACAGACACCACAAAGAACCCAGCCATTTGGTAGAATAATTGTTCATCTCAAAATTATGTTTAGCCTTCTCTCTTTTTTTTTATTTGGCATTGTGTAATGGAAAAAACATAAATATTCTTTTCAGTAAATAGACTCTCAAATAAACGACCATCGATTCCTCAAAACTTTTAGGTTACAAGCCAAAAATTTGAATATGAATGACTGTATATACTCGATCATAAGCCGGTTCGTTTATAAGCTGACCCCCACAAGATGGATAAGTAAAAATGGAAAAAAATTTATAACCGTTCATAAGCCGACCCTATAAATCAGGGGTCAGCAAACTTTGGCTCCTGGGCCATCAGGATAAGCCACTGGTGGGCTGAGATGGTCTGTTTACCTCGAGCGTTCACAGGTACGGAGGTAAACCTAAGTAAACAAAATGTCCCAGTGCGCCAGCTGCTTACCCTGACAGGCCGGGACAGCAACTGGTGGGGAAATTTTTTTGGGGGGGAGTAACCCCTGTGACCACCCCCCACATGACCCCACTGCTAGCCCAGGACCCCCACACTCTCCCCATTCCATCCCTTTCCACCTTAGCTGGGAAGGATGCCTCTGGCCTGGCTGGAGCTGCTCCGGCAGGCTGGGCAGTGCGGCCGCAGCCTGCTCCGGCGGGCCAGACTGGGTGGCGCGGTCGCAGCATGTTCCAGTGGGCTGGGCCAGGCGGCATGGCCACAGCGTGCTCTGGGGGGCGGGGCAGCACAGCCACAGCCTGCTCTCGGGGGCGGGGCCGAGCGGCAAGGCTGCAGCTGCTTCGGAGGCTGGGGGGAGAGCAGCGCGGCCAGAAGCAGAGACACTCTGGCCCCACCTCTTCCCTTCTGGCTGTGCTGCCTCTTCTTGCTCCCTCTGTTGGGGGAAGGACCTGTGTCCCACCTCTCCCTCTCTATACCCATTCATAAGCCGACCCTCTTCTTTGGTGCTTTCCTTTTTTACTAAAAAAATTCGGCTTATGAACGAGTATATACGGTGTGTGTATATATATGCTGCACTTCTGAACTGCACTCATTAAATCACCAGCAGTAAGAATGCCTTGTTTTTGTCAAGGTGGGTGGTAGTAACATGTAGAATGATTGACTTTATTAGCCCATCTATTGATGTGCAGATTCACTTAAGATAATAATGGAGACATCTTTCTATAATAATGAAAACACCCAGCAGAAGGATGTATTTTATTAATTACTTTACATTTCTTGGTATATATTTACCAAAAGAAAACTCTCTGTAGATTGAGCGTCTGTTTTTGAGGAGACCTTTTACTTCGTTATTTGTTCAGTTGGTTGATTAAAATGCAAAAAGTCAGTCAAGTGACTGACTTGCATGAGGTTTCGCCCATCAAATCAGGGTCTTCTTCCTAATTAGACAAGCCTAAGAACCTAGTGATCCCATTAAACCATCCTGGCTCAAAACATCTCAGCTAATATAAGCTAACAGCACCCCACTTTGCCACACACACAATTATTTCTGTTCATAAGGAGAATTTAACAATACTGCATACAATAGTTGTCCCTTTTTTCTTTCTATTAGACATTTAGACATAACCTCTTACCATATAATCCAGTTTCTATTTTTTGCCCTCATGCCTACTAGAGGTGATATAGCACAGCAGTAGCAAAAAAAATCATTAAATGTAATGGGAAGTTAATGGGAAGAGACTCTTGGTAGTACTAGGCAGGTTTATGTAGAGGGATTACAATAACCAATATTTCTATTAGAGTTCTGTTATGATCTCTTTCTGAGCACAACTGTGCTCCAAAAGTGGGGATGGCGTGCTGTATTGAAAAATTACTATAATAGAGAAGCAGTGTAATTTTGAATTATTACAGTAATGTTTCAATACTTCTTAAAATAATGCCCCTGCAAAGGTTCAAGATAACTCTGCTTTGTATTTAGAAGAGTATATATCAATTGCTTTCTAAAATAACAGATAAACAAAATCTGATGTCTGTTGTTATTTACAGCTGCCCTAAGCGTTAGGAGGGAATTGAAAGGTAGCGTTAAAATGGTGGCATTTGGGAATAAGATAACATAGTGTATATATTCCACCGGTGTCGGTGCACATGCTGTCTGTAGACAAAGTGTGGTGGTTTGACCTCCTAAAACTAGTTACTGGTCTATTCATTTACTGGTACCTCATTCACTTTTGCCTGTACCTCAATCTCCCATCTGAGTAATAAATAAATAAGTACACTTCTTAACTTTCAGTGCATTCTTCTTCAGGTACATTAAGTAACCTCTGATTTGAAACCTTTCATGCTAGATTGGCCTTGTCTATGAAATAAGGATTAACAGTCTAGGAGCACTTCCCTAACTGACCAGGGTAGTGAACTGAAAGTCATGGCACACTCTATCTATTGCATATAGGGATGAATGAAGTCATTTTGTCTAGTATCAGACCCACTTGAACACTGTGGGTTGGAACATGCATCCCAAACATTATCAGGTTTGTATTCTGGTTTAGAGAGGCTGTGGATGGGAAAACCACAGTGGTAGCAGAGAGGGGGGGAAAGCTTTTAGAATATAGGGTTAAAATGGAGCAGAGAAAGAGGCAGAATGGGAAACAAATATAAAAAGATTTCTATGCAGCGAGAGGGAAAATTCTTGTGAAAAAATAGTCTGTATACAAGGAGTCTTTCTTTTGTGCTAAGTTTTTTAGTGGATTCTTCATATGCTTAGGTCACTGACACAATACAGGCCAAATCTAGCTTTAATGACATTCTTCCATTCCTAGTGCATTGCAAAAGTCAGTTTACTAGTTTTGGGGGGAGAAGGATTACTAGCCCTAATACATAGTACAAGCTTCCCTCCAGATAGAAAGATGTTTAAACTCCAATTGCTCTTGAGGGGCAAAATATGTCTAAATGGCAGGGGCAAAAGTTTGTGAACTCAAACCCAAAGGTTCATAACCCCTTCCCACTCCTCCCAAAAAAGTGAAAGCCACCAAGTTTGGGGTATGTATGTGGGGGGGGGGGGGAAACCCAGCAGTGGGCAAACCTTTGAAGGTTTGGTTCAGGTAAGCACAAGTCTAGATGCTCATCTGAAGATGCTGAAACTCTTTGACTGCAAAATTGAACTAGAAGCTGTGTGGCGTCTAGGAGCAGAGGCACATGAACACAAAAATTATGGTGCTAATGAGATGCCTGAAGGAAAATATTAATTGTTTAACATGCTTTAACTCAAGAAATGTAAGTGACCTACAGACCTCAATGGACACAACTGCATGAGAAACAATTTGTAGAGAAGGTTGTGATGAAGGCATCTGGAAACTGACTTCTGGATTCATCTCAACAAATTTTTTGTCCTGGATGTGATAGGCCTGTGATCATTGGGAAATTGAGATGTTATTAGATGTCTCAGCAGCCTGTGATGCTATTGACCACAAGATGTTGCTTATCTGCCAGTTCTCAAACATCCTTGGAATTTCTAATCATTATAGATGACATTTTTTGTGCTGCAGCCAACATGGGGGGATTCTTTATTAGACTTTCCTGTAACAGATAAAGAGGAACTGATAACAGAACTAAAAATGAATTGTAGTTTAGGTACAAGTGATCATGATTTGATCACATTTATAACGTGCTAGCAGAATAATGTCCAGACCAGTCTTATATATACTTGGTGCTATAATAGAGCCAATTTCACAAACTGAAAACAATTATGAGACAAATCAGCTGGGAAGAAGAACTTAATCAGAAAAAATGTGAATGATGAATGGTAATAATTTAAGAACACTTTATTAGATGCCCAAAAAGCCACAATCAAGAAAGAAGACTGTGCTAGTTAAAAAACTGACCTGGTTTAGAAGGGAAGTGAAGGTAGCTGTAAAAAATTGTGTAACAAATGGAAGAAAGGGGAGGTTGATAGTAATGAATATAAATCAGAATCTATGAATTGTATAAAATTAATAAGAGAAGCAAATGGACACAAGGAGAATCTATTGTCAGCAATGTTAAGAACAATACGGAATTATTTAAATATATTAGGAACAAAAAGAATCCTGACAATGGTATAGGTCATTACTAGATGAAAATAGTAGAATTATCAATGATAATACAGAAAAGGCAGAAGTGTTCAATAAATATTTCTGTTCTGTATTTGAGGAAAAACAGATTCCACTTGTATCTCTGGATAATGTTAAATGGAAGCTACTAAAGTTAGATATTTTTAAATGAGCAGGTCCAGATAACTTGCATCTAGGAGTTTTAAAAGAGATGTCTGAGGAGGTCACTGGACCATTAATGTTGATTTTCAATAAGTCTTGGAATATACAGGGGAAGTTCCAGAAGACTGAAATAAAGCTAATGTTTATAATAAAGCTTATACAGGACTTGATTAATAAAAGAAAAAGGAGAATAATGTAATTACTGCAAATCAACATGGATTTATGGAAAATAGATCCTGTCAAACTAACCTGATATTTTTTTTGATGAGATTACGTTTGGTTGATAAAGGTAATAGTATCAACATAATATACTTAGACTTCTGTAAGGTGTTTGACTTGCTGCTGCATGAAATTTTGATTAAAAAAACTAGAACAATATAAAATTAACATGGTGCACATTAAATGGATTAAAAACTGGCTAACTGATAGGTCTCAAAATATAATTGTAAATGGGGATTCATCATCGAACGATTGTGTTCTCAGTGGGGCCCATAGGAATAGATTCTTGGCCCTATGCTATTTATTTATTAAAGACCTGGAAGAAAACATAAAATCATCACTGGTAAAGTCTGTAGATTACACAAAAATTGGAGTAATAAATAATGAAAAGGACAGGTCACTGATTCAGAGCGATCTGGATCGCTTGGTAAACTGGGCACGAATAAACAATATGTATTTTACTATGGATAATGGTAAATGTATACTTCTGGGAACCCATAATTACAGGCTGGGGGATTCTATCCTGGGAAGCAATGACTCTGAAAAAGATTTGGGAGTGGTGGTAGACAAACAGCTGAACATAAACAGGCAATGTGATGCTGTGGTTAAAAAAGCTAATGCGATCCTGGAATGCATAAAGGGGATTCTCAGGTAGGAGTAGAGTGGTTATTTTACTTCTGTATTTGGCACTGGTTCAGCAAAGAACAATTAAGGGATTAGAAAATATGCCTTATAGTGATACTCAAGGAGCCCAATCTGTTTATCTTAATGATGAAAAGTTTAAAGGGTGACCAACTACATCCTATAAGTACTTACATGGGGAAACAAATATTTTATAATAGAGGGCTCAAATCTACAGACAAAGGTATAACAAGATCCAGTGCCTGGAAGCTGACACTTTATAAATTTACACTAGTGCTGGGTGAAATTTTTTTGCCTGAAATTTTTTTTCGTGAAAAATGCAGTTTTGACAAAACTGACATGTTTTGTAAATTCATGTCATTTTGACTGAATTGTTTTCCTTTGGAAAACAAGAAACCTGAAAAAATTTAAACATTTTTTTCCAACTTTTTCTAAATGAAACACTTCCATTTTTAGGTTCAAAATGAATTTTTTGTTTCAAAACTTCATTAAATTTTATTTTAAAAAACAATAAACCCTTTTAAATGGTCAAAATTGAAACAAACCATTTTGATGTCAAAATGAAATGGGTTTTTTGGACTGAAATCAATTATTTCTTTACTTACCTTTTCAATTTTCTGCAAATTTTGGGGAAAAAATCATTTTCACTTTGACCTGAAACATTTTTTTTTTTGCTTTGTATTAAATTGCCAGTGAATTGAAAAATTTGTTATTAATACACGTGTACTTTTTAACAGTGAGAGTAATTAATCTTTGGGGCAGCTTACTGAGTATTGTATTAGATTCTCCTTTACTGGAAGCTTTAAATTAAGATTGGATTGGGGTGGGGTGGGAGGTTATGTTTATATAAACTGTGGTTCAAATAGGTATTAATTCATGCTGGAAGTCAGACTCGGTTATCACAATACAGTCCCTTTTGGTTTATAATCTATGAGGTGTCCTTTTCATCAGACCTTTGCTCTCCAGTTGCCTTGCATTACCAATGCCTAAATATGAGATAGAGACTTTTAGAGTGAGATGGCTGAGGCTCACTGGATAAAACAGAGGTGATACTGGTTGGAAGAGTGAAGGAATTAGAAAGAGGTACATGGATTGTAACTGTTTTATCTGCTGGAGTTCTCAAGCTCTTTGGAAAGAATATTCATAGTCTTGGGCTTTTTTAGGAGCAGTGTCTGCTCTTGGATTTCCAGGTGGCAAGTGTTGTTTATGCTTCTGTTTGCGGTTTTCTGAGAGGTTGCACTTTTCCTTGCTATTGCAAATGACACTAGTCATCCAAACCTTTGTCACCTCCAGTTTGAGCTGCTGTAATGTATTTCACTGTGTAGTCACTTGGAAGCTTTAAATTTTGTAGAATGCAGCAGACCTTGATTAGTGCATGGTTGACAGGAGGACATTATACTACACATCCGTGAACTGTACTGGCTTTTCATCTGACTTGGGGTACAATTCAAAGGGTCTATACTCTGAAGTTCTGGAGCAGGGCCTGGCTTACAGATTATCTCTAACCCCATGTACCAATGTTTTTGGTCTTAGATTTGCTGAGATTTTTAGATACAGCCTCCCCTGGACAATAAATCAGTGGAGGGTTCTCAGCTGTGAAAAGTGTCCCTTTGTCAGTTCACCTGAGCATGAGTGCACTGACTGTCAAAAGATCATACCATCTCTGGATATGTTTTTCTTATTTTGGTTTGGGGCCAAACAGGAAGTGAGCATGTTTGTGCTGTCAGTTGTGGGAACTCATCTTTGCTCACACACATTTAAATTTTCCAGGAAAGAAATAGGGTGTATGTGTGAGTGTGATTCTCAGATTTAACTGCCTTTTCCAAATTTCAAGAACATTATTTTTACCATAACACTTGTCAGCATTACTGCAATACTGGAAGACATTGATTTTCAAATCAGAATTAAAATATTCTATTATGCATTGTTCTACCAGGTTTGAAGGTACCTTTTGATGGTTATATTTCTTTCACAGGTACAGGTTAGTGTCTGACAGGACCCATTTGGTGGAATGTGTTCTCTAGAGATGATCAGAACAGAACTGAGTTCCCTAAAACCATTGTTCAGAGAACTATATTCCATTCTGATCATTTTTCTTAAGGTGTAATAGTATGATTGATGTTTCATACTTTTTACACTCACATCGAAAAAAGGAGTCTGGTCACTATATTATTTATTGATTTTACTTATATTTTGCTAGCACCCAAAATCCATGACAGATATTCACACCACCTTGTGATAGATGCTGTACAAACATAGAGGCAGACATGGTCCCTGCCATGAAGAACGTATTGTGAGGGATCACAGGCCTTGAATCTGGGACTACAGGTCCCCAGGCAGCACTCAGGCCACAACTGCCACCCAGCAGCTCACCTGAATAATTAGGAAAGAGGGTCAAGGGAACTAGCTAGCAGAGGGCCTTCCCCCCAAAGCCTCCCCCCCCCCCCCGCCCCCGATTAGCTAAGGAGTACTATATAAACCAGGAAGTAACAAGAGGAAATTGTCTGAACGAGTAGAGGAATCTTTGGTTAGCTACAACTATGGATCCCTCCTGCTTACCTATCTCCTAAGGCCTGCATTCCTGCCTGCTCCTGATTCCAGACCCCCATCTACTCCCAGTTCCTGCTGTCCTGCCCTACTCTAGGCCCCTGCTCCTCCACTTACCTCTGATGCTGGCTCTGCCTCTGGCATCTGACTTTGTCTCAAACTCGGATCTTTGGCTTGGTACCTGGCATCTCCGGCTCAGACCCCGGCTTGGCATCTGGTTCCATCTCTGTCTCTGACCTTCAGCATGGTACCTGATCCTGTCTTTGTTTTTGACCCTGTGCTCCAACCATTAGACACGACTCCTGCTCCAACCATTAGGCATGACCACCCACACACTGGTCATTGCACGTTGTCTATAGACAACACACTGCAGTTTTTAGTATAGCAATCATTAGGCAGGGACAGGGGAGGGAGGACAAGCGTAACTAAAGGTAACAATTACAGCCTTCTGGAAAGTCCAATTTAATTTCTGCAAAAAGAATCCTTGAATAATACAATGTTGTGGATACCATGAATGTTTGGTAAGAAGATGAGCAATTGGAAGTTAGATGGAAAAAAAGATAGGTCAGTATAAGGACAAGTTATTTCAATAGAGTTATCTTAGTTTGAACAACATGCATTTTAACAAAGTCAAAACCAGGGTTATACATCAAAGAATAAAGAAGGTAGGTCACACTAACAGGATGGGGGACAACATTCAGTGACTCTGAAAAGGACTTAAGGATCATGATGGAAAACACCTGAACATGATGGCTAAAAGAGCTCACTCAATCTTTGGACATGTAAATGAGAAACTATTGAATAGAAGTTAGGAGGTGGTATCACTTCTGTATATGATATCAGTAAGGTAATTACTGTGTCCAGTTATGATGTCCAGATTTTCAAAAGGATGCACAAGAATTGGAAGAAGGTTCATAAAAGTTGAATGACCTGAGGTCTAGAGTGCCTTATGACCTGCCTTATGATGAGAGACTGAGGAAGTGCAATCTCTTCAGTTTATCCCAGGGAAGGTTAAGAGGTGACTTGATCATGGTCTATAATTACCTACATGGGGAGAAAATCTGTTACTAGAAGAACTCTAGACTACCAAACAAAAGCATAACAAGATCCAATGGCTGGAAGGTGCAGCTAGACAAATTCAGACTAGAAAACTAGAAATAAGTTGCCAATTTTTAACAGAGAGGGTAATTAATCATTAGAACAATTTACCTAGGTATGCAGTAGATCCTGTTTCAGAATAAATGGACACAAATCAGACATCAAGAATTATAACATTCAAAAACCAGTCTGAGAACACTTCAACCACCCTGGTCACTCAATTACAGACCTAAAAGTCGCAATTACTCAACAAAAAAACTTCAAAAACAGACTCCAATGAGAAACTGCAGAACTGGAATTAATTTGCAAAATGGACACCATTCAATTAGGCTTGAATAAAGACTGGGAGTGGATAAGTCATTACACAAACTAAAAACTATTTCCCCATGCCAATTTTCCCCCTACTGTTACTCACACTTTCTTGTCGACTGTTTGAAATGGGCCATCCTGATTATCACTACAAAAGTTTTTTTTCTCCTGCTGATAATAGCCCACCTTAATCAAGTAGTCTCATTAGAGTTGGTATGGCAACCCCCATTTTTTCATGTTTTCTGTGTGTGTATATATGTATATGTATATATATATATCTTCCTACTGTATTTTCCACCGCATGCATCTGATGCAGTGGGCTTTAGCCCACGAAAGCTTATGCTCAAATAAATTTGTTAGTCTCTAAGGTGCCACAGGTACTCCTTTTTCTTTCAGTAGATTCTGTGTCACCTGATGTCTTTAAATCAAATATAAATGTCTTTCTAAAAGATATTCTGTGGCTCGCCGGAAGTTATAATATTGATGCATGTATTACTGGCACATGTTATGCAGCAGGTCAGATTAGATGGCATAATGGTCCCTTCTCCTCTTAAAATCATGTACCTATGAAGTAAATGATTAAATATATCAGAGGGGTAGCCGTGTTAGTCTGAATCTGTAAAAAGCAACAGAGGGTCCTGTGGCACCTTTAAGACTAATAGAAGTATTGGGAGCATAAAAATATGGAACGCTTCATGAATTTGGATGACATGCAAATTTGTGAAGCGTTCCATATTTTTATGCTCCCAATACTTCTGTTAGTCTTAAAGGTGCCACAGGACCCTCTGTTGCTTTTTACACGATTAAATATAGTGAGCTATAGAGAAAGATTGTAGAACACATTAAAAATACAATGTTGCCATAATCCAGGATATTCTTAAGGAAACCAGAAGGATATAAGAGACAGCAAATGGTGCATCTCTTCCAGAAGGATACACATGATAGAACAGTAATGATAGACTGATATGGCATCTTGAGCAGAACAGAAGAATTTCACTGACAGGTCCATAAGAATGCACAACCAGTACTGAACACCTTTGTAACATCAAAATCAAAACAGAAAACGTTTCTCCATGTAAATTATTCCCGAGGCATTTTGAAATATTGCCAAGAGTTCTAAACGTCAGTAGCTGGAGTACCTTGTCATTCTCATTATATCTTCTTCTAAACAGTATCTGGAAAGTGGTATAATCACAATTATTTTGACTACTTACATTGCAATTATGTTTGCAATATTGACAAATCATGCTACTTT
This sequence comes from Emys orbicularis, assembly GCF_028017835.1. NCBI lineage: Eukaryota > Metazoa > Chordata > Testudines > Emydidae > Emys > Emys orbicularis. The sequence continues at coordinate 15,966,110 of NC_088691.1, read as the reverse complement.
GTCATAAGTACTTTAAATAATTATAGTGCTTGTCGGATATCTCTAAATCAGATTATTTCATGCAAAAGAAAACTTTTTATCTATATCTGAATCACATTATATGTTGTCCTTGACATGACATCACATCACTTTTGTTGACAGATGATAACATTACAAATAAAGAAGCCCATTTTACCAGAGGATTATGGCTGTCATGGTATGGGAGATTTAGTGTCATTCAGCAACTGATCGCAACATTCTTTGTGTAAGTTTGGGGAGGTAGGGATAAGGCTGGATGACAGGGCTATCACAAAGAGTTTACATCTTGTAGCAGTTTAATACAAATGGACACACAAGTTTTTCTCATTTTAAAATTCTGTATTTGAGATTCTGAGCTACCACGTGAATCATGAGACTCATGTCTGTGATAGACACATTACATTTTGTCCCCTTCTGGTTCTTAAACAAGCTTATAAGATGGAGCAAACATTTGTCACTTCTTGTCAGCTCCATGATAGTAATGTGATGCTTCTTCTCAAACTTGAAATATGTCTGTCTTGCTGATAAGTGCACTGCTTTCCTGTCTAAATCAAGGTTATTCAAAGTTTATAATCCCCCACTATCATTTTGATTGATAGAATATTTAAAACATTTTTTTAAAATGGACTCTCACGACAGAAGAAAACATTTGTTTTGAGACCTTTTTGAACCTTTGTGAGGCGATGTATGTACTCTTGTGTAGTTAAGGTAATCAAATCATGGTCTTTGGGGACAGTAGGACCAGTGAGTAAAATCTATAAAAATCTGTTTGCAGTTTCTAATGCAGAAATGCTTGGATATTTTACATTTGCACTTTATCTCAATGGGGAAAAGAGGCATAATTTATTGAGGAAATTTTGTCTGCAGCTCTCGATTGCTCCTATCCTATCTCCTAGAACTGGAAGGGACCTTGAAAGGTCTTCGAGTCCAGCCCCCTGCCTTCACTAGCAGGACCAAGTTCTGATTTTGCCCCAGATCCCTAAGTGGCCCCCTCAGGGATTGAACTCACAACCCTGGGTTTAACAGGCCAATGCTCAAACCACTGAGCTATCCCTCCCCCCCTGTTTATAGTTAGCACACTACAAGCCAAGTGTGTCATGGAATTATTAAAATGAAGCCTAGAAATAATTTAAGGGAAATTATTTACAAAATATGCTGCATAATAAGCAAAATGTGCAAATCTTTCAAAAAATATGGCTGCAGTGTCAGCTCGAGGAAAAGATTTTCCATTCATTCTACTAAGCTCATTTAAAGAAATCAGAATTCTCCAAATAGTGTACCTGTTATTCTAGATAGTAGTTTAAGAAGATACAAAAAAATCATAGAAAACATGATGTAAATAAAAATAATTCTGTTTAATGCCTTACTTGTATGCTGTTACTTGTATGCTGTATTTTTCTTCCCTTAGTTTTTATCATTAAATATACTTCCATGAGAAGATAAGAGTTCCTTAAGAGTTTATATAGATTTCTGCCACATATTCCCAACCTTAAATCATAATCCTTTGGTGATATCATAGCTGGTTACCATAGATAATTATGAGATTAGATGGTAAATAAGCAGCTGGTGAACTTCTAATTCAATTTTAAAGTAAATTTCCCTGGTAAAAGAGAAGAAAACCGATTACATGAGCATAATTATTAAAAACAGGACATTACAATGATAGCTACCAACAGCTACCAACCCATGCAGTTGATCCTTGTTAAAAAATAGTTGATTTAGAGCCAGATTTTACCACTCTTACTAATATGAGTTATAGTATTTTACTGTGGAAGTAATCCCATAGATATCAAAGGGACTACTCATCATGGGTAGGATAACAGAATCTGGCAATTAATGACATGTAATTTTCAGTTTCAACTGTATATTAACAAATATAAATTTATACTGTGGTATAAAGTCCTAGCATTTTAGGTAGCATATCATGAAAGGATGTCATAAATTTCTTTGGGCTAGATTGTACTTTAGCCAATAGTTTTGTGTAAGGGGAACCATGTAGCTGTGCTGCCCTAGAAGGAGCCTGGGAAATCAGTTATGACCTTCACTGCTCTCTCTTGATCTCAGGGAAAAGCAGTCTGCTACTGACCTTTTTTACCAATAGCAGATGACTGCCTCTCAAGCCATCTCAACCCTTCTCTGATGGAAGCAGATATACCTTGAAATACTACTACAGCTATCATGTGGAAATCACACAGAAGAGTCCCCACATAGCCATGGAGAGGCGGGACGCAATCTGGCCTCTATTGATTACAGCAACAACAACAAAAGGGGGGGGGGGGCGGATGTTACCTCCATTGTGTTGGATGTTTACAAAAGGGAACAAAGCACATGTAATCATCAAAAATATCAACTAGGGGTGTGTTTTTTCCTGGTTTAGGTAAATGGGTTTTGTTTGGTTGGGGTTTTTTTTTGTCTTGTTTTGTTTTTGTTTTGTTTGATAATCATCTCAGACAGTACTAAAGACATCAAAGAGCAGGAATAGTGTATTCTGGGCAAGGATTATTTCTGAGGTATTAAAAAAATTACAAACATATATCTCCTTTAACCCAAGAATTGGTTTTATAAAGGAAAGATATGTGAAGCAAAATTTCTGCTTTTTTCCTTGATAAATCCCACTGAATATGTAATTCTTATGGAATTCTGCTGGATTACCATCATGGGAAATGATGGTAATAGTAATCATCAGAGATACAATACACTACCTGTAACTCACTCCAGGAATGGCCAACTGTGGCCAATTGCTCAGCATGTTGCTACATATCTTTATTTTCTTCTCTTTTATCTCAAAGAGTTTTGTGCAACATTTGTTAGGCTGTCAGATCACTCTCAATGGTTTCAAATACTATGTGGTGCAGGTTCATATTGTATGCATGCGTGTGGGTGATATGGATGATAATTGATGTTAAAAACAATCAAGATATTAGTGGAGACTAAGCAATATATCATAGCTAGTACTGTTAGGAATACGGAACCTTCTTAACTAAATCTCTTTAAAATGTGCGTCAACGTTTACTAGAGAAATCTATGGTTTCAGGTTAAATATTAGGTATAATTTAGGATTCTTTCAATGAATGAAGGGATAATATTAAATATGCTACCTTTTTGTCCATAATTAAGGTGTAATTTGTAGATGAACAATGGCTGCTTTATTTAACACTGCACTATCAAATTATAGTGTCTTTTTAGGCAATTAATGAACTCAGAATAAATATTTGTACTGCATTGTTTAATGTTCTAAAGGATGGGTTTTGACGATGGCTGATAATTTTTGTTGTTGTTAAAACAACAAAAGGAAATCATCTAAACGAGCTTGCTGAAACCTTCTGTGAGTAATGAGTTTATACCACAAGCTTCATTTTCTCCATAAAGGATTATTAACATTGTCCCAAAGTGCTGTCTCTTCTGAAATTCGGAAGAATGGTCTTTCCCAGCAGTATAAAAGCATGTGATGGATGTAATTTATTACTGTGCACTCATAAGCTACATCTACAATACTATGTATGCTATACGCTGCATCCACCCTGCTGTGTGTGGCTGTGTGTGTCAGTGAAAGGCTCTGGAAGAGGGGAGGCAGCGTGGAAAGGCTGAACTTCCCCACCTTCCCAGAGACTTTCCCTGCTGCCAGCGTCTTTCCCTGCAGTGGAAAGGAGCTCCAGCGGCAGAGAACTGTGACAGCATTTCCCCACTGCCAAATGCTTTCCCTGCGGTGGGGAGCTGGCGGCCTTTCTCGGCAGAAGAGAAGGGCGCCCGCAGCAGGACACTACATTGCTAAAAATAGCAATGGGCACAGCTTGGGCCAGTAGAGAACATGTTGGGTATGTACTCTGGGTACATATCCACATCCTTTAGGTGCATCTTCACTCTACTGGCTTAATTCATGCCTGACCCTCTACACTGCTATTCGTACCCGTGCTAGGAGCTATGTGTGTATGTACACTGCACACCACGGAAAGAATCCTGCAGTGTAGGCACACTCATAGGGTACTTTATCATGAGTTACAAGTTTGTTAAACTACTTGGGGTTTATTTATAAAACTATATCTGTATTGAACATATATTGAATGAGGTGATTCCGTTTCTATTAGGAGCAGCTACTATAACTGTGTACTAGTTCATTATTTCAGCAGAGACTTGTGCTGAATTGTCTCTCTTTTTGTGAAGGTGCATTGGTCCTAGTTTACCAAGGGTGAAATTCCCTTCAGTCACAACCAGAGTCATCAAACTTACAGAGATGAAGTGGGAATGGGTGGGGTAAAATCAAATACCCAACCTAGGAAAATGGTGCAGGGCTGCAACCCAGACACCCCCACCCCCCCTGTTGTTGTTATAATAACATATACAGCCTTGCCCCTGTGGCTGAGGTTCCATGCTATGGAATATAACAGACACAGCTGTTAATAATCCTGAACCCTCTCCCTGGCCTTCTGTCTGATGAAATGTCAGCTCTGTGTGTGAGATGCCTACAAACACTCTTACTGTGGACTAAAGTGCTCAAGAGAGACTAATGTAGGCCTTCTGCACAGGTTGAATTTCACCCCATTTGGCACAAGTAATAGATATTTTAATTTGATGTTAATGTCATTGTTCTTTGTTGCTGACCTACTTGACAGTGTTTATCTATAGAATTTAAGAATAGTTTTATAGATAAAACAAATGTCTATACCGTTAGAGAATTAGCAAGGGTGTGACAATCAAGGATGTGCATGCTATAAAAAAATCGAAATTTACTAGACTAAAACATCCATTGATTTATAGTAATTTATTATCTGCTTTTCTGGGTACATCATTGTCTGATTTGTGTATGGGTATCTGAAATGTTTAGCTTTCTTTTGTAAGGTAATAACACTTCAATACCCTAAGATGCAGCTCAACAATGTGCATTAACGTAGGGAAGTGATGCACTTTTCAAGTGCTTCAGAGTAACATTTTAAACAATTTTTTAAAAAGTTAAAAGGAAAGAGAGCTGTCCAAAATGTCATAACTACATTTAGATACAATGTAGAGAAAATAAATATGTTGATAAACATCATCTGTTTTCTAAGCTGGTTTTCCTAAAACAAGATGAAAAAGATTATGGGAAAGTTTATAGTAAGCTCTTACCTTTAAAACACCTTATTTAGGCAACACTTCCATCAACATCATGAGCAATGCATAAATAAAGTGACCTCAGAAGGTTTTACTGTTGGATTATGGCAAAGGTGGGCAAACTACGGCCCGTGGGCCACATCCGGTCCGCAGGACCCTCCTGCCTGGCCCCTAAGCTCCTGGCCTGGTAGGCTAGCCGCCTGCCCCTCCCCTGCTGTTCCCCCTCCCCCGCGGCCTCAGCTCACTCCGCCGCCGGCGTAATGCTCTGGGTGGCGGGGCTGCGAGCTCCTGGAGCAGCGCAGCTGCAGAGTCAGGGCCTGTCCTGGTGCTCTGGACGGCGCGGCTGTAGCGCCGCCAGCCACTGGTGCTCCAGGCAGCACGGTAAGGAGGCAGGGAGCAAGTGGGGGGTTGGATAGAGGCCAGGGGAGTTCGGGGTGGTGGTCAGGGGGCGGGGATGTGGATAGGGGTTGGGGTGGTCAGAGGGCAGGGAACAGGGGGGTTGAATGGGGGCAGAGGTCCCCAGGGGGTAGTCAGGAAGGAGGGGGGGTTGGATGGGGCGACGGGGGGGGCAGTCAGGTTCAGGGGTTCCGGGGGCAGTCAGGGAGAAGGGGTGGTTGGATGGGGCAGGGGTCCCGGGGAGGGCAGTCAGGAATGAGAGGAGGGGTTGGATGGGGTGGCAGGGGGCAGTCAGGGGTGGGTGTTCCGGGGGCAGTCAGGGAACGTGGGAGTTGGATGGGGCAGGAGTCCCAGGGGGGACGTCAGGGGGCAAGAAGCAGGAGGGGTCGTATGGGGGCAGGGCTGGGCCACGCCTGGCTGTTTGGGGAGGCACAGCCTCCGCTAACCAGCCCTCCATACAATTTTGGAAACCCGATGCGACCCTCAGGCCAAAAAGTTTGCCCGCCCCTGGATTAGGGTCACCTGGCCACTGGAGGGATTACAATTGTTCTTAACCTGATCTTCTTAGCCTGTAGTGTTACAGTATTTTAATTATCAGAGGGGTAGCCGTGTTAGTCTGGATCTGTAAACAGCAACAGAGAGTCCTGTGGCACCTTTAAGACTAACAGATGTATTGGAGCATAAGCTTTCGTGGGTGAATACCCACTTCGTCAGACGCATGTAATCATGCGTCTGACGAAGTGGGTATTCACCCACGAAAGCTTATGCTCCAATACATCTGTTAGTCTTAAAGGTGCCACAGGACTCTCTGTAGTATTTTAATTGTAACAAAGTCATTTTGGTATTCTCTTGCAAAATCTATTTAAGAGCTACAAGTAGTTATTTTTTTAACAGTAAGATAACAATGTGTAAGGGCAGTTCAGGAGCACTGAGGATTTTATTTTTGCCAAATACCTCACCTTCTAAAGAAGTAGTAGCATGCACTCTGAGCTGGCCTGAAAATAAATGGAAGATTATTATTTTTCCAAAACATCAAGTAACATGTTTAGAGAACTAAACCCTTTGAGCAAGAGTTAGATTGCTTACTTTCTAAAAGTTTGGTTCAAGACTGAGAGATATTCAGTTTCATTAATCCTCAATCTGTATTAAATAGGGTTTATGGGGGTTTGGAACACTTAATTTAATTGTAAATTTACAGTGCTTGCAGATGTCCTCTCAAGGTCCCGTTCCGTCCTATGATTCTATGATGTGTGAACTCACTGTAACTGAACTTGATAAATGAGCATTAATGGCAAAGGTATCTTTTATTCATTAGAAGATGCAACTGAATTCTTGGATCCGAGTTGCCTAGATCAGTAGTTCTCAAACTAGGGCCGCCGCTTGTTCAGGGAAAGCCCCTGGCGGGCCGGGCCGGTTTGTTTACCTGCCACGTCCTCGGGTTTAGCCGATTGCGGCTCCCACTGGCTGTGGTTCGCCGCTCCAGGCCAATGGGGGCTGCAGGAAGCGGCACGGGCCGAGGGATGCGCTGGCCGCCCTTCCCGCAGCCCCCATTGGCCTGGAGCGGCAAACCGCAGCCAATGGGAGCCGCAATCGGCTGAACCTGCGGACGTGGCAGGTAAACAAACCAGCCTGGCCCGCCAGGGGCTTTCCCTGAACAAGCGGCGGCCCTAGTTTGAGAACCACTGGCCTAGATGAAATGAGAAGGCTGTGGTCATTTAACAGCAGTAGTGTTAGAATGCTGGTTAGCACAGTTCTGGTAACTGTCCTTCAGCTCAGTCATGATGTTTCCCACATGAGGGTGCAAGTTTTAAATTTGCTTTCTGAGAGCATTCATGAGAATAAAACATGATAGAGTGAATGTTTTCAGAAAGCAAGTGTAAAATGGGTGTGAGAATGTCAAGGCAAATTCATCTTGAAATTGGAACAGATCTTTATGGGATAGTTTATTTTTTTTTCTTTTCATTTTGGTAGTATTCATAGGTGCGGTGGGTGCTGCAGCACCCCCAGGTTTTGTGCGGGATCCTGGCCGCCAACCCTATGCCCAGGGTCCTGGGGCTGCTGCCCAGGGCTTAACTCCCAGCAGGGCCGGCTCTAGCGTTTTTGCCGCCCCAAGCAGAAAGAAAAAAAAAAAAAAAGCCGCGATCGCAAGCGGCGGCAGCTCTACCGCCGCTTCATTCTACGGCGGCAATTCGGCAGCAGGTCCTTCGCTCTGAGAGGGAGTGACGGCCCCGCCGCCGAACAGCCGGACGTGCCGCCCCCCCTCTTCATTGGCCGCCCCAGGCACCTGCTTGCTAGGCTAGTGCCTGGAGCCGGCCCTGACTCCCAGCCCTGCACCCAGGGTCTTGGCTGCAGGACCCACACCTGGGACTCTGCTCCCGGCCCCAGCTGTGGTCCCAGCCTCAGCCCTCTTCCCCCTGTCTGCATCCCCCCACCCTCCAGGAGCCACGGCATGGTCCTGGCCACAGCTTTGGGGAGAGGGGTCATGGACGTCGGTAAGGAGGGTGTGAGTAAAAAGTTTGGGGACCATTAGCTTTCTGGCCCCCCACTGGAAAAAGTGTTCCAGCACCACTGGAAGGTGTTCAGCACCTCACAGATGTGCACGGCATGATAGATCTCTTGCCTTCACTACCACATTAGCTGTTTCTTATGAATTGTCAGGCCTTCCTTCACTGCATACAACTGGTTACCAAAGGGATGTCTAAATGAGGGATGTGGTAATCAGCTGAAAAAAATGGTATCAAGCATATTTGCTAAGTACTGTATGTAGATGAGAGACACCCCAGGGCACCACAATCTTACTTGTCAATTTTATGCTGGCTTTAAATGCCTGTTTATAGTTCCAAGCATGAAAACACTTTGTTACCTTAGCAACATGTTTATGTTATCTTTGAGCATCTGAGCCACATTGTCAAGAAAACGCACACTTTGTTTAGTGAACTTTGATTATTGCATGAACTTGATTTGTTCTGCTGCTGGCTGTTATGATGGTAATCTATTTAATCTACCTAAACTCTTAAACTGCAGCCATCAGTGTAGTATCTCCAATTTTGTGGCTGCTCTTCCAAAAATTAATTGATGTGAATAGTGATTGTAAATTAATTGTAAAATAATTATTGTAAGTGTTTTGAGTTAGTTAAGTAAAAATATCTTAAAACCTCTGCATTGATGTGATATTATAGGGGCCAACTAGTCTAGTTCTGAAAAGGAAAAGCATGCCTTTCTTCTCTATTATCATTCTTTGCATGTATCAACAAAATAGGGGATTATGGGGAGTAGAGGCATAATTTCCGAAAGCCTTTGGAAAAAGTCTCTTACAAGATGCTATTAAATAGTCCTGGGTGAAAAGTAAAGTTCTGTGCTGGAGTAGAAACTGGCTAATAGGAAAAAAAAGAGTAGAAATAAATGGTAATTTTTTTCAACGTGGCAAAAGAATAACTGTAGATGACCCTAAGCATCCATACAGGAACCAGTGGTCTTTAATATATGTATTAATTACAGGAAAGGGTGAGGTGTCACAGTCTGCAGGCAAAATATTTTTTGAGGTTGAACAACATTAGAGAAGACTGTGAAGAACTGAAGAGAGACTTGCCAAAGCTAGGTGACTATTTAGTTTGGAAAAATTCATTACTGGGGTCTAAATTAATTCTAATTACTTAGGGAAAATATCTGAGCATCATTTTCAGTGAAAAATTCTGTTTAATGTGCAGCAGGTGTCCAAAAATGTTAGGGTATGTCTACACTACGAAATTAGGTCTAATTTACAGAAGCCGGTTTTATAGATATCGGTTTTATACAGTCGATTGTGTGTGTCCCCACATAAAATGCTCTAAGTGCATGAAGTCGGCGGACCGCGTCCACAGTACCGAGGCTAGCGTCGACTTCCGGAGCGTTGCACTGTGGGTAGCTATCCCACAGTTCCCGCAGTCTCCGCCACCCATTGGAATTCTGGGTTGAGATCCCAATGCCTGATGATGCAAAACAGTGTCGCGGGGGGTTCTGGGTACATGTCATCAGGCCCCTCCCCCTCCGTCAGAGCAACGGCAGACAATCGATTCGCGCCTTTTTACCTGGGTTACCGGTGCAGACAACATACCATGGCAAGCATGAAGCCTGCTCAGCTCAGCTCAGGTCACCGTCACCATATGTCATCTGGGTGCCGGCAGACGTGGTACTGCATTGCTACACAGCAGCAGCTAATTGCCTTTTGGCAGTAGACGGTGCAGTATGACTGGTAGCCGTCATCGGCTATCTGGGTGCTGGCAGACGTGGGGCTGCATTGCTACACAGCAGCAGCCCCTTGCCTTTTGGCAGTGGATGGTGTATTACGACTGGTATCCGTCATCGTCGTATTCCTCAGTGAGTTCAATCAGAGGCACCTGGGCAGACATGTTTTGTCTCCTGGCCTATTGAACCGTCTTGACGATGATGGCTAGCAGTCGTAGTACATCATTTTCTGCCAAGCACCCAGAAGATGCCGATGGCTATCAGTCATGCTGCACTGTCTGCTGCCAGCTTAAGATGTAAAAAATAGATGGACCAGATTTGTTCTGTATTCATTTGCTTCCCCCTCCCTCCGTGAAATCAACGGCCTGCTAAACCCAGGGTTTTGAGTTCAATCTTTGGGGGGGCCATTCTGTGTGACAGTTGTTTGTGTTTCTCCCTGATGCACAGCCACCTTTGTTGATTTTAATTCCCTGTACGCCATGTCGTCAGTCGCCCCTCCCTCCCTCCGTCAGTTTCTCGCCTTTTTTCAGACCAGACGCCATAGCACTGGGATCATGGAGCCCGCTCAGATCACCGCGGCAATTATGAGCACTATGAACACCACGCGCATTGTCCTGGAGTATATGCAGAGCCAGGACATGCCAAAGCAAAACCAGGACCAGCCGAGGAGGCGATTGCAGCGCGACGACGAGAGTGATGAGGAATTGACATGGACATAGACCTCTCACAAAGTACGGGTCCCAGCAATGTGCAAATCATGGTGTTACTGGGGCAGGTTCATGCCGTGGAACGCCGATTCTGGGCCCGGAAAACAAGCGCAGACTGGTGGGACCGCATCGTGTTGCAGGTGTGGGACGATTCCCAGTGGCTGCGAAACTTTCGCATGCGTAAGGGCACTTTCATGGAACTTTGTGACTTGCTTTCCCCTGCCCTGAAGCGCCAGAATACCAGGATGAGAGCAGCCCTCACAGTTGAGAAGCGAGTGGCGATAGCCCTGTGGAAGCTTGCAACACCAGACAGCTACCGGTCAGTCGGGAATCAATTTGGAGTGGGCAAATCTACTGTGGGGGCTGCTGTGATCCAAGTTGCCAGGGCAATCAAAGACCTGGTGATATCAAGGGTAGTGACTCTGGGAAAAGTGCAGGTCATAGTGGATGGCTTTGCTGCAATGGGATTCCCAAACTGTGGTGGGGCGATAGACGGAACCCATATCCCTATCTTGGCACCGGAGCACCAAGCCACCGAGTACATAAACCGCAAGGGGTATTTATCAATGCTGCTGTAAGCCCTGGTGATCACAAGGGACGTTTCACCAACATCAACGTGGGATGGCCGGGAAAGGTACATGATGCTCGCGTCTTCAGGCACTCTGGTCTGTTTCGAAAGCTGGAGGAAGGGACTTTCTTCCCGGACCAGAAAATAACCGTTGGGGATGTTGAAATGCCTATCGTTATCCTTGGGGACCCAGCCTACTCCTTAATGCCATGGCTCATGAAGCCGTACACAGGCAGCCTGGCCAGTAGTCAGGACCTGTTCAACTATAGGCTGAGCAAGTGCCGAATGGTGGTGGAATGTGCATTTGGACGTTTTAAAGTGCGCAGCTTACTGACTCGGATAGACCTCAGCGAAACCAATATCCCCATTGTTATTGCTGCTTGCTGTGCGCTCCACAATATCTGTGAGAGTAAGGGGGAGACATTTATGGCGGGGTGGGAGGTTGAGGCAAATCGCCTGGCCGCTGATTACGCTCAGCCAGACACCAGGGCGGTTAGAAGAGTACAGCAGGGCGTGGTGCGCATCAGAGAAGCTTTGAAAAACAGTTTTGTGACTGGCCAGGCTACGGTGTGAAACTTCTGTTTGTTTCTCCTTGATGAACCCTCCGCCCCCGGTTCACTCTACTTCCCTGTAAACCAACCACCCCACCCTCCCCTCCCCCCCTTCGAGCACCGCTTGCAGAGGCAATAAAGTCATTGTTACTTCTCATTCATGCATTCTTTATTAATTCATCACACAACTAGGGGGATAATTGCCAAGGTAGCCCGGGATGGGTGGGGGAGGAGGGAAGGAAAAGGACACACTGCAGTTTAAAACTTTAAAACTTTAACACTTATTGAAGGCCAGCCTTCCGATGCTCGGGCAATCATCTGGGGTGGAGTGACTGGGTGGCCGGAGGCCCCCCCACTGTGTTCTTGGGCGTCTGGGTGAGGAGGCAATGGGACTTGGGGAGGAGGGCTGTTGGTTACACAGGGGCTGTAGTGGCGGTCTCTGCTCCTGCTGCCTTTCCTGCAGCTCAACCATACGCTGGAGCATATCAGTTTGATGCTCCAGCAGCCGGAGCATCGACTCTTGCCTTCTGTCTGCAAGCTGACGCCACCTATCATCTTCAGCCCACCACTTGCTCTGTTCAGCCCGCGATTCATCCCGCCACCTCTCCTCTTGTTCATATTGTGCTTTTTTGCACTCTGACATTGACTGCCTCCACGCATTCTGCTGTGTTCTTTCAGCGTGGGAGGACATCTGGAGCTCCGTGAACATATCATCCCGAGTCTGCCGTTTTCTCCTTCTAATCTTCGCTAGCCTCTGCAAAGGAGAAACATTTGCAGCTGGTGGAGGAGAAGGGAGAGGTGGTTAAAAAAGACACATTTTAGAGAACAATGGGTACACTCTTTCACGTTAAATTTTGCTGTTCACATTACACAGCACATGTGCTTTCGTTACAAGGTCGCATTTTTCCTCTTATATTGAGGGCCTGCCAGTTTTGTGTGAGAGATCATTCATGCAGTGCCAGGCAACAGAATTCGGCTTGCAGGCAGCCATGGTAAGCCACAGTCTTTTGGCTTTTTTAACCTTCATAACGTGTGGGAATGGTTTCAAACAGCAGCACCCTCATTTCCCATACCAAGGACCCGTTGGGTTGGCCGTTTAAAATGGGTTTGCAATGTAAAAGGAGGGGCTGGGGTTTCCGGGTTAACATGCATCACAAACCCAACTACCCCCCCCCCACACACACACACACAATTCTCTGGGATGATCACTTCACCCCTCCCCCCCCACCGCGTGGCTAACAGCGGGGAGAATTTCTGTTCAACCGAGCAGGAACGGGCACCTCTGAATGTCCCCTTAATAAAATCACCCCATTTCAACCAGGTGACCGTGAATGATATCACTCTCCTGAGGATAACAAAGAGAGATAAGGAATGGATGTTGTCTGCATGCCAGCAAACACCGGGACCATACGCTGCCATGCTTTGTTATGCAATGATTCCAGACTACGTGCTACTGGCCTGGCGTGGTAAAGTGTCCTACCATGGCTGACGGGATAAGGCAGCCCTCCCCAGAAACCTTTTGCAAAGGCTTTGGGAGTACATGAAGGAGCTTTCTGGAGATGTCCCTGGAGGATTTCCGCTCCATCCCCATACACGTTAACAGACTTTTCCAGTAGCTGTACTGGCTGCGATTGCCAGGGCAAATTAATCATTAATCATTAAACACGCTTGCTTTTAATCCATGTGTAATATTTACAAAGGTACACTCACCAGAGGTCCCTTGTGTGCCCTCAGGGTCTGGGAGCACGCCTTGGGTGAGTTCGGGGGTTACTGGTTCCAGGTCCAGGGTGATAAACATATCCTGGCTGTTGGGGAAACCGGTTTCTCCGCTTCCTTGCTGTGAGCTATCTTCATTGTCTTCATCATCATCATCATCATCTTCCGCGTACCCCGAACCCGCTTCCCTGTTGCGTGTTTCTCCATCGACGGAGTCAAAGCACACGGTTGGGGTAGTGGTGGCTGCACCCCCTAGAATGGCATGCAGCTCCGCATAGAAGCGGCATGTTTGCGGCTCTGCCCCAGACCTTCCGTTTGCCTCTCTGGCTTTGTGGTAGGCTTGTCTTAGCTCCTTAATTTTCACGCAGCACTGCTGTGCGTCCCTGTTATGGCCTCTGTCCTTCGTGGCCTTTGAGACTTTTTCTAATATTTTGCCATTTCGTTTACTGCTACGGAGTTCAGCTAGCACTGATTCGTCTCCCCATATGGCGAGCAGATCCCGTACCTCCCGTTCTGTCCATGCTGGAGCTCTTTTGCGATCCTGGGACTCCATCATGGTTATCTGTGCTGATGAGCTCTGCGTGGTCACCTGTGCTCTCCACGCTGGGCAAACAGGAAATGAAATTCAAAAGTTCGCGGGGCTTTTCCTGTCTACCTGGTCAGTGCATCTGAGTTGAGAGTGCTGTCCAGAGCGGTCACAATGAAGCACTGTGGGATAGCTCCCGGAGGCCAATAACGTCGAATTCGGTCCACACTACCCCAAATCCGACCCACAAAGGCCAATTTTAGCACTAATCCCCTCGTCAGAGGTGGAGTAAAGAAACCGGTTTAAAGGGCCCTTTAAGTCGAAAGAAAGGGCTTCGTCGTGTGGACGTGTCCAGGCTTAATTCAATTTAATGCTGCTAAAGTCGACCTAAACTCGTAGTGTAGACCAGGCCTTAGATGGTATACAGTATGGGATAGAAAGTAACATTGAAAATATTATAATGTTATACACATCCATGTCCTCTTCTGGAATACTGTGTTCAGTTCTGGTCACACTATCTCAAAAATGATAGAGAAGAAGTAGATCGGAGTGAGAGACAAGAAAAGAAAATGATTAGAGGCATGGGCAAACTTCCAAGAGAGGTTGAAAAGTCTGGGACTGTTTAGTTTAGAGATGAGATTAATTACTTGGGCACATAATGGAGGCATAAAGAATAACGAATCATGTTGACAAGATGACTTATGCATTTCTATTTACCCTTTCTCATAATACAACAAAAGGGGACATTGAATGAAACTGAAAAGCAATAAATTTAAAACTGATAAAAGGAAATACTTTTTTACACAACAGTTAAGATGTGAAACTCGTGACAAGCAAATGAGCCCTAGAGCTACTTGGATTTAAAAAAGGATTAAAGTTATATCTGGATAATGAGAACACAATTACATTAGATAGGATAGCCATTTCTTTTTAGAAGGGATATAACTCTTTTTAGAATGGAGCATAACCCAGCCACCAACTGACAGGGATTAGGAAGAAATTTCTCCTATGTGCAAGTTGTTCTATCCAATCACGAGGTTTTGCACCTTTGGGTATATCTACACAGAGGCTGGGAGGAGTGATTACCAGCTCAAGTAGACACATCCACGTGCTAGCTCTGCTTGAGCTAGCACACTAAAAAGTGCAATGTGCCCATGATGGCACAGGTGGTGGCTTACGCTAGCCACCCAAGTACATACCTAGGACCTCAGACAGGATTGTATTTGTCTGGCTCAAGTAGAGCTAGCATATGTATGTCTACACAAGCTGAAAATGACACCTCCCAGCTACTCTGTAGAGATACTCTGCCAGAAAGAACAGTCACAGGCCACTGTAAGAACAGGATATTGGACTGGATTGACCTCTGGTCTGACCTGTATGACCATAGAATCATAGAAGATTAGGGTTGGAAGAGACCTCAGGAGGTCATCTAGTCCATCACCCTGCTCAAAGTAGGACCAACCCCAACTAAATCATCCCTGCCAGGGCTTTTCAAATTGGGCCTTAAAAACCTCTAAGGATGGAGATTCTACTACCTCCCTAGGTAACCCATTCCAGTGCTTCACGACCCTCCTAGTGAAATAGTTTTTCCTAATATCCAACTTAAACCTCCCCCACTGCAACTTGAGACCATTACTCCTTGTTCTGTCATCTGGTACCACTGAGAGCAGCCTGGTGCCATCCTCTTTGGAACCCCCCTTCAGGTAGTTGAAAGCTGCTATCAAATCCCCCCCTAACTCTTCTGCAGACTAAATAAACTCAGTTCCCTCAACCTCTCCTCATAAGTCATGTGCCCCAACCCTCTAATCATTTTGTTGCTCTCCGCTGGACTCTCTCCAATTTGTCCACATTGTTTCTGTAGTGGAGGACCCAAAACTGGACGCAATACTCCAGGTGTGGCCTCACCAGTGCTGAATAGAGGAGAATAATCACTTCCCTCGATCTGCTGGCAATGCTCCTACTAATGCAGCCCAATATGCCATTAGCCTTCTTGGCAGCAAGGGCACACTGCTGACTCATATCCAGCTTCTCGTCCACTGTAATCCCTAGGTCCTTTTCTGCAGAACTGCTGCTTAGCAAGTCAGTCCCCAGCCTGTAGCAGTGCATAGGATTCTTCCGTCCTAAGTGCAGGACTCTACACTTGTCTTTGTTGAACATCATCAGATGTCTTTTGGCCCAATCCTCCAATTTGTCTAGGTTATTCTGGACCCTATCCCTACCCTCCAGAGTATCTACTTCCCCTCACCCCCGCTTAGTGTCATCCGCAAACTTGCTGAGGGTGCAATCCATCCCATCATCCAGATCATTAATGAAGATGTGGAACAAAACCAGCCCCAAGACCAATCCCTGGGGCACTCCACTTGATACCGGCTGCCAACTAGACATTGAGCCGTTGACCACTACCCGTTGAGCCTGATGATCTAGCCAGATTTCTATCCACCTTATAGTCCATTAATCCAATCCATACTTCTTTAATTTGCTGGCAAGAATACTGTGGGAGACCGTATCAAAAGCTTTGCTAAAGTCAAGGTATATCACGTCCACCACTTTCCCCATATCCACAGAGCCAGTTATCTCATCATAGAAGGCAATCAGGTTGGTCAGGCATGACTTGCCTTTCATGAATCTATGTTGACTATTCCTGATCACCTTCCTCTCCTCCAAGTGTTTCAAAATGGATTCCTTGAGGACCTGCTCCATGATTTTTCAAGGGAATGAGGTGAGGCTGACCAGTCTGTAGTTCCCCGGATTCTCCTTCTTCCCTTTTTTAAAGATGGGCACTATATTTGCCTTTTTCCAATCATCCAGGACCTCCCCCAATTGCCATGAGTTTTCAAAGATAATGGTCAACTCCCTCAGCACCCTCGGATGCATTAGATCCGGACCCATGGACTTGTGCATGTCCAGTTTTTCTAAATGGTCCTTAACCTGTTCTTTCACCACTGAGGGCTGCTCACCTTCTCCCCATACTGTGCTGACCAGTGCAGGAGTCTGGGAGCTAACCTGGTCTGTGAAGACCAAGACAAAAAAAGCATTGAGTACTTCAGCTTTTTCCACATTATCTGTCACTAGGTTGCCTCCCCCATTCAATAAGGGTTCCATACTTTCCCTGACCACTTTCTTGTTGCTAACATACCTGGAGAAACCCTTCTTGTTACCCTTCACATCCCTTGCTAGCTGCAACTCCAGTTGTGCTTTGGCCTTCCTGATTACAGCCCTGCATGCTCGAGCAATATTTTTATACTTCTCCCTAGTCATCTGTCCAACGTTCCACTTCTTGTAAGCTTACTTTTTGTGTTTAAGTCCACCGAAGATTTCTCTGTTAAGCCAAGCTGGTCGCCTACCATATTTGCTATTATTTCTGCACATCAGGATGGTTTGTTTCTGCGCCCTCAATAAGGCTTTTTTAAAATACAGCCAGCTCTCCTGGACTCCTTTCCCCCTCATATTAGCCTCCCAAGGGATCCTGCCCATCAGTTCCCTGAGGAAGTCAAAGTCTGCTCTTCTGAAGTCCAGGGTCGGTATTCTGTTGCTCTCCTTTCTTCCTTTTGTCAGTATCCTGAACTCGACCATCTCATCATCACTGATGCCCAGGTTGCCACCCACTTCTCCTTCCCCTACCAATTCTTACCTGTTTGTGAGCAGCAGGTCAAGAGGAGCACGGCCCCTAGTTGGTTCCTCCAGCACTTGCACCAGGAAGTTGTCCCCAACACTCTTCAAAAACTTCCTGGATTGTCTGTGCACAGCTGTATTGCTCTCTCAGCAGATGTCAGGGTGATTGAAGTCCCTCATGAGAACCTGGGCCTGTGATCTGGAAACTTCTGTTAGTTGTCCAAAGAAAGCCTCATCTACATCATCCTTCTGGTCTGGTGGTCTATAGCAGATGCCCACCATGACATCAGCCTTGTTGCTCTCGCCTCTAAACTTAACCCAAAGACTCTCAACAGGCTTTTCTCCAGTTTCATACTGGAGCTCTGAGCAATCATACCACTCTCTTACATGCAGTGCAACTCCTCCACCTTTTCTCCCTCGCCTGTCCTTCCTGAACAGTTTATACCCTCCATGACAGTGCTCCAGTCATGTGAGTTACCCCACCAAGTCTCCGTTATTCCAATCTCATCATAGTTCCTTGACTGTGCCAGGACTTCCAATTCTTCCTGCTTGTTTCCCAGGCTTCTTGCATAATGACCATCACTATATTTCCGCGGAGAAGAGAGTAAACAATCTACTAATCGAGTTGATTGTGATGCTGGGGCAATTACCTTCTAATGATATCTCTGGGAGAACAAAGAAGGGATCACTACAAAAATATTGTAAACAATATTTCATTAAAATTGCATACGTTTATCTTGGGAGCATTAATAATATGGACAGGGAGGAGGATTCCCTTTGCTCATTTCTCTTTGTTCCACTGATGATGGTCTAAAATAGCAAACACAAATATTAGGTACCTAACTTTTATTTAACTCTTATTGACTGTTACACTAAGTGCTGTCTGATGGCAGCATGTCTACATGGTAAATATGATACCGTAGCTACAAAGTAACTATACGGCTTTTTCTGCCTTCTGAAACCAAGTGCAATTTCCAGTAACTTTGGACATATGTATAACTAACAAAGAGTCTGCAGAAATACGTGTAGTTTGTGTCATTTTACCAAAGAACTCATGTAGTTACCATAGACCCAATTCTGCAAGGTGCTGACGATCTCCAGTTCCCATTGTCTGAAATAGGTGATGGGCAGCGAACACTTCACCTTGCAGGATCAGGCCCCATATCTAAAGAGAGTAAATAGGTATTGTTTATGCAAACAATTTTGCAGAAGATGCATTCAAATGTTATTGAAAATTTTGCCTAAACTGAATATGTTTTGTGATGTGATTAGAAACCACAATCCAATTTGCAAACAAAATTAATACCAACCAAGTGTTTTCGTGACTAGGGCCTAAGCCAAGCCTCCCAATACTTTTTTCTTCATATATGTTTGCAGCATTTTGGGATACATAATGTACCTGACGAGGACTGGCTCATTCATTTCCAAATGTTTTGGTGGTTGTCTATTAGGTTTTAGCTTTTCACCAATATTTCGGGCACTCCAGCCGCATTACATTTCCTTTATGTATTTCACATGTAAGGGGGAAATAAATGAAGTGAGTAAATAATCAAACGTTATTTTTCTTTTACTGTGCTTCCTATAGTTCTGAAATGTTATCGTTAACACACAGTTTTATTCAGTGGCAATGACAAAAAAAGGTTGTTTGATTGCTTGTGCCCTTCACAAATCACAAAAACTTATTTTGTAGCACTCCATGCCATGAAAATGCAGCCATGCGGCACTGAACATAAACCAATTTAATTTGGTTTGGGGCAGGATGCCTACAATCTCATATTAAAGAGCTCATCTTCTCTCTTTAAATCACCTGAATCAGCTGGCCAAAATGGGGGACTTTCAAATACAAGTGTGCTTGGAAGGCTATGAAGTTTTTTGGATATGTTTTATATCCATTCTGGTTGTAAAACATAATAGGGACTGGTGCCATTCTCTGTCACTTCTAGAGACACCTCACTCCTATAGGCATGAGGCTGAACCTTCCCAGCACCCATCCTGTACTTTAGAGCATAGTATCACAGTAAGACAGTGCCACTTATTGGATGACAATGTGTGATTTTTAGGAGAGAGCCTATTGTATAGGTGGTAATTGTGTATATTGCAGTGTATATAGGCTCAGCAATCAGAAATGCCTCTAATACATCAGATATTTTATGAGTTCCATTAGTAATAGTATTTATTTGTGATTGTCTTCTATGATTCAGAGTGATATAAGATCCACCTTTTCTATGATGGCTTGCATTTCATTTTGGATATACAATATATGGATGCTAAAGTCAGGAAATGAAAATTCTTTTCTTCCCTCCTTCTGCCTTCATAACAATAAGGCTGTATAAAACTTTGATGTGCTAGATTTGTTATGTTGCATCACATAATGTGTCCCTGGCCTGACGTTATTCAGTGATTTACAAATTAGGAAATAATTACCCATTCTGTACAAAATTATTGTTAAATTAATACATTTTAATATTTCCATATATGGGATAGCTACAGCCAATCTCCTGCGTTCTGTATTTTATATCATTTAGGAGTTATATTTCTACAACTGTATGTGGTCCTGGACTAAATTCAACAGTTATTTACTTGAGTGACATCCTAAACTGAGAATATTGCTGAGGTACTTTTGCAAAGGGCCTGACCCTGAAAACACTTTTGATAGAGTCATCGATTCCACGGCCACACCACCGTGATCATCAAGTCTGACCTCCTGTATAACACAGGCCATAGAACTTCCCCACAAGAATTCCTAGAGAAGATGTTTTAGAGAAACATCCAATCTTGATTTAAAAATTGTCCGTGGTAGAGACTCTACCCCAACCCTTGGTAAATTGTTCCAGTGGTTAATTACCCTCACTATTAAAAAGTTGTGCCTTATTTCTAGTCTGAATTCGGGCTAGTCTACACTGGCAACGTTAAAGCGCTGCTGTGGCTTGTGTAGTCGCGGCACCTCCACGAGGGGCGTAGCTCCCAGCGCTGGGAGCGCGGGTCCCAGCATTGTTGCACTGTTTACACTGGTGCTTTCCAGTGCTGAAACTTGCTGCGCCCAGGGGGGTGTTTTTTCACATCCCTGAGTGAGAAAGTTGCAGTGCTGTAAAGTGCCAGTGTAGACAAGCCTTTAGTCTGGCGTCAACTTCCAGCCATTGGAGTGTGTTATACTTTTCTCTTTTAGACTGAAGAGCCCATTATCAAATATGTGTTCCCCATGTAGGTACTTAGAGACTGTAAACAAGTCACCCTTTAGCCTTCTCTTTGTTAAGATACACCCAAGGAGTTCAATCTATTTATCACTATAATGCATATTTTCTAATGCTTTATTCAGTCTCATGCCTCTTGTCTGAATTCCCTTTCTAATTTCTACCAGCTTTCGTTCCTATTACATTGAGAAGTCTCACTGCCGCCAGCTGTTTGTGTGTTTGGACAAAAGGTTTCAGCATAAGTCACTTTATGTAGATGCATTGCTTTATTTATAATATCCTGTATATTTTTAAACAATATTCCATGTAAAATGACCAAAATGAATCTTTCTGTCACATGGTAGAACTTTTATCACAATGACATCTAAATATTAAATGCAATAATTAGAAGTTAAGGGTGGGATTTTTAAAAGCATCTGGCATTGGCCTAACTCTGCTCCCACTGAAATCAATGGTAAAACTCCCAGTGACTTCAGTCGGAGGAGATTTAGGTCAGTATGAGTACAGCTGGATGAAGAATTGATTTTTTTTCAGTTTGGCCAGAAAACAGAAAAACCAGAAGAAATATTTGGTTTGTGTGATTGGGTGTTCACCCCACTCCAACCCTGAAAGGGTTAAGGAAGCTGAGAAAGGCATGAGAGGCTTAGGCTGGAGAAGCAACCCTGACCGGAAAATGAAGCTCATCTGAGCAGGTGTGGACTGGGCTAGTACAAGGCCAGGAAGCTGATAACAGAAATGGTTGCTGTGAGGAAGTCTGCAGCCACCCTCGGTGAAATAGAGAGGGAAGGAGGGAACCCAGGGAAAGAGTAGGACTCTGGAAGCCTGGTCCTGAGGGAAGAGCATGCTCAGAAGAGAGAAGGGTGGAGAAAAGAGCCTGTGGGAAGAGGAGTAGGAAGCACCCCAGGGAGAGAGCAGGGGACTAAGCACGCCTTGGCTGTGTCTTGTAGGCCCCTGGGCTGGAATCTGGAGTAGTGGTGGGCCCAGGTTTCCCTACTAGCCATTGACAGCGTGGCATTGCCTGGACTGTGGGTCCAGTGAGACCAGATTTGAATCCCCACTCTTGAGCAGGGACACTCGAACTCAGATCTCCCCTCTCCCAGGTGAGTGCCCTAATCACCAGGCTATGGGCTATTCCGAGGTGGGTTAATCTTAGTCTCTCCTGGTGAAGCTGTTCCAAGGTTATTGTGGGATGAAGCCAGGGCCGACGGGGGGGGGGGGGGGGAGGGAGCCGGTACAAATTACCGGGGCCCGGCGGTCTGGAAGGGGGCCCAGGGCCCGGCTTCCCCCGCCTCTCGGCCCTTGCTGGGGGGCCGAAAAAAAATTTTCACCGGGGCCCGAACCCGCTCTCGGCGGCCCTGGGTGGAGTGCTAGGGAGAGACACATTTCTGAAGAAGTGCATCCGAAGAAGTGGGTTGTAGCCCACGAAAGCTTATGCTCTAATAAATTTGTTAGTCTCTAAGGTGCCACAAGTACTCCTGTTCTTTTCGCGGATACAGACTAACACGGCTGCTACTCTGAAACCTGATTTCTGAAGATGACGCTACAGTTTTTTTTTTCCCAGACAAAACTATTTTTCGTCAAATGAATGGTTTCCCTGAAAAAAATTGTGCACATCTAAATGGGGGTCATAATGAATCACAAGCTAAATATGAGTCAACAGTGTAACACTGTTGCAAAAAAAGCAAACATCATTCTGGGATGTATTAGGAGGATTATTGTAAGCAAGACACAGGAAGTAATTCTTCTGCTCTATTCCGTGCTGATTAGGCCTCAACTGGAGTATTGTGTCCATTTCTGGGCGCCACATTTCAGGAAAGATGTGGACAAATTGGAGAAAGTCCAGAGAAGAGCAACAAAAATGATTAAAGGTCTAGAAAATATGACCTATGAGGGAAGATTGAAAAAAAATGGGTTTGTTTAGTCTGGAGAAGAGAAGTCTGAGAAGAGACATGATAACAGTTTTCAAATACATAACAGGTTGTTACAAGGAAGAGGGATAAAAATTGTTCTTCTTAACCTCTGAGGATAGGGCAAGAAGCAATGGGCTTAAATTGCAGCAAGGGCGGTTTAAGTTGGACATTAGGAAAAACTTCCTGTCAGAGTGGTTAAGCACTGAAATAAATTGACTAGGGAGGTGGTGTAATCTCCATCATTGGGGATTTTTAAGAGCAGGTTGGACAAACACCTGTCAGGGATGGTCTAGATAATGCTTAGTCCTGCCTTGAATGCGGGGGACTGGACTAGATGACCTCTCGAGTTCCCTTCCAGTTCTATGATTCTACGTGAGCACTTTTGAAAATCTCATCTTAAAAGTCTCACTGTTGTCCAAAAAGGGCCATCTTCTATGCCCTTTCCTTGTTGATATCTTGTGTCATTGGTCATACTAGGTTTAGGAATAATCTCACTAGTCTTTTCATTGCTATATTTGCTAAGGGAAGGGTTTTGCAGAGGTATGTTGTTCATTATGCTCTCAAAAACCAGCAAGATAGTAATATTTTGCACAGTTCTTGGTGAATTCTAGAGCGAGAACGAAGTCTCCTTAAGATAACAAGGTCCTATCTCATTCAGACCTTTAAAAATGTGAAGTTCAGGTTCTTGAAGTGAATCTAGTATTAACTTCAAACCCACTAAAGAACAATAAGTACTGGTGTGATGTGCAGTCACTTCCCTGTTCCACTCAGGAGATGGGTGACTATGATTTGGATCAGCTGAAGTCCATGTGATTTTTGTAGTCATGTTCTGGGTACATTGTGTGGTATTGGTCAACCATAGAAGTGACAACGGTTATGGTCACATCGCAGAGGAGTGGATGCACTCTTCTTGACAGTTGGAATTGGAATGAGACATTCCTGGGCACTGCTGAAATTTGAATGCAGATGAAGAGATGCATGGAGTCTGACTCAGCCACTGGATGTACTCAATTCAAGGCATGCATATTTCATACACCTGAGGTGTTACTAACAGATAAATATAACACGTTGTATATATTTTTCTGTTATATTGAATGCCTCATTTTTTACAAAAGGCCATAAGTTTGAAAATGTTCCATTCCTTATTTAAAAACCCTGATAGAAACTGTAGCTAAAAGCTTCATTGCATGAGTTAAATATTCTGTGGGATTAAAGACATTTTTTTTTGTTTATAGCACTTTTTCCATTAGTACTATGGCAATGTGAAAAATGCATTTAAGGCAAAAGAAATAGCATATCTTGGCACTGTGGCTTAAGTAGATTTCCTATTCATTGAACAGATAAATGAAGCCAGTACAATGTGTTACAGAAAGTGTTGTTTTGACTGCTACTCTATTACCTTGTGATATCCTCCACGTGAAATAGTCTATCACTGGTACTCACTGTCAAATCCAGTTTCCAGCTGGGAAGCTGTACCCCTACATATATTTAAATGCAGCCATTTTTTTCAGTTTTCCCTTTTATATGTAAAAATGTAATGGAAATATACACCTCGGAAACAGTCATTTCTTTCACAGCTAGTGACTAATAATGCCCATAACACAGCAAAGATAACACCACAATAATATGCAAACATTTAAAAATGTGAGGAAAAATATCCCTAAGCAAAAAGAACAGGATAAACTTTAATTTCATTGTGTGTGAAGATTGTACACCTTATCTATTGGCCAGTAGTCCCTGTTCAATGTGCAAGTCAGCTCAAAGCAATGGAACATACTCAAATTGCCTGAATTTTAGTCTTTCCAAGAATGTTTTATTCCATTAGAGAAGCATAAATCAAAATAAGGTTCTGGCCCACCTCTCAAGAAGTTAGCATACAATGTATATTTAGTATATTATTGTACTGAATAACAGGTCAACAGAAAATTGTTTGATGCCTATAGAAACAAAAATAAAAAGGTGTCCACGTTTCCTCCTCTCATCTAAATTGTAGGTTGGCCAGTTTTAGCATAGATAGTATAGATTCCAAAGGGTAAAGGAACAAGGAAGGCTTGTCAGTTTGAAATTACTTTCCATTTTGTTTCGGGAGAATTGGCTGTGAGATTAGAAGCTAGGGACTTCTTTATTATTTGCAATATGAATTGGTTGTCTTGGTCCCCAGTGGAGTATTGTGATGGAGTTTGTTTATGTTTGGCTTTCATTTTATTTAAATCTTAAGGATCTACTACATTCTTGTGGAGTGATCCAAAGCTCACTGCAGTCTATGAAAAGACTCCTACTGAGTTGAGCAGGACTTGGATTAGGCCCTTGGAAAAGAGTGAATAGTTACACAGGTTCCCCTCCCACCTCCAAGGATTTCTACAGTTTCTCTTGCTAATTTTTAGAACCAGTTTTGGTCTAGATTGTTTCACGTGGTCCCTAAGTTTTGAATCATCCAGGTTCAAATCATTTATCTTTTTAAAAAGAAATGTTTGACTGTTCCTATTACAATTGGAGCTGATTTGAAAATCTGGGGCTACATTACATTAAACTAAAATTGGATACCTATAGACAATAAAATGCAATAATGCTATAGACACTAGTTGGGTTTGTTATGAAAAAATGCATAAGATTTTTGTTAGTAAATAAAACAGGATGCTTTTCCAGTGTCTTAATCTTTGCCAGATAACTCAGATATGATTTTGAATAGATATCCATTGGGGGGAAAAGGCTATCATTTGTATTAAACTTTGTTATAACAATATGTGTGACTATTTTTAAATCCATCTCTTTGGGCTAATATTGCTCATGTTCTCAAATCTTATTACTCTTATTCCAAAATTGGCATTTCTGTTTTCTCTTCCCTTATATTCTGGGCTTGAGTACAGCTGCCAGAAGTGGGATCTTCTAGACGTATACTAGCATATCAGGATTTCATTTGCAGAGGTTAGGATATTGTGTTGCCATCCTTTAGGTCATTGGTACTCTCCTGATAACCATCTTTATCCCTAGTCTTTCTCTCTTGCTTTGGCTACTAACCAGAAGGCAAAATGGCAGTGATAGGCAATTGCTAAATTGGGACCCATGCCTGCAAACCTTACTCTTGTAAAGCATGCCTATTAACATGAAAAAAGCTGTTTAAAGTGCATAAAATTGTGGAGTAGTGCTTTTGTTTAACATAATATTGTAATACAAACCAAGCCCTCCTTAGGGAAAGTCAAAAATATATCCTACCGTATGGGAGCAAAATTCTCTGACACTTTGCTGTTGAAGTTGATTATTTACTTATATAATATAAAGGTGCTCTGACCATATTAACTCGGGAAAGCTCAATGACTTATCTGTCAAGAGCTCCTAATTTATAGAATAATAAAATATTTAATCCTGTTTCATTGCAATCAAGCTTTCCTGTTAATTTTCCAAAGCAGGAGTGACCATTAGAGGCAACTGACCAAAAAAAAAAAAAAAAAAACACCTCACAGGCAAACCCTAGAGACATTCTTTACAGGCCATGAAATGGGCTTTAAAGGGCTAGCTACAGAATTACTGTAGTATTGCTGCAAGCTTACATACTTGTAATATTCTTGGTTACACCAACTGAATAATTCATTTTGGGCCTGTTTCTGCTCAATTCTTGTTAATAGCAGGACTCCCATTAACTTCAGTGAAAACAGGATTAAGTCCTTAATGAACACTTTTTTGCCCCCGTAGGTGTACATTAATCTTTCCAGTTTGTTTTTTAACTACAGGGAGCTGTGAGAGGAATGTTTTGAACTTTCAACTTGAGAATAGGTGCTTTGTAAAATTTGACTGAGTTCTTTAAAATACAGGACTTTGTTACAGCTCGTTGTCTGTTCATTTTGTTCTTTAAAGAAAGAATATTTCATCAACTGGTGTGTCTTTATATGTTTCGAAATAAATCAACCTTATACATATTTCTAATGTTCTGCCTCATGGGGGAATCTATTCAACTTCAGAGAGAGTTAGGAATTTGAAATAAGTCCAAGAAGGGAGGGCTTTTTATTATGTAATACTGAAGGCCTCTTTCTTGTTTACTTTATCAGAAGTGCAAAAAGGTACCTCAGAGAGTATTCAGAATAATGTACAACTTTACCATGGAAAAATGTTAAACAGTACTTGTCTGACATCACTTTTACTAATGCTTAGTTCTTCTAGTACAGTTCATCCATAGAGTTCAAATTACATTACAAATGAATATAAATTTTATTCCCATTTTACAGATTGAGAAACAAAGGCTCGGGGACTTGTCCAGAGTCAGACAGCAAGTTAGTGGGAGAGCCAGGAGTAGAATTGATGTCTACTGATTCCTTGTCCTGTGACCTGGACAGCTGTCTTCTGATTAAAATACCATCATAATGGGTGCAGGAGCATTTTATGATGTTCGCCATTTGGATATGCCTTTGAAAATGTTGGCCATTTCCACAGTATTCTTATTATAAATGTACCCAAACAGCAAAATCTAGATCTGGCTCTGGATCTAGTTTTCAAATGCCATAAAGTTTGCTGGTGTTTGCATCCATGGTTCTGGTACAGTTTGATATAAAGAGAGCAGCTATTTGTGAAATTTGGTTCCAGATGTGAGTTGGATTTTAAACACCCCCAAAGTTCTGGGTGTTCAGATCTAGAATTTTGATTTGGTCCAATCTCCAATTTCTGTGGTGATCTGTAGTTTGCTCAAATGTAAAACATAAAAATATGACTTTTTATTGAGTCTGAATATAAATTTGTAAACAAAGATGAGCAGTAATCCAGATTCTGATATAATGATCAGTACCCAGATTTAGGACAGTATGTTGGATGCAGTTTACAGAACTTGTAAAATGGTGGTTTTGTGACAAGCCAATCTATCCTGAGGGAAGTCAATGCAGTGCTGAAGGGGTGAAGGAGGAGACTTGCATGTTCTCCCAAGGCAAGAGCTGGGGAGAGAGGAAATTTGCTTAAACATTCACTCCTCACTCTGGAGCATGGAGGATATGAACACTCTTAACACTAAAGCTGCAGTAACCCTCGTGCAGCCAGGGCCGGCTCCAGGCACTAGCCTAGCAAGCAGGTGCCTGGGGCGGCCAATGAAGAGCGGGGGCGGCACGTCCGGCCGTTGGGCGGCGGGGCCGTCACTCCCTCTCAGAGCGAAGGACCTGCTGCCGAATTGCCGCCGTACAATGAAGCAGCGGTAGAGCTGCCGCCGCTTGCGATCGCAGCTTTTTTTTTTTCTTTCTGCTTGGGGCGGCAAAAACGCTAGAGCCGGCCCTGCGTGCAGCTGTAGCAGAGGGGAGAAGGCAGAACTGCGAACTTGTTCAAGTCTTCTTTTTTTGAGAGAGAGCGAGAGAGAGATTATATAATAATGTACCTGATGTGGGTTGGGCATGGAGGTAGGGGGGCTTCCCTATGCCTCCTCTCCTTTTAAATCAACATGGGGTGGGAGTAGTAACTTGCAGCCCAGTGGGCCCCTCTCATAGCTTGCTGATCTCCATTTCACAACTGCCAAACAAGAAGTGCAGTTATAGGCCGTGTGACCCAATTATGTCTGTCAGGAGGAATCCCATGTCCCCTCATCTGCTGGGACATCAAGAAGGGACTGCATGTTTAATGCTTTTCCAGAAGTAATTCCTCAGCCCTTGATTGCCATAAATGAGACAGGCTAAGCAGAGTCTGTGACCCAGTCCCTGGGAAGGATGAAGAGTGAAGCAGCCATATAAATATTAGGCTTTTTTCTATCAAGGAATGTTTGTTCAGTGTAAGCTAAGGTTATGCTGGAGGGATTTTCCCTGGGGTCTGAATGCAAATGCAGGGAACTAGGTATTGTTGAATTGAGCTCTGAGTAAGAGAGTGACAAGCAGGAGGAAACACCACAGAAGCAGCCTGAGAATCAATTGTGGTATG
This sequence comes from Emys orbicularis, assembly GCF_028017835.1. NCBI lineage: Eukaryota > Metazoa > Chordata > Testudines > Emydidae > Emys > Emys orbicularis. The sequence continues at coordinate 15,937,726 of NC_088691.1, read as the reverse complement.
ACCAGGAGCGCCGCCAGCTTTTTTGCTGCCCTAGGCGGTGGAAGGTCCTGCCCCCGAAATACCGACGACAACCAGGGCGGCCGAAGATCCGGCCGCCGCAGTCACCGCCCCCCAAATGTTAGAGCCCTAGGCGACTGCCTAGGTCGCCTAATGGGTTGCGCCAGCCCTGCGTATGACCCTCAGAATCTGAGAGCGCACTTTTGGGTAGAATGTTAGCTGGAACTGTGAGCAAAGAACCTGTCTCCTCCTGTTTGATTCTTCCTGTGTCAGGGAAACAAGACTTTGTACATTCTTTGTAAATAAAGAGGATTGCATCAGAGAAATACCTGTCTCCATCATCAGTTTCTCCTCCTAATAGAAACAATCTGCAAGACCTCAAATATTGGCTAACCGCACAGGTCAAAAGGATCAACATTTATGCTGGTATAACTCCTCTGTGTGGACACTTATTCTGGTGGTGAGGGCCGTTTTCTATTATCTTATGTCTGTTGGGAATGTGTTTAAGCTAAACTGAAAAAGCCACTCATACTGGAAAGGGTGTCGAAATGTGTGGTTGACCAGTATAACTATGTTGATATAACTGGTCAACATTTTCCTATGCAGACAAGCCCTTACTCAGCCACCTCAGGCAAGGGCTTTCATCTCTCAAGGTGCATGACTTACCCTTTGTGGAATCTGTGGTACTTGCAGGCTATATGACACAGGCACTATTGGTCCTAGGGCTGGATCCATACACTTCAGACAAGTTTTAAAATTCTAGCAAGGTTTTTTAAATTTTTTAACCTGTAAGACAACAGAACAGCTCACTGTGTTGCTTAGTAAATGAACAAGTGTGTCTATCAAGTAAGTAATCAGTTTATGAAAAGAGGTCATAGGTGTAAATACAATTTCTATCTTGTCCAGTCATGCTCTGCCAGTGGAATTAGAAGTTTAGCGTCAGTATACTTACTAACAGAACAACTGTCTGAAAATTCTCAGAACCTATTTTGCACTTGGACTAGAGAGCTCTCTTTTATTAATTGACATGTGTGCCTATTTTAATGAGGAATATGGTAGCTTTTAATAGTGCCTGTGGGTACTGAAAATATCACCCTGCACATGGTGTCAGTCTTTGTCCTTCCATGGACTGTAAATTTGACTTATGCTGGAGGGAATGTTGATAATATTTTAAAAAGTTACCTTGGCTTGAGCTAGTGATGTTGCTTTTGTAACTGCACTGGCAGATTATTTGCCTGAAAATGCTAAACCTGCTTCCAATTTGCCCCTGCAGTGTAATGTATTGCTGGGCATGGATGCCTGTTTATTTAATGAGGTGTGTAAGTCTTTATTGGTGCATGTACATAGAGAACTCATTACCAGGGGTATAAGGAATATGGAAATAAAACAATTTCCAGTATTTTTCCCTAAATAAACTGACACGGATGTGTTTCTCTACATTTATTTTGGGTTGCATGTGGGATATGTTGCACTGGAAAATTTGAGAGCAAGCTTAATTTTTTTTGTCCAGTGGACATCTCTACATTTCTCTCTCTCTCTCTCCCGAAAGAGAGACCCAGCATGTAGAAATGTCTAATATATATATAAACGGGGGGGGGGGGGGGGAGGATAGCTCAGTGGTTTGAGCATTGGCCTGCTAAACCCAGGGTTGTGAGTTCAATCCTTGAGGGGGCCGCTTAGGGATCGGGGGCAAAATCAGTACTTGGTCCTGCTAGTGAAGGCAGGGGGCTGGACTCCATGACCTTTCAGGGTCCCTTGCAGTTCTAGGAGATAGGTATATCTCCATATATTATTATGTTATTATTATTATTATTAATCATATTGGACCAGACCATTTGTGTATCTACTCTGGCATCCCGTCTCATGCTTCTGATAAAAGATGGAACAGTCACATAATGCATCTAACCAACTGTAATGCTGCACAGAAGGGGGAAATATTCTTCTGGAAGCTTCAATTGTCATTTACCTTATAGTTTTATCTTGCATAGCTACACAGGTTGTTTGTGATCAAGAGACTATTTAGTCCTCTAAAAACTTAACCATGTGGCCTCTTGTGACATAGAGTTGCATAGGTTCACAATATGAATTTCCTTTCATTTGTTCACACTGCTTGCCCATGTGTACTTGGACTATGTTACAGGGTAAAAAGTAAAGACTATACAGTTTTCCCTTAGCCTTTTATAATTCGGGATATAGTACAATCATGATTATATGACTGTCATGTGTGATGCTGACTAAATATGGATAGTTGATGGAATCTTTCAGTTATTAATAGATATTAGTGGTCATATTCCAGTTTTGGATGCAGTGTTGGAGAATTAAGGTTTGGGTAATCAAGATTGTACTATATCTCAGTCAAGTCCCCTGTAATTCACTTTTCCCCTTTAAGGGCTTTACAATCCTAGTGTTTGCTTTATATAAAAATATAAATGTATTTATGTGTATATAGGGGTCTACCAAATTCACAGCCGTGAAAATCGCATCACAGACCATGAAATCTGGTTCCCCCCATGAACTCTGGTCTCCAGCCGCCCAGCTCTGAAGGCAGAGAGGAGCGTGGTGGTTTCTGGCCAGGCGTCCAGCTCTGAATGCAGCGCTGCCACCAGCAGCAGTGCAGAAACTAAGGGTGGCATAGTATGGTATTGCCACACTTCCTTCTTCACTGCTGCTGGCAGTGGCACTACCTTCAAAGCTGGTACCCAGCCAGTAGCCACTTCTTTCCGACCTCCCATCATTGAAGGCAGCACAGAGTAAGGGTGGCAATACTGTGACCCCCCTACAATAGGCTTGCAATCCCATTTTGGGTTGGGACCCCCAGTTTGAGAAATGCTGCGGAGAAATCACACGTTTTTCATGGGTTGGTCATGGCATAAATAGCAAATTTTGCGGATGTGTAACACATCTGCGAAATTTGCTACTTATGCCATGGCCAACCTCTGAAAAATGTGTGATTTCTCCATGATTTAAGTAGATCCCTTATGTATATATGTATCTCCATGCCACTCAGCCCTAAATCTCATTGGTTTATCTTAATTGTCCATGAATATGTGCATTTATACATTCATGTGAAGCATCTGCTCCTAGCCACTGTCAGGAACAAGTTTTTGGGCTAGATGAACCATGGTTCTAATCTGATGTGGCAATCACTGTGTTCTTAATATCCTCTTTTAAATGTTTTTCCCTCGATTTCTTTAGATGAATGATTATCTTAAACTACAAAGATGATAAATTAAAGGCTGATGATTAAAGGCTGAATCCCAATACATTTTGGTTATAAGAATCCAAACTTATCTTTATGTATGGTAATTTTAATAAAATATTACAGGTTTATATAAAACTAAATTCTGCCTGCTAAGCACATTCAGATATGAAACTATATATTCCGAACATTTATATTTAGATTGTGAATGTTAGACTATGTAGCAGTAATTTAAGACAGCTCTTAGTAGACATGGACTTGAACTTTTAGTATTCTAGTGGATAACTCACAATATTTATCTGAGTATTACAAAGTGAGCACATAACTCGAATACCAGCAATATTATATTTCAAATGTCAAATTAACATTCAGCATGCAGAACATTTGCATAGGATATTTTGATTCTTAATCAACCTAAATAATTGCCTATCATCGGAAGATTTGGAATTAAAAAAATTAATGAGTCTTCTTAAGGCACAACAGAATGTCAGTTTCTTCATTCACATCTTTTAATTAGAGATGGGCCAGCACTTTAAATACCTAATCTGCCTAGGGACCACTGAGATACCCAAGGGGAAATGGTTTACTCAAATCACTTGCTACCCGAAAAAGCAGGGATCAGGTGTTTTTTAATATCTGAATATATTATCTGAAAATAACTGCCTGTGTTTGGGCCAAGATATTGTCTCCTTAATCCTGTAGAATACATATTTCAAGTGTTGCAATATGTTTGATTGGTAGTCACTAAGGGCTAGTTTCACCAAGCCGTGGTGATGCTGAGCATTGCCACACGTAATGTTTAGGGGCACAGAATCACTGCGATTCACAAAACCTGAGTTAGAGACCTAGACTCCCGATACACTGAATGGGGAAATGGGATTCACGTTAGGCCCTCTGCTTAAGCTAGCCAATGAGAGATGCCAAGCTGAGGGGTGTGTGCTAAGCCCCACTCCACTCTGAGCTAGGCACCTATGTCAGGGCTGTAGGGGGGCTTCTTCCCCTAAGTGGGGTTTTCAGCTGTAAACCCTCTCTTGAGGTGGGGAGAAGGAGCAGCTCTCTCGTAACTTTTAGTCCACTGGTTAGTGTACTCACTTGGGAAGTGGCAGGCCCCTGGTTCATGTCCCCACTTCACCTGAAGGGGGAGAAGGGATCGGAACACTCCACTTCTCAGGGGAGTGCTGTAACCACTGGGCCATGGTGTAGTCTGATATGGGGCTTCCTCAGTCTCACCTGTTGAAGCTGTTCCACGGTGATTAGGGGAGCGGGGGAGAGAGTCGGTAGCCTGGTGGTTAGAGCACTCACCTGGGAAGTGGGAGAACCACCCAAGATCCTGTTTCAATTTTTTTTTTAATTATTTATTTACAGTGGAACAGCTTCAACAGGAGACATGGTGGGAGCCTCACATCAGAGTTTTCCATTGGGCAGTGGTTACAGCACTCACCTGAGAAGTGGCAGAGCCCTGTTCAAATCCTTTCTGCCCCTCAGGTGGAGGGGAGGGGCGCTTGATCTGGGCATGTCCCAGGTGAGTGCCCTATGACTGGGCTAAAAGTTATGAGGGAGGTAGTCATTGTCTCCACTTCCAAACCCCTGTTTTGTGCAAGCTTGCCTCTGGGGGTCCAATCTGATAGGAGAGTTCTGAGTATGCCTACTGGATCAGGTCCTGCAGGTGAGTTAGGTGGAAGAACTCCCATCTTCCTCTGGTTCATGCAGCACTCTGGGGCTTAGGCATCCTGATGCCTGGCATGGGGCGGCAGTGTGCATGCTCAGAGGCAGAAACATTGACACATTTACTGCAGAAATGTCGGTGATGAGGAGCTTAGGCTCATATGGGGTTCAGGAGCAGCTGAGCAGGGATCTTGTGTATCCTAGTGATGCCTGATTCCAGGATTTAGGTGCCTAAAAGTCTTTTTGTAACTCTAGCCCTAAGAAGCTAAGTTTAAGCACTGTAGTTAGTCAAAAATATCACATCTGAAAGCCAGAAAATTCTCAATGTTCAAAGTTTTTGCTTGTTTGTGTGTTTTGTTTTTAAAGTGTGACATTCTGGAAATTTGTAGTTAAGGTTCACAGACAACCTTAACTCTGATCTCCAGGCCTAATCAGTAATTATCCTTTTTACACACCACCCCCTATTACCAGATCACAATTTATTTTACCCATTCACTGACCTTAATCTCTTGTACTATAAATTCAGCTGTTGAGACTTTCTCCCGCCCATTGAACCCATACACAAATATTCCTCTACTTCAACTGCCCGTGCACTGGCAGCAAGAAATACAAAGAGCAAGTTTTCATCTCTTATCCTTCATTCACATTTTAGAAACAAAACTATCTCAGGATCCATAATTCCAATATAAGATAGACTGTCCAGTCTTCCTGAAACACCTTTCAAAATACAGAATGTGGTAGTAATGTTTTCCGTATTCACCTCATGGCATGGCTAATATACTGCACCAAGAAACTTCTGTACCTATAACTCCTCCTGAAAATATGCAGAAAATACACCAGAAGATACTTCGTGTGTACCTCAATCCTTGTGTAAATCAGAAGTAGATGACTTAGTCTGTGAGATATGAGATTGTAAACTTTCAGAATACTTAGTCTTTTGCTTTTATCTCAGGAAATATACCCATTGGTTTTTGACATTGACTTCGGTGAGAACGTAACCCAAATAAGAGGGTTAGGATCCAGCCACTTTTTTGTATTTAATAAAATAGGTTCAAGTGTTTTATGTAGCTTTTATGGCAGTTACTTTCCCCAGCCAAACCAATGACTATGAAGTTGCATTTCAGCAACAACTAGAGACAAGGGAAATGGCTGTTGGAAAGGCATAGAAAGATAATATTGCAGGGGAAATATGTTTAAGAAGCCTGAGAAAAATCTATACTTTAGGGAAACGTCTCTGTAGATTGTTGGGTTGAAGTGTCTTAGCTATTTGAGTCATCTGTAGTGGATATGTGATATATGCCTAAATGGATTATCCAAGGTTCAGATTCAGAGATACCCAAACTTCTTTTCAATGGTTCAACCTGTCTCTACTTGTAATTAGTTTTATGATGGAAAAACACAGATTAAAATGGTTGCTGCAGGAGAAAATCCACCACTATGCTTGAATGGCTAGCTCTAATGATTGTGCAAACTAAATATACGTACACTTCCTTTTTATTGCTCTGAATGCAGCACATACATACAATACGTACATCCACCTAGCAAATGCACTTTTCTTTCATTCTCCATTAATTTGTGAAAAGGGAAGTCAGTATTGTACTGCTAGAAATTGCTTCATTTTCCTCTTCATTGTTCTAACTGGTTCTTTGTATTTTGACATTCCATAAGGTTTCCTGAATTCTTTTGATTTTAATATTTTCCTCCCTTTTCAGTTTTTTTAATACCATATCTGCTGCAGATATTCATTAGATAAAGAGAGGAAATGTATACCTAGACCTGAAGGCTTTTACTGTCCTCTAGGTTATTTTATAAAGAGTAAGTGTTTAGGTTGTTTGCATGAGAAGCAGTTACATGTTAAATGAGGGTGGAAACTGACACTCATGACCTCATTACAGATCTGATGGGTGGTTAACTATACTAGGGAATCCATTCTAGGGGCTGGTCTACACTAACCCCCCCACTTCGGACTAAGGTACGCAAATTCAGCTACGTTAATAACGTAGCTGAATTCGAAGTACCTTAGTCCGAAGTTACCGCGGTCCAGACGCGGCAGGAAGGCTCCCCCGTCAATGCCACGTACTCCTCTCGCCGAGCTGGAGTACCAGCGTCGAAGGCGAGCACTTCCGGGATCGATCCGGGGCACTTCCGGGATCGATCCGGGATCGATTTATCGCGTCTTAACCAGACGCGATAAATCGAACTCAGAAAACCGATTGCTTACATCCGGACCCGGATGTAAGTGAAGACGTACCCCAAGAGTATACAAGCTAATCCTGGAAAAATCTGGGTCTTAAGACCCTCGAGTAGAACCCCAATTCCAGTAAAACAAAACATTTAATGCAGAAAGAAATTGAGAACCTCTGTGGTTGAGGTCTGATTACTGCAGCTGCATACTGCAAACTGACGCCCTGAAACCTCTTAAAATGAAAATGAGTGAGCGACAGAATGAAACTGAGCATGAGGATAAAAGCACTAGGGTGTAGCCCAAGTATGGCACGAAAATTAACAAATTAGTTGGGAACACTGGTTGAGCTCAGTTGCTGTCATTTTCATTTTTGCTGGATCTTTGTGGTAAGCTGACAGGAAGAATCATCATAAGCTTCACAGATCATAGACAGTGTTCCAGCAAGATGGGCGGTGAGAAAAATAGCACTTATTAAACTACTCAGGGGGATGAGGGGAAAGTCGGTCCATAACTGAAATTAAAGTGGGCTCAAGTTACCAATTTCAGAGCTAAATTCAGGGTTAGATTTCAAGCCATACAAAATGCGGGAGTTGTTATTTGGATTAAGGTTTCAGACTTGTCTTTGCCAAACTGAAAATGTGACAATAAAATTATTTAGTGCTTCATAAATAAAGGGGAGGGGGAAGCAATAAACAGACTGCCTCCCTGTGTCACTGGAGTGGGATCAAGCTCTCAGCATTATTATTTGTATTTGTATTACAATGTGTCAGCGATTGTCCATAGGTGAATCCAGTCTCTGCCCCAAAGAGCTTGCTATAGAAATGAGTTACATCCTGGCAGACTGACAGCGTCTGTGTCTCCTTGAGTGTGTGCTACAAAACGTGCACATCTTGGACGTGGCCTGTTTTTGTTTTGTGAGTTTTTAACAAGAAAATACTTCAAATTAAAATTTAGCTTGGGTGTGCTAGAGGTATACATAGGTATTTTGGTAATATCCATAAGAACTATTTATTTCTGCATTCAGTCTCATACATATATTTACAAAAACAACAAGGAGTCTGGTGGCACCTTAAAGACTAACAGATTTATTTGGGCATAAGCTTTCGTGGGTAAAAACCTCACTTCTTCAGATGCATCTGAATTTCTTAGGTTTAGAAGATAAGTAGGTTTGAATTTTTCAGTAGTAATTTGTGGAAAATTGTAATGGAGGGGGAAAAAATCTTCTTTTCAAAAGACACATATAGAACTGCAAAGGTATTAATTATCCTACATTTTCAAGAATTAAGGGCACAATCAGATGCCACAGTACAATTAGGTGTTTCAAATGATATGTCACACAGATAACAAAGGAGCTATTTTTATGACTTGCACTTTTTTTTGTTTATTTCTGAAGGTGTCATTCAATGCAAGTGAATTCTAATAAACTTTTCAAACTATTAAGCTGATACATAAAAATATCTGACTGTGATTTTCTCATTCTTATCTGTATTTTGCCCCCCAAAATTAAATACGAATCTAGTTAATTAGGGTAGTTATCTATTAATGGAAACCAATAGTGATTTTCATTTGTTGGTTAAATTTCTCCGGCAGGTCTTTTTTTTTTTCAGATAATTTAGAATCTAATTCAGTAATAAATATGTCTGGTTTCTATACTCTGGGACAAGAAAAATCCATTGCTGGTGAGCTTTTGTAATGCTGAAACTGGGTCTATTTTCTTCCAGCTGAATAGGTCCATCAAGTCTCATTTTCAAGGGTAACATTTTTCTAGTTATTCTTGCATAAATGTTAATACTTGTTGGGTGAGAATCTTATATTATTATATCAGCTTTGCATATGGATGAACAGTTGCAAAAGTGGGTTAACCAGCTTGCCTAAAATCACATAGCAAAGACCTAATCCTGAAAACTCTTACCAGTAACTGGAGTCCTATGAATATATGGCTTCTGCAAGTTCACACTGCCCAACACACCCTTCTCATCTACTCACAACTGTTTGGGAGGTTGGATTTGTTGGCTGCTTCACAATTCTCCTCCAATGGTTAACGTACTTTAGAATGGTTCCATGTTTGTGAGGCAGACATCTGACAAAATCAGTATTCTTGATTTTTATTTTTATTATTTTTTTCATCCTATAAGGCTGGGAAGAGAAATATAATTTGTTGGGATTCTGGATGCCTGAGTTTTGCAGAAAGCCTAGGTCTGTGGCAAAAGGCTCTATTACAAACATCAATATTTTTTCTTGCAATGGCATCATCTCCATTTTATTGGGACAACAACAAAATAATAAATAAATAAACATTAGACTGGCAGTTTCCTACAGCAGGGAGCTGTAATTCGCAGGTGTTGGTCATTAGCAAGTATTCTACTGTTCTTGATTTCAGAGCATGGGTTTGCTGGCATTAGGCAAACCACATGTTTGTCCTAGTGGGGCAAGAGAACCTATCATATTTGAAAGGGAAAATAAATAGTGACTGAGCCAAAAGGAATTAGGTGCCCAACTGGCACTGAAATTCAGTGGATGTTGGGTGCCCAGTTCCTGTGGCCTCCTTAGGCAACCTTTCGCTAAGATCATATTTTCAGTTATCTGTTTTATATTAACTTCTAATTATTCACTTGGTTTACTACACACCCATCTCTTGACTTTCCCATATAAAAATAGTTATTGTAACCAATTCCTTAGGAGTTCTGTTGCATGAAGTGGCCTCTAAATGTTCTCTGCTTGGTTGTAAATTGTAGTATTTGCCACTAGATTTTCCGCAAGTCAAAGCTTTCATTTCTATGCAAGGTAGTATCCCTTGCAACTGCATTGCTATTAATATAGGGGGTGGTAGTCTCTCACTGTTAGACATTTAGGATCACACCAGAAAAATAAATGTCATGATCACATGTAATCGAAGTACAAAGTGGAGGCCTCTGTGAGAAGTTTGCTCAGAAGTGCTAGATAAACTCAAAGAAGAAATAGACAATTCCATCCTAAATATGTTTGGTCTGGTGTGTGACTACACGGTGGGGTTGTTTGTTGTTGTTGTTGCTTTTTTTAAAAAATAATTGAGAAAGAGTGGTAATTTAAATTCATTTATTATTTAGAACACACACTCTCTCTCTTCCTCCTCCTGTTTGGCCAAGAAAAGCAACAACATGGCAGAAGTTGTATTTAGCTCTAAGTATAGTACATGGAGATCAGTGTTCAAAGCAACCAGTCCAGAACCCTTTTTTCCCTGCCAGTTCTTTAGGAATTCACCTACGCTTAGGTAGGAGGTTGGGCATATTGCTTGGACAGAGTTGTGCCATCGCCTGGCCATTGCTTATCATTTTGCACGTAAATTTAAATCAGACATGTTTTAAGATAAAACTGTTCTGTCATTTTTAGTGAATAAAACCCTCTAGGCAGCGTTATGAAACAGCCTCCAGCAATGTCTTGAACACAAACATGGCAGCAATGTGAAGACAGTAGACAACTTTTGTGAAAAGAAGGAAGGAAAGTAGAGGTGTAATAGGAGAAAATGAGGGAGAGGAAGATGTATGGGAAATAAGGGAGAGAGAATAGCGAAGACAAAAAATATTGGGTTAGCTCACTTAAAAATATAATGGAATAGATTAAACTATGATAACAAGGCTATTATGCCATTAAAGGGTTTCTGATGTGTGTGATTCATACTGCAGACATTGCTTACCCCTTATCTTACAAGCAGCCAGAGCCCCAAATAATCAGTCACATTTATAATGGTTACTAGTAAATTAAAAAATCAAGCGAAATGTCACTATGCTCCTGCTTAGTGCTCCAAGTTACTGCACCATCATGGAATCAATATCAGATTGGGCTACACAGCATGAAATTTCCCTAAGTCGTGCTGTTGTGATATATCTGACCCACTAATTGAAACAGAAATGGAGCACTTCTCTGGAAACTTTTGAGTTCTTTCTGGAACTGAGGTTTGATTTGTATCTGTTTATTGGGACCCTCCCAAGATGGAGGTAAAGATTCTTCCGAGAGCCTACTGCTCATGGTCTAGGGTGACCAGATGTCCCGATTTTATAGGGACAGTCCCGATTTTTGGGTCTTTTTCTTATATAGGATCCTATTACCGCCCACCCCTGTCCCGATTTTTCACACTTGCTGTCTGGTCACCTACCGTGGTCCAACATAGATTTTTCACTGATAACAATACACTACTGAAGACTAGAATTTGGATCGATAGTATTCAAAATGTGGTTAATACCAGTACTTCAGGCAGTTGAAATTCAAATAACAGAGCAAAAATGCTGCCCCTGTGCTGACCTCTTTGCAATAGAATCATAGACTTACTGTCAGTATCAAGTCTGGATGTCTGTGAAAATGAGAGAGTGAATGGCATGGCCAGGAATGAGGATAACATGATGAGAAGCAACAAAAGTTAAAACTTCAAGAATGCATATTTTCACTTAGAATTATATTCTAAACCAAAGATCAAAGAATAATCCTTTTAATGAGACCCTGTTGGGCTGTTATATTAGAAGAGTAAGGGCAGTTTCTCTAGACATAGTTTTCCCCTGCTTGCTCTCCCATCTATTTAATTCACTTCTTGCTACTGAATACCACTCACAGCTTTCATCTGGTTGTTGACACCAATATGTTGCTTCTGGAAGGGATCAGGGCTAAATGAGGGAAACATGGCAGAAACACAACTCCTCCTCCTCTGCTAAACCCAGGAATAATTCTCCCTCCTGTCCCTCTCCAGCTTCCCCGGAGCTGCTCCTCCAGAGATGAGGCAAGGAAATGTGAAGTGGGAGCAGCCAGAGAAGCTGGTGTCTTGTTAAGATTTTCTGGTGCTCCCAGACTTCCTATGAATTACTAGAGCCTGACAGGAGAAATGCTTCAGCTAAGAGTCTCCTAATAACCTTGGCTAAAGGAAGATTTATTCTCCTGCTGGCTCCTTCTGGGGAAAGACAGATAAATGCCATGTAATACTTATTCTTTTATATAATCTCTTTTTTTTTTTTGTAATAGCTTGACATTTTCTAAAATGCAGGAGATTGCCATTTCAACATTTTCTAGGGAAGAACCCCCTAGACGGCTCATTTTGATTTGTTTTTGCAACAATACAGATTCTCCATCTTGGTAAAGTCTAAATGGTGGCGTTGATGGGAATAGAAATCAGATTTTGCACATGTGCACATACACTCTTCCGTTTGGCTGGCTATAGGCTGGCTGTTTAGGAGCCTAAACACCTTCCAGATTTATTTTATTCGTGGGAGCACACCAACATCAGTGATAGACAGTATAAAAATATAGATGGATTCCCCCCACTTTGTTCCCTTTGCTGCATCCCATCATATGATGATGCAGCATCTCCTAGTCTCAGAGAGCTGGTGATGACAGACACCAAAATTGCTGAGCTCCCTCCTTCTTTTGATGAACATAGCCTGTGCTTCACTATATGTGATGCTGTCTCCATCCAGCTGTCTCAAACTCCGTTTATTACCTCCGCATTTGATTCAGTTTAACCCTTTGTAGGCCCTCAACGTACATGAATATAATCCCTTATTCATTTATTTGGCAGGCTGGAAAATGTCAGTGTCTGGAGGGTTAGAGTGCAAAGCTTGAATCCTTTTTATTTAGAGGTTGGCAGACATTTAACAGAAATTAACTGAATTCAAATTGAGCAGCAACATTCCAAAAGACTACCAATTGCAGACTATGTAACATGGGAACTTTCTAGTTCAAAGCCATAACTTTTGTGAAGTGCAGTGCTCGTAGGAAGATACTATCCAGTATAACATAACCCAAGTCCTGATTCAAAGTCCATTGAAGTTAGTGAGTTCTATCCACAGATCTTAATGCCCTTTGCATCAGGCCGCAAGGAAATTGACCAAGAACATATTTCTCTGAATAAGTCCAAAGACCAAACAGTTATAGGAAGAAAATGATCAAGTAAAATTTCATGACAAGGAATCCTCAATGTTTTGATAAGGTTTAGCCTTCAGCAGAGAAATGATATAGCCAAGTGGAAGTCTTAACTTGGGAGTTCCTTGGAAAGAGCAATAATGAAGCAAAAGAGTAGGTTTGTGATTAGCTGTGTGTGTGTGTAAATTTGCACGTGTAATCTTATTTGTGTGCATATTAGACTTTGCTGGTTAGTTGTTAATTTTGTACTAAGCAGGAGAGTGTGTTGCAGGGGATTTTGTCTTGTTACCAACATGGGCTGTGGAATGGTCACTGCTTTTCTTCCATTGTTCCAAGCAGGGCTGGCTCTGACTTTTTTGCCGCTCCAAGCAAAAAAAACCCCCAAAAACAGGGCACAGGGCGGCCAGACCCGGAGGCAAAGCCAAAAAAAAAAACCCAGGGCGCAGGGCAGCTGGACCTGGAGGCAAAGCCAAAAAAAACCCCCAGGGTTCAGGGCGGCCGGACCCAGAGGCAAAGAAGAAGAAAAAAAAAAATAGGGCAGCTGTGCTGCCCTAAGATTGGACGGAATGCCGCCCCTTAGAATCTGCCGCCTCAAGCACAAGCTTGCTTGGCTGGTGCCTGGAGCCGGCCCTGGTTCCAAGAGTCCTTTCTGCTTGCAATGCCTTTGGTCTTGTGACCTATCCCAAAGCTGAACACAGGACTCAGAGCTGATTGTGACCGTGGGATATGGTCAGCGTTGGGATATAGGAAGGGCTTGAGGGAACCCCTCACCTAGTACCCAGTTCTGCTCATGAAGGGAGGGCTCAATGAGGGTTTCACTTTGGGGACTTTTATGGTGGTTTTATTGCATATGTGTCTGGAGGACCATTAAGCAGTGATTCCTCTGCACTGTTTTTTTTCCCCACTGGTAATGGGTGAACCATATTCCTCTCCTTAGTTTTCTAATCTTTTTAATAAAGTTGCAGCCAGCATTTAAACCGAAGTTACCCATGCGGAGTTGCTATTCAGCCACATAAGTGCACCTTTTATACTGCTTAAAAAGAAATCAGAAAAAAAGACACTGAGCTAGATTCAGGCCTCAGTTTAGACCATTGTAAATTGAAGTTACTGCTGATTTATATCAGTCTAACAGATCAGAATCTGACCCATTGTTAATTAAAAAAAAATTAGTATGGCACTCTAAAAATCTGCCTCCAGTTAAAGCCTTTTCCACTTTAAATTCAGTTTTCTTCATTTTACTGTAGAAACCAGATTTTCTTTGTATGGCATTCTTTAAAGAGGCTAGCAAAACAATTTAATCTCTTTTATTAAGAATTTAGTGGTAATTTACCATCCTCCATATAATTGGACTTGCTTAACTTCCAAGCTGATTTCTGCAACATCTCCTGATAAACAATTTTTAGAGATTTATTACTTCACATATGTTCAGAAGTCCAAGCAAATATGGGTTGCAAAGAAATATGAAAGATACTGTAGTTCATGCAATTTGCACTTTTATGGTTGTCATTTTCTTAGATCAATTAATCAGAGTAATAAGAATATGACAAGATGGAGAGTTTATTGAATAGTGATGAGCTGAAAAGTTAGTAAAGTTGCAAGACCACTGAGACTTGTTTGATAAAATCAATCATTTTGGAGAGCATTATTTTTGAATTATATTAATTTCCACGGCACAGTAAAGTTAAACATTTTTAGAGAACTCTGAGATTATTCACACTTTTTGATTCAGGCTTACTGCTGCTGTACTGAAATTGTCAAGTTTCACTACACAATAATGAGTTTGGGTATAATCAGAACAATAAAATCAGCAGCCGCAGAAGAAGAAGAAAGGGAATTTTCTTATGTGGTTAAAAAATGTGGAAGTGTTTAACACCCCTCTCTAGAAGTGTTGTTGAGAATACAAAAGTCATGAGAGCTTCTCAGATCCTTGGCAAATGTCTGTATCTTTCAGGCAACTGTTCTGCAGCTGTTTTGGTTTTCCAGCTAATGCAGAATGACACATCTTCAACTAGAATCTTCTTAATGGACAGAAAATATTCTAGTACAGAACTAAAACACTTTCAGTTTACTTGGAAAATAAATTTTAATTGCACTACAGCCTTTTATTTTTGATTGAAAACACAGACTAAAAGTTTAAGGTTTAAGTTTATATTGATCAGAAAGTTCTTTTTTTCTGTCAAGCAAATTGTGGTAAAGTTAGTGACCCAGCATTCCATTGATGGCTCTAATAGCAGTCTGAAGATTAGGATTTTCACCTCATTTAAGGGTCTTACATTTTAAAATGCCCATGGACTAATTCACAATGCGCAGAGGTCGTTTTGAATGCTGTGGTCCATTTCTCAGATAGCTTTGTGTACCGTACAAAAACATTTTATAATTCTGCAGGGAACTGAAGAAAATTTGATACTAGTAAAACACATGGTGCCAAACTGCCAATTATGAGGTCATTGCTTGCCATTGGTTACAGAGGTGCTGGTTGGATGGATGTAAATCATCAGAGCCAGCTTTAGGGACCTGTGAAGGTCCTGGCTGTGAGCTTTCTGACATAGAGAACCTAGAAAAGGAAACGTAAGTGCTGGAGGTTAAAGCTTGTGATTTATTTCTCCACAGATTATTCATAGTCCCCATCCTTACAGCTGACTCAAGACCTCTAGAATCTGTAAAAACCATTTGTAGCGGTACTTTTGTTTTATGGAGGGCTCCAGATCAACTCATGCTTTGTGGGTTTGGCAGTACTACCCAGGCAGTCAATGATGGCACTACTGCTCCTGTAAAGTGATTCTGGCTGCCTGCACCTGAATTTTCTTGCCTTCTGAGCAGTCAGTGTGACCTCTGACCACATCTGCAGCATCCCTAGGGACAAGAGGAGACACAAAGATTCCCAACTTTCCCTCCCTACACAATTTCAGTTTTTGTGTGAAATGAGCCAGCTAAGTTTGGGGTGTATCCAAAAGAAAGATCTCACTAAGAATTCTCAATCCTCAGCTCACTCTAGTACATAGTGATGCAATCAATGTGGACATGTTGTGGTTATGTGTGGGGGACATGAAAAGCTGTTATATAGGCCTACCAAAACGCATCAAAGTCAGTTATGTAATGCCTAACCCAGCCAAGCACTGAAACTTGTGCAAAACTTTAAGCATATGAGTAATGCCATATTCAAAGGCACTTTTGCCCTGTTCTCGTTTACATTATATGCATGGTACCTTAGCTCTACTTCTATTTTTTCTTTTAAAATATTCCTTTCTGTATTGTCTGTTTTTAAAAACCTTCATTATTGCAAATATATAGGAGTCTCATAGCTTAATACGGTGGCCAGTTTTTAATGTGGAAATGTGAGTGATTTCATGCTCTTTCTTTATGGTAAATGATTATTTTCATTTCTTTGAAAACCAAAACCCCAAGTCAGAAAAGTACATTTGCCATCATGTCTACTTTACCAGATATTTTCAGGATTATCCTTGGGCTTGAATGAGAACTATATATTCATGTAGAAGAGGTTCACAGAAACAGCAATCGTAATTGGGAAGAGTCGAAAAGATACTACAATTTTACATCACAAACTCTATTGAAATAAATTGTACTGTATCAACTTTCATATTTTTTCTCCCCAACTATTAATGCCAAAGGCCATCTCTAAACAGGATTACTTTTAACTCAACTGGTTTCTGCTTTTCGTGCTCAACTGCACAATAATTTTGACTATAGAAGTGATTAAGCCTAGCGGAAATGTAAACCATGATATTTTTTTTCTGCCTCTGTTATGTACTAGGCTTTTGGCTCATGCAAAACATTTATTGTCATTTTATGCTACTAAAAATCAAATAGTAAGGTAGAGTTTACCATGTAATTAAGTTTGGTCTGATTCTGCAACTCTTGTTCACGTTCAATAGCACTTACTCATGTAAGTTGTAAGCAGTACTTGTTGGGACTACTCTCCTGAGTTAATGCTACTGACCCTGAGTGAGAGCTGCAGAATCAGGCCCAGCGTTGCATGTTGGAAATTTTAAATTCAATCTGTGTCTGTTCATCGTCAGTTAGCTAAAGTTTCACAGTTAGAAAGTTATTGTAAGTTGCAAATGGAAAGATACGTTTTATGTTGCAGAAATAATTTGACAGTATTGGTTGATGATAAACAGCATGCATTTAAAGTTGCTTAAGCACTATGCTGATATTTTTCTCAGTTAAAAGGGAAGCATTAGTTACATTTGCATCTGGTTATTAATTGGGATAGGAAAAGGTCTATAAATTTATTTTCATGACATCATGATAGTGTTACAGTTCTCTAAATAGCAAGGTATCTTATTAGACGCATACAATTTTAAAATTAATTATATGCATTGTAATGAAGGGGGAAATACTTTACTGTTGTTGCACTGCCGTTCTGTGCCTGGATGTGTATATATAATCAGTTTCTTAATATCTGCTTTCTGAACCAAATAATCTTTTGCAATTGTAGAATACACGTTGTTGTAGGAACTCTAACCTTCACCTTTATTAAATGAAGAATAAAATGACCATCATTGCCAACTAAATGGAACACTGGCAAAATGTAATACAAAATGTTATTGATATTTAAATAAAATGCCTAATTTGTGAGACTTGTTTTCAAGTTGATTGTTGGCCAAATGGTATGCCTGTTGTTTATTCCAAATCACTTTCTAGCAATGTTTCTTTTACAGAGCTTAAAGCCCTGAAAAAGGCAATACAATCAAAAGGTAAAATGTTATTATAATTTTCTCTTTTGCTGGGGAAATTTCTGCAGATGTCCCACTGTCTCTGGGAGGGGCAGGTTTGGCTGCTCTGGTCATCTTTTCCCCCTTGCTCCAATCCAGAACACGTATGGAGATTTGTGTCTGTGTGATGGAAGGAGAGGATTGGTTTCTCTGTCTCTCCCTGATACCTTTGGCTGGGAGAAAGGAAGGCAAAAGGAGGGTTGGTTCTCCTGTACTTTTTCCCTCCCTGTACATGGAACCCTCAGGGCATGCAGTCGCTGAGGTTGCTACCCTGCATTCCCTGCCTATAGGAAGTACAGTTTGAACTGCATTTCCAAGATGATGTGGATCTGACCAGTCATCAGTGTTTGGGATCAGAAAGGATTTTTTCCTTCAGGGAAAGGTGTCTGGTGGGATTTGTTTTTCTTCCTCACAGTATATTGGAGGCCCGGTTTCAGGTTAATAAGACCTAAGGGCAGGACTTTAAAGTTGTAAGTTTAATAAACTAAGTTTGTAATTTTGTCACAACTTGTGGCGGGCATCCAATGTGGGTGAGAAGCTCACAGAGGTCAACATGAGCCCCACGATTAGCCCATGCCAAGGCCCATAGCTGACAAATGCCTAGCTGGAAACCAGTCTGGCTTGCTTGTGTGTTAGCACTGTTCAAATATTATTAGATTTATAGAGAAGTGTTTAGTGTTTGGACTTTATGAAATGCTTGTGAGTTGCTGCATGCATTAATCTCACTTGTAATATCTATGCCCCATGTTATAAGGTAATATTAACATGTTTGCTATGTAACTATAAAAGTGTTTGCTATGAAACTGGACCCCCCCCCCAGGAGAGAAGCATTACCAAGTGTGAAATACTAGTTTAGCACAAGAGGTGTCATCTCCTGCCCAACAAAAGGCCTATTGACACAAGACAAAACATTGTGGAGCATCAGTGGACAAAAGACTTTGTTGATGGTTTTCCCCACACCCATGGAAAGGCAACATGCACAAACACTCATCCCATCACAGCTTGGGGAAATCCCTGTCAGGAAGAAACAGTCATCAATATGCTGCTTGGAATTTGAAGAAGGCAATATTTCTAAGCATAAGCAAGGGATCCCAAGCTGCTTAGCTTGGGTTAGCCCTAAAGGACATACAGAGCTTTCACATTACGGCATCTGTAACTCATTTGTGTGTGTATTTAGCTTTAGCCATTTTAAAAAATCACATTTCCTTTTCTAAGTTAATAAATCTTTAGTTTATTGTAGGATTGTCTTTGGTGGGAGATCTGAGGTCCAACTGATCCAGGGCAAGTGACTGGTCCTTTGGGACTGGAAGTACCCTGAATATTGTTGTGGTTTTCGGTGTAAGGGATCATCTGTCACAAAGGCAGGCTTGCCTGGGTGGCAAGATAGACCTGAGTGTCCAAGATGACTGTCTGTAACTCCATGTTAAGGCGGTTACAGTGCTTGAGGAGTTCACATTTGGTTCTTGGTTGGTGAAATCTAATTATAGAAAATGCAATCCATTTCGGGTTTGTGCCCTGGGGTTGGCACCCACGTTCATGAGCCACTCCAGAGAGCTTGACACCTGGATAAAGAAAACACCGTACATTTCCACAACCTGACTTACATCTGAACTGTCATTCTCTCTCACTGAGGAGAGCAGGGATATTCAGAAGTGGAATAAATCATAGGGGTTAAGTTGAAGGGGGGCCAACTAAATCATAGGGGTTAAGTTGAAGGTGAATTTGTCATAGAGGCTGTTTAATACTGCACTGGACCCAAATAAATGCCTGCTATTTCAGGTGTGGGAGAGTGTGTATGTTTGGGTCCCCTCCCTCAGTTAAAGTTGTAGGTTAATAAAGGTGCAGCCTTGCTCTTTAAAATCCATCCCTGTGTCTGTTTCCTTATCACGCGTCCTGATCAAACAGGAAAATATCATACAATTATACCAATAACACATTTTCCTTAGAAGCTTGGCTCTTGTGAGCCTTTTAGGCCCAAAACTATAAGATCTTCCTTCTCTATCTTCATTACTTCCTTTTTCAAAAGCTCAAATCATTCTAATATGTGGCTGGACTCTTTCACTTCACTGATGACAGCATTCTAACATTGCTAATGGACACAAATACCTTGACACAATATTCTTCCTTCTTATCTATCTGTCCAGGATACAGGCCACCAGAATATCTGAAAACAGAGTCTAGATATTCTTAATACGTTCTGCATGTACTATTTCCAATATAGTGCTCTGTGTTCAGCTTCAATAGAAAACAACAGTAGTTAAAATAAATAAATGTAATGTTTAAGGAATGCTTCACTGATCTTGGCTCACTTTTAGAGTGTACCTTCTTTGGTATAGACTATCTTTTCTGTGTTTGGGGAAAACCTGACACATTAGCACACTACTGCAATGTAAATAACAAATAATAATTTGCTTGTCGTACAAAATAAAGTAGTCTAGTTGACTACAAAATTCATATAGGAAACTAATTCTCTTATAGATCACAAATACACTGTCCTAGGCCCCAATTCAGGAAAACATCCCTAATAAGAACAGCACTTAGGCAATTCCATAGCTTTAAGCATCAGAATAGTCCCATTGAATTCAGTGGAACTTAAGCGCATGTGTTTAAGTGCTGTCCTCAATAGGGATGGACTTAAGTACATGCTCAATTGCTTTGCTGTAGCAAGGTTCATATCCTAACTGCTGCAGTGCTGATCAAACTTCTGTCTAATATTCCCCAATGTATGATCACTTGAGCTGTTCTACCAAGGGTCTCCATAAAGGTTGTTTAAATTTAGAACAAATGTAATTAAGACTTTGACTAGATTAGCCCCATAAGCTTGACTAGAAGCCTATGTAAAAGCAGTGTCTTTGTTGGTAATATTGATACCAAGGTCAAATCTTTTAGGAGCTACAACTTACCATGCCACTAGAAAAATGCCGAGCAAGCTATTACAGGCACAAGGAGAAGTGGCTTGACTAACTCCACTAATATTAAGGCCTAGATTTTCTAAAGTACCCACTAATATTGAGTACCCCAATTTTTGGGTTCTCAGCTTGAGACATACAGGGTCTAATTTTCAAAGGTTCTGATTTGATTAGATTTGTAGGTACTCCATACCTTTGAAAATCATGCTGTAGCTATTTCAAGAGGGTGTACTATACTAGGCCTTTGTCAGTTTAAATTGTCGTCAAATACCAAACATATGTTTTGATACACTCTAATCTGATACAAAGAGCCAAACGGAGCTGCCTGGGGAGAGGGAGGAGGCTCCTTGCTGGAATAACTGTTCTTGAGTGCTTGCCCTTCCTCCCTCCCCCCAGGTGACATCCATGCTACATGGGCCATAAGTTGGATGAGAACTCTTTACATTGTTTTAGGGTATAAAAGCCTTGACAGAATGTAGTTGTCGAAAGCAAACTTTTAAAAACACATAACCACCAAATTTCCCTAGCTATTCTGTTAATCTCAGGGGTATGTCTCTGGCATAGGAAGAACAGATTAAATTTGTGGATATTTTTGTCAGCTTCCCCTACCACCACCAAAGAAACAAAGCAGTGAATTTTAGTGCATGCATTATTCCTGTAGAATCAGGAGTGGTGTTTCCAGTATACCCTTTACAGCTGTTTGACCTTGCTGCTTTTTCGCACATAAAAACCTCTATTCTCTATTGAACTGCTAGCTGTATGAGAAACAATCAGTCAATTTTACAGATGCTACAAACACTTCAATTCACTACAAAGTTAATAGTATCACAGTAAATCTCGCATTATGGGTTCAATTTTCAAATAATTGACTTAGGAACAGGCATTATTTTGACCCACATCTTGTACACAGTAGTAACTTGGCTATACACAGCTCATCAAAGGGAACATCCGAGTGCTATCATAACAAATGTCATGGTTGGAACTCTGGAATTAGGGGTCCTCAGGGGTCTTCGTTTGAGAAACTGTGGCTCTCAGTCAAATCACAGGGATGGCATGCTAGGGCTGATGCTGACTGCCATCTGTTCTACTAGTGCCCCCACCAGCCAATTCACAGAGCAGCATTCATGTCTGAGAAATAAACCTCTCACATATCCTCTCAGGGCATGCTGGATGTACATTCCTCTGCAAGTTGGACTGCCATGCTACAGGGACTAAACGAGGCAAACATCACATGGGAATATTCTCAAACTCATCGTCTGTTTGAGTTTTTTCTCCTTCAGATTTCTAATTTTCGTATATATTTGTATGTAGAACTGGACTAAAAATAAAAGAGGGTAAAGTAAGTCCCCTGCAGTGTGGATGGGGGAACCTTGCAGGTGTAGAATCAATTTTTTGGGCCAGAGCAGATAAGTACATTAAAAGACTGAGCACTCAGATATTATGGTAATGGGAGCCAATAAGTAGACAGCCAATGTGCCAAAGGATCATCCAGACTGGGACAGCTATGATCCCTTTGCCCTACAAAAATGAGAATCCAGTGTGTGCCAATGTCTGGGTGGGGATTAATTAAAAGCTAGCGAGCTTGTGGGAGAAGTTCCTTAGTGGGGAAGCACTGAGAACTGAGCAATCCTAGAAGCAGAAAACAGCAGCAGGCAGCAATTAAGGCAGAGGACACACCTCATTGTGAAGCAAGACAATCTCAGGGTGAGTACAGACATCAGGCAACTAGCTAGGTGTTAGGTACTAAACTAAAAGCTCAGTCACTCAGGAAGCAAGGGCGATATCTTCTTTCTCCATATCCCAACTGTGGCTTTTCCTGCTCTGGTTGCTGGTCTGGGTACAACTGTTGTCCTCTCCTACCCAGCTGCCATTGTGGCTTTCAGCCACCAGGGAGGCAGGGAGCTGAAAAGAGAAACAGCAGCCATAGGCACCCGCTCTGTGCGTGCTCCAGGGCTCAAACACCCACTGGGGGAAAAAAAATAGGGAGTGCTCAGCACCCGCAGGGCCAGATTAATCTTTTGTGGGCCTGGCGCCCAGACTGTGGCCCTGCCCCTGCTCAGCCTCTTCATCCCGAGATCCTGCCTATCACTCCACCCTGAGGCCAGGCCTCCACTTGGCCTCTTCCTCCCAAGGCCCTGCCCGTGCTCTGCCCTGAGGCCTTGCCCACCACTCGCACGGCGGAGGGAGGGAGCAGAGAGGAGCACCCACTGGCAAAAACAAAAGTGAGCACCTGTAGAGTTGCCGCAGACTAGTTCAGCATGGAAACCTGTGCAGGTAGCTACACCCTTGGACTCCCTGCCTTCCGCCTGAGGCGGTAGAAGGTAGAATCACAGAAATGTAGGGCTGGAAGTGACCTCAAGAGGTCATCTAGCCCAGCGCACTATGCTGAGGCAGGACCAAGGAAACCTAGACTGTCCCGGGCAGGTAGAGGTCTGAGAATTCCTCTCTGCTCCCTGAAGGCAACAGTGAAGGAAGCAGAGCTGCAGCTTTAGGAGCTACGCACAGGCCATGATATCAGTGGAGGCAGGTGAGGAGGATGGGGAGAAATCCAGTGGCGGGGGGAGGAGGGAGAGAATTGCTGGCAGGAGTAAAGAGAGAGATTTTTGGATCATTAGGGGAGGGAGAGATTTAGGGAGTTTGGTGGGTGTGGGAAGGAAGGAGGCAGTAATATTGGAGGAGACAATTCCTAGGAGCCAAGAAGGGAGGGATGGTGTTGTGTAGGTGGCAGAGCTATGTGAAATCTGATTCTATGACATTAGGACTGAAATAGGGGGAGAGAGAGGGTGGAAGCTGACTTCTAGATGTAAGCAGAGATGGAATGAATCCCTGGGGATTATGTGGACGGAAAGAAAACTGGGAGCATTCCTGAGGCTGTGGGGTATCAGAGATGGTCTCTTGAAGGGTTGGGCCCAAGTGGTCAGAGAAGGAGGGAAGAATTCATGGGGTGGGATCAGGGGAAAAGGGGTTTGGGTTGGGGCACCAACACCAGGACTTTAAAAAGAAGCTGACACCTCCCCCTGCCAGCTCTGCTACCATGCTAATAAAGCAATTGTGTAGCTCCAGGTTACTTTAGTAATTCAAATTAGTCACTAGTTTTAGGCTCCCAGTTGAGTTTAAGAAGGATGGAGAAGGCCAACAGAGTGGGGATGAGAGAAGGAAGGGAAAAGTGTTAGTTTTAAAGTGCCCTCTTCCTCATGAGCTTGGCCATCCGTTTAGCAGCAGTTTGTGGTTGAACAACCACTTTTAGCTCAATAGAAAGTGAGAACTGAATGTTGTTGTTGAGTCACAAACTGTTTCTGACATGGGCAGCTAGGCTCATGGGAACCTGGTGCAGGGAGGGAAAATTCTGTTTGTGTGTGTGTGAGTATACACACAAAATAACAGGGAAAATATATATACCTTTTTTCTCTGTCCTTATCCTTCTAGTAGGAGCCACTTTGCATAGTGGAAAGATGTAAAGCGTAATCTCCTGCCAAACTTGATTCTAAAAAGTTCCTTGTAAATAAAAATATAAATGAATAATCCATACTCCCATAGCAACAAGCTGTGATATGCATTAGTCAGTTATCGGTACACTTCTAGGTTATCTAAAACGCAAGATCAAACTATGCATCTGAGGCGAGAGCCAATGTCCTAGTAATATTCACCATGGGGTGGTTTATTGCTATTTTTTGTGTGTCTGACAGGAAGTACATAAGTATGCTTGGCACTATGTGTTTGGTGGGTACATTTGTGTTTTCTCTAGTTGACGTTAACTTGCCATTGGCAACTTATTTTCATAGAAAATTCAGTATAAAAAGGCTGACTTGTAGGGCATAAAATATTTATCTTGAAACACCTTAAAATATTCTAAAGCTAATAAAATTGCCATCTTCCATTTTTAACATTTCTTCTAAGAGATGATTCCAGTTAATGATGTTCCTCACCGTCACACCACCCTTCTCCCTCCTTTTTGTTTTGACATGTAGCAGCAACCCTGTGCATTCCCCTTCCCTTCATCCTGAATGAAAAATATAACTAAAGAGGCCTTGATAGTGAAATTCCAAGGTTAAATAATCTGGAGAAGGAACAGAAACTCAGGAGCTGTTGGTCGCTCTGTCTGTGTATCTCCGAGGTCCACATCCCGATTGTATTTGAGGTTTTTTTTATCTGCTTTATCTGTTTCCATACAGTAATGTTCTGTAAGAGGGTCATGGGAACTTCAAATACAGACGGCAAGATTTTTCTTAGTGAATATCTTTATATTTTCAAAAGTAAGTGAGACAAGAAGACATGCATGGTTGATGATGAAGAAAAGCATGTTGGATCCTATTACAGTACATTGAAGAAAT
Source organism: Emys orbicularis (assembly GCF_028017835.1). Taxonomy (NCBI): domain Eukaryota; kingdom Metazoa; phylum Chordata; order Testudines; family Emydidae; genus Emys; species Emys orbicularis. The sequence goes on along the minus strand of NC_088691.1, from coordinate 15,912,821 downwards.
TGTTCTTGGACAATTTATTTTTTATTTAAAGATTAACCCTCAAATGCTGACAGTGTCAGGATCTGCAAGAGTAACCTGCCAAAGGGCTGACTTGACTTGTTCATTTGTTTTTTCTGAAAAAAATGTTTAAGGTTAAACTTCTTGTCAAAGTACCCCTTGCTCAGTGAGACGAGTGATGTATCTCTTTCTTTGTTTTCAACCTTCTTTCAGTTGTATACAAACCTAAAGTACCGGTAGTTCACCACACTCACATTGAGGGCCTGATCTGATAGGTGTTATAATCTTACAATTCCCACAGATTTCAATGGGAGAACCTCTCAGGATCAAACTATAATTTGCTGATTAAAACTGTTTGTATAAATTTAAATAGGAGATTTGTGTCCTGACTATTTACTTAGTCCTTTCAGACTACAGTCTAAGAATTTGTCTACGCGGGGTAATTTACTGACATAACTATAGCACTATAATTATACAATTATAGTTATTCTGGGATAATTCCCCATGTGGACACTCTTATGATGGTAAAGATTCTGTCCTTACATACATGCCATTTATTAAGTTTAACACTCAGACCCCAATCCTGCAAAGATACAAATTGCTACTTATTTATATGGACATGAATAGTCTCATTGACTTCAGTGGGACTACTTGTGCGTAAAGTTCTGCAGTTTCACTAGGGGTTGATGGGGGAATACTGTTCACTATTAATATTTCACCCATTTCTAGTGATTACACACTTGGTGCCAGCAGGCAAATCACCACTGTGTTTAATTTCCCTTTACACACCAGTCATCATGAGGAAGTCTCTATGGAAGTTAAAGACATATTAGTTTCAGGATGTGTCTTATATCGAAACCTCATGGTAGAAATAGATTTATAATCCTTGTATCTACTCTAATTTGCTATATTTATAGCAAAATGTTGATAATTTAATTGCCTCAAATTACATAAACCCAGAGAATTCTGATATTAATGAACTATGGTTATAAGAAGGGAAAAAGAAAAATTATATCTGGCTGCTTTGACATGCATCAGTTATTCTCAATGTTTTGACATCAAAAAGTAAATCATTTTTGCAGCATTGACTTTACCAATTAGATAATGTAAGAAATTCAGTATGTCATATTATACCGTGTACTTACAAATATAATGTTATCTAATACTCTAGTTTTGAGGGGGGCAAATTGCGGTGAATAATTTATTCAATGATATTTTCATGTGATCTGTAAGCAACTCACAATTTTCTTAAAAGTAATTTATTTGAGATTGTTCACAGAAGTATTTTAGTGGATATTACGTTGCCTGTTAATTTAAATCCTAGTAGTTAGTTGGTTGGTTTTCACTAAGGATATTTCTCATGTTAGGTGTCAGTTCCTGTGGCTGCATGAACAAAGCCTAGAACTAGGCTTCCGATGTGAATCATGTTTCACAAAATTTGTTTCTCACAAATAATGTCCATTGTTCACTGAAAAATCAGTTTTCATTAATATCATTGCCAATAAAACTGTCTGCTAGAATATTAATGGAAAGCAAACACAAAAAGTGATGCAACCACAATGAAATTATTTTATTTAAAAATTGCAATGAATGTTTCTTGAAAATGTTTTGCAGTAATATCCAAGCTGTAAAGTACACTGATATTTGCTAATCTGGACAGAATAACATGAATGAATAAGGTGTTCTAAAAGGCAAATGTTGGTTCATGCCAAGCATTGTGTGCATGGGCAACGTGCATTTTCCCCCCCCCACATAGCTCTCCCAATACAATGAAAAATTGATCAATAATACATTTAAAAATTGATTCCACTGCACCTTATGAGCAGACACTAAAAAATTAGTTATGCAGGTCTTTATAATGTGAGCATAACTAATGATTAGGAAAACACCACCACACTTACCTTTCCTTGTACCATAAATCAGAATTTGAACTCAGGTCTTCAGTGGCAAAAGCCACTGCATTGACTCACTTTACCACCTAGCCATACATATGAAGGTTAATGCTGAAACACACACTCCACTACCCACGTCTGTTGTGGTATTTTTCATAATGGCATAAATTAAAGCTGAACACTTCAACTTTACTTTTAAATACATTGGATTTCATAGGTTATAACTCTGTTTAGCCTCTCCCCCTCTTGCCCTATTTTTCTTTGTTTTAAATATACTGGATTTATCCTAATATAAAAATCTTAAGTTAAAACAATGGTTAGACTTTTATATACTGTATTATATAAATTAACCAACTGTTGAGTCTGCAAGGCTAGCTTTCACAATTAACCTTTGCCTGTGATGTTGCTCTGTGTGTGTGTGTGTGTGTGTGTGTGTGTGTAATTGTAGAAACAGCTTCTCTGCATCATATTTTCTACACATTATGATACATTTTGGGGATGATTTAAACAGATAGAGAACCTTATCCTCCAAGCAATTGTATGGCCACCAAAACAAATCTCTCACCTTGAGGTTGATGGTAAATTGTCATATAACTTGGATCCTGGTTAAAGTATAGGCAGCTATTGAAATACAGTTTACTTAAGATGCAGCCAATTTTCAGGGTCTTTTAATAGTGTCTTAGCTGAATATGTCTTTCCAGATAAGAAAGGAAAATATTAACAAATTACCATCCTAAAACATCAAGAGACAATTCCTGGACACTTAGATGCATTGAGCCTGTACATCACATTGCTGATAAGCTTGCTGAACTTTGTGTAGAAAAATGACATTTCCTGTGGATTTAGTAATAGCTGATTTCTATAGCTTCCAAATGCAATTAAAAAATATCATGAAGTGCTTTGGCAAGTGTAGAAATCACCTGGCATTGGTGATGTAGATACTAGATGGATCTTTTATGTATGGACTATGATACAGTTCTAAAAGTATTCAGGATTCACAAGTCGAGTATTTCTAGTTAGCTTCATTTTGACCCAAGACATTAGAGTTTCCAATCCTAAATCTTTCAGTGATGCATCTGTCATGCTTCAGAGGGCAATTCAGACAAGTGAAGGGTTGTCACCTCTTACCTTTTAACCCTGAGTGCCTCATAATGCCCTGCTACTGTAGCCTGGGATGCTCACAGTCCGCAATAGGCATGCAGGTCCCTCTGAGTATCTATGTATAACTGCAGCCCTGGTCTGGCAACTCTGACCCCCAGCAGCCTGCAAGCAACACCAGTCACACTCTCTGGTCTCCACCAGCCTTGTTTACAACCTGCAAGGTGACCCCAATGCACTCCCAGTTCCGAATTTTCCCCAAACGGCATGCTCTGCAGTGTCCAGTTCTTTCCTGGACAGCTCAGAGAAATAATAAGGTTTGTTTGTTCCTTTAAAGAGACAAGAGCACTTCACAGCTTATTAACTTAACTGGGGTAAATACTCCCTTCCCATTAAACACAGCACTGAGTTGTTTTATAGTAAAAAATAAAACAAATTTGTTAACAAAATATACATAGGATTAAGTGAGTTCAAGTATAAGGAATGAAGGTCAATGTGCTTCTAAAAGCCTAAAATTTAATCAAACGAGGTATAGGCTTTGTTCATGATAGTTTCTCTCACCGAGCTTCCTTCTTCATAGTCATGGTTGACTTCTCCTCAGGCAGTTCCTTCCACAGAAGTAGAAGACGCTGGCTTCCCTTGTCTTCGTATGTGACAGATCTTTGCCTAAGCCGGTTTCTCACCTATATTCAATTTCCAGGGACTTCAAGCCCCTCTTGGTTTCTCAGCTTGCAAGGGTTCTGTTCCCTTGTGTCAGTCTAGTGGTGGATTCCAAAGATGGCTTCTGTCTTTGCTTATATCTTTTTAAAGTTCAATGACTTTGTCTCAAGAGGCAGGATGACCTTATTATGTTCTTCTAGTCCTGTGGACTTCCCATCCCCTTGCTGATTTCTGTGTAAGCGGGGCTTCCATTTGTTTTTGTTCACATCTTGCTTAATCTCATTGGAGCAGGTAGATACCTGCATTCTCTTTACTCTGGGAGGGATTGGCCACAGAATAAATGTGGCCACAGACTATAAAACATAATATTATATGAGTATCAATAATTCCTTATGTAGTGTTAGTAGGTACAATTCACAGTATTGATTACCAGGGTGTCATAGGCTTTCAAAAATTACCTCACTCAAACTTTTATAATGCAGTATTATTCTATGCAATCCGTTTATTCAGTTGCTTATCACTTGAGGTTCAGACATGCATCTTTATTGCTCAGATAAAGTCTTTCTTCCCTACTTTGTTTATCTAATATGTAAATAAACCTTCATTATCTCTGCATGATGAATGGGCTGATCAGAGAAGCAAACACTTTCCTTTGTCTAGGGCAGATCTGCTTACCAACTCTCCTGACATGCCTGGTTTCAACACACTTTAGTCATAATTTCAGCATATATCCATAACTCTCAATATACTCCGCGGACATATATCATGCAAGAATATCAATGATCAGCGTTGTTAGTTTTCAAGTGAAAGCTCACAAGGCATATTATGTACAAAAGATTATTACAATAGCATGTAGAGTATTAATACAGGGGAACTTAGGGCTTGTCTACACTGGCAATTTATAGCACTGCAACTTTCTCACTCAGGGGAGTGAAAAAATACCCCCCTGAGTGCAGCAAGTTTCAGCACTGGAAAGCACCAGTGTAGACAGTGCACCAGCCGCGCTCCTGGCGCTGGGAGCTGTGCTTCTCATGGAAGTGGGTTTTTTAGAGTGCTGGGAGAGCTCTCTCCCCGCGCTCTGCTGTGACTACACAAGCCACGTTAAAGCACTGCCGCGGCAGCGCTTTTAGCTTTCCCAGTGTAGACTAGCCCTTAGTGTCACAGCATCCCACCACCCCTTCTCGGTTTATCAGCCAGGCTAAACATCCTCTAATAACACCATATTTCACATGTGCCCAGAGCTTTCATTTTAAAGAATAATGTACGCTCAATTACTTTGATCTAGATTTTGTTTCCTGCTTTTCACGTAAAAATTAAGCTTTCTCTTGTATTTTAGGAATGTTTTTAGTGATGCATGGCACAGAAGATTACTGTGAAATATATTTTCGTTTCCGCTATATTACACTTTGTACAGTAGCTTCTGAAATGAACTAGGAGTACTCTAGGTTGCAGCCGTTTCAGCCATTACTGTAGGTGATGCATTAAAGGGAAACAGATTTCTTCACATCTCAACCTAATGCAGGTCTTTTCACAAAGTGTCCTGGATATGACCCTGTATCTGAGTTCTTTTTTCCATCATGGGACCGAAATATGGTGCTGAATACTGTGATGGACTCTTCATGTCAGCCACTGGTTCCATTCCTCTTAGTCTTTTGACCTTAATTCTACTTTCCAGCTTGCTATATGTTTGGCTTGATGGGTTAGTGAGCTTCATGCTCTCCTGCTCCTATCCTCTTACACATTTTTTTCCAACAAAGCAATAATAAGAATAGTTCTGGGATCTCAGCCAAAAGTGGCTTCCAACTCTGATAAATCATGAAGTATTTCTACCTTTGTTATACCCTAAGTCTCCAAGCTTATCTGAGCACAAATTGCATTTCTGGATATCCACAGGGCACTTCAAACTTTAAAACTTTCCTTCATGGTACTAAAGACATCTTCAAACCAGGCTTCTTGTTTGCTTTGAATAAATAGGATAGCTGTGCTTCCTAGATTACTAGAACAAGTGGACTACCTGCATCTGATGTCTTCAAAAGCAAAAAAAAAAAAGCTCTTCCATATTTCACGATGGTATGTTCAACAAGGGCAGTAGACACCATTTCTTTGGGAAAAGTGGAAAGCTCTCCTTTAGAAATATGTGAAAGGTCTTCTTTGTCTTCTCTACCTATTTTCTTAAGATATGATAGGCTGTACACTTGGACAACATTTGAAGATCATGCCAGTAGCCGAACTTATCAGACACACTATTGATTACAAAAAACAAACCCTAAAATCCATAGTTATATAAGCTTCACAGAGATTCTTTTCCTTAACTTGTAACTTTTCTTTCAGTTGCTTTTCACCAAGTTTATGCATGTTCTGCAATTTCCCTACTTGAACTTTCATGTAAAAAGGAATATTTTCAGCACTTGATTCTAAAAGTGTCCCATAACTGTACCACATAAAATGTAGCCTAAACATTCTTTGAAGTAGTAAGCATCGACTCTCCACTTCTACCCTTAAATCAGCATTTGTTAAGTCACATTTACAAAAAAATATTTCTCTTTGGGAGCACGAAATAGCAGGCAAGCTTTGTCAGTTTCCTTACATAAAATTCTTGCATTGTTTCCACATATTAATGCATGTTAGCTTCCAAACATTTGTGGAGATATTTTTGTGAAATTTCAGGCAACCTTTTCAGTATTCTCACAGGAACAGATGATTTTTTAGAGCTTTCCACCATTAAGATGGCAGAAGTCTTACAAGATTTCCATCATTTAGATTCTGTCAAATCTAAGATCAAACCTAACCTAAACCCAATCAATTTCTTAATAACAAGTTGTGACGAAGTGGGACTGTTCTTAATGTTTCCTCTGAATACTGTGTGGGTGCCTCAGTTTCCCCTATGCATTTCTTAAGTCTCTAGGGGGTGAGATTGTTGCAGAGCAAAGGGCCGATGTGCATAAATGGCCGACACTCTGTCTCCTGGCAACTAATGGCCGGGGCCCTTCCCCCCTGCAAGGGGATAGCTAAAGGTGTTGGAGAACAAAGAGATCAGGTGACCTCCTGGCCCGGGAAAGAGACAAAGGCCAGAAAGGAGGGTCTGGAGAGTTTCAGTCTTGGGCTGGCTGGGGAATCGTAGAGAACCCTGAGGTTGGGGGCTACGTTCCCTACTACCCAGAAGGACCTGACTAAGGGGGTCCTGTTTATGCCTACAAGCACTGGTGTGGACTGTGTTCCTGTCATCTAATAAACCTTCTGTTCTATTGCCTGGCTGAGAGTCACGGTGAATCGCAGGAAGCCGGGGGTGCAGGGCCTTGTCTCCCCCAAACTCCGTGACACAAGTTCTTGACCCATCCGTTGTAATAATGAAGAAAACTATGAACAACATTGATATGAACTATTTACCACTTCCTTCCTTCCAAATATTTTTACAGAGATAAACTTACTGGAGTGAGCAATGTAAATGTAGTATAGTAAATTCATCTAGAAATAACTAAAATAAAATGCCTTCAAAAGTTGTAACTTGATCAAGAGTACTTTTACTCCTGTTTTGGTACATCTTTATGTTGGTGGATAATGGTAAGTTAGTTATTTATGCACTGGAGTAAAGGGAATAGTAGCAGAGCTATGGAGTTTACTTATTTATGGTCAGTTCTGCACTCTTTACCATTATTGAGCCTTTCATTGAAAACCTCCATTACTGGTGCATAATTCAGTGACTCATTGAGTTTCCATCTTGAGTTTATTTTCTGTTTACAAGAGGCTCTGAATTTTAGTTCTGTTTTTAATAATACCCTTTGCAAATTTAATAATAACTAATACAATAGCTTGCCACAATATAGATGGTATCGTATTGCTATACTGAAGAAATTAGACCGTGTATAAAAATCCATTTAATGGACTCTTTTGTCATCTGAAATAATATTTTGTATACCAACATAATAATGCCTTTTTATGTAGAAATGAATGTCAGCACAGTTTTAATGTGTCCCTCAAAGTTATTGTATTTAATCTTTCTAGCTGTTTCATAATAAACATGAGAGCATATTCACAGTGAATGTATAATTTTTATTATATTGGTGCAGCTTAGGCAAGTTTGGATTTAAAGCTTTTTTAGACAAGAGTAGTCTCATTTATTTCAATGTTCAGTGCTGTCACAGATGTGAAGAGAATCTGTTATCTGTAAATCTTGTTGAAAAAGCTAAAGCAAACTCTCTCCACCTCCACCCCCACGCAGTGTTATAGATTAAGATATTGGGCTGACATGCTGCATTTTAAGACAATATTCATTTGGACAGCTAATATACTGGAAGCTGGAATTTAACAATGAATAGGGTTGCAAGTTCATCGTATAGAGCAGTGAGTGCTCTTACCACAGAAGGCCAGCAAAACAAGAAAGTGGATGCTTGCCACTTGCATCCTGAATCATTTCCTTTGACCTTTAGTTAATGGCAAGCTACAGAAAATAATAATTCTGCCTTGAAATTCATAGGTATGTATACCAGTTTTATGAAATGATAGGCTTCATGGTGCTCTTCCCATCTTCATCTTTTCCTAAGACTCACTGATGCTGCTGTGAAACTTAAATTCTATTTAATTCTTGTTGAAATCTGTCTTGTAGATCTCAGGGAGGTGGGGAAGGAGGAAGTAGTAGTTAGTAGGTCCTGGTCCCTTGAGAGTAACCCTGAAAACAGAATTTGTTTTTTAGGGAGTGTTTTAGTCTTAGGTTACTTGTTTTGTTTTCTTGCTTGGGGTTCAGGTCTTTAGTTTGCTCAGTTTTGCAACTGTTCTAGAGGCAGAACTCCCATGGAAGTGAATGAACACTTCTTGGTATACTTTGCAAATGTATTTCAATCTAGAAAAGTTTTTTTTGAAAATGCATTAGGAAATGTTTGATTTTTACGACCTATTTTGACATGTCCCAGCTACTGTATTCAAAGTGTGTCAGTTAATCGGAAGTGCACCTAGCCAGTGCACTGCACCTTTGTCCAATTTATTATATAGTTTTTAATACTATACTTGGTACAATTTCCAAATTAAAACCATCCAGTATAGTCTTCAAAACCACGTCTCCTATTGTTCCTTCTGTCTTACCTGCAATCCTCCCCACCAGAAAGAGGCCAGGATAAGAGGGAGCCTGAGCTGTGTTACTTGAAAATAAGGAAATTTAGATAGACCTTCAAAGAGAGCAAATTTCAAAGTCAGAATCCCTACACTGAAAATACACGGCTTCCAGTTCTCTCAAGTTGAAATCAAGGGGTTGTTTTCTTGAGTGCAATGTCTGCTCTCACCTGGTATGGTAACACCAGGACAGAGGTGGTCACTGAGCTCCACAAGATCCAAAATATTTGTCTTTAGGAGTTAAAACCAACAACTTATATTGCTCTTGGAAACAGACTGGAAGTTAGTGCAGATCACAGAACAACCATGTTGTGTGTTTCCAGTTAAAAACAGCATTTACTAAGCAGGCAGCCATATTCTGCAGTACATTCAGTTTTCACATCCTTTTAAGATGTACCCATTGCCAGAATCAAGTCTCAAGGTAAATGGGATACTGTAAACAGTCTAAGAACCACGTTATCCAGTGCACAAGTGTTTAGTAATTACAAAATGTGTCACACAAATAGAATACATCTTTAAATACCTCAAAAATCATTGTCCCATAATAAAGGTCCTCAAGCACATTTAATCAATCCCCTTGGAAACACAGTGACCCCATAAATCCATTTTTAGCAGTTTTAAGCAACTTCATTCATTCCCAACTCAAAAATCTAATAATGGCTCTCTGGCTGCAGCTTTCTCCTGGCTCCCTTAGTCTGTCCCATCAGTACCAAGTTCCTAGAACTGCCTCTGGGGAGAAACCTCTCAGGGAGCCTTCTGAGAAACAGCCCCTCTGAGTCTGAAAATCCCTCTGAGAACTGTGTTCTTTTTTAAGTTCCTGTTATTCTACAAACAAGTGTGTTTCCACTGTACTTATTTATAAGATCCAGAAGGGGAGCATGACTAGTTTACCAAATGTCTGATTGGGATCAGTGTTTGGATGAAAGTAAGATAGCTGAGGTTTAATCCTGGATGAACAAAGATAATAGTAAAATTCTACTTCTTCTGATTCTAGATTCTAGTTTGCTTTTGGACGGGCAGCCTAAAATGTCTTTTACCATCTACCCTTGATCTAGGGATAGTGACCCTTTCTTTCAGATGTGGACCTTGCCTCTCATTGTCATTGTGTCCGTGTACTCACTTGCGCAAGAAAAGAGCCCGAAGAAAAGCTTTGTTCCTTAGAAAACGTGACTCTGTTAAACCTGGCTCTAATTCAGCAGTGAGAATTCTTGGTCCACCAGTGGACTTTAGTTATAAAAGCCTCAGTTTCCATCTGGACTTTAATTTTTATGCAATCTCACTTACACTGGGGTACCATATTCTCTATTCGTGCATGACATATGGTATCTTTACATGAAAATATGTTGTAGAGGCAAAGAATTTGAATTAATGTTGTCTTCTCTATGTTCTGTCTGCCTTACAAATTTGTACAACCACCCCTCACTGCAGTGTGTGCATGTTTTTCACATAACTAGTGGACTACACACTTTATTGCTTCTGTAATCTGCGTGCATTGCACACATCTGTGGCTCCTACTTAGGGTGACCAGATAGCAAGTGTGAAAAATGGGTAGGGGTGGGGGATAATAGGTGCCTGTATAAAACAAATCCCTGAATATCAGGACTGACGCTATAAAAACAGGACATCTGGTCACCTGAGACTCACTGCATTCCTCCATTCTCCTCCACAAGCTCCCATTCCCACCTATTTCAGAGATTCGCTGCCTCCCAACCCAAATGCCAAGGACTCTAGCTGACCCCCTCACAGGGTCTCCCATTCTCCACCTCCATGCTATGTGCTCTGTGTGCTCCCCTATCCCCGCCTCCACCATATGCCATGGGGTCTGTATGTCCCCATGTCCACCTCCCTGATACTATTGTCCCCCATTCTTCCACTATGCCAGGGGTGTTTTGTATCCCCAGTTCACCTCATACCAGGGTTCCCCTTCTTCTCCCCTGCCCCCACCAGTGAGTCTGTGTATACCCTCATTCTCCCCTCCCTGCCACCAATGCCGAGGACTCTGTGCGCATTTCCCCAGTAATTATCTTACCATCCTACCATTCTTATATTTTGTTTCTGGGAGCGAAGTCATTTGGGATGTCATCATTTTTAAAGTGCATGGGCATGATTGGCAGAGCTGAGATGAGGGGTGGTGTTGTGCCAGCATGCATTAATGGCTGCCATCAATGAGTTCTTTGATCTGTAAACAATTTACTGAGGTAGTTGAAGCCGTTGGATCCGCTAACCAGATGCCTGGAGCTTCTGCTTTTCCATTTTTATTAAACCAGAATCAATAGGGTTCTGGGGACTGATGCCTAAAACACTCTGGATTTTTGGAATTGAGCAGACAAATAGCGTTACCATCAAACAGAGAAATCAAGCTAAGTGTAAGGCCTTGCTTTGCTCAACCAAAAACATTGTCAACGGTGAAGTCCTTGGCTCTTATCAAGTAATAAAAAGCTCTACTTGGGTAGGGGTTTGTTTGGGTTGTTTTTGTTTGGTTTGGGGGTGGTGTTTCAGAGTGGATGGAGAGATGAACTAGTGGCTGATGTGAATGTTTTTGTGCTAGAAAAGCTTTGGTAAATAAGGTTTTGCAGTGGTTCATAAAAGTAGTCAGATTCTGGGTTTGTCTAATCTCCTCTAGAAGTTAATTCCGCAGCCAGACTGCATGATCAGGTTTCTCTCAGAGGAGTGCAACTGTCATGGAATGAGGCATCCAAATGCCCTGCTTCAGAAACTTTGATTGTTTCCTAGCGTGTTGTCCGGTAATTGATAGGGTGTGTTATATGCGACATCCAGTTGAAAGGAAAGAAAATGAATTGATCTTAGAAGAAATATTAGAAAACCTTATTTTAAATAGCTTGTCCAAAGAGAGACACTCATTATGTCATAACTAAATGCATTTAATTCTGTATGTTGAGCATGTCTCCAGGATAACGTACATATTTCCCCTTAGTGAGTTAATTCAATTTGGCCCTGAGGTAAAACCCAGTGAAGTTAATGAAAAGATTCCCAGTGTCCTCGATGGGCTTTGGATAAGGCCTTATAAGAACTAAGTAGTAGCATTGATCTGTTTCCAGTATAGTCCATAACATGCTGGCTACTGTTCAAACCTACAGGTACACTCCTATCAGCCTTTAAATTACTTTGCAGTCATTGTTTTGTGTCAAAGACATAATGTCTTTTAACATGTCATTTTCAGTGTTAATTACCATGCGAACAACCAGCAGGCTGCTAAATTACACCTTTGTAGAATGAAACATTCTCAACCTTGCACTATTTAGAATGCATCCATAATTCATTCATCAAGGCCTGGTAGTTCAGTACTAGTGAGCAGTTCTGAACACAGCTCCACTGTTTGGCTTCTAACTTTACTTTGTTTTATTTTTTTTTTAAAGAAAGTAAATATCAATTAGGTCTGATCTACACAGCAATTGTTCCCAGACTTTAAAATCAAAACTTTAAATAGTGGAATACAAGAAAACAATAGCAGCTTAGAGACTCCAACTACTTCTTCCAATTTCCCTTTTTATTACCCTCTAAAGGAATGCATGGTAATAAAAAAGTCTGATTTAAGCACTTTATTTAGTGCATCTTATGTGTCTAGTCACTTGAGTCTGTACTAGGGGAACGTAGTGACTATACAGTATTTGAATGAAGAAAGAAACATTGCACCCCTCTCATCCCAATTGTTTGTTGTGATTATGTATAAGAAGGAGAGTCCGAATATGTTGTAGGATTTAGTGGAGTTTTGTTTTAGGATTTTGTTGTGTATTACTGTCTACCGCTTTTAGATCTATTGGCAATGCCGTAGGACACTAGAAGAAGAAGGTAAAACTTTTATATGAAGGAGGAAGGAACAAGCAAGAAGATTATATGTGAACAAATGTGCTTTTTTTATTGGTCCTGTGCCAACAACTTATAACAAAGACATTGTCTTTTAAATAAATTTAATTTATGATACCCTGAAGAACAAGTAACATGCTATTTTAAAATACTTTTAATAAGACTTGAGGGTCATAAGTGAAAATTAATGTTGAACACCCATGAGAAAACATTTGTTCAAGGTGAAAATAAGTGTTTGAAACAGCCCACTGAGAGAGGTTACTGAGATATATAAACATTAGGGTTAATCAAGAAAAACAAGTTGCTATTAAAAAAAAATACAGTCCTAATGGAATCAGATACCTTTTTAATTTTTACTTTACTCTCAACTGTTTGTTTACATTTTAGAAGTCTAAATAACCAGCTTTTACTGTTGTGCTTCTAACATATTGTCCAGACAGGGCCGGCTCCAGGCACCAGCTGAGCAAGCAGGTGCTTGGGGCGGCCAAGGGGAAGGGGCGGCACGTCGGGCTCTTCGGCGGCAATTCAGCGGAGGGTCCCTGTCCCTCTCGGAGGGGAGGACCTGCCGCCGAATTGCCGCCGAAGAAGAAAGCGGCGCAGTGGAGCTGCCGCCGATCGCGGCTTTTTTTTTTTTTTTGCCACTTGGGGCGGCAAAAACCCTGGAGCTGGCCCTGTGTCCAGGGCATCTTAATGTTGATCTCATGGGACCTGTGATCCTTGACAATGGGCTTTAGTGTCCCAAGGAAGGGGAGTTCAACTGTCTGCGTAACACTGTTCCCTCTCCCCCTAGCCCTTGTGAAGATCTCTCCATATCGCTAGGATTCTTGTGGAAGAGGGGGCAAATACTATATTCTCCATCATTACTTTGAAGAATGGCACTAGAAGCCGTTTCTCTCTAAAAGAAATAAGGAAAGAGGGAAATATGTTATCAAAGTCACATATGTAACAGAGAAGCCAGTTACAAAGTACTTTGGATAATTTTTATATTCCATTTAGGTTCAGGAAGTTTTTATTTGATTTTGTACAGCAGTGGGCACAATTGCTTACCAAATAATAGTTTAACGTGAATGCTCAAGTTTTGCAAAGCAACATAGCTAATGTATGGCAGCAAAGATAAACATTGTTCAGCAGTGACAACCAATTTTTCAAAAAAAGGGAGCAATGCAAACAAAATGTGAACTTTCAACTGTTTTCTTAATGGCTTAGAGCAACTCTCATGCCTGTGAGTAACATTACTCATGTGACTAGTCCCATTAATTTCTTCCTGCTTTAAGCCAGTTATACTGACACATCTTGTCATCCTTAGATTTACACTAGTTTGCATGATTTTACATTTTTAATCTGTTAAGCATTCATGTATGCTTATAGTATTTTCAAGAAATTCTTCTTAAAATGATTAAAAAACTGGATTAAGAACAATGGGGCAGAACTGAGAAAAATTGACAAACTGTGTTCATCTGAATTAAAAAATGCAATCAGAAAATTATCTCTGTCCTTTGATAAAGACACCAGTCATAATATTGAAAAGGCATTAACTTCATACTCCTATTCATATACATAGTTACAAATTGTGTAGCCTTAGTGTCAGTAGTGTTACTAACACGTTTGAAATGAATTTAAAAAATCAATGGGAGCAGTCAAAATGCAGCCTATTTTTAATGTATAGAAAACATAAAACTAATTACTCAGAACCTTAAATTGCCTCCACAAAATTAAAAAACACTATTTGCTTTCTTTTTCTTAGTGCCAATAATATCTTGCAAATATTAAGTAATTTTTAAAATCCTAGCTATAACAATCTGGTTATTCAAGTGAAAAATTAGCACTTTAAGGGACTTCCAAGCTTACAATGAAATGTTTCTTATAACAATCTCCTTACCGTTAAATTGGATTCGCTTTCAAGTCGGTCTTCTTCCACACAAAATTACCACATGTAATTAGCTTACATAGAGGCTTGCTTTAGCCAAATTAGGCTGTCAATTTATACACTTAGTATATTGCAATGTGAAGGGTCAGAGACCCTCATCGTTACATCTCTAACAGAGTTCTATAATGATAATAATACCCTTGATTTTAAAAGTACAGAAGTTCACTTCCAGCTAATCTCTAACAAACTTGCCCAAAAAAAAATAACAGTGATTTTTTTAAAAACAGCCCTTCAATCTCTAAGTTTTAAAGGCTTTTATCTTAAATTAGATTCTTCCACAGAAAATATCAAATGAAAAGAACATTTTTGAAGGACATTTGATAACCCTTTCCTTGTGTGAGGAATAAGGGTCCAAATAAGGGATACCATGTTTTGTGGAAGGTATTGAAGCATGCCCGCACCCTATGAAGCACATCATGTTTTAACCAGAAGCTGCCTTGCTAAATGCAACCTAGCCAAATTTCCTCTGTGTGGGAAGGATGTTAAGAGAACCTGTGTGCTCACCAATCTGCAGTGTGGGAAAAGTCTCATGGCCCTATATAAAGGGCATGGATGAGAGTGTCAGTAAAAGGGGATACTAGAATGGCGATAACTTCTCCAGAAGGAGAATAAAATGCCCCACGACCCCTGAAGTGGCCAGTTTGTTTATTTGAAGGGAATAAGTATACTTAATTTTTTTCAAATATAAATCATCCCTTATGTTTTGAGGTGAAAGAGCCCCCATCAGATGCCACCTTACAAGATATCCCAGCATGCTGCAGGGCAGGGAGCTCCTATAGAGCAGGGTTTCACCCTGCAGGCAGGGGGTGGGGGGCATACACTATGCTGAACCTCACTATTCAGCCCATTTCCTTGAGCAGTCAAACAGTACCAGAACCAGGTGAAGTAAAAGATGGTGTCATGACAAAACACAGAGAATTCAGCAAGCCCATCCTGTGGACTACAGGGAGAAAGACTTGAGTGTGTTAGTAGATTGTACTGTGCAAGTATCAGTGCCAATATCTTTGTATGAATAAATTTGGGACATAAAACACATGTAAAAAATATTCTAGCACTGAGTAATGGACTAGCTAGGCCATAATGAGAGTGTTGTGCCCAGGTTTGGGTGCCACTTGTGGAGAAGAAGTCCAAAAAAGAAGCACTGAGAATGTCATTGGTGAGTAGGAGAGTTAAACCGCAACAGCAGAAAAACACACACTGCTTTCCTAGTAAAGATTATTGAGAATGGAGCAAATTGAAATTTTCTGGCAGTATAAAGAGATGCTGAAGGAAGAGGTAGATTAAAATGTAAACCTGAGGACCTGGGGAAAGTGTGTTACATAGTGCGCTGAATAAAAAGCGTTCTGGAGAAATAATTTTTATGCTAGCCTGCAGTGTCTCAACAGAACAGAGCAGCATGCGAAAACTGTGTAATGTAGGTATTTTCAAAATGCCCCATACTTGGCCTCTCACAATGCCCATTCCCACTGAGTGACGTATATGGAGAAAAATGCTAGTTTAAAGTTTTATCTTCATTTGTATTCCTTGACATACTATCCCCAAATCCAAAGCCGCTTGAGGAAATTCAAACAATTTTAACCTATCTACAAAAGAAACACGTAGTTGTGCTGGATACAATAAAGAAAATCTAATATTCTGTTGAATCAACCCCTTGCATATTAGATTAAAGGCACATCTCTTCTGAGGAGTCACTACTGAGAATCTTGGAAAATAAGAATTATTTTTCCATCTATCGTGCAATTTTCCCATGCATAGAAAGCTACCATGACCTGCATTCTGTGCAGGGAAAACTAAAATAAATAGGCCAAAGTGCAGAATCACAGAGTGATTACCTCAAGAATTATGGGCACATTCTAATTTATTTTTCTCTGTTTACTCTGCTGTCACAAATTTAGCAAGAAACCAAATCTTAACAAACAAATAAAATGTAATCTTTGTCTTCCATTGCCTTAAGATATTTTCAAAATACGTTTGCCTCACATTTTCCTTTAGTTTTTTGGCATTTTTTTTTCTTTTTAAGGTGGTATATACACTGGGACAGATCTTGAGGTCTTTGCACAAATTTTAAGGAAGTCTTATTTAGGCAAGTCTCCCAATTAAAGCAATGGGCATTTGTCTGTGTTAAGCTGATTTAGAACTTGGCCCAATATTGGTAAGTATTTTGTTTTGGGGATTTTATATTATTTATATTATCTGCTGTCATAGTATCTAAATGAATGTTTCAGTCTTCAATTCTTCATGCAGCTGTTCAAGCCTACACTGATGCAAGTTTCACTGAGTAGGGAACTAGTTGTCGGGATTCCTACTTTCAGCGCAGTCACTCACAGTGTGACCTTGAACAAGTCTGTCTCTGTCTCAGTTTAGCTTGTTGAGGGTGGGTCAGTTAATTCATGTTTGTAAAACACTTCAAAATCCTCACATGAAAAATACTGTATAAATTCAGCTATGTTGTTGTAAGCATATTCTTTATGGATGGGACTTATTACTTGATTTCCAATAGGGGAATGCCCTCAAATATTCATCTTATTATCAAATCATTATAGGCAAGGCCAAGTATTTCAAACTTTTCAGCGAGAGGATTTCTATGTAATTTGCCTAGGTGCTTCCTTTAAGATTTATTCATTCACTGGATTTCTATTAAATCTCTAGACATGTCATGTTTGTTATATTTGCCCATTTTCGTTTTTCCTTTTTTTCTTTGTTTGGGCTTTATTGAGTGGCAATCACCTGTACCAAATTTCTTCGCCATAACACATCTTTAACAAGAATTGGAAAAGCTCATTCAGTTGGCAAATGAACAAAATGTGGGGGGGGGGGGAGGAAGCCAGGTGAGAACACAAGGAACCATGCCCTGCTACATGCACATCCTTATGACATGTCCTCCTCTCAGGGAAGGCAGTATACACATTGGGTAGCTGAATTTGACTGAGGTCCTCTTTTTTTCCCCAGTCTTATTTTTCATATATTCTGTTTCTAATATTTAAAATGTACATAATTTAGATTGCCTAGGAGGCTTGTTGTCTGAAAGTAAGTAACGTAAGCATCCTGCCCATAGGGAGTAGAGATTTACTGTACATTGACTCTTATTATGGTCCATACACTCTGAAGGAACATTTTAATTATTAGTAGAACAGTAGTAAAATTAATCACTATTAGACCTTGATGCTGCTGAAGCAAATAAAATAAACGCAAAATTATGTTCCAATACCCTTGAATCCTTTGTTGTTTAGTAGTAAAACTGGATTGTTTCTTTAGCTTTGTTTTAAAGAGCAGATGTATATTTGCATAATGTCAAGATTTAGTTAGAGTTGTGAAAGGAAAATTACATCTCTGCTTTACAATGGGACAAATATATGAATAAAGGCTTAAATAAAGCAATCCAAAAACAAGCATCTGATTTACACTTTAGTTCTAAACCATCCTTTGTATTTCAAGAGGTACAAGATGTATCATGAATGTATAACACGACAGCTAATTTTGAATGGAGTACATAAAGGTGTATCTCATCTGTAGCAAAATATTTCCTTAGCATTCCTGGGTAATAGGATGAACTTTTTTATAGATTTTATTCTGACTAGCCAATTTGTATGCTGTTGAGCTCCCTTCCAAAGGTTAACTCAGAATCTGAGATAATAACAATAACCAATCAAGATAGCATACAACTACAACTTCCGTATGAAACCAAATTTCAAATGAGTGTTCCACTATTTCTAAATCCTGATATAAATACTATCATTACTAACATTTCTTTGGTCACAGAGTCTTCAGACCTCTATCTGCTCTAAATCCTTATGGCAAATTACAGTAAGAGCTGATTTTTGTTTATAATTTTCTTTTTTTTATATGTATAGCACAGATTATGTTCAGCACCGCACAAAACAAAATAGAGACAGGAACTGTTTCTAAGAACAAGTCAGTAGGAGCTGCAATTGCTCTGTTTTCTGAAAATTGGGCCACTTCATTAGCTGCCTAAAATGGATTGGGGTCCATAATCTTTGATACAGAAATCTGAAAATTTTGGCTGTATAATATGTTATTGTAAACTCACTTTATGGACATTGTGGAAAGAAGGGATGTTCAGGAGGGATGTCCTGAATGGGGAAATGTTGACTTTGTGAACTGGGGGAGGGATGCTGTGACATTACCCAGGGTACATTCTGGACTAACGAATATTCTCCAACCTGGGGTGCCTTTTACACTGCTTCACTGTGAGAACCATCACTCCTGGTCTGCTCACACACAGCCTCTAACAGGTACATTTTACTCCCTATTATACTGCAAAAGTGCTATGGCCAGCTACCCTTGAATTACACTTCAGAGCAAGACCAGCAAATTACCAGTCCCAGACTTTCCCCCGGAAATGTGCGCCTTGTACTGTCAGGGCCGGCTCCAGGCACCAGCCCACCAAGCTTGTGCTTGGGGCGGCACCTGGAGGGGGGCGGCGCAGCGCTCCGGCTCCGGCTCCGGCCGCCGGGGAGAGCGGAGCCCCGGCTGGGGCTCACCGCCCTCCCCCCGGGGCTCCGGCCGCCCTCCCCCTCCCCCCCCCCCGCGCTGGGGGGGGGGGCGCGGAGGTTTTTTTGCCTGGGGCGGCAAAAAAGCCAGAGCCGGCCCTGTGTACTGTCCAGCACTCTCCTGGTCAATACAAACTCATATAAAATCCATCATTTTATTAATAGAAATAATGTGCACAAATCCTGTTATCCCAAATGGAGGTTCTCAAACACTTCAATCCAAATACACTGGTCTAGAAAAAATAATAAAACAGGTTTATTAACTACTGAGTAATGAGGCATAACAGTCAGAATTGGTTACAAGAAAACAAAAGTAAATCGCAACTAATGCCTAATTTAACAAGCTAGGGTGAATTCAAAGCAAAGGTCTATCTCATCACATATTTTAGCAGTCTTACTGAATTTTTCAGTCAGGACCCCTCCCCCGTCCAGAGATCTTTCCTTTGTTCTTCAGGTGTTGTGGGTGCTGTGGGTAGAGAGAATGGAAGAATAATTTGGGGCATCTCCTCTTTCCTTTTATAGTCATTTCTCTTCTTTGAGCATCATCTCCAGTTGAGGGTCAGGGAATATAAATCTGTGTGGATGGGAACCCCCAGCTGTTTCTTTATCAAGATGTAGATTTTCGCCCACATCCTCTTTCCTGCCAAAGAATGGCCACTTAACCAGATGATAGTCCATTTTATTTTGTTGACAGCTGGCTGAGGCGTCTGCTAACTTTTTGTCTCTGGGGAACTGCTTTGTGACTCTTCCCCAGACTTAGAACATGTCTTGAGTAATATCATACAGTAGAATCCTATAACTTTACATACAATGTTGCCATACATATTTACCAGGACAATAAGGATCAGTAAATTGAGTTTTCAAATGATAGCTCACAAGGCATACTATGTACAAAATTTATTGTAGTCTTGAAAAACAGGTAAACATAGGGATACAGGCTGTCACATTATATTAGCATCATGCTAATATTGCATCTTATTAATGAAGATGGTCATGCAAGGCCATGTTTGTGTTAAAGTGTATGTGCTATGAAAAAAAAATGTTTCTACATTTCCCTGGATGTGGAAACAAATATCAAAGGGCCTTATTTGCCTTTCACTAACATTGCTGTAATCAGGAGTAACACCATTGACCGTAGCTGAAGTTACAACAATATAAAACAATTCAGAGATGTGAATCGGACACAAAATCTGTTGTAACAGGGTGATACTGAAGTACAGATTATAGATGTGTGGGGGCATAGGCAGTGGGTGTAATAGGGCAGGGCAGGCTAAGCCTCCCCTGGCACAGCTGCAGATGCCGGATCCTGGTTGCAGGGTTTACATGGGGAAATTTTTGCTTATTATTATGCTCCATGCAGGTTCCGTGGTGGGTGAGGAGGCAGTATGTGTTACTCAGCTTCCTGGGTTCATCAGTAATCTCCCTGGAGTCCAGGGAGATTACTGATGAACCCAGGAAGCCGAGGAGCACATACCACCTCCTCAGCTACCCCGGAACCTGCATGGCGCATAATAAAAGCTCAGGTTCTTCAGGAAGAAAGGAACTTTTCCCACCGGGTGGCTGGGGGGAGAGGGGGATCCAACTGGCCTAGGGCTCTTCTGGCCTCAGGGGGCGGGGGCTCGGGGCTTCTCCGTGCGGGGGGACTCAGGCGGAAGGGATAGGGCTCTACCCGCAGCCCATGTGTGGGGGTAAAAATGATAACAGTAGACATAGCTGAAAACAGTTTGAGTGTATTGATTTGATCTCAGGTTCATCACTCTAGATAAAGGGTCTATGGAGGCTGACATGCACAGAAGGCAGCAATATATTCATCCTTTGTCTGGTGAACAGTTCATTGTAAGATGACTCTTAGTACCTAGTAATGTCTGACCTTCAGCACTGACACACTCACTTCAACGTAATAGAAAAGCAAAGCAAAAAGAAGAATACAGTGAACCATATCAGGAAAGCTACACAAAAATAAACACATTCAACTGTGTCACCATTTTGACCTGCTCTAAATGCAACATTGTAACAACTTTCTTATTTGCAGTTATAGCTCTCCATGGATCAGAAACACTGACTCACTTCATATTATTCTTTGATTTATCATAAAGAACCACATGGAAGATGGGGGTGGAGGGGAAGAGATTTTGTTAAAGAAGAAATGAGGTCATATAGTAAGAGTAAGATAGCTTCAGGCTTTTAAATACCATACAGAAATAGAACATCTTCAAAAAATAAAAAGCCTTCTCCACTCTTTTCATTTTATTGTTCAATACCACTTAAGAAATGTCAAATGTTTATAATTTGACAAGCATACCAAAACAGTTTCTAAGTTATCCCACTGGTTTAGATGAAGAAAAAAACATTTTTGGTTTTGATTTTCCTGTGTTGTAACACAGGGTTGGTGCTGAGCACATTCCTGTTCTCAGGGGATCTCCTGGTCCTTTAGGAACCTGACTCCCCTCTCTTGGCAAATACCGAGAGAGATTGTCTGCTTGTATCATTAGCTGTTCAGCTGATGCCTTCATACCCTTTGTACACGCATGCACGCACACGCGTGCGCACACACACACCAGTACTGTCTCTACCACCAGCTCTAGTATGACCACCAGTACTAATGTAACTTCCAGTACCCTTACAACTAGCCTCCCCGCTAGAAACAGGGCGGGGATTATATTTCCTCAGATTCTGAGATCTCTGTGGCCCAAGAACCCCTTCATGCCAACTGGCAAGGGCTTACAGGAATGGCCTGATTCTGGTATGTACATTCTGGTTCACCAAAGAATGTCTTAAATGAAAGCCAGGGTCACACTGGTCATTACTATTATTATGAAATGCATGGACAGGCTAAGTAATGAGTTGTGTATATATAATGAAAATATGCTCTTAGATGTATCAAGGTGAAAAACAATTTTTTTTTTGTCAGATGAGATGTTTATTCATCTAGCTCTGTCAGGACACTAAGCATTGTAAGCTAACACATATGCAGTCAGCGAAGAAATGTGAAGTCTAAAGGGAAGCAGCACACAGGAAAAACAAGCCACGGGGCAGTTATTGTCAACTCAGACGGGATGAACTTTGGCATAAGGGGGTCTAAGTAGAAGGCAAAGAAGATGCCTTCTTATGCACACCTAGGAAGTAAACGGGCAATGTGTTTGCATTCATAAAAACATGATTTCAGCCAACTTTAATTGAAAATGCTACAGAGGACTTTGAGGAGTGACAGAAACTTCTTTAGACAGGAGGTTAAGCTATTAGGTAAGGTTAGTCTCTAAAAGCATGTTATGATTTTTTTTAATATGCAACCTTTTGTTTCCAATATCCTTATTCACTGTCACTTGAATCTTGAGTCTTTGATTATAAACTGATTCTTGTCTTCACTATAAAGCTATGGAAGTGCTGTGATATTAAGCAAAGTGCTGTACCAGAGCTGAATCTTAGAAGCTGTGTATACCGTTCCTTAGGGGACAGCAGGCCTGGTATTTCTGTGAGTAGCCAGGGGCTGGATATCACAGGGGAACACTTCAAAGGGACTCAGGAACTGGGCAATGCAAGGCAAAGTAAGGGCCAACATAGCCCACCGAAGAGAGCCTGGGTGGCTAGAAGGCTGGTGGTGTTAGGATGCTGACTCCCATCTAAGCATAGACAGGGGGGTTACTCAGTCCCTGATACCCCAAGAACTGTCATAGTCTCTACTCCAGGTTCCACCACCTTCCCATTTAGGCTTCCCTCCTCTGAAGTCTACTCCAAAGACATTCCCAGGAACAGTCAGTGATGAACTTGCCAAACAACATGGCAGAAACACCCTTGGAGTCCACAACCATACCCCACTACAGTGGTCATTTTGGAACTCTTGGGCCCCATATAGAGACCAGTCTTGCAGGTCATCTTCCAGTAAGAAGACTTGCTTGAATAGGTATCCTCCAAAACACCTTGAGCCTGATCCTCTTCAACTCTCTTTGTGACAGCCATCCTGAAGAACACAATCTGGGAGTTGAGGAAGAGGTAGCAATCAAGTTGTTATCCTCCTTCCCAGAAAAGGCAATCATGCCCCCCTCCCTCATCCTGTGCAGATGAATTCAAGATCTTTCAGGACCTTATGAAGAGGATAACTGAGTCCTCACAAATCCCTTTGAATGAAGTACAAGAACCACAGCAGAGTTTAGTGGATATCCTCCACACTTTCCCTCAAAGCAGGGCTGCCTTTCAGATAAATTGCCCCATTGATGGCCAAGACAATAGGGCAAACACCAGGCACTATCCCTTTCATATGCAAAAGGGCTGACAAAAAGTACTGTGTCTTTTTGAAGGACTTGGAAGACTACTTCTCCCATCCCACTCCAAACTCTTAGTGATGGGTGTAACAAATGAGAGAACCAGACTATATTGCTTCAGGTCCACGCCACATAAAATGGAGCTCAAATGTCTAGACCTCCTTTGTTGCAAAAGTTGCACTTCAGTTTAGCATAGCTAACTGTCATGTTATAATGGCTAACTAGGATTATATGAACTACATCAAATTCACTCATCTTATTGATTATTTGCCACAAGATCAGAAGGACCAGTTCTAGGCCCTCATCACAGAAGGCCAGATTGTTGGCAAAGCCTCCTTGCAAACCTTGTTAGATGCAGCTGATACAGCCTCTCACTCAATGTGCCATACTTTATGGCTATAATTCTCTGGGCTTCCTAGATCGGTCCAGAACATGGTTGAAGATCTTCCTTTTTGAAGTACTGACACAGACAAACAAAATGGCATCCTCCATGCTGCCTGGGGTCCCGAGAGGAACTAGTTCATTACAATAGGGGCATGCTGGCATAGTGGACACACTAAGCAGATATTTTTGCCAGGACCACAAATAGAACTGGGTTGCTCAGCTTCTATAGGGAATTTTCCTGAGCTGGGGCTTCCCAGAGATGGAGAGGGTTGCAAAAAAAAGCTTAACACAAAATTCTGCAAATTTTGCCCCTGAGGAGGTGATGGCTGTGATTTACTGGGAGATGCTCTCACCACCCTTTGGCTAGAGCGCTACTTGATGCTTTTTCAACTGACAGCTACTTCTCAAACTCCTGAATAGAGTAAAATGAGAGTGTGTCAAAATTGTCGTCTTAGTGCCACCTTGGCCAAGGCAGATATGGTTCTCGGGCCTGATTCGCCTGTCCCTGCTGCCATATCTTCATCTGCCTCTGACTCCAGATCTTCTGATGCAGGATTCAAGGAAACTGAAGCATTCTCACTTCTTCGAGCTACACCTGAAGGCGGGGCTCTTGGATGGTTCTCAGGTGTAAAAATGGACTACTTCTCCAAAGTAGGTAACGTAGGGCTGGATAGTAGGAAACCATCCACAAGAAAGACTTACCTGCAAAAAAAAAAATGGTGGTGATTCCACTCCTGGTGCACCCAAGGAGGATTGTCCCCTCTGGATTCCTGTCTCATTCACATACTTATCTATCTGAGCATAAAAACATCTGGTCTATTGCTGGGTTTCATCAAGTTCCACCTTGCAGCTATTACAGATTTTCAATCACCTGTAGACGGGGCTTCCGTATTTGCACATCACACAACATTCAGCTTCATCAAGGGGTTGACCAATCTCTTCTCCCACGTCAGAGAGACTCAACTACCTAGGGAACTCAGTCTTCTTCTTAAACACCCTATGGAAATGACCATTTGAGCACCTAGTGAGCTGCTGTCTCCTCCATTTATCTTTCAATACCTTCTTACCAGACATCACTTCAGTTAGGAGAGTAGGAGAATTGGGCACCCTTGTGGCAGACACATCCTACATAGTAGTCTACTGTGACAAAGTGACTCTTTGCCCATACCCTCATTTCCTACCCAACATCTCCTCCGACTTCCATATTAACCAGGGCATTCAACTGCCAAACTTCTACCCTAGACCTCATAACTCCAGAGAGAAAGCTAGTCTTCACACCCTGGATGTTAGAAGAGCTCTAACTTTCTACTTTAAAAGAACCAGGCCATTCAGAGCTTCCCCTAGAATATTTGGATATGTCAACACTGCCAGAAAAACACACAACCACCCTGGCAGCTAGTCTCAGAGCCAGGATCAACTCACTCGGACTTGCACTACAGGGCTAATAGTAGTGTAGATGTTCCTGCTTGGACTGGATGCTGGGATCTGAAACCTGGCAAAGGGGGTGGATCTTAGTGCATTGACCTGGGCTCAGACTCGCTGCTGTGGTGTTCTGGGTTTTTTTTTTCCTTTGCAGTGTAGATTCACCCTTTTGTCTTTTTTGTTGACAGAATATAAGGAGCCCCTATTTCCACCCACAGACTGTTAAATGGGTGTCAGGCTGCATTCTGTCATGCTATGAAGCTTCTGGATCACCTCCTCCTCCTAAACTGACTTGCTTATTTCACCAGGGCACAGCTCACATCTATGGCTTTTCTTATGAATATTCCTATTACAGACATTTGTAGAGCCATCACCTGTTGGTCTGTTCACATCTTCTCCCAGAAGTACACTAACTTACATGCTCCAAGAGTAGCTGCAGCCTTTGGAACAGCTGTCCTTCAATGCATGCTAGATCCTACTCCTCTGTACTTGTGCAGTTGCTGTAGTTCTTTTAAGTGTTTTGTCCTAATGGGTGCTCCAGTAAAAGCCCTCCTTCCTCTCTGCTTTAGAATCATGGTCTCTGGCCAGATTTTGCAGGGGAGAAAGAATTGGAGCTGCAGCAGGCCCACCCTTCACTGTATGCCTTTAGATCAGAGCACAAGGATATGTAGGGCTCAGGCATGGACCCACAGACGCAGCTACCAAAAATCTCTATTAGAAGGCATGGGGCAAACGTGCACCTGAAGTGGAGCATCCATAGAAACAAAACTTCTCCAAGAACTCCAGTGAGTAACCTGTAAATCCTAACCTGACTAAATCCTTTGTTTAACTTTTAGATTATTCAAGATCACTGTTTTCCATGATAACATGTCATCTGGAAAAATAATACTCCAATTGATTTGTTTCTAATAGAACTGTATTTTGAGCCCTCATCCTCAAATCTGATCCTCATCAGTGTACCTTTGAAACTCCACAGACATGAGCTGAAGTCAGTGCTGTTCCTTGTGGATGCAAGGCTCCACTCATGTGAATCCAATTGTGGATTCACAGTTGTTATAGATTATTCCAGTAATAACCAATTCAGTTCTATAATTAAAAAGTTAAGGCAACGTTTCCATTTTGTATTACATCATGCTAATTCTAGTTATTAATCGAGCTGGTAAAATGGTGGGGGGAAGGACAGATGCTCAAAAATTGATGCACAAATATTTTTGGTTAAAAAAACAACTGAGGGTGGTTTGCTGTGATTCATGGGGTCATGTTATTCATTGTTTCAGAGGACTTGAACAACATTGAGGCTTTAATGAAAAAGGCTAGGGATCCCATTTGGGCTAATTGTAAAACAAAATTCATAATTAACATGCAGTATTTATTGTTTATCTTTGCTATTAACTATTGGTGAAATTCAGTACTGTGCAGAGAGACAGTATGTACCACCTAAGTTCAGTTTGAGTCCTTGAAACAGTGCAAATGCATAATTCAAACTGTGAACTTTAGTGTGTGAATAGAAGACAGTACCATAATTGTCCCAGAACTCATATCCAACACTGGAAATCCTCAAAAATGCCTTACAATTAGAGACTTAAAGTGCTCAATCTGTTCTGCTTATCAAAAAAAAAAAAAGAAAGTGATTTGGGTATGGTGTTCAGGTACCGCCACACGGAGAAAATACTGGGATCTAAAAGTCTCTTTAATCTAATGAAGAGAGGCTAAACAAGAACCAATAGCTGAAAGTTAAAGCCAGACAAATTTATATTAGAAATAAGACATGGTTATTTTTAATTGGTAGGGTTATACTACCTGAGGAAGTATCTCTTGATGTCTTCAAATCAAGACTGAATACCTATATGGAAGGTGGGCTTTACTCAAACATAAATTATTGGACTCCATAGATAACTGGGTGAAATTATAGCCTGTGTTACACAGGAGGACAGACTAAATGATCTGATGGTCCCTTCTGGCCTTAAAAAAAAAATCTATGAGTCTGTGAATTTCTTCCTTTAAAAATGCTGCAAATAAACCTTTCAGTGGGTATGATGGTTCTTTTGTAACAAACAGCATCCATTTGAATTTGCCCCCCTCCTACCCCCTTGTCATTGAAGTCTAGCTGTGACAATGATGACAAAGCAAGAACTTACACTTATCTTGAAGCACGTATTTCATTATCCATTTGACAGATCGGCATAAGTGTATAATGTAAACTTATAACTCTATTGTCCTTTTAACTCCTTCCCCCAGTCTAGTATTTTGCACTCCACAATCTAATCACTTTTATGCATATTCATAGAGTATACTTCAGTTAGACTTATTTGTGATATATTTTTCTAATAATTGGTCCCCTTTTGAGGGGAGCCATTAGTGAAGGGAAGAGTTAGAGCATACTCATGTTCTCTGTGCTGATATAATTGTGAACCATCCAGATCACCAGTGTCTACAAGCAATTCTATCAGCTTGGTGGAGTTTTCTTAACATTATTCTGTGGATTGCATTGTTGGAAGTGGTAGTAATAAGCAATATGATCCCACAAGGGAATGTACTAATTTATTTGTCAATAAGATAGCATCCTTTAAGTCTTCTGTGACAGATAATGAAGAAAAAAGGTGGTACCATGCATGACAACATATCAGGACTGGTCATATCCATTTCCACCTGATGATAGTATTTCCATCTGGTTCTTTATAACTGGTTATGTCTTTTTTTATATCAGATATAGAATTCTACTCACATAATAGAGAGCGGCATTAATACAGTATTCTCAAATGTGTATTACAGTAGTCCATTGCCATTTGCTTGAACTTCCCGACTAAGAATGGTTTTTACATCTGTGTGTTCTGTTGTCATTACCATATATTAAATTTCTTTCTTTGTCTCAGCTAGTATTACTGGAAAGTGTTCCCTTTGGTCGAATATTCTGAATGCTCTACTGCCACTTGCATATATTAACATTGTGTTAGTCATCTTCTAAATCTTTTGCTTTTGTCTCCTAAATCATATTCCTGAAAATCAGGCAGCTTCAGTCTCTGATTACCTGAGTGGTTTACATTTTGGTGCCTGTTCTGCACAAAATATATTTTGCATACAAATGTCTGGCTTTGTGTAGTGCAAAGCAAGAGAATATGGCAGAGTTATCGTGTACCAGTATCTTTTCCCACCATATTTGATATTTGTAAGATCTTGAAGGACAAATGTGATTAAATGTGTGTGTATTTCTACTTTAGTTCCATTTCAAACACCTCTGATGTTGAATTGCAATTTCATCAGAACAAATAGCTTCATGTTTTAATGAGGGTGTCTGCTATATAACATCTGATTTTCACAGATACAAAATGAAATATCAGGTCAGTGTGTTGTTTCTGTGACAGATGAGACCTGAGAAGTAAAAGGAGTTCAAATGACAATATTGAAATGTGACAGACAGGCATGGAAGTACCTGAGGATATGGCAAGGGATCCAGAATTCTCACCCATGTGGCACAACCTAACAGAGAAGGGAGGGCTCCTGGTCTGGCCTCCAATCACAGCCCCAGTTGCTCTTTGCATGGGCCAATCAGCGACCAGAGGATGCACATTTAAACCCCCTTCCCGGGAGAAAGCCGCACTAACTTGGATGGCTCAAGTGCAATAGAGGGAGGTGGGACGTTCTCTTGTGCACCAATCAGACACTGAGGAGGTGTGATAGGCAAGTGGGAGTGCTAATCAGGCAGTGGAGAGAGGCTCAGAATATCTCTTTGGAATCGTTGACCACACTGAAGGTTGTCAGAAGGGTTCCCCGCCTCCTGCCAGGACATCTTGGAGCCAGGTTAGGCTCCGTTCTCAGGACCATGGCTAAAGGTACCCGGCCTGACCGGTGCTGGGGAGCAGGGTAAGTTATGGAGGGTTCAAGGGGATATAGAAGCTGTGTGAGTCAGGGAGATCTGGATATGGGCAGGGTGCATGTGCAGGGCTTTAGGCTGGGCTTCTATGAAAACCAGGGTTCTGAGCTATTTGATGGGCTGTGGATGTGTGTCTAGGATGCATGGGGTTCTTTTAAGGGGAAGAGGAGAGGGGACAGGAAGTGAATGGGTTGGTATGTGGGATGTGAGGGCCGCTGGATTTCTTCTGAGGAGTCCTGAGGGGTGAGTGAGTATGAATGGAACTCAGGTTCTCATGGCGATGGAGGCTACAGCTGCTGCCTCAGAGCTGGGTACCTAGTGAGCTGCCGCTGCTCTCTGCTCTGCCTTCAGAGCTGGGCGGCCGGAGAATGGCAGCTGCTGGTCAGACACCCAGCTCTGAAGGCAGCACCACCGCCATCAGCAGTGGAGAAGTAAGAGTGGCATAGTATGGCATTGCCACCCTTAGTTCTCCGCTGCTGCTGATGGCGGCACTGCCCTCAGAGCTGGGTGGCTGGAGAGTGGCGGCTGTTGGCCAGATAGCGCAGCCCCCCAATTTTCTGTCTAGCCCACCTCAGCCCCCCCTCCACCTCCCACCAGGAAGAAGGTGGCACCGCCCCTGCCAAGCGGAAAAACAGAGTTGTGGGGGTTGAAAGACTGACACCTTGCAGAGCCCCATGTTGGAGTTGGTGGTGATTTTGGGGAAGCTTTTAGCATGCATGTAGGTTCTTTTTATTGTTTTCATGTGTTATCTGTAATGCTTTTGACCTAAGAATGAATGCAATTTGCTTTGTGAAGGCTGGTTGGTAACTGGTGTACACTGTCCCTGGAGAAAGATACTGGAACAAATGATTAAACAATCAACTGTGAGCATCCACAAGATAATTGGGTGATTAGGGTGGTGAGAAATAGTCAAAATGGGTTTGTCAAGAACAGAGTAAGCCAAATGAACCTTTGACAGGGTTATTAGGCTAATGGATGGGGGGAATCAATAGATGTCATATATTTTGATTTTACTAAAGCTTTTAACATAGTCCCACACAACATTCTCATAAGCAAGCTAAGGAAATGTGGTTTAGATGAAATTATTGTAGGGTGGATGCGCAACTGGGTGAAAGACCATACTCAAAGAGTAGTTATTAATGGTTTGCTGTCATACTGGAAGGGCATTTTTAATGGGGTCCCAGAATCAGTCCTAAGTCTGGTGCCATTCAATATTTTCATTAATAACTTGGAAAATGGAGTGGAGAGCATGCTGATAAAATTTGTGGATGACACCATGCTGGGAGGGGTTGCAAGCACTTTGCAGGACAGTATTAGAATTCAAAATGATCTTGATAAATTAGAGAATAAATCTGAAATCAATAAGATGAAATTCAATAAAGACAAGTGCAAAGTACTAACTTAGGAAGGAAAAAATCAAATGCACAGCTATAAAATGTGGAATAAATGTCTAGGCGATAGTACTGCAAAAAAAGGATCAGTGGGTTATAGTGGATCACAAATTGAATATGAGCCAATAGTGTGCTGCAGTTGCAAAAAACACTAATATCATTCTGGGATGTAGTTACAGGTGCATCTTCTGTAAGACACAGGAGGTAACTGTTCCGCTCTACTTGGTATTGATGAGACCTCGGCTGGAGTACTGGTTCCAGTTTGGGAGCTGCACATTAGGAAAGATTGGATAAATTGAAGAGAGTCCAGAAGAGAGCACAAAAATGATAAAAGGTTTAGAAAACCTGACCTCTGAGCAAAGGTTAAAAAAATGGATACGTTTAGTAATGAGAAAAGAAGATTGAGGGGGGACCTGATAGTCTTCAAATATATTAGGGGCTGTTGTAAAGAGGATAGAGATTAATTGTTCTTGATCGGTGTCCACTGAAGGTAGGACAAGAAGTAATGGGCCATATCTGCTGTAAGGGAGATTTAGATTAAATATTAGGAAAAACTTTCTAACGATGAGTAGTTAAATTCTGGAATAGGCTTCCAAGGGAGGTTGTGGAATCCCCATCATTAGATGTTTTTAAAAACAGGTGAGAGAAAAATCTGTCAGGGATGGTCCATGTTTACTCAGTCCTGCCTCAGTGCAGGGGGCTGGACTTGATGACCTCTAAAAAGTCCCTTCAGCCCTATGTTTCTATGATACGATAACTCTACAAGTACACTGTCTTGTCGAGGACATCCTCAAATGAATTTAATTACAAGTGGTAGGTAGGCTGCACTTTTGTTGAAATGATCACAGCAGTAACTATTGTACTATTTGAAACAAGCACACCCCATTAGGAATTGGTTGATAATCTTGTAATTTTCAATTGCTATGTGATGCTGCCCCTTATGAACATGTAGTTATTCATTTTGCATGACCTATATCATGCTTGACACTGTGAACTAAACCCCCAGATCTGAACACCCCAATCGCTAGGGAAGATCACATCTGGACACAAACTTTGAAGCTTGGACCTAGCTCTCATTTGGTCTAGCTTGACAGTGAAGACATCCGTGGTTGATACTGGGTTAGTGAGAGAACTAGGTCGTAAGGCAAGTAAATGTACTTGCATTCCAACTCTGAGGACTTGGCCTCAAATGACACCATTCAAAAATGAACTGATAGCTTTCATTTCAGCTGTCTCTTCAAAAACCACTTATAAAAAAAATCATTAATGTAGAGCTAAGGTAGCTCAGTGGTATCTCATGCCCTTCCAGAACATCAAATTCAGCAAAAAACAGACTTCTGAAAACCAGGAAATTAAGAGTTAAGCGACACACCTACCCATACTCCCTTAACTCTTCCCTCTCAGCAATTTCCCAATATGTCCATAACACATACACTCTGTACTGAACTGAAACTACCTACACCTGCTGTATAGTCAAACACTTAGCCTACTGCTCAGAAAGAACACCGCATGTCATAAATTTTACAACCCTTTCAACTCTTTTTACCCCTCCCTTCACCCTTAGGCACATAATGCCATTTAACACTCTACTTTCACTTATGCTTCTTTAAACCTACAGACTACATTACTCTCCCACCTAACTGCTGACAATCCCCATAGTAAGAAGACCCCTGTACCCCGCTAGTGACACAATGCTCAAATGAGGCATGTTGCACTCATAGAGGGGTCACATGCACTCATAGAGGGGTCAGGAAGAGGGACTCTCAGACATCCCCCAGGTGACCTCATGTTGCAATCGCAGCTCTGCTAAGGTGCTCCAACTAATCCAGCCACCATTCGATATAGCTACATCTTACGCAGTGAATGCAGCTGGAGTGCATGTCAATAATTCCCAGTGGCTATTGCCCGCTCCAGAGGGGCAGAGTTAAGGTTATGTGGATGGCTTGACTCTGCATTTCCTGTTTTGCTGAACTTGATCTTCTGGAAGAGCATGAAGTACCACCAACCAACCTTA
Organism: Emys orbicularis; assembly: GCF_028017835.1. Classification (NCBI taxonomy): domain Eukaryota; kingdom Metazoa; phylum Chordata; order Testudines; family Emydidae; genus Emys; species Emys orbicularis. The sequence goes on along the minus strand of NC_088691.1, from coordinate 15,880,467 downwards.
ATTCTTTGGTATGAAGATTTTCATAAACAAATTGACTTCAAAGTGAGCTTTAATCAATGGAAGTTTTCTTTGAATAAGGATAGAATGCATACGGCAGTTCTGAACTCTTAGGATAGAAATGGAAATGAGCGCAATCCCATCATTGCTGGTATAATAAAACAGCACAAAGTTTTTTTTAGCCTAATTCAGAGCAATTACAAGTCTCTGCTCCAGACAGTTCCTGCTACAGAATAGCCAGGGTGTTGCAGGTCAGGGATTAGGTGCATTGACGGATGTGTTATGGAAGTGGCCACTCTTTCACTGTCTTAAGAACCAACCTGACTCACAAAATTGTAGGAAAAAATAGACATGGGATGAAGTTTTCCAAAGCTCCTAAGTGACTTAGCCTAAGTCCCATTTTTCAGTCAATCACAAGCCTAAGTCTCCTTGAAAAGTGCCTAAGTAACTTTTGAAAATCGGTTTTAGGAGCCAAAGTCACTTGTGTGGGGGAAGAGGTGGTTAAAATATTACCTATGATGTTCAAAGGAAGTCCATATGTCCATAACGTGGTGAAGAAATTAATTCTTCAAGCACAATTTATTCTGTTGAAACTATTGCCTTTTCCCCTCTACTCCACACGTGCGCACACTCACGCTGCCCATATTATGATACCGGCTGCCTACTGTCAGTTGCCCAAGTTAAAGCTGCACCATTTGTATTAGCTATCTCACCTGGAAGAATATGTCATTGTGTGACAAGTAATCCATCGTTATAAACACCTATTCAGCATGCATTATGATGGACAATCACGTTGTATGAATTTACTATGTAAAATACATAAAAATAGCTTTATGTATACCCCATAAATCAGCTCAGAAAACAGCCCGTCAAGGGTATCTGCATCACACAGTGAAACAGTTTCTCAAAAAATAGCTTAAATCAAATTCTGATGGTTCATTACACATTTGTAAGCCTCTCTGTCCAAAAGTGACATACTTCTGTGGCGGATACCAGAATATAAATGAAAATGTGCACTTATGTAGGTTCTTCCACCTAGTGAAATTTTTTAAGTTGGCATACGAGAATAATATCAAATTTAGTAGATTGGTTGAGACAGATCAGGGGTTGATTTTTTAAGGCATGGACAATTGGCTACAGCACAGGTAAACCCAAAGGCCTTTAAACTCTTTTGGGGGTCTTTTAAAACTCTCTTGAACGGGTTTTATCCATTTGAATGTCTAAAATCCATTTAATCCCACTGCTATGTTTGTGTTAAATAAATTCCACTCAATTGATCTCTAACTTTTTTATGTACTTCTATTGAAATTCAGCTCTTTGTGCATTTTGACCTTTTCAAGAAAACCTGCTTCATTGTGAATTATGGGTGCATTAAGAAGGAAAACACATTCAGTACTTGTTATTCGATGAGTTTGGATTGAGAAAGTCATTGTCAATAGGTTAATCCTTTTGAGGCATCATAAACAAATAGAGGTTTTACCAAAATGCTAATTTCTGAGTCTTTCTGTCAATTGTCAAAGAATAAATCTCAGCAGAGGTCTTAAAATTGGTAATTTCTAGTTTACATTTGCTTCAGGTCAGTACAGTTTTAAAGAAAAATCAGTATACATAAATCAAATCACAGACTCTTTGTGACCTCACTCAAGAAATCGTTAAAATGCAGGACTTTCTTGCAGTATTTTACAGGTGGTGGTGAGGAGATTGGTTTATTTGACTTCTTATAAATATTTGAAAGTATTGTGGATAAAATAGTTGACCACAGTTTAGTGGCAGATTTACTAGGTACTTGAAAAGAAGAGAGCATACACTCCTCTGACTAAACATTAAGTGGATCCTTGAAATATATATCATCTCTTCTTTCTTCTATTCTGGTATAGCTTGGGCTAGTGCTTAAAACATGGAACTGGGACTTAGGAATCATACAAAAATGTGAGAGCTGTATATAAAGAACCTTTAGCTCACACAGTTAAGCACTCAAAAGTTTAGATATAGCTAAAATAAGTCTCCTTTGACTCCTATAGAGAAGTGTCTGCAATTCTGTGTGTCCATGCTGGGGAGAGGACAAGCAGTAGGAGGGCTGTGAGGGGAAATGCACAGATGCAGGAAGCAAATGATGAACCCCCAAAAATGCAATACAGCCAGAGACTGTATTAAATTTCTAGGACAAACATTCTGTGATGGGGAGCCACAAAGACATCTGCAGCCAGGATAGTCCCTGGCAATTTGATGACAAAGATTAGGACCACGGGAGACCAAGGCCACAGGAAGTACACGAGCTCTCTACACAAGACCCCGTGCATAGCACAGATCTGAGTATCCACAACATTTATGGGCCAAACCCTGGCTTTTTTCTTATGGGTAAATCTTATCCACCCCTTGGCCAGAAAGCAGAAGGAATCTCCAGAAAGGAAGAGTTTCCTGCCACTGATGCAGGTATTTCTATTGAGGGCCACAATCTGGCACGCTATATATAATTTGTATGAAATTTGCTGTTTTAAATGTAGAACATGAGGTACATTCTCTTTTAATTAAGAGATGTTGATCATAAATGCTGGATTCTTTTTCTACAAAGCTTATATGAGTAGTTAATAAGAACTATGGTTTTAAAATAAAATTACTAAAGGTTTAAAATATATGGGATTTTTCCTAGTCAGCAAAATAGGGGACTAGATTTTACCTGTTGTAACTTGGTGTCACTTAACTCAAGACAATGGCGTTATGCCAATTTACACCAGGGTGAGAATATGACCCATTGTGTTCTACCGTATCGATCTGTATGGCGTACGTTTTTCCGAAGCTTCTATTCACAAGTCATCTTTACCTACATTCTCCATTATGCTCCAAAACACGTTTACATACTAATCTTATTTTAAAATATGGTCAGGACTTTATACAGTGTTGCTGTCTGAATGCTAAATCGTCTTGGCCAATTTGGGGGATAATTGTATAGATGCAGTTGAAAACATAGTATGTCCATTCTAGAGTCAAGGTGCAGCTCCATAACTGCTGTAGCACCATAGAGACCCAATTACCATAAGACAGGTCAAGAAGGCACCAGCTGTTCTGGGAATAAAAATGTGCTTCATTTTGTTCCTGAAAACATTTTCATAGGCAGGTCGAATAGAATTTGAATATGTTTTCCATGGGTGTTTTGTTTTCCCAAGTAATGTTTTATGGTGTGGGTTGACTGCTGATTATCCCAGTTTTGGGGGGGAAGGTAAAGAGGGTGTATAGTAGAATATAGCAAGAAATAATTTGGGAAACTGTGCTCTGTTTTCTTACTTTGTCCTGTTTTTTGTTTAAATCACTATGTAACTTGCGTCTATGGCTCTTTCAGTAAGTCATAAAAAGTATTCATCTGGTGTCAAAGTGGAATGCAAAAGTTATCTTTACTAGATCAAATCAACCAGTAGCCATATTCTGTTCTGAAGGTTTGCACAAAAATTCTGTTGGCAGCAAGCTGTGCTGGAGATTGTGTTGCAAATAGCCCTTAGATAATTTTATCTAGTAAAGCTAACTGTTGTGCTGATTTTTGGTGTTTTTCTCCTCCTCCTCCTCCTCTTTGATGCCTTTTTACTCTCTTGTGTGCATTTTCTCTGTTGCTTTGGATTTCTGCAGAACCGCAGAAGTACTTTACAGAAGGAAGGGTTGTGGAAGGGATTTGAAAAAGGGGCCAGTACTGTAAGTGCTCCTCCATTCTGTTCGTTTTATTCTTGGCCAGCCCTTGACAGAGCAGATGAGGGAAACATAATGATTTGTTTTGGTCCTGGAACTGCTTTTCTTAGGCAGGCATTTGCTAGCCATTGATGTAGCAGCTTGTTATGTTGGAAATGTTTTTCTGGTAATAACATAAATAACAGTGGATACATCAATAGAACGAGATCAAAAAGAAGAAAAAATAACTTGGTACAGCAGCAGGAACAGCCACGGTCTCAGCTGTGGTAGCATAGCCCTCAGACTACTGACCAGAGCTGAAAAAAGAATTTATAACATATCATTCATTCAGTGCCTTTAGCTTCTTCTCTGTTTGATGTTTCCTGAAATTTATTTATTTTTCAAATGTATTTGACCACTAGTTTTTTCTAATATGAATTGACCCTGAATATTCAACATTCAAGCAGTGCTGTTTAACTGTTTTTAAGCAGATAAGTCCCAAAGTATGATTTCCTGACTGGATGAGTGCAAAAACACTTGCCGTACAAATACTTAGATGTATGAATTTAAAATTAGATTTCCACAAATACTCCAAAGGCAACTTTTAAATTTTCTTTCCACTAACAGCTATTTGTGCCAGTAATGTTGTTGGAAAGGGGGCACAATCATACATTATATGGATTTGGGGGGTTTTGTTTGTTTTTTAAGAAAATCTTGGTGAATATTTGAATATTTTCCATTATAATGCTTGTTCTACTGCTAACAGTTGTGAGTGAATAGAAAACCCTCCCTTTCCCCCCGCCTCAAAAAAAAAGGCACACCACCAGACTGGTACTGAATAATTGCCTCTGTAGTTTAACTTTTGTTGTGTTTTCAGATGCGTTTCAGACAAGAAAGACGTTTCCTTTGGACCAAATTCTAATATCTTGCTTCACTTTGGGTGAAATCCATTTGGAGTTCTTGCTCTTGACTTTAGTGCAGCCAAGATTTCACTCATTGAGTAATCTCTCACTTACCAAATGGTCCTATTCAAGTCAATGGAGCTACATGTGGAGTCGAGAGCTACCCAACATGAGTAAAGGTATCAGCCTTTTATCTGAGACAGTTTCCTGCCAAGTAGCCAGGGATCCCACAACCCCACATTTTACAATAAAAGGTCTTCTTTTTTCAAATCTATAAAATAGGAATTTTCACAGATGCAGTAGAGACATAATTATATTGTGATAAGATATATTTGTTGCATACTCAAATGAAGTATGACCTGGTTCATGGTGACAATACAGTAAATAATAAAAAGCTATTGTTACCTATGTGTGGGAGTGAAGAGGATATATTTACAAATTAGACAGTTTCAATTTGAGCTCCTTACCACAGAGTGAAAGATTAACTGAAGACACTACTAAAAAGGATGGCAGAAATATAATAGTACTTGAAGTTTATCTACAAGTAGGCCCTGGTTCTTCAAACACCTATACATGTGCTTAACTTAAAGTGTGTGAGTAGTCACTCAGACTTCATTGGTGTTACTCTTGTGTTTTAAGATAAGTGTAAGTGTTTGCAAGGTCATGGTTTTGGAGTTAGTATAATTCTTTTGGTTTTGAAACCCAACATATGTCTGAAGCTTTGATCTTACTGGTGGCATTTCTTAACAAGGAGAAGGCCAGTGTCACTGGAATTAAATTGTCATCATTTATATTATATTGCAGATGACCTGGCTAAGTGAGTAATAATTATGAGCATCTCCTGCTTTCAAGTGTAAGCGTACCAAAATGTAGTTTAGAAACATCCCAAATCTCATAAAGAAATACTACTGTTCAGAGGACAAATAATAAGTTTAAAATCTAGACATTTCAAAGTGAAGAGTAATGAATGGGACTAAGATAGCTATCCAGTCAACACGCCCAGTGCCAAAGATAAACACCAGAATGCTAAAAAAGAAACATTGCCTGAGTTCTGATTGGATGTGGAGATGGCACAAAGAGCAACTCCAGCGTAATTTTAATATGAGGTGATAAATATCTGAGCATTTTGTTCCAAGGTTTAGGATTGTAAACTAAATTGTAATTTATAACTCAGTCTGCACTTTAGATATTGGGATTTCTTCATGAATACCGAGCAGCAACTTAGCCGATAGAGTTTCTTAAACGTCTGATTTACTGAAAGTTAGGGTGAAAATTAGGCACATTGAATTTTCTCATGTGTACAGCCTTCCCCTACACCTTGAGCATTATTCAAATTATTTTACTATTTATAATCAGATTACTAAGAATATGGTTGAGGGGGGGAAATTGACGTTTTGGATCCAGTTTTGTGCACATGAAATCATCAGAATATAGAGTAGGGGAATATTAATTGGCAAGTCAAGACCTTCCAATCTTTTCAAATTGAGTTAGAGAACAAAGGAGAAAAGTTTAAATCCCTATTCTGCTGAGTCTCTATGTAAATAGTTTAGATATACTGTATTTGCAAAAAAATAATAACATCCAATCTTATTTTCCTCTAAAACAAAAATAACAGAATTACTGAAGTAAATGAAAAAGAAAATCAGCTGAGGAACAGTTTTAAAATCTTTAATTGTGATAATAGCTGGCTAGCTATTATACAGTTGATTTTCAAAGTGCTTTGTGGAGAAAGTAGGCATAATTATCCTGTTTTACAGACGGTGAAAGAGGCAAAGAGACTTGCCCAATGTCACCCATCAAGTCAGAGGCTAAGTCAGGAATAGAACCCTGATCTCGTGAGTCCCAATCCAGTGTTCTATTTACTAGGCCATACTAATAATGTTGAATAATATTGAGATGATTTAAGAGTGGCATGCTCCCCTTTGTAGTTTAATTCCCTTCCCTGGAAGTAGAAACGCCACAATATTCAACTAGTAGTTTCTTCTTTATTCTGGGGTCAGATTTACCCCCACTCCATCTCCCAAAAAAACCTCTGAGTATCAACACTTTAAAATGCCACTAAATCTGCCACAGGCAAGGAACATCTGTGTGTAGGCCACCTCTGCACTGCCAGCTGCCTTCCAGTCCTCACTACTTCCCTTGACACTAATGTGGCTCCCAGACTCTCCCTCAAGAAAAGGATTGGGGAATCCAACTGTGTGGAGGGGAAATCCATGCTAATTACTGGAGACTCTGGGCTAGGCCCCCCACCATACCTAAATCTCCAAAGGTGCAAAATGGACTTAAAATTGTCTGTCTGACATCTGAGAAATCCTTGGCTGGAGTAAAGCCTTCATAGCCAGTTTACACCACCTGTTTCCCTCTTCCTCTGACGTAGATGGTATGGCATGGACAGGGTGGGGTGAGTTGCCCTCTGGAGAGAAGAATACAGGAGAGTGCTCTCTGCGCTTCCAGGGCATATTCTAGCTAAAGGTTAGTAGATCCCAGTGTTACAGACTTTGTGGCTATGTATCTACTGTACTTCGATCAATAAAATACAGGTACCTCTGGCAGACATTTTGAGGGAGTGACACTGCCCAATGCATTTGGGAAGAGCAATGTAGAAATAGACTGAAAGTGTACATGGAAGACAGCACTGCTATATTCAGATTTATAAAGAGAATCATGTCTCTCATGTTCATCATGTTTGTTATCAGACATATGCCTCTGTAGAAGCTATTCAGCAGTATTGTGACACTATGAATACACTTGCAATGAATGACCTGTCTATAGTACAAGGACAATGGGTTCACATCCTGACTAGGGTATGAACAGATAATTATATGGTATGTTCTGAGAGAGTCAATTATAAAAATAAATACTGTGCAATTTTACAATTAGGTCTTTCAACCAAGACAGAGTATGACAACACAGTCAGTTCTTTAATGGTTTGAAAAACCATCATACTCGAATTAATATGCTACAGTAACATCAACCAAGTAGCATGTGGTCTAGACCCAAGTATCGTATCCTGAAGTTCTTTAAACAGACAATAGTTTCAACATACTGCCATATGAAGTAAGAAAGCAAATTGACTCTATATCTGATATCCATGGCATACTATTTAAACTTACTTATGAGTGAATTCCCATAAAATTATGAAGATATTTTGGGATTGCTTATGTAAATCGAGACCCAGACACTTCGTTAACATCTTCCTTTTAAATGTGTATCTGCATTTATATTACTTGTACAATATATAACATTCCTACTCTTCCAGTCTTGGGCCATTCCTGAGTATGGAGTATAAACATAAACAAATGATACCATAATGGGTGATTTTTTTTGTAATGTGGCCAAACATCATTTAAGGGAATGTTTCATAGATTCAGAAGTAAGCCCCTTCATTTTCAGTTTAAACCAATTTTTACCAAAAAAATCCTGGGTTTTACAAAAAGTATTATTCATTTTTTCCCAATTTTCACCATACTTTTGTATCATTCAAATATATAGAAAATAACGTATCTTATTAGGAAAATACAGTACATTGCATGAGATGTATGTATACAATACAATACATTAGTTTGTGTGTATATGCAAAGGTACCTGTAAGGCTATGTATTAGTCTAGAAGATACACAAAATAAACAAACAGGCACACACACAAGCTCTGAAGTGCGTGCGCCTCTGAACATATTGATGAATCTCCCACCCACCACATACACATTACAAGCTGTTAGCAGGTAATGGTTTAAAGATCTGACACACTAAAATGGGAAGAAAATGAAAATCTGTATCAGAATATGTTTCAGAACACAAGGAAGTATTCGAAATTAAAAAAAAAACAGGAGAAAAAGATGAAGTTGATTGTATGTGCTGCAATTGGTGTGGCCCAATTATTAAATGTAAATATTTATAGGCTAATAGTTCCAAGTCTACAACAGTAAACTGTTTATTCAAATGAAAAGTTTTATTTGGGGATTAGCGATATATTGTGGCATTGTGTTTTGAATTCCATTTTAGTTCTTCAGCAAACTACAATTAATCCTATTCATCAGAGCATTAACCTACTGAATACTTTTTTCCCCTGTCCTTCCGTCCACCAAAATAAGCCCTGATATTTACCCAGAAAAAGTATTAATATTTTTTTCCACTGATTTTGCTTGTTGCAGTAATAAACACCAATAAATTCCTGGGAAAATTTAAATAAAATAAAAACTGAAAACGAAGGGCCTTATTCAGAGGTTACAAAGTCAGAGGGGCCATTGTGATCATCTAGTCTAACCTGTATAAGGACTTGTCTACATGAGATGTTACTGTGTGGTAAGCCAGGGCATGAATCTACAGAGCACTAGTTTGCTAACGTGAACTAAAAGTCCCAGAGTGCACTTTGGCTATTACTACGTGTAAAGTATTTTAGAGCACCATGGAAGTGTCCACATGGGACTTCACTGTGTGGCCAGCCAGCATGCTGTAGATTCACACATTAGCTTGCCATACAAAATTGTCCCATGTAGACAAGCCCTAACACAAGCCCATAAGACTTCCATGAAATAATTCCTGTTTGAAATAAAGTATATATTTTAGAAAAACATCCAGTCTTGATTTTAAAATTTCCTGAATTTAATTCCTGTTTGAACTAGAGTGTATTTTTTTAGATTTGAGCCATTGGATCATGTTATACCCTTTTTTACTAGATTGAAAAGCCCTCAATTATCAAATATTTGTTCCTCAGAAATTAATTATTTTGATTTTCCATTCTAAAATTATGGCTCATTGAAAAATGTCCTTCAGTTGTATTACAATTAAAAAAAAAGGAAAATCCTGGCATTGAAACAAAATCTTTTAGTTCAGCCCAAAACATGTTTTAAATGTATTCACACTACTCTGGGTCATGTTTACTTGTATTTAATTATTAGTTCAGTGATCAATTCCCTTCTGTCTCTCAAGATGAGCTGTAATAGAGCATTCCTATGGGTTTGAGTTAGGAAATTTTCATCTTTGATTGTTAGCAATTCCAAACACGTTAGTACTTGCAGCATGAGACCTCCAGCATATGTCATTGAGTCTGAAGTCCCCATAATGCAGGGTTTTTTCCCTATACATTATAGGAGGGTGCTCATGGAGTCAGTCATGTGATTTGGTGGTCTGCAGCAGACACCAACTAATACCCCATCTCTTGCTTTATCTATTATAACAGTGATCCACAAGCATTCAAGATAATTTGCTTCTGAGATGTAAGAAGTGGGAAGGCCAAAAACTTCAAAAGTCTGTAGTAGTGCAAGTGCCCTGTCAAATGTTCTGACAGGGGCTCAGTGCTTGTTTGGTCACTTGGGAGAGTCTCAGGGCAGGTATTTAGTTATGCTGCATTCC